>NC_059506.1:17341838-18027852 GCF_914767665.1 Harmonia axyridis
CCAGACCAAAGTGCAAAATTCTTATAAAAATGATTTTTACTCCCGATAGTAGGGTGATCCGATTTGACCAGGCAACCCAAGAAGGCGAACACATTTTCATCCTTGTTTACTTCTTGCTTTATATTTATCGGAACTTTTTGACGTTTTCAATGAAATTAAAGAACTAAAAAGGCTGTGCAAAGAAAATGAGGTGGCTCAAATAGTCATCAAAGGAACTAATCTTAAGAATACAAGGGGAAAAAATTATTATGGAGATTATTCGGCAACTTGTAGTGATTATTCAATTGACTCAGCATTTATATTATAGGAATTATTCAAAGGTCTGATATCCATCACATTGAAATATATGGTACAAGTAAAAATTCTCGGGTTATTTAATAGGAATACAAACCTCATGAAATTTTTCGACATTGGCATGCTCTGAACCAGAATCAGGATGAAACTTCTTTACCAAATTCAAATAGGCAGTTCTAATTTGCTCTTGATCGCTTCCTTCTGCAACTTGCAAAAGTTCATAACACCGCTACAATATGACACAAAGTTAAAATTTGAGAGTGTAATCACTGATCGTCTTTTTTTATTTAAAAATGGTGGTAAATTTAATTTTATTCGTATTCGATGAAATTGGAAATAAGGAAAAAGGTTTTTTCCACTGACAAAATTACCAGCTTGGATCAAATTCTCTGAATAAATACTGATTATTAAATCGAATAGGAAAAAATTGGGCTTTTTTAACACTTATGATATACATGGAAATCCATTTTGAAACATCTACTGAATTAATTCCTTGATAAGAGCCTGGATCAAAAAGCATTTCAAATTGAGGTATCTTAATTAGTCAGGGACCCCGCAAGGGACATCAACGCCCGCGTGCAGAACATATTTTGGCGCCCCTTAAAGGGGGGAGGAGGAGAAAAGCACTGCTGGATAATCGGAATTTTTTTTTTGTTTTATTATGAATTTAGTGTAGAAAGGTTGAAAATCTATCAGCAACGTTCATTGCCTTAAAAACAGCTGTATTCTTCTATAAATTATTCTGAAAGGCATAAACATTTAATTAGGATCAATCCAGAAATTGAATGGATGTTTTTCTAGATTTGGCTGTTGCAAATTTTTTTATATAATCAATCAATCAATTTTATCGAGTATCTCTTGCTCTATATCTAAGATTGCCAATCCAGAAAATCTTTCTTATGACATGGTAGACTTCAAATATTTTTCAATTATTTTCAAATTAGTGAATGATCTCTCACCAGAAGCAACAGACACAGGTAATGTGAGAAGGATTCTTGAGGCAATACTAAGATTCGGTAGAGAAGAAGTAAGATTATTTTCAAAAATATATTGTAGAATTTCAAGAGGATTTTCACTTCAGATAATGAAAACAATCTTAGGGCTTTTATCTCGTTGAATAAATCATTTTCTTTCACGTCAGCCTTTTTTTTTCCTGATCAGTTAGCTTTCGTTGAAGAGAATGACAGCATTTTAATAGATATTTATCATTTAATTTAGGAATATCACAAATAAAACAAAAAACGTTATCGTAATATCATATCAAACCTACTATTTAAGGAACTTAGTGTTTGATCAATTATTTTCAAAAAGAAATTTATTTTAAAAGCGATTTTTGGATCTTGAAGTGCCTCATCCGTTTGTTCATAATCGAACAATTTTGGTTTATACTTTCGTCTTACAGTATATAATAGAGAAAAACCTTGATCTATCTCAAGAGCAGCCGCTAGTTTTCCAGCTTCCGCAAGTTTTTCCTCGAGAACATTATCATCCCTATAATTTTTGAAATGATCAACTAAATTCTTCAAATAGTTTTGGCACACTTTAATGTCAATCGCTACACTTTGCATCATTTTGCTTACAATATTAATCTGGAATGAAACATCATAAGAAATTATGATACTTCAAATAAATTCAAAAGAATGAATATTTAATAAAAGAGAACTTGCTTTATGTCTAGTTTCTATGTTAAAAGTATCATTTTCTGCTATTTCTAAAAGGCTATCACATATTTGAATAAAATGAAACTTTAGCATCAATTCTACTTGACCATCTAGTATCACTTAGGGGTTTTGGATGTAATTGCCCTAGGATTAGCATCGAATATGCGTTTTTGTAAACCAATATCTGGCTATTTCATACCGATTGCGACGTTGGAAACTTGTATGAATTGCAAGAAAGAAGTTTGGAAAAAAAAATTCTTAAAAAAATTTGAAAGAATCTTTTTCGAAAACCTTTGGTCCATCGGTTCTTCATGCGGTCTATAAGAGGTTTTGGCGCCCTTATAGAGTGGCGCCCGCGTGCGGTGCACGCGTTGCACGCGCGGTTGCGGGGGCCCTGTAATTAGTCTTCAGGGGTCCAGGAGGACGGGGGACATCGCAAGGGCGTAGATCTTGTTCTGTTCGGTTCAACAGTGCTCATGTTCATAAAATTGATGCACAGCTTAATAGTGGCGTACCCAAGGGGGGATAAGGGAGATATATCCCACCCCCAGGAGGAATATCCATTATATGTAACAACCTTATTATGAGTAAGCAAAATTGTTTGGAAAACTTCTTCAAAAGAAGGAAAATTTGAAATTTTGTTTTCTTCATCCCCCCCAAGGTTTATGTCAGGGTACGCCACTGCAACTTAACGTTTCTATGAAAATTATCAGTGGGACTATTGAATTTACACCTTTACATTACATATATCACTTACACTGTGTCCGTAAAGTATAGAACAAATTCGTTTTTAGCAGACCATTTCAAGAAATAATCCTGAAACAGGTCGATTTTTTATTTTAATTTTATGGAAAAAACGAAAGCGACAAAATGTATTTAATTGTTCAAGAAGATTAAATTTCTGCAGAGAAAAATGTATATTCCCTATTCAAAAAATCTAATTGAGGTTGAAATGACCTACAAATCAAACAGTCACATTGAATGTATGCATTCAATGTCCCAACCTGAAGACTAAGAAACTTTCATTTGAATTTTTTTTCCAGGCTTTTCCCAAGGAGTTATTTCAGAGCATCTTTTAAAATGGGTCACACTTTATATATTTATTTCTTGTTTTTTCATGAGAATTTTTATTTTTTGGAAAAATTCGATGTATATCCATATAATAATTCTTATACAAAATTTAATGACAATACCTTTGATTAAAATATTACCGAATCATGTTTTAGGATTTCTACACATAATTTTTTTTTCAATCCAGAAAATACAAATTCTCACAAAATAATCCTAACAGATTAAAATTGTTATCAAGTTAACAATGGATATGCAAGTACATATATCAAAATATAGATATACCTTGTAGCTGATTTTGGTGAAAGTAGAATACCTCAAGGCATAGTCCAAATATCTTAAACGATTCATGTCAGCAAATATTATCTGTAAACAGAAAGTATTGCATATTGCAAATTGTATTCACTGAGTTCTTAGAACTTGGAACAAATGATAATAGTCGTTCAGTGACAATTCACCGTCTAGTCACTAATGGGAGCTCTACCGATTTTTATGCTGCACATCATTTTTTCAGAAATGTGAATATATTTGATGTCGTTTTTCTCAATTCTAACAATGAAGTGATAAAAACAATGCATAATATAATAAATATTTTATTTACATATAAGATTTGGATTTGGAGATAATACTTCTTCACATTCAACCCTTGCCTTCAAACCCCCAATAATAGTGACAATCTCTCGAAAAATATTAGGCGAATTACACTTTATTAGTATATCAGAGAACTCTTGTAAAACTATATTTTTCTCCTCGATTGGTATTCCTGGAGTTATCTCTTGCACTGAGTGAATAATAGCTGGAGTTTTGGGCTCATTATCTCTTCCTCCATCGTATATTATGAGATCCGTTATATCCAAACCTAGAAATAACGAAGTTGAACAAATTGAGGCAACAATAAAAGATTCAAATGTAGATATACACATGTTATACTTTATTATGAAATCGAATATTGAAAAATATAGAATATTCTCCAAAAACACGTTATTCAATAAATTTCGGACAGAGTGCCATACCACTTTTTTTTCTCGTTAGTACTGAGCTTCAAAAGATGCGTGTCGAAATTCAGGAGTTAAATCTGGATCGACATATGAAAGGTTGAAGGACTTTATATTTGTTGTTGTTTGAGAAATGGTGAAAAGTGGTTTAGTGTATTGACAATTCCTACTAAATATGTATAGTGCTTTCAGATAGGTATTAGGCCAATTGAAAAGTCCTCAGTCTGATGCACAGATGGCGGTACTAGTATTAAATCCATATGATTTTTAGTTAGTACCAACCTTCAAACGATACGTGTCAAAATTTGACAGTAGTCCGACTATTGGTTTGAGAGATATTGCGTTGTGAGTGTAACTACTTTTGTTATTTGAAAAAAGATGAAAAAAAAAAAAGAATTTCTTGTGCTTATAAAATATTGCTTTTTGAAGGGGAAAATACAGTTGAAGCAAAATCTTGGCTTGTTGAAGAGTTTTCGGGGAAAATCAACCATTTTTATTATTATTATTTACTTATAAGCCATCCTGAATCCCTATTCAAAATTTAATCAAAATCGAACCAGTATAATGCGAGATGTTGAGTTACCTGAAATAACAAGTTTGCTCATGTGCAATGTATAGGGTTTCCCAAATTCGAGGCTTACTGAAGGCATCTCAAGAACTATAAGACTTAGAGAAAAAATCTTCAAGGACCTCCGACCCCTTTTTTTGAAATGGGAAGATATCAGATCATGTCAAATGAGACACCCTGTATATGTATATTGATTCGTTTTCAAGTTAAAGGGAGTTTCTAAAAAATGACTGTTATGTCGCCAGCTCTATGTCGAGAGTTGACACAGAGCTCACCAATTTCATATCAAAATCCAACCATGAATTGAATATTTATATGTGTTCCATAAATCGAACATGTAGAAAGCGAGATACTCAGATTCTACGAATTCCACTTGCGTGCCTGTTCAAATTCAATGTGGATAAGAATAAAAGGTACAGAATTTTCAAGTATTACCATGAAGAAATCTCTATGAAAAGTATTATACGAAGTGATTTAATTATTTCTATTTAAAAAAAAAGTATATAGAAGATTCAACTCACTAGAATTGGATTGTGATGCGAGAATTTGTTCCTGTTTATCTTTTGGTTCCTCATTAAATAGTCTGCACAGTAAATGAATATGTACACACATATTCCATTTGAGAGTCCAGTCTTTGCAGCTACATGAATATTTGTGTATGCATGCTTTACAGTCCTGGCAGCTAAAAGGACAGTCCAATTCACATTGATTATCATTAACGGATATTACATAAATTTCATCTTTATTTTGTGATTGATATTGCCAAACATCTTGAGATTTTACTAGACAATTTTTTGCTAGGTTGAAGCTATTTTTATGTCTTAAATTAATACTTTTTAATTTTTTTGCTGAATCACTAGAGCTATTTTCCATTTCATCACTGTGTCCAACATGAGCTTGTAAAAATGAAACCAAAATTGAGCCATCGTTTTTCTTCATCATTTTAATATTAGCAGGACAGAAACCTCCAATTTTTTTTGTCACAATATCATTTTTTACTTTTTCCATATTTTTAACTTTACCAAAGTAATGCCCCGATCTGTGACACACAAAAAGAATCACCTCATCATAATATTTGGTCTGTTGTGTGTAATTTCGAACAAAGTGACTTCTGGTGTCATTTTCTAATGACATTTTCCATTTCATGAAAGAATCACAATCAGCAAAACGTAATTGTTCTGTGGCCAATTTTATATTGTGTATTTTTTTAAAATGCTCATACAACTCCGTTTTATGAGAAACAAATGCACATAATGGACAATTTTTCATAATTTTTGTTCTGGGTGGATTTGGATCATGATTTTTTACATGACATCTATAGTTCCTTATATAACTGAAGTTTTTACTGCAAACATCGCAAGTGAAGGCAAATTGTTTCTTTGGCAATGGCTTAAATATTTCAGGGTGAAATCTCTTAACATGTCTTCTTAAATTACTAACTTTGAAAAACTCCTTAACACATATTTGACAACAAGTATTCTTGTCCATTTCAAATTTTGCAATAACTGCAATTGAAAAAATTGATTATTAGTAAAAATAGAAAGAATATCAGTTTTGGGTAACCGGAACAGAGTTCTTGAGAATCAAGATCCAGTGGTAAGAATACATTCCTATAACATGGTATTACAATAGCTTGAAAGAAAATATTAGTGCAAGTTAAATAGATAGATCCTTCTGTCTGCGCAAAACAACTTGTCCATCAATAAAACAGAAGACACCATGAATGTGAAGCTTTTATTCCTGAAACTTATAGAAAATTGTGCAATTTATTGACGAATTTATGATGATAAAGACCAATATCTAATTCAGCACTCATTCGAGAAAAACTGTAAAAATTCTTCTCATCATTCCGAAGAACAGGTTGTAATTGTTGTTCCATTTATTTCACTTATCCACAATCTACTTTTTTACGCCGTTGTATCCGACGGAATACTTTTGTAATAATCAACACTGCTTTTATTCTGAAAACTCGAATGCATTTTAGGGCAGAAAATCTTTTTGGATGTTTGGCCTCCTATCAGATTTTGTCGTCTTGATTCTGATTGATAAGAATCATTTCAGCGTGAAGAGGCCAAATATAATAACTCGTGTCTATACTATATTAACACGTTTGGCCTGAACGGGGCCACCTAGAGCAGAAATGACAAGAATAAGATCCCCCCTCGAAATCGTCTCAAATGGGGTGTTTCGGATTATTTTGACGTACAGGTCAACTTGTTCTGTGGAATTTGTTCTTTTATCGGGCATAGACCTGATATCCATGTTATAATAGGTCTATGGATCAGAGGTAGACCAATCAGGGACGTCTGGCATAATATATATTCCATTTCGATATATGAGTTAAAATTCTAATTTCTTGAGAAAGTTTGCAAACCGTTATTCTATTTTTAAATGCCAACAGATAAATTGTTTATAAGTACTGAAATAAGCAGAAGAATCACAACAAACTCTCAGTAAATCGTTGAGGAATCCGTAATCCCCACAAGAAAACACACAATCAATACGCTCTATTAGTGATCACGTCACACACCGCCATTTTATTTCTGCTGTCAGTGTTCGGAATCCAAACAAATAAAATGTCATTCAAATCAGTACGTTGTCGTTGAAGAAATTGGCTTATTTTGATAAATAGGATTATTTAAGGAACGATTTTAATATTAATTGATAGGCAGAAAGGAACGAGATTAATGACAGAAGTTTGAACTTGAAGTTGAAACTAATAAAAACGGCTTTTTACAAAATCTGGGGAATGATACAGGATTCACACTTACTGGTATCTCGTTCCTTTTGTGTATCAATTAATACTGAAATCATTCCTCAAATACTCTTATTTATGAAAATAAGCCAATTCCTTCAACGACACCGTACTAATTTGAATGACAATTTATTTATTTGGATTCCGAACCACTGACAGGAGAACTAAAATGGCGGTGTGTGACACACTAATAGAGCGTATTTACAAAACCGATGTTTTGCCATTATCACTTCTATCCTTGTCACAATACACCAATATCTCTCTCTAACGCCCAGTCCATATTATTCTATGTCTATGATAGAAACCTATGAACTCAAAGCGCGCGCGTGCAGACAACGGTCGAGCGCTGGCGAGGCGTTCAACGCGCGCTTAATAAAAACGCGCGTTGGCAAGTGTACGATTCGAATAAAATGCATGTATGTACTTGTAAACGCGCGTTGAGCGCTTGTCATGTGAACGTGCTCTAGAGAAAGAGAGTGTGCAGGGGCGGATATAGATACGATTTCATATAAAATTGAAAAGATGCCTGAGAGGAATAACAGAGGTTCCTTCAAAGAAAATTCTGATAAATTAGCAAAACAGGGCGGTGAAATTTTAATTTGCCGGGGCGCCAAAATGTCTGGCGGCGGCCCTGAGCCCAATTGTCGAAAATATCGATAAAAGCATGGACTTGTCGAGGCCTGATTAATCAAATCAGGACTCCAGAGCTTAAGAGTGCACAATAAACCGTTTGGAACACTATTTGCATAAGGCTGATCTCAAGAAGATGCTAGATGTATAGATACCACATGAGCTAACGCAAAAAACCGCATGGACCGAATATCCACTGCAAATCACTGCAGAATCGCAACAAAATTGCCCCGTTTTTGAAACGCTTGGTACCTGGTGATGAAAAGTGGATCATTTATGACAACGTCAAGCAAAAACGGTCGTGGTCGAAACGCGGTGAGTGGTCGAAACGCGGTGAGCCTTCGGAAACGGCCAGGAAGGTTTTACTGTGTGTTTAGTGAGATTGGCAGGGAATTATCTACGAAAAGCTGTTTCCCTAAGGCACAACTGTTAACTTGGAACTGTAGTTATCGTACGAAACAGCGCATATTTGACCCAAATTGGATCATTCTAACTATGGTAATTGAAGCCTTGTTCTTCATGCAAAAATAATGGTTTTCTTTTTACTACACCTTATACTTTCTTGCGCCTGAGTTTTCTTATGAATTGAATTTACATATATTTATGAAATATGTGAATTTTTTTTTGAACTTGTTTTTGACCTACAAAATTTTGGAAACTGAATATGATATGATCTACTAAAATCCATTTTTCTATAAAAAAAAACACGTGACCCAGTAGGTACCAACAAAAATTTCCGCTATTTTGTTAACCTATATGAGCCTTGACTTTCTATGCCCCCCCCCCCCTCAAACATCGTCTTGGTCCGCCCTTGAGAGTGTGCAATCAGACACGCGCATTCTTCCCTCTGTGTGAGTGGGGCTCTATACAAGCGCAAAAATATTAAAAATCTATTGGTCTACTGATCGTTTATTCGAACTAAATATATTGCCTACACATATGCTTCAAGAATTATTTGTAGTGTGTCGGTGAATCGTAGTCTAATATATGTCATACTCGAACCATCATGGCGAATCGAATTACGAATTACGATTTGTGATTTTAATTATGATAAATGTTTAATATAAAATCTATAATTCATTTAAAATACAAATAATTTCAGAAAAAATATAGATTATGGGTTAAATAGCAATGTGAATGAGGTTAATTTGGACAACTTTGATACTTTTTTTTGATGCACTAGAAGCAAATGCCATATCTACACCGCGAAATAGTAAGCAATGATTTTTCTTCAACTTCATTGATTAAAGTTCGAATTTTTGTTAAGGTTACTGTAGGTATATAGTGAAATTTAAAACAATTTAGAAATAAAAGCCTCTTATTCATATAGGAACCTACCATTCGAAGAAAGTTTTGAAATAATGCTTTCACAGAACATTAATATGAAATTTATTTTATAAATTCCCCATAAATTATAAAATTTGATTTAAAAAAATAATAATAACAAGGCAAATTGGTCCAACTGAATGTTGAATGATAATATCTTCGGATTTTTAATTGAAAATTTGAATTAGCTAAATATTCAATTGTGTATCTGTACTTTCAAAAGATTCTTTGAAAAGGTAATAGTTATGTGCCATATAAATTTATAAAAAAATATCAATAGTTAATGAACCGAATAAATGAAGGAAAGAATTTATTTCAAAAACTAAAACTATTAAAAAAACATTAATAAGTAATAAACTCACCTGAATTAACATTTCCTAAATTTTCTTTACTGCATGCTTTATATCATCTTGAAATTATTTGTACTTAGTTTGATTATTCTTAATATTTGATCTTCAGATTTGGAGTAGAATTTTCAAATAAACATCACAAACTAAACATCACAAAAGGTAATACACACATATCAGAAGCTTGTATTTTTGCTAGCGCTGTTTCAAATCATGTTAAAATCTTTTTCAATTAGTAATATATACATACATAATAAAAGTTGGAGATAATATGTAGAATATCGTATGGTGAAAATTGTTGATGATTCTTCAGATGTGATAAGGAACACCTCACCACTTATATAGAACCAAAATAATTTCATTTAACTTACGAAAAGATTATCAAAAATAGGAGATTTAATATACATATTCATTTCCCAATTATCTTTTCATATGTGGAATCAGAATAAATTTGATTTGATCTTCAATATATGAAGAAAAATTAATATGAGTACTCTGAATTTCCTAATACAAATCTACAATCATATAGGTTCCAATTAATAAAAACTATATAGTCCTTTCTGGAATTATCGACATCCCGGGCGGCTGTGGAAAATCGAAATTAAATTGGTAACACTATACTTTTCCTACAACTGCACAAATTTCAATAATTCAATGGACTTGATTCAAATCAAAATGGCCTTCGTTGACAGAATGTGCTAATTTATTTCCATAGAAACGACTCAAAAGCCCAAATTCATTGGTCTACCAAGCGAGGTGTGGGCAAAGTGCCGTGGGGAATAATATTTCCCACAGTATGAGCAATACATAGACAAAGACGAGCTCGTAGTGCAATAAAAGTACTCATCTTGAAAGTTGAAAGCGATAATAAACCCATAAACCGTAAAGGGGTCCGATTTTTTACTGACGTGTCGATTTCAAAGGTAGGTTTATTTTATGGAAAAATATTCGTTCTTCACCTTTGCGAGATTTTTCAAATTTCATATTTTGGAAATCTTAGGGGAAGGGGTAATTACTCCCAGTACACCCCCATTTCTAGGCCCTTGCCAGGGGGTCGATTCACAAAGCCAGGGAGTAGAAGGCACGCCCACTCTACTCAAATTTATCTTCACTGCGCATGAATTCTATCTCTCAAATTCGGCTTGTCCGATTCATGTAAATGTGAGACAATTCTTGTCTGTCAATAGATTTCTATGCCAGAAAAGTCCTAAACGTCAACAAGCTTTTGTATGTAATGAGGCAGCCAATTTACCTGCAACGCTAGCGTTGCTAACAAAATTTGCTTTCGTATGCTAGACAATTTCAGTGCATAATTACTTAGATTGTATTCATGCCGCAATTGCTCGACCTAATGAAAATGAACATGTCTTTATCATTAGAAAATTTACCATTCGATGAATATACAATTTGTAAGTTAGAAAATTGATATTTGATTGATTATCTAGCAAGGAAAAAGAATATTGGACATGCCCTCAGAAGAAGTGCTAACCGTAGACAAGTGTTTCGGGCTTTCGGCCCTCATCAGTACTATTAAAAAGTGCTAGATGAGCAACACTTGAAGAAAAACAACAAATAAACGGAGTCCACAACAGAAGCCAGCCGTCCATTTGTGGTTTCCGCAGGAAGACCCTATGGGTTTTCGGGCAACAACCAACATCACCACGTGGGAAGCTATAGCTACCTGCGTGAAAACCTAGTCCTGGTAAAGATATGTGAAAAGCTATAGCTACCTGCGTGAAAACCTAGGTATAATTTTATAATTTGACCCTCGATAACCTTTTCACATATCTTTACCAGGAGTAGGTTTTCACGCAGGTAGCTATAGCTTCCCACGTGGTGATGTTGGTTGTTGCCCAAAAACCCATTGGGTCTTCCTGCGAAAACCACAAATGGACGGCTGGTTTCTGTTGTGGACTCCGTTTGTTTGTTGTTTTTCTTCAAGTGTTGCTCATCTAGCACTTTTTCACCGTACTGATGAGGGCCAAAAGCCCGAAACACATGTCTACGGTTAGCATTTTTCCTGAGGGCATGTCCAATATTCTTTTTCCTTGCTAGATAATTTGACCCTCGATAACATTTTCACATATGATTTATTATCTTATTGTTGTTTAATACCTTCAGATTTTTTATGAAAACCTCTGGATAATGAGTGCTATTCCTAACGTTTCTGGCATCAGTCATGATTCCAGGACCAATCTAATATTACAACGGGATAATCGTGAAAATGGAAGAAATTTCTTTCTATTAGGTGATTCAGGTATGAAAAATCAATACAGAAGGCCAATCGTATTTTATTCCTTTTTTATCTTTGAAGCGTGTATAATCTTGACCTTTTTTGTTTCCTTTTTGATGCCTCATTCTCGACCTAAGCGTCAAAAATACAGGTTCAAAGCTTGCTCAGAAACGTACACGAAAAAGGCCTAGTGTAGATTGGCTTTTATTACTCCTATATTTGAATATAATGTCAAATTTGTATTAATTTCTTATTTCCTTATCACATATATTCTGCAGGATACCCTCTAATGCCTTAATTACTTACACTATTAAGGAATCCGCCAAGTGAGAAGGAGAAGAGATTCAATAATGCAAGAAGCATTAAAAGGCAGTAGCAATAATATTGGCATTTTATGTGCCAACACAATATTTGTGTTGAAAATCAGGTTTAAGAACCAGAATATGAAGAACTTACAAATTCTGATCAAGAAATTATTGATGAAGGAAAGACCTCTTCAATGGTGAATAACCCAACATATCAAATAAATAAATATGTGTTTTTCTCAGTATTTTAGTATGTGTAAATTTGATTATGGAAATACTTCAATGAGTTTTACGTCTTATTATATTTTCAATACTAAATTATTTAATAATCTTTGATTGTTCACATTTGAAGCTTCAGTTATTGCTAAACATTTGTTTTTTTCCATATTTATAGGTGCTAGGTGTATTTCAGATTGAGATATATATAAATAATAGAAATTAATCATTTTTCTATTCATGTCGCAAAAAAAAATAGTTTCAAGTTCGCCCTTGAATTTGGCAACGTTGATCCCTCTTTCTTCTATTTTAATTTGGGCGGGGCCTAAAATATTGCTCACCGGCTCAGCTGTTTGGCCTTGGTGATTGGTGAATCGACCCCCAGTACTGTTGGAGAAAAGAAGAAGGCAATTTCAAAATTTAAGGGTAAAGGTAGAAGGAACACTATATTGTATGCTGAATTGATGGACTTTTACCTGGATGTTTTGACAGTGGTGATCATAAGGATTATATAAAACTATGAATGGAGAATTATTTCATAATTGGGTTGTTAAATTAATACCTCTTCTGCGGGTAATTGGAATAATGTGTTCACAGCTCAGATGATGAATTTCAAAAATTCTTTGGAGAATGACCGATGTTATACTTATGATATCAAGTAATATAAAAAAAATATCTAAACAAAGTCTTGGCAAAACATCTATAGTTCATTTATATTCTATTTTGAAAAGAAATATTGTGATATCTGCTTCTATCTAGTTCATTAGGTAAAAAATAACCTTTTTTCTTCTTCTTTTGTTCTTAAATGAGTTATCCAAAAATCTAGTAAATTTTAATTCATTTATGAAATTTTTACTGAGTATTTAATCGAAAAATTCATTTGAAAGAGTAAATTTAAGAATTTCTTCAGCTCCTAACTATCCAATAAAATTTTAAAATTCACAAATTGAAAATAATTTCATGCAAAAATACTTTTAGTGAGTGAATCAAAGCTGTTATGGGCAAAATACTATATGTAATTTAAATAGCATAAAAGCATTTCCATAACAGATGAAAGATAGAAAACTTGAGTGAATGAATAGTATCTACATTTTTCATTCATGTTTAATCAATCATTTTGACTTTTGAACGTAATTTACACATCGGCTGATAAATTGGTTTCAAATTTGAAAGATACAGAACGACCGCAATGTTAAAATTCTTCATATAGTAAATGGATTCTCTAATTTTATTTCTGTCTTATGATATGGCTCTTCCATTCACTTAGATACACTATTTAAATTTATCAACCAGTTTTCTTAACCAGTTTAGCTAACATGAAATGACCCATAAGAGTTCTATGGTCAGAATTTTGCAAGCTGTTAGGTATGCAGTGTCCATCAAACAATTATTGAAGAGCCTTTGGTGAAAGGAATATGCATATTTTAATGATCTTCAATGGAATCTGTCATGGGCACTCTCAAATAGATCTCTCTATTGAATTTCCTTGAAATGTGATAGCATTCCACTAAATTTTTATGTTATAGACCCTGAATTCCAATTTATGAAATCATGACTGTATGCGTCTCTTCGTAATTTCGAAAATTTGGATACAAAAATTATGAAAATAATATAAACTGATTATTCCTATGATGAACCACGGCAATTTTTAGTTATATTTTTGTAACCAGAAATAAAGTCGCGACTAGATGTTCAAGGCCTACTTCGATGTCAATAATTCCTGAATGGCCTATTCATCATCATTCTTTATATTCCTTGTATTATACTACCCTTTCAGAGGTATTTCTAGTTTAGTGATTGTATTATGTAAATATTCTAATTCAATAAAGTAAAGGGCCTAAATTGTACAAAAACTATCAAGTCTGTTCACAATGATAAGGGGTAGATACCTACTTCCTACTTGTTATGAATTCCACATATGCATGGTACCTAATATTACTTAGAATTGTACTGAATGCAATCAATAAGAATTTAGGATATCAAGATACACCAAATATTTCATGGTAGAAAACGAAAGTCACAAACCAAAAAAAAATTAATATCTGTACCTTGTATCTATAGATTACTATTAAGAAATTATTTCATGTAATACACTTATCTGATAAATATTCAGACAGAAGGAATGATGTTTGATTCCAAATATGTATTTGAATAGAAAATTATACATATTTATAGGTGCTTTTGGGTATTCTGAAAAATCTTAATGTTTTTGTTCGAATGTGATAATATATATCAAATCCAAAAAATAATAGTTTATAAATGTTATTGCATAATTCTCGTTTATGTCGTGACTAAGGTCATCAGAGTTGTTTAAATTATAGAAATAACTCACCTTCATATAATAAACTAATTATTAAATCATTTCTTCTTTCAAATCAATGCCTAATATACAAATTAATGTATATGTAATTCAAGATTCTACTTGAATGTAATCACAACAAAATATTTTTCCTGACGACCTTCACCTTCATGCGTCAATTCAACTGTAACTGGAACTACTTCATTTCAAGTAATAATATTATGGCTTTTCTACGACATCTGCGGCAAAATTTAAAGGAATCTTATACAAATGTAGGTCTTATACAGATGTAGGTTTTCATATAGTGCCCTTTAACGTTTCTTTAAAGCAGAGAAAATAAAAAACATTCGAACTTGAAGTTGAAAGGAACGATTTTAGGTCAATTAAATCATTAGTTGAATTTCTATGACTGTATCATCAAGTATGACGTTTTTATTTTTGTTTTGACTGCGGAAGTGACATTTCTACGAATTTTATAAAATTTTACTTGTCCAATCAGTTAATAGTGTTCAATATGGCTGATAAGAGAAAAGGAAAAAAACGTAAGGAGGTAAGTAATTGAATTAAATTTTAAATCATTTGGTCCCCCAAAGGTTTCTTGATCATAATTTGTATGAATCAGTTTTGATAGTCTAATTTTCCCGTTACTTATTTCATTGTTGTGGTCTATTATTATATGTGAATTTTCGGAATGTTTTTTAAATTCTACACGTAAGCATGAATATTTTGAATGATTAATTATTTGAGTAATAGATGTAATATTTGTAGAATTGTGTCATTCTATTCAAAGATATGTTCTCTTCATTCGTGATAAGAATTGTTCTATTATCGTCAATTTGCATTCTAATCATAAGACAGGAATCAACTGTTGATTTTCTATCAATACGGATTTCAAAATTTTAAATTTCTTTTTCTATTCAGATCATGATTTTTAGTAACAATGAGTTAATAAAATGTGCGTCCAGTACAGGATGTATGTTTATATTGAAATGCGACTTTCTTTCAATTATCCATTCACAGCTAAAAGTGACGGATTATTCAATATACAATTTACCAGTTTGATCCCCTATAATAAAATTATGATAACTTTTTTCACTTCTATCCGATTTTGATGAAACGAATCCTAAATGTTGCTCTAAGATTGTTCTAATATAACCGTGAAAACCTTAAATTCGTTTGTAGTTTTGGAGCTTGTATAGTTAGACCAATAAAAATTTTAAAGAATGTATTTGGGTTCTGTTACACTTTTTTTTCGTCCGCGCTAAATTTGTTCATGAATTTATGGAATGCTTTATTATATGTAGGTATCTGTAGTTTGTTCATATATCTGAAACTCTCCCTCATTTCTGGTGTATTAATAATCCTTCACAATGTGTAAAATCTGAAAAATGTAAAATTACTTATTTTCAATTTCATAATTTTCGGATTGTTATTGCCTTTGTAATCTCCCAAGTCTTATTTATTATTTCCTCCTTTCTCACAAAATATTGTCACTAGTGCAGAAAAAATTCAATAATAAATATCAATATAAAACATATTAGCGGTGGGTTTTGAAGTTATTGGCGTTGTAGCTCTGACTAAGTGCCTGTTTTTGTGAAGTGAAGTTATTTCAATGTTATCGTGGCATGTTATCATCTTATTGTAATTTCTATCAAGATCAGCTAGTTTAAATCAATATTAATACTAGTTGCAGAGAATTGAATACGCTACAATTTTGTATTTTTGTAAACTTTTTCCTAAACCGAAATGCATCTGATCAAAATTAGAGGAATTCTCTAAAAATTACAAAAATTGGCAAAAAACAAAGTTGTACGATACATTACTTGCCATCGGCAGTTAAGTTGACTTCGGTGCTCAAGAATTGCAATGTAATTGATGCAGGGTTCGTGCTTCATAGAATGGTTTGGTCCACCTTAAGAGAAGCAACATTCCAGGTAGTCTGCCAGAACTACGTAAACTTCATAGAAAGGCACTTTGGGAGAAATATCATTTTTTTATGGTTATCCTAGTGGGATCAACTACCAAAGCACCAAGGCAGTAGAACGTTATCGGCGTTTCTTGCTGAACCTCTCTATTAAGTTTGTGTTTTCCAAGGTAACCTCAGTCAGCACCATCACGCAGGGAAAATTCTGCTTTAATGAAAAAAACGAGATTAATTTTATAACTATGCTGAAGATTCAACTGAAAACCAAGGAAATCCAAGTCGAGCAGGCAGTAGAAGACGCTGATACTTCGAAAGTACAGACTGTTGTTTCAGTATCCGAGGAGTACGACACTGTAGTCATTACAGGAGAGGATATTGATCTTATAGTGCTGCTGAATGCTTTGGGTTTTCACAGAAAAAAGTCTACTTCCAGAAAAGTCAAAAGGGCAACACCCCAACTGTCTTCTATTTTTCCCTGTCTTTCAAACATGGGCCCCAAGACGTACTTTTCCTGCACACTATAAGTGGGTGCGAAAGCATCTCAGCACCCTTTGGTATTAAGAAGGAGATGGTAATATAGATGTATCAGATTATGGTTCCCAACACCACAACAATGGATGCTACACCAGAACAGCTCCGTATAGTACGCTGCATGGGCATAACTAGGTGCACCACCGCTGGCTGTCCTTGTAGGAGGTCTGATGTGCTCCGCAGTATTCAAGCACTGCTTGGACACAGCCCTCAGCCTGACACCTACGAAGATGAGGCTGATGACGAAAGTGAGGAAAATCTCACCTTTACACCCCTTCTAGACATGTTGATGGATTCCGAAACATAGGCTATGACGACGTCGAGGATGGTGCAGCAACCTCTAAATGCCACAAAGTGTTGGTGGCCCCAACACGTTTTTGTACATAAGTTGTATACTTATGCTTGTATAATTGTATGTACTACCATTATTCTTATTCCAATCATTATTTCCAATTAATTCTTGGTTATCATTTATTGATTTCACCTAACTACATGAAATCAGATCGTCTGGTCTGATTATTAAGGTGATGACACACTAAAGATACCCAACATGAAGGTCACAAAGGTCGTTGAGCAGTGTAAACTGATATACAAGATAACATGCCACGATGAGGATCTCTAAAGCCCTGGGAAGTGAGCCCTCGATTCTACAGACCGAGATAATGGCTGTTTATGTATGCGCCCAGGAGTGTCTCAAAATGAACCTCAAAGGGGCGCATATCTACATCACCACGGACAGCCAAACCAGGTTGCGATCCCTGGAATCGTGCTGTCAGGGGTCTCTGCTGACTTGGGAGTGCCGTAACATCATAAAGCAACTGGCCAGAGGAAATAAGGTGACTCTACTATGGGTACCAGGGCACTGTGGTGTTGAAGGAAATGAGAGAGCTGATGAGCTTGCAAAAAGTGCATCAAGGTTAAGACCTGCTGGACCTGAGCCTTTCTGTGGGATGGGAAAAGACCAATACAAAGCTGCGGTCCAGCTATGGGAGTTGAACAGTAGGAAAATCCACTGGACTAACACTCCTAGACTTGCTCAGGCAAAGAAATTCGTGAAGATTTCACCTACTTACACCAGAAAGCTTCTGAAGCTGTCGCGAGCAGAGCTTCGGATGATGGTGGGTCTGCTGAAGGGGCACTGTCGGTACAAACATCATTTGTACCGTATAGGTAAGTCAGCAGACGAGATTTGCAGGCTCTGTGGATTGGAAGTGGAAACGGCTGAACACTTGATATGCAAGTGTCCAGAGCTGGCTGGCCTAAGAACCATCCACATGGGCAAGCCGGTCCTGGATACCAGAGAGGTAATGGCCAAGGCCCCTAGGGAGGTTGTCAATTTTATTAACGTTGTTGACGACCTCCCTGGGTTTCTATGAATGAGTAGGGTAGTGAACAAAAGATCTGCATGGTCGCAGATCCCGGAAGGCTTACTGAAGCAAAACGACCCCAGTTCAAATAATAATAATAATAACATGCCACGATAACATTGAAATATCTACACTTCACAAAAACATAGGCTCTTAGTTGAAGCCACTTCCTCTTCTCCTCCCTATGTTTCAATGTGTCGATTTTAATAAGTAATTACATTATTTACCGTGGAACCGATGGTAATTCACAGTTAGAGGGTCGAAAACTCTGTTTTTTGCCATTTTGAGAAAATTCTTGTAAAATTGATCAGCTGTATCTCGGTTAATATTAGATTTAGAAAGAAGTTTGTAGGTGCAAAATTATAATTTTAATTTAATTATTTACAAATTTGAAAATGAATGTTTTGGTCGAAAACTAATTAGGTTAGAAGTTATGAGCAAGAAACCGAAAAAAGTCGGAAAATGTTCTTCGGCCCTCCTCAAGTTAGCACAGGGTCTCGTGTTGGATAACTGACAGAGTCATCCCACAACACTCCCGAACAACCTGTAGAAGTTTCATTAAGTTCGGAATTTTTTCCAGCAGACCCATCTTTTTTGTATTTTTCTACTGGACAATTAATTTTTTTTTACCAAATGGTGGACGAATTTTTTTTATTCCATTTTGTGTTCATATACTTTCTTAAACGTGTACCTAATCTGGATCCTACTAATTGAATATTAATTAAGTCTCAGATGCGATACGAATATTAGCATCTTTAAGAGCTTGTGGGCAGATTTCTGTTTCTATTATTAGATTAAAAATATGTATGAAGGGCTTTATCAGATTTGGTGCAGTGGTTTTCAAATGACTAACTGGTATGCCCTCATATTCCATAGACTTGTTTTTCATCAGCATGATGTAATTAAACATTTCTTGTTCCACTAATGGACTAAGGAATATGGACTTATGTTTTTTTATGTTTTCTGAAACATCAGTCTTGTCGTATTTGGTTTCAATTTGATTTGTATTTTTGTTTAATTTTTTGGAAAAATGTTACTTTCCTTTCTTGTTATTTATTTTTTCCTATTGGTACTTCTTTATTATTCTTCATTATTACACATTTTATTATCCAATTACATATTTATATTAATTCATGTGCCATTTTTATTTCTTTCTCATTATAGGAATATGTTCCCCCTGGAGAAGAAGTTGTTGAGAAACCATCCAAAGAAGAATATTCAATTGCCAAATGGATGAGAAAAAATGTTCCTATCAAAAAAACTAAATTTTTGAACTATGCTGTGGAATATTTCACTGGTGAAGAATTTTTCAGTGTTTATTTTGAATAATAATTAGAATAGTAATCAGAAATCAATAGAACTTTTTTTCGATGTTATTCAGGCTTCACTTGATCCAAATAAATTTATAATAAAAAAAATTTAATTTCCACAAAAAAAACTTTAGGATATATAAACGACAATTGTTTCAACACACTGTGACATTTAAAAATGATAAAACTCCTATATTATTGTACTAAAAAATTGTGGGAATTAAGATTATTATTTTTATTTAGTAGATTTTCTGTTTTCATAATCTGTAAATTATGATATGCATTTTTTAAAATAAAGAATAGTTTTCCAGTTTCCAATGGTCATTCTGACTTATCATCATGTTATTTTCAAATAAACTAAGGTTATTGTAATTTCAGGTAAAAAAGCAGTTGATGGACTACTGGAGTCCAAATGGGCTCAAGGTGAAGATGCATTTTTCAAATCTCGGGAAGATGTGGTTGATTTTCTGCACTTGATGCTTGAGCATAAATTTTATCATAGAGCCCGTAAAGTGCCTGTTTCAGAGCAGGAACTGAAGGCAAGAAAAAAGGACAAAAAGAAGGAAGCAACTGATTCAAGCGATGATAAAGAAAAGAAAAAAGAAAAAGAGAAAGTGACAGATGCTGAAAGCAGTGTTGTAGAGGGCAAGCAAGAACAACAGGTATTGTATTTAACTTAATAAATTATAATAATGTGCATGAACCTTTCAATCCTCAAACAATTAACAAAGGAGTTAATATTATGGAAAAGAATCAAACAATAACTGGAACACAATATTTAATTTCTCCTAGCTTTCGGTCATTTGCATAACCATCTTCTCGGAACTACTATTTATTTTAATATGCATTAAGATGAAAAAACTTTTAATTGGAGTATTTGAATTTCTGCATGTCCTATGTCGCAGTCGCAGTCTTTACATTTTAATTTTTATACGACGTTCTTATTGCAACTAAGTATTATAAAAGACCCTTGGAACTTTTTAAATTTTTGGATGGGACAGAGTCTTGGGGAATCTCCTTCTCTGGAAAGCCATATGTTGTAGGAAAGTTTTTGTCTTAATGCAAGTTGAAATAAATTGTATTATTTACAAATGACTAAAAGCCTGGAGAAATGAAATAAATAGTGTATTTCAAAGATCTTTCAATTCTCATCCCTTTTATTAACTTATTTACCATCTGATTTCTGATATCTTATTATTTTGAAAAAAGAGATCATGGGTCCTTGAAGATTTTTGCTCTAAGTTTTTAGTTCTCGAGATCCTTTCATTAAGCACCCTGAGACAACTAATTTTGTCTTTGAATTTTATTTATACACGAAATTTCAGTGTAATCTGAAGGATAGATTCTGTGATATCAAAATAAACTCGAATCATTTCCAAAAAATATTCGTTCTAATTATTTTCAAAAATCCTGATTTGATATGGCCCTACCTTTCAAGATCATGCAGCAATTACAGACTAAAGTATTGACGTTTTAAATTTCATGGTGAATTAGCAGATTTTTGAGTGTTCACTCTTGCATATATCATGGTATTCAGAAGCCATCGGTTGGTAAATGTTAATTTTATTTTTAAATTAAGATCTCGTTTTCTTTCAGATTGAAAAGGAAAAAAGAAAGAAGAAAATAAGGTTAGAGATGCATAATGACCAGAGATTTGTGGATAGTTTGGATGCTTATGTGTGGATATATGAGCCAATACCTTTCCATTACTGGATAATTGGAACTCTATTTGTTCTAGGAGCTATAGGTGTTTGCTTATTCCCCTTATGGCCACCATCTGTTAGGTTAGTTTTCCATTATCAATCTTTTATATGTTTATTTAAATTATGGGTCATTGTTCGTTGGTTTACACTAATCTCCAACATTGCTCAAAAAATTTCAATGAATTTTCTACATGATACCTGTATTTTTCGAATTTTAGTCGAGAGCGGATTACAGGGGTTCTACTGTATTATCAAGGGAGGACATTTCAGCCTCACGTTCCAAAATACATCTTCCTTTACTCTGCCGGTTCAAAAAAAGTACTTCAAATGGGTTTACCATATTACCTTTTATCATGAAATATCTGAGCACATATGGAAAAAACATATAATAAATATCTATATAAAAAAATTATAAAAACATCCAACGGAAGGACTCGAATCAGGGCTTTTCGCTTTAAAACTCAAATAACATAGTCAAACATTCATTACTCCAGACATATAAAGGGTAAAATTTGCTGTATAGTATTCATTATCATTGAAGTAACACATTTTCTCAATATCATAATTGTATGGCTCCTTCCTTCAAAAGTTTCGTTCCATAGGAATTGATCAGGTTGATACCAGAGGACTATTAATTAATAAGTATTATTTAATATTCTTAATACTAACGAAGCCAAGGAGTTCTTTAACAGGTCTAAGGTCTATTTAATTTCTGATTCTATATCTTCAACATTTTTATGCCCAGAAAGCAAATATGAATTTGCTGGTAGCAATATTTTTTCCAATTTGCTTCCTTGATTTTTTGCTTTCCAGATTCATTAATTCTCTTCATTTTGAAAAAACCTGATGTGAGATTTTCTTAAACATAATAACACTTTGATTGTCATTAGTTTACTACATATATGAAAGTTTTTTGTCTTTATTGGGGGATGCTGATTGTGATATTATAATCTGCAATTATGTTAATGAATTATTGTATTCACAGTCCAAATATTTTTTTAGGTTAGGTGTCTACTACCTGAGTGTAGCTGCTGCAGGTTTCCTGGTATTCATTATTGTCTTAGCTGTATTACGAGTTATAATTTTTTCTCTTATCTGGATGTTGACGCTAGGCAAGCATCACCTATGGATTCTTCCAAATTTGACAGAAGATGTCGGTTTTTTCGCTTCCTTCTGGCCATTATATAATGTAAGTAATTGCATGTAACATTACTGACCTATAATTTGACAGTAAAAAAGTTTTAACTATGTTTCAATTTAAGTATGAGTACAAAGGAGGCGAGCAAAAGAGCAAGGAAAAGGCTAAGAAAAAAAAGAAGGAAAAAGACTCAGATGCAGAAGAAACATTAGAAAATAAAGAATCCAACCCATCAAAACCTGAAATTGTGGAAAATATACAAGCACAAGATACTGGTGATGAAGATACTGGGTAATAATCCTTTTTTTTAATTTTGTGTCCATTAAAAGAATATTCAATACTTTGTCTTCACTTGATTGAAAACCACGTATTTTATATGAACATGAAATATTTATAAATTTTTCAATCAGATTGGTTTTAATTCGCACAGGAAAAATTAGGCAATAAATTCATTATTTTATTTTTCCTCTTTCAGGTATCGTTATTCAAAGCTAAGCGAAGAAGAAAACCGAGATGGGAGCAAATCAGAGAGTGAAAGTGAATCAAGTCAGAGATCAAGTACTGGAAAGGATTTTGAGATGGTAGATCAACATGAGTTAGAATCTTAATATGAATATTTATATTAATAGCTGAATAGATTAAGCTATGCACTGAACTCTTCAGAAATCTCTTTCTTTTCATATATTTCTTCTTACAGTTTATGAAGAAATAAGAACCTATTGTTTGAAACACATCTCATCTTATAAGAGGATTTTCAGGGGTATCAAATTGGTTTAATTCAATTTACATAAACTTACTTTTCATGTAAATAATTGAAGAGAATAATTTATTGAAATATTTAGTATAATTTCTTTAGAAGTGCATTTATTTGTTTTTTTTTTTTAATTATTGATATTTTGAAATAAAGTGGTGCTACAGAATAGAAAGGTTAATATAAACCCTTTGATTTAACAATTTTTCTGATGGGGTGCATTTCTACGAGTGATTAATTTTGTATGTATTTTAATATACCGTATAATTGTATATAAAACTTGAAAAAAATATTAAAATTTTTGATGTTTCTATATCAATACGCACTTTCAATTTTAAGGTATCCACTGTTCGTTTAAATGAAACCAGTTTTAGAATTTGTTCCCAGTCCCAATTGTGAAATGGAGTGTGATGTTTGTGAATATGGTTAAGCTTGAAAGATAATAAAATGAAAAATTTTGAGGTATATAGCTCATTTAAATAATTAAAAGTAACTTGAATTTTCATTGCCTTGCATCAAAAAGAACATTTTCATTTAGATGGTATTTTTAAATTTGACATTATGATGCATGAATTCAAAGAGTATATAAAAAATATATCAGCCTGTCATGTTATACAAGGGTTAGAACTATTTAGAGGGGCACTACAGGGAAAAGAAATGCAAGGTGGCTTAAATTACAAAAAAGTTGCTTCATTTAGGGATGAGTGTGTTGGTGTAAACAGATCCAAAATATCTCCAGGGGTTCCCGAGATCTCTCAAAAAAACTGAAAATCGAAATTTTCTTTGTCCTACTACTCGAATAAAAAGGAAATTCAAATTTGCGTAGCTAGACCCGTTATTTCTGTAGAGTGTGATACATAAGGAGAACCAATATAGCGTCCATAAGAAAAAAAAATTGAATATCGCGTCTTTGAAACAATGGAAAACAAAAAAAAATCTGACGACACAATTAGATTAGAATCTTTATATTGGATAATGGCTACCAACTGAATTTCGTGAAGTTAATTCCAGAAACAAATGAGTTGTATAGAAAATCTCGAGTTTTCTTCAGATATCTCGAGAACCATTGGAGATATTTTGGATCTGTTCACACTAACACACTCATCCCTAAGTAACGCAACTTTTTTGTAATTAAAGCCACCCTGTATTTCTAACGGTTTTCGATATCCCTAATGTGTCCCTCTAAATATTTCTAACACTGTATAATAAAAAAGTATGTATATATGACATTTTTTCTCATAAACTGAAAAGAATCTTTCACAAACATCACTCCATGTATTCGATTGGTGTAAAATCGAGGATATAAAATTATCTATTATTGTGTTTCTGAATACAATTTCATATTTTTATAAATTCCTGGAAATTTTATTCAAATTTCATAACACTGGGTTTGAAACTTGCAGTATGATATTTTCCTTGAGAATTTCTGTATGAATTCAGATATTCTGTGAAAACAAATAAATTTTTGGTATAATTACACCGAAAATTTTTAAATTACTTTTAAATATTCAAAATACCCAAATGATTTTTATTGAACTTGTTGGAATGTCCGTTGGAGTTTAATAATAATTGAGTTTGTTTAATAACAAAAGTAGTCGTCAGTTTGACTTTAAAAGTATTCTCAATAAATATTTTCTATGAGTAGTTCTTTAGTTCATTCCCCATAATCAATCAGGTTATTGGCACAGGACATTAGTAGTAGTATTTTCAGTGAAACAGATTTCAAAAACTGTTCAAAAAATATTGGCTATCATGCAAGTAGAAAATCTGACTAAAGACAACTATGACACTTTGAAAATGTAAATGGAAGCAATTTTAGTTTGAAATGACCATTGGGCTTTATAATTCTGATATATAGTCTAAGGGCTTATGTTAGTGTATGGTCCGTATATCGAAGAAAAAAAAGGTTCACTTTTTCAACTACCGCATTTCTAAAAAGTTTCTGATTAGTAAGTACTTAGGAAAACTATGTTTTAAGTTTTGACTGATAATGTTTTTTCAAATCCTTCAAAATGATAGCAAAGAACGACGCACCCCATAAGCTGATACAAATTATGAAATACTTTAGTCTCTTAACATTTTGAGGGTGCTTTTGAGGTCTAAATGTGCTCATTGAGTTCGTTAAGGGGTCAAATTCACCGAATAAAATTATTCGAAAAATACCGATCCAATCGAATAAAAGTTGGTGTGAGACAGGGATGCATTCTGTCGCCGCTTCTATTTAATCTCTATAGCGAAGCTATTTTTAAGGAAACCTTAGAACAAGAGTCGGCTGGAATAGTTATAAATGGAGAAGTTATAAATAATATGAGGTACGCTGACGACACCGTCTTGTTAACGGGTAGGCTTGAACACACAACATCTTCTGGAAAAATTAAACGATCGATGCATTGAATACGGTCTTAAGATCAATTTTAGGAAAACCAAGCTGATGATAGTAACAAAGTGCCCGCAGAAGCTCAATCATGTGAACCTGACGGTAGCGAACACCACAATAGAGAATGTGGCCACATATAAATATCTAGGAACTTGGATGGAACAGTCGGGTGACCAAACGAGAGAAATAAGAACGAGGATAGAGATGGCCAGATCGACATTTGTGAAGATGAACAAACTGTTTTCTAGTCGGGATTTGGGTCTGGATCTTAGGATGAGGATGCTGCGTTGTTACGTTTTCTCCACGCTTCTGTATGGGGTTGAAGCATGGACTCTCAAGAAAAATCACATGGACAAACTACAGGCCTTCGAAATGTGGTGCTGCCGTAGAATGTGGCGTATCCCATGGACTGATAGAGTTACAAATGCCGAAGTCCTAAACCGGATGCAGAAGGACTGCGAAATAGTTAACACCATTAAAAAGCGAAAACTTCTGTACCTGGGCCATATAATGAGAGGCAGAAAGTACACACTTCTCCAACTGATAGTCCAGGGAAAAATCAGTGGACGAAGGAACATTGGTAGACCCCGTATGTCCTGGCTTAAGAACCTGAGGGACTGGTTTAACTGTAGTAGTGTTCAATTGTTCAGGGCTGCAGTCAACAGGGTCCGGATTGCTGTGATGATAGCTAACCTCCGATAGGAGATGCACTGCAAGAAGAAGAATGATTTAAGGTATGAACAGACCAACGCGGGAACGGGAGCGATGCTTTGTTTGCGACAGCAGGCCAGAATGCGTAGAATGCACACCTGCGCGAAAATAATGAGGCACGATTATTAGTATGAATCTAAAATTATGTATGAAAGTGACAGTTTTTCGGAAGTTTTACTGCTCGAAGCCGTTGATTTCCTTCCCGCAAAAGTTTTTTTTTCCGTAATCCCGCATCGGTCTGTTCATACATTCAAGTTCTTCCTCCATAACTCTTGAATTATTGATTTTAGGTGTAGGGTTTGCTTAAGTTACTCCCACTTTTTTTGTACGTTGAATCCACTGAATTAATAAAAAATATAGGTTCTAATTTGCAAAACTTGAATGAATTTGAGTTATCCAAGTTCATGATCTTCTTATGAACACCCTGTACATTTTTCGTCCAAACCGCAAACAGGTTTTCAATACGTATTTGGAGAATAAAAAATGATAAAGGTTTTCTCGAAAAAACTTTTTCTGCAAAAGTTATTTTTCTGAAATATTCAAAAAACTATTGTAATTAAAAAGAACTGAAACATTTTATTATTTATTGATATCATATAAAAAGATGAAATATTTTCATTCCACTATTCACGTTGGTACCCAGATTGTCCTGTTATTATCACCAAGTTTTACTTTTCCAGAAGCAACCATCTGAAGAGCGTAAGGAAAAATTTTATGTTCAGCCATCTTAATCCTTTCAGTTAAAGTTTCTTCTGTATCATCAATTTCAACCGGTACAGCCTCTTGGGCTATTATAGCGCCTGTATCCACGCCCTCCTAAAAATTAAATTAAAATAATTGTATTATAGATCACACATTAAAAAAAATGATGGTTCATAAATTTATAAATACGTACGTTATATGGAATAACATTACACAAATGAATCGTTTTCTTTCTTATTATTTGAATCCATGGATTTTTGTGATCTTGATTTTTTTTAAATAAATACATAATTATTCAATGAGAATTATCAGTGGAACTGTTATCACATATCCTTCAGAGGAAGTTCCAGTTTTCAATCTCCCAAGTAAAATTTAGTGTATTTTAAATCGACTTAGGACTGGCCATGGTCGTTGTAATAGTTACTCTTAAAATGGCATTTTTTGAAAACCCACTATGTGGGTGTGATGTAGAAGAAACCATTAACCACTTGGTGAATGCTTGTGC
This sequence comes from Harmonia axyridis, assembly GCF_914767665.1. NCBI lineage: Eukaryota > Metazoa > Arthropoda > Insecta > Coleoptera > Coccinellidae > Harmonia > Harmonia axyridis. The sequence continues at coordinate 17,369,555 of NC_059506.1, forward strand.
TATAAATTTCATGGTTTCCAAGCTATTCATTCAGTTTCAGATTTTTTTTTTAGAACGGTTCGCTAACTTTAAATCGATATAATAGAAACTATTACATTTACCTATTACTTCTTTCTGGGTCTTTTCTTTTTTGATTTAAGATTTAATTATTGTATAGTGACTCGGTCTGCTCATAGGTGGCGCTATGGATGTATTCGCCACATTACATCGGCCCCGGTGTATTTAAAGGGGTCGTCGCATTGCAACCGATTCACTTCTCCGACGTGGTATTCGAAGAAGTACCAGTGGCGTATAGACAAATCTACATTCCAAGAACAAGAAACCTGCAAAGATACCAGACGAAGAAGCTCAGGTCGCCCGAGTCGCAGTCCGATTATTTGAGTTCATACCCCTCAACTCGTATAAAACCGAGCTGGAAAGTTAGATGTTGACTGCTTGGCAAAACGACTGGAATTCCTGTAACACGGGCAGGAATACCTTCTCATCATGGATACCAAAAGTTGACTTTGCTATCTAAGCAAAGTACTTCAAACCAGATTACTAATTAACTTGCGTTATCACGGGGCATGGTCCGAAAGCGATTCAAAGTGCACACGTGGCACCATAGAAACGTCGGACTACATCTTCTTTGAGTGCAACCGGTATACTGGTATAGGGATCATAGACCGGTAGGGTTGGCTAGATATATCGATGATCACAGGGGCCTGATAGGGTCACTGGCAATATACCGCCAAACTATGAATGTGCAAAGCTGATATTGCAGCAGATTTACTTGGAACGAAATACAATACGGGTGAATAAAATTTTGAATATTTAATATTACAAATTAAAACTGGCTTTATATTACATTATATTAATCATACTTCAAATTTAACGAAACTTTCTATGTGCACTACTATTAGGTCTGTCCTAGACTTCGACACTATTCTACTGTTTGTGTCAAAATAAATTAAAATTCTAAATCAAACAATAGTTAAACTTTAATTCCAAAATCAATTTCATAATTTCAATTCAAACTTGTAAATATTTATGCTACAAAGTCTTTTCAACTAAATTAGATCGTATTGACTAATACCTTACTGGCATTAGTTGTCTCAGACAATCTTGTCGACCCGCTCCACAAGCTGTTGTCTTATTTGGGACAGCGGATTGGGATTTATGCGATGATGACTATGTATGGAGCAATGTATACACAGATATGAAGAAATCCGTGCCAAGAGACAGTTTCAAACTGACTCCAGCCCGATGAAGTATATGCTGAGTCTGCCTGAGTTCATAGCCACCGAGCCCAAACTGTGGTTTGCCATAGCCGAGGGAATTTTTGCAAGTGCCAGAGTGACAGGGGACGAAACTAAATTTGGCCACGTTATCGGAGCCCTACCGGCAATATTTGCTATAGAGGTCAAGGACGTCATTATGGATCCACCATCAGTCGGAGCATACGAGCGTATCTATGAGCAGCTGATCTGGCGACAGAGCTCTTCCCAAGAAGAGAAAACCCGCCGTCTGCTCGAACAAGAGGAAATTGGGTACCGAAAACCATCCCAATTCCTGCGTTACCTGAATTCCTCACGCTAAGGCCTTGCGTCAAAAGTCCCAGGTGGTGGCTTCCGGGCTGTTTCGTCTTCGACGAGCATTCGTAGGTAATCAGGTTGGGTCTCTGATCATCTTCTATAAAGGTATTTTTCTGCCAATAATTTCTAATTGCTCCTCCGCATGGTATCACCGCCTGGGTCATTCCCATGTCCGACGGGTCATTCTGTCGGCTCAGCGGCATTTCCTTCTCCTTATTTCTCCTTCGTATCGAACTGCAGCCACATCTTCTCTTCAAGTTATGACGGGTAGTTTACCCGCCACCATTACGTCGTTCATCGGGCTGCAGCTAATTTTCTGAGGAGAGGATTTCAATTTCGACTCGGAGAGCTCTATATTCCATCCGTGTCCTTGGACGACCCTGGTATGCCCTCTACGATCCGTCGGTCCATGGATTTCACTGCGCCATTGCTCTTCTTGTTGGCAGTCGGACTGGGAGAAGTCTGACTCGGGTCGTTGTACCTTCGACTGGATCCCCTCTGTTTATTTTATTTCCAACAACCCTTGGTTCCGCCCAAGTTTCCCTCTGGCCTGTTTTATTTACATCCTTAGAAACTGTCCCTTGTTTAGTGGCCTTAGAGTCATTTACGGTCTATCTATTCTCGAGTCTCCGGATCTCAGATTAGCCGATTTTTGTTCATCTTGAAATCATTTTGGCCCTTTATCTGCATTCGTGGCAGACGCTATATGCCTCGAAAAAACACCCTGGACATCGGAATTTTGAAAATCTGTTTTAATATTCGGAAACACCACTAAAAACTGAACTGAGACGTGTACTTCAAATTTTCGCGCTGACAGTTTTACTGCACACATTTTCAACGTAAAAGTGAAGTTTTTAATAATTTGTATACCTGAAAGTGGTTTGAAGTGACAATGAATTATCAAAAATATTGAATCCATAATTATTTCAACATTGCTTTGTAATTCCCTTTTACATTGGCTTTCCTTTTTATAGCTGTATACTATTTCAGTTTCTATTTATTGAGAATTGAGTTGTATTAGGTTGATATCCTATATTTTGAAACAATTATGAACAAAAAAACATAATAACAATATAATTAGAAAAATAACTACAAAAACGGCTCGAAATGTTCTTCATTTTGATTTGAACATTTTCTTGCTCGTTTCAGAATATCTCGAACTGCTTTCCCAATCACATTTGGATTGTTTTCCATTTTCTGGCTAGCCTCTTCTGATTCAACAAAACACTAAATCACTGATAACAATGAGGAAATTATGATTATGATCTGAATTATCCTAAACAACAATGATCTTCTGTCAAAGTGATGGTTGTCAACCTTCTTGATTGGTAAAGAAGACTTGTCGCTCCAAATGATCTTATTAAAAAAATCTGGATCTGCATGATGTTTTCGCAAAATTAAATTTCATTGGGGTGATTAATTATGCCAGTAATATTTTCGCACGTAAACAATTGCCATTGTTCACTAGGTAATGCAACATCGAAGATTTCTCAACAGAATTGACAAACTTGATTTTGTCAGAAACGTACCCATTTGGATAAAAACAGCCATATCTTTTTTCTTTGAATACCAAATGACTTGTGTGATACCTTTTTGAAATCACTATAAAATAGTCAATTTATCGGTGTAATGTGCAGCAGTAGCTCGATACATTTTGGTTACACTACGATGGGCTAAACTTCATAAACAAAACAATCCACTACCAAAATTTCCAAAAAAATATTTCTCACAGCCCCCCATTAAAGTGTTCGGAGGATGTTTTTAATGTAAACATTAAAATCATTCTTCAGAAATATCTTACTGAAAAAATTTACCAAAAAGATGTAAAATTGTACCAACCTTAAGGACAAAACTATTGAAAGGGGCAAAAATTCATTATTTTCCAAAAAAAAAAATATCTCGAAAACGGTAAGACTTTTATAATGGGAATTTTGTCATAGCAGGTGGGTTATCCTTCGATCTACATATGACGTGGTCTTTACGGGACACCCTGTATATGTCGTTAATTTTTGGCAAAGAAAAAGGATGGAGGGGATTTTGTTTGGATGAAGAGAGGCCCTTAAATATAAATATGTCAGCTCATTCTGTAAACAAACACACAAACCAATAACTACACCTATACGGGGAGACAGAGTTTTTGCTGAGATTTTTATGTGTACTCTTGTATCATACGTTGAAATGTATGATGCGCCGTTTACATTTCCTCTGCTAATACTGTGATTTCATCTACACATGCTTTATTGTTTGAAAATAATAATTTTTGTATTGTTCTATCTCAAAAGGATATATTCCTTAGTACTTTGTGAATACTCCTTACTTACATCAACAAAATGAGCTGTGCATCCACTTATTTTAACCTTAGCTTCGATTGCTTGCCTTTGCGCATGTGTTCCTTTGAAGGATGGAAGGAGAGCTGGGTGGATATTAATAAGTTTTCCTTTCCATTTTTTAATGAATTCTGCACTCAAAATCCTCATGAATCCTGCTAAACAGATTAATTCCACTCCAGCGGATCTTAGTTCATCATCTAATTTTCGATCATAATCTTCTCTACACGAATAGTTCCGATGGCTTATCACCTGAAAACATTGAATAATTAATAGTGCTCCAGATGCAATAGATAACACGTCAATCAATAACTCCCCGACTGGACGCACAGATGGTACCGCCAGTGCGATACCACCTTTTTCTCGTTAAGAGTCTGTTTACACCACACTGCTTGGAAAGCAGAGGGGTCGCAACGTGAAGGTGCAAAAGTGGGGGGGGGGGGCGTCGATTATCGTGGAAGATATATATCGAGAACGTAACGAGCGTTCATTAAAATTCGTGGTCAAGAATGCTGTGGAGAAATTAGAGTTGATTTTCTGGGTTTACAAGTAGCGCTTAGCTTGTACCATATCAAATATCTGGTAATTTTTCCATTTCACTAGAAACTGTCATATTTCGAAATTGGATTTTCGATTATGTGAGAAAAATATTAGTAAATAATAAAAAATTAACGCATTGGGATGATTTCGTTTCTTTGTCGTGTTCTACTAGTGCGTGTCGGAATATGCGGCCGAATTTTTGACATTTTGATGAAATGAAATGATTGTCAAATGATCACCTATGATTCTGGTTGTAGAGACGGTTTCTTTATAATAAGAATAGAGTTGAGTTTTAGGTTTTGAAAAAGATTCTCTACTTTCCATAATTACTATCGAATTGAGAATCCAAATACCCTTTGATATACCATTATCCTCATTTCTTGAATTGTTGAATTAAATGAGATGAATTTTGAAATATCCAATCCGAAATAAAAATGTGAAGTTTCATTGAGAATGTTGATGAATTCATTTTATAAATATCTACAGTTTTAAGGAATAGTACTTGGTTGTAATCAAAAAGAAATCAGCTTGGTACATAATGATATATTTCAAATTGCCCTTTTTTTCTACAATTTTTGCTTATCATAAAGATCTAGTTTGTATTGGGAATCCCTTATTTTCAAGCCTCTGGTATGTCTTGGGTAAATTATTTCAGGTAAACCACAGTCATAATAAAATTTTTCTTCGAAAATCTTTTCATCGATGTTGACTTCGATAAAAAGAAAGTCCTTCAAAGTCCACACGACAAAGTGGTAATAAAATCTTGAAATGACTCAAATAAATTTACACAAAATCACTTCTTGTTAACTTCCAAAGTATTATTCTCAAGCACAATACCCAATCTAAGAGATGTTCTGAACTACCCAAATTTTGTATTATGTATATGAAATATGGTACAAACAAGGTAATTTGCCAGCTATCATTACATCCGAATCGCTTTTCTTCAATAACAAACATTTACTCCTATTGACATTTACTCTCTAAAATTCTTACCTTTGTTTGTATGCCGGCTCGATTTGCTCTTTTCAAACCTTCAACATTGTCCTTATTAGATATAACTAAAACAATATCAGCGCCTATATTTTGTGACGAGTCCAGAGTGGCATCAATAAGAGCTTGAAGATTAGTACCACTACCAGAAATTAGAACACCGACACGTTTCTTCTGAATAAATTGCTTCTCCATAAGAGTGGGAATGAAAGACTTCATAGATTTCTCTATTTCTTCAGAAAAATGTTCAATTATCACCTGTTGTTCTGAAACAATTATAGACGAGCTTTCAGACAGAATTCTAAATTGTGCACGAACTAAAAAGTTCAAAATATATAGGATGTTTTTTTTTCGAGGTATATAACTTTAAATTGGCATTACTGTTCAAGATGGCGACCGATTTAACAGCTGTCAAGTGATTTATTCTCAGTTTGGTTTGGCAATTCATCATGAATAGACTCACGCCTGAACATCGCTTGTAAATAGTGCAATTTTATTTCGAAAATAATGGTTCTGTGCGGAATACGTATCGCGCACTACGTCCATTAGCGATGAAGCGCACTTCTGGTTGAATGGCTACGTCAACAAACAAAACTGCCGCATTTTAAGTGAAGCTAATCCTCAAGTGTATGTCGAAACACCGTTACATCCAGAAAAACTGACTGTTGGGTGCGCTTTATGTGCTGGTGGAATCATTATGGTCCGTACTTCTTCAAAAACGATGATGGCCAGAACTTTACAGTCAATGGTGATGGGTATAGAGCCATGATTACTAACTTTTTCATTCCTGAATTGAACAACCATGATGCCCAGGAGCTGTGGTTCCAACAAGACGGCGCAACATGTCACACAGCTCGTGCCACAATCGATTTATTGAAAGACACGTTTGGTGACCGCCTAATTTCACCTAATTTGGACCTGTGAATTGGCCTCCAAGATATTGTGATTTAACACCGCTAGACTACTTTCTGTGGGGCTAAGTAAAGTCATTGGTCTATGCGGATAAGCCACAAACCTTTGACCATTTGGAAGACAACATTCGCCGTGTTATTGCCAATATACGGCCACAAATTTTGGAAAAAGTCATCGAAAATTGAACGTTCAGATTGGACTACATCTGAGCCAGCCGTGGCGGTCATATGCCAGAAATTATATTTAAAATGTAATGCCACAAGATTATCTTGCGGATAAATAAAATTCATGTCAATCGACTAATCCATCGTTGTTCTATTACAATTAAAAGTTCTATAGCTCTAAAAAAAACACCCTTTACTTTGGGTGGTTGTCCTGAGAAGAACTTTTTGCCAAACTAGGTCTGTCTGGACTTATATGCACCATACTTTTTTACAGTTTCTATGGATGATATCGAGGTTTGAACCCAGGTTAGCCAAATTGAATTCAAAACATTGATTTACACATCTACATACATTCCATGACAAGCATACGAATTAATTTTTGGTTATATTACAATATAGCAGTTCCTACTTTATATTAAGTGCACCTAGAATTATTATTTTTTCATAATTATGATAAGTTAAGAATATTTAGGTAATTTTCGGGTTTTGTTTTGTATTGATCTCTGTTCTGTTATCTCGGTTGCACACCGTCCATTCTCACCTGTCTACAGAAACCTCCTAGTCTGCTTCTGTAGACTAGTGGTGAGTGGATGAAGTCTAAAAAAAGGTATGGTGCGTACAAGCTAAAGCCTAGTTCGCCAAATAATTCCTCTCAGAACCAAATAATCAGTCCTTCTCAGGACCACCACCCTGAAGACGGCAGGCGAATGCTTGCCAAAACGTCGGTAACAACTAAACGCACAGATTATGGAAACAGCACAAGTAATTATGGTGGTATAGTAAATCCAAAGTCACTTGGAGGAAGCCAGAATATTTCAATTATACAAGGGTCTGTCATTCAACGTTCTCAGTAGTAGGCAAGATGACAAATTTTTGAAAACTAACTTATAATGTTCAGAAACGAATATTATTCACCAGAAATAACATCTTTCTGCATATAGTAAAGTTTTAGTAGGCATTATTAAAATTTAAGTTTTCAGATTTAAAATTCGCACCAAAACGCGTGAAAGTGTCATGGCGTCGCTAGTGACGTCAGCTTGTAGCCTGTTCTAGCGTATCCTAACTGGTACTATGTAACGTCATTTGCTCTGATAGGTGTTCAACATATCATGGCGGACATTCGAATTAAGCAATTTTATTATATGAAGTTTTAGCGAGTCTTTCTCGAGCTAATATTTAGGTGCGCCCTCTCCCGGGGGTATTGTGTTTCGTCCCGAGATCGCTGGTGGACTCTTCAGTTAGGCTATCCAGCGATCTCTGCCTAAGACACACCTTCCCACACCATCGGGTGAGAAGTGAATCGGTTGCTTCGCGTCGACCCCTTTAAATACGCCGGGGCCGAAGTTGTGTGGCGCATTACCACCATGGCGCCATCTCTGAGCAAACCGAGTCACTACAAAGTAATGATTCATCTCGAAATAAATAAGATAATAAATGCTTGTTTCGTATTCTTTGACACAAGTTTCATCGAATTATTACAAAAGTTTAGTGATTTTCAATTTCTGTCATCTTGCCTATTGAGGTTATCCAGTATCCACAACAACCACAAGGCGATTTCTGGGTAAGCATTCGGTTTTAAAGCCTTACAAGGTATCTTATATGTAAAAAATGAAGAAACTACTGTGTAGCAAAACAATTGTTATTTAAACCTATATTCAAAAATGGAATAGAATAACGACCGCTCAATTTCGATTGAAAAAGATGTTCCTCAGTAGCACTCTAGGTCGCACTATCATACCTACTAACCTTCTTTGCACGCCATTACTTCTCCAATAATTGTACCTCCATCTTGTTTCAAATGATCAATTATTTCTTCACTGTCCTCTTTTCTCACTACCAAAATACCACCTATTCCACAGTTCAATGTCCTCAAAAGCTCAAACTCATTTACACCTCCTAAAAAAAATATTGAATTATGAAAAAAATATATATGTATCTACAGGATGTTTAAAAAAGATGCGGCAATATTAAATGGGGTGATTGGCCAGGTCATTTTATACAAAAAGATATATGATATTTATAACCATGTTAAAATAGAATAACAACAATTCAAACATTCATGAATGAAATGACATACAGAATAATTAATTGAAAAGGAAAGAGCCATTTTCAGGAACAAAGTCCACATTTCGTGAAAGCGTTAAAACCTTTCAATTTCTGATTAATTGAAACGAATTTTACGAATTTGAAATTAAGAAATTTTCGCTCTCGCTTCGAAAACTATACGCCCTTCTTGATTTAGATGGAATTTTAAGTGTAGGAGGTCGAATTCAGAGAGCTCACTTGTGACACGTTGCAAAGTTTCTGATCCTATTGCCACGCCACAGTCGTTTCACTACGTTAGCGATAGAACATTATCACAAAAAATATTTGCATGCTGGGCCGCGAACGACCCAATATTTGATTTCCCAGATATTTTGGATTCATTCAAGTAACCTAGTCATAAACTCTGTAATTTCCAAGTGTATCTATTGTTGGAGGATTCAACCAAAGCCATTTCAACCTCTGATGGCTCCGCTGTCAGTCGTATCACTCAAGCCAAAGCTTTTTTAATTTCCGCTGTGGACTTTGGAGGTCCCTACTTTATCACGTCATCGCGGAGTCGAATCGTGTAAGGCCTACTTTTGCGTCTTCGTATGTCTCGGCATCAAGGCCATTCATGTAGAATTGGCTGGCCTGGCGACTCTTCTACTGAAATGTTTTGGGCTGCTTTGCAGCGGTTTGTCGCCCAAAGAGGACGAATTTCTACAATTTTTTGCGATAACGCTTCAAATTTTGTGGAGGCTAGCAAGTAATTAAGATTGATGAGGGACGCCACTGAACAAGAAGGTATTAAATTCACCTTTTCTCTTCCTTCTGGTCCTCACTTCAATTGACTGGCAGAAGCAGGCATTAAATCAGTTAAACTCCACCTCATTAAAGTAAAAGGTGACTAAATTTTATCATATGAGGAATTGAACACTATATTGACACTGATAGAATTAACCTTGCCTGCTAACTCCGCTATTATCCGATGCTGAATCCAAGGACGCTTTGACACCGGGTCACTTCCTCACGCTGGAGCCGCTTTCCAACTCCAGATTTCAGTAATTTAACAATAATAAAACGGTTGTCAAGATGACAATTATTGCAGCGCGGTACTCTTGTTTTAATTAAAGAAGATAATCTACCTCCTGGGAAGTGGAGCCCATCACGAATTGTTGCCCTGCATCCTGGTGATGACAATGTATCCAGAGTGGCTAGAGTGAAACTGATTTCTAGTTTTTTGAAGCGACCAGACCACTTTGTCCGCTACCTATTGATATATTTTTTGAGCTGTTATAACTCTATTGAATTTTGTTTTTGTTTTAATTAATCATTGTGGATTTTCCCGCACATGCTAAACTGCTCATAGTTTTTAATTTGTTTTTTTCGGGTTTTCTTTAATTCTTGTGAATTTGTTTTTTTTTGTATGAAATTCGTTCAGCATTTTCCCCGGAGCAGGATGTTTGGGAAACCAATTGATTTTGATTTCATTTGTTCGAGCATAATGGTATCCCCTCTCCCCATTTTCCTGAAGGAGGGAAATTAAAACACACATGGTCAGTCGAAGAAAAGAAGAGTTCCAAAAAACATAGCTGCCGCTCGCAATTTTGGTTATACGTTTTACTTATTTTCTTTCTACCGCTTTTCCGCAAGATTCACTAACTAGTACCTAATTCACCTGAGTAGAGTCTGATCGATTAGCCAGATCTTCACTGGATTGCTCTGATTCACAACAAGCACTACTGGATGACGAGAAGTACCGCAGATTGAGCCCTACAAAGGTAGGTTTATGATACCAAAATTCAGTCTAAATTCAAAATTCATACAGTCCATTTTGTTTTGAGCTAAGTTTCCCCAACAAATACAATACAATAAAAATCTTTTTGAAGAAATCAAAAGTGCAAGTCCCAAAGAACTACTCAATAATGTCGTATATAAAATATTTTGTAAAGACTGCTATCTTGAAGATAGAATTTCTGAATACAAAAGAGACTCCCCTAACATACTCAATCCTTTGAAAAACAAAAAAGAATATAATACAGCATTAGCGGGACCTGTGAAAGATATCCTTCACTCCTTTGATTTTGATCCAGGCTCTGTGACAATTTTGGGTAAGCAAAGTAACTCAAAAAAAAAAAAAAGATAAACGAGATGATATCCATAAAGCATGACAAAGATTCAATAAATAAGAGAAGTGACATAAAGAATCTAAATACTGCAGATCATTATTCGATTGGAATAATCAAAGATAGGTAGAAATTTTGTTATCCAACTCCAATATAGTGTATAGATAGCCATCGAAATCCGCGAATTCTTCAAAAACTGTTATTGATTTTAGTCGTAATCCTCCATGCAAGCAATGAACATGTTCGAAAAACTTTTGATGGTTCCAATAAAGATGCATATCATACATATTATCCTTAGAACATCAATAAGAGGAACGGAAATCGCCTTGTAACTGATGCATTTGTTTTGATGCCAACATTCGTCACTCCTTGTCTGACGGAACACTATAGCAGTAGCGTAACATAATTTGATTGATTTCAAAATGATCAATTCATGCTCAAAAATAGTTTAAAAAGTGATTTATTCCTAAAAATTTTTTCGTGTTTCAAAAGGTCAAAGTTTTTCTCAGTTTAATGATTTAGCTATTGTGAAGTTATGAAAAAAGGTTTCCTGATAAAGCATTCAACAATCAAATCAGGATTCTCCACGCCTATGGCTTTCACACACGATCGGCTAGCTCGATTGTGATTGGTGACACTAAACTTCCATCTCTCTTGTATTCGGGATCGAGCACAAATGTTTACTTTCCGTTCCTTCTATCTATATTCTAGGATATTTTAGAATATTTCAGCCAAAAAGAACTCACCCATTACTGATAACCACGCAAACACCTTTGGTATGGTCCATTTTCTTGCATTCAATCTAACCGCAAGATGTGATGGGAGGATCCTTGGGATATTTTCTAGTAATCCTCCTCCAGTTATATGTGCAAAAGCCTTGATCTTTTCGGATTTTATTAATGGAACTACAGATTTTACATAAATTTTAGTTGGAGTCAATAATTCTTCTCCTGAAACAGACCAAAACGTTAATACTGATCACCCAGCATTACGATATACTCTTACCAAATGTTTTTCCAGAATCACTAAATGGACATATACTGTGGTATGTTGCTCCTGCTAATTTCATCACTTTCCTTACCAAACTGAATCCATTACTGTGTACTCCAGACGATGGAAGGCCTATTATAATATCACCTTCCCTAATGTCCGACACGCGAGGAAGTAAATTAGACCTTTCAACTGCTCCTACGGCGAAACCAGCAACATCGTACTCCCCAACAGGATAAATATCAGGCATTTCTGCCGTTTCTCCTCCTAAAATAAAATTAGATTTATAGATTCTTTATAATTTTTCAGTTATAAAGTAAAAGTTCACAATTTTCAATTCATATCACGTTTATGGTTGAAACGAAAAACTGAATGCGCATGTGCATAAATGCTATTTGACAAATGCTAAGACAGATAGTTAATACAACAATGACAGTGATGCATAAATGAGCCTTTACTTTACTCATACCGAAAACCGCGTTAAAGCGATCACTTGTTATTGCCGTTATGATGTACCCACCAATCAGAGAGCATCCAGCTCTGAGGCATCCTTCTGCAACACCGGATACCACATCCTTCGCCACATTAACATCCAAATGACCACAAGCGAAGTAATCTAGAAAGAATAAGGGCTCGGCTCCATGTGCTAGTACGTCATTCACACACATTGCTACAAGATCAATTCCAATGGTATCATGTATTCCGACTTCCTGAGCAATCTAGAACGAGAAGATTATTTATGGATAAATGTTCGGGTAAATGATGCCAAGAGAAAAACAAATCCTAAAAAGTTATTTCCTTCTTCATCATCGAATACGATAAAAAAAAACGAGATATTAAGAAGTTACTCGAAGATTAAAATCTGTTCTTTCCATCTTATTGAATTTTCTTATATTAGGTAAATTGAAAAGTCCCCGGTCTGATGCACAGTTGGCTGCGCTAGTATTAAATCCATATGTTTTTAGTTATTACCAACCTTCAAACGATACGTGTCAAAATTTGACAGCAGTCCGACCATTAGTTTGTGAAATATTGCGTTGTGAGTGTAGCTACTTTCGTTATTTGGAAATAGATGGAAAAAAAAGAATTTCATGTGCTGATAAAATATTGCATTTTGAAGGAAAAAAATACAGTTGAAGCAGAATCTTGGCTTGATGAAGAGTTTCCGGGGTCTGCACCAAGAAAATCAACCATCACTGATTGGTATGCTAAGTTTAAACGTGGTGAAATGAGCACCGAAGACGGCGAACGCAGTAGACGCCCAAAAGAGGCTGTCACCGATGAAAAAATCAAAAAAGGTCACAATATGATTTTGAATGATTGATCGAGATAGCAGACGTTGAGAAGATATCATCTGAATGTTTACATCATATCATTCATGAACATTTGTACAAGAGAAAGCTGTGTGCAAAATTGGTGCCGCGCGAACTCACAATCGATCACAAGCAACAACGTGTTAATGATTCTGAGCAGTGTTTGAAGCTGTTTAAGTGCAATAAACCTGAATTTTTGAGTCGATATGTGACGATGGATGGAACATAGCTCCATAATTTCACTCCGAAGTCCAATGGACAATCAGCTGAGTGGACTCTACACGATGAACCGAATCCAAAGCGAGGAAAACACAACAGTCAGCTGGCAAGGTTATGGCATCAGTATTCTGGGATGCTCAAGGTATAATATTCATTGATTACCACCACAAGGGCCAGACCATATACAGCGATTATTATATAGCGTTATTGGATCGTTTGAAGAATGAAATCGTTAAAAACGGCACTATTTGAGGAAAAATGGGTGCTGTTTCATCAAGACAATGCGCCGTGTCACAATTCAATGAAAACAATGGTAAAATTACATGAATTGGGCTTTGAATTGCTTCTGCATCCACCGTATTCGCCAGATCTGGTCCCCAGCGACTTTTTCGCTTGCTCGCTGGATAGAAATTTAGCGCCAATGAAGAAGTAATCGCCCAAACTGAGGCCTATTTTGAAATGAAAGACAAGATCGCTGTATCGCCTTCGAAGGCAACTATGTTGAATAATAAAATAGAATTTTGCCAAAAAAATTTGTTTTACTATGCTAGACCGTGGAATTTTCAATTGGCCTGTTATAGTTGTTTCGACTACTGGTAGAAGACACTTCGAAATTTGAATTTTGTTTCTCACCAATGTTCAATTACCTATTGTTGATTAATTAGAAGGGCGAGATTTGAATACGAAATTCCGAAATTAAATCAATGTTGTTGAAACATAGGTCACTGGCGAACGAAAGGCGACAAGTTCAATGCGAAAGGAATTGTACCCTGGTAATGTTAGCTTCCGACCGGCAAGCTCCACGGTCAAACATACTTTCGTCATTTTAGATTTTCTGATTTAATTTCTTGCCGAACGTAATAAAATTAGGTTCATCTTATAGTGAAATGGAAGATCTACCAAGGAGCAAGCTAGTCTTAACAATTCTAAATTGTCATCAGTCGGTCCGAAAGCACTTTCTAGATAGGGAGATAGAGAGGTGCCGGATTGCTGACATAGAAGATTTTTACAGAGAAATAACAGACAGAATCAGATAAATATTCCGCGATGATAAAATAATTGGACATTTTTGTTCTCAGAACAATATTGCTAGTCAAAATTTTGAAAAAAGGTTGTTTTTTATTATCTCGGCAATGATGCAGCAGTTTCGAAACACCAGTTGCTAATGGAACATGAAATGTTTAACAAAATAAAATTACAAGATGAAAAAATTTTTAGTCGTAGTCTAGTAGGTCGTTTCAATTAACGCTCCCCATTTCATGATCGTCTGGTTTACAAGAAATTTTTTTTTTCAAATTTGATAAATCAATTTTTTTCTCTTTGAAATTAATGGATCGGATTCAGTTACTTCTATATAGAAACCAATTTTTCCCAAATTATTGGACAACTGGATTTTTCTATTGAGTTTTTTGATTTTATAAATTTCAAAACGTCATATCTGTTAATTTCAGAAGGAACATTAAAAAGTCTCTGTTCACCTTCAACTTTGTTCCAACTCCATCGGTACCTGAAACTAGTAGAGGATCCTTGAATCCTGCAGCTTTTGTATCGAAAAGACCCCCAAATCCGCCAATACTTCCCATAACACCAGGACGTTGAGTTTCTTTTGCCTTGGGCTTTATATGAGAAACCAGATCATTTCCAGCAGTTATATCCACTCCACATTGCTTGTAGGATAACTTTCCTGATGTTAAAATTGACCTATAATGACAAACATACATAATATTTGAATATTTATGAAATAATGAATTGAAAAGACAAAAACCGCTATAAATATATACATTAAATATGATCTCTCCTGAAGAGAAATTTGCCTGAAAAAAGTCACCAAACTCGTGGGCAGAGATACATTGAACGTAACGTTGTTCTATCTTGCTGGAACCATATCTTTGGTTATAGCAGCTTTAGATCTTTGTGCAGAATTCGATGTAGTGATGATCTATGCACATTTAAGCACTTCCCAATAAAGAGGTCGGGATCATCACGAAAAAACCAATCAACCCGTTCCAAGTTCTCAATAAAGTTAGGCGCCCAGGTTTTTGTTCATCTAGTGTAGAACTGGTTTCCTAGAACTTTTTCACATTTCCGAATGAGAAGAATGCTTGGCGCATCATTTGAGTGACGAAAATCTCGAATATCGAAGAAATTTTTATCGCGTTACTGTCGCAGAATTATCATTTTTGTAAAATTCGCGTACGCATAACATGTGATTCGCTCCTGAAAAACACTCCATAGCGACTAAATTCCCAAAAGCCAGACTAAGATGCTTAGAATACCTGGTGTGTGTACTGATTCGAATTTGTTTCAGACTTTTTGGGATATCCACCTGTTGCTTTGGTGTTCTGCTTCACCAGAGTTCTGTAAGGTGGTGCTCTTCAGAAATTTTCGAATTCCCGTTATCTGCCTTGCCTAGACTTTACAAACTTTCACAATAAATTACAATTTAGTTCCTGTTGAATTTTTGATGAAATGAATGGAATATAATTACATTATAAAAGATTGTTGCGAGCATAGAATATAAAATATTATTGTTCTGTGACTGCCTCGGTAGTACAGTGGACTAAAGTAGACTGTGGTGCCGAAGGTATCGGGTTCGAATCCTGGCAGGGTCATGGATGTTGTATATTCTTATGACCGTAACAGTCGATGCCTTCAACAAAATTGAAGAAAAAATATTGTCCTGTAGGGAATCTATCGATTCCCTCGAAAATATTCTAAGTTCGAGAACAAAAATCCTATAAACGGAAGAATTCAGTGTAAAAACTCAGAATAGCGATACCACACCCCTAAGTGATCCGTAGAAAGGCTTTGCTAACGGTCGAATGGAAAACGGCCTGAATGCCCATAAAACTCGGCATTTCAGGGCGAATAATTCAAACAAAGCGATGAACCGTCTATACCCAATCATCGGAAGAAGAAGCCGAATGGACAGAAACACCAAACTCAGGATAATAAAAGCCGTTGCCAGACCCCAACTCACGTACGGCTCAGTGGCTTGGGGATATGTGGCAAAGAACCACATCAAGGGAATACAATCAACGGAAGATAAATATCTAAGATGGGCATTAGATGCCCCTTGGTTTATTAGAAACATCCAAATCCACAGAGACCTAAAATGGGACAGAATAACTGACTTCATGAAGAAAAAAGCCGAAAGAATATTCGAAAAATTGATACAACATCCCAACGAAGAATTGAGAAGATTACTGATTACGAACCTGCCGAAGATGCAAGAAACATGAATACATACCGCAAAAGACCCAGGGATCAATTGAGAAATGATGACCTAAATATATAGGAAACTCAAGAAAATACATCAAATTGAAGAAACAATCCGAATAAAAAAGGACTCCCGAATAACCCAGCACAATAATGTGCAAGTAGAAATTTATCCAATCTAGAGATAAATGGTTTATAGGCTTTATGCCCGAAACCTAAGAAGCAGCAGGTTAGGTAAAGTGAGTATTCTCGCTTTTGATGAGTCAGGACCCTCACACTTGTTCCTTTGGATAAGGTTCGTCTGTAAATGGATTCCCCCTGCTTTACAAAAAAAAAAAAAATTCAATTGAATTCAGACCAGTCTACGAGAAAGAAACTACATCTACAACATATGTGCAACACTTGCACTGACAACGAGAAGATTAAAGATTTTCACATCTGTTACCGAGACCGTCGAAAAGGTACCTGCAACGACCAGCGACCCTAAGAATCGATTAGACAAATTACCATCTTCTTCAAACTCTTTTAGTGGGCTGAAATAAACTGAATAAGTATTTTTATACCGTTCTTTTATTGCCCTGAATTATCCTTGGCCGTGAACTACTCTAGTCACAGTATAAGGACCACAACCCACAGTCCTCTACCCAAAGGTCACGAAAGCCGAGAATCAAGAGAAATATCAAATATAAACAATGTATGCGCCGAAAAACGCGATCCCTCGAAATCACGTAGGTATAAATCTGAAAAATCTCTCGTTTTGTCTGAAAGTTTCACAGGTATAAGTAGACACACCAGGTTTTCTATGCATCTTAAGCCAGACTACCGATTGACATATCATCTGCGTGCTGCGAACGTTCATAAGATAAACATTTATAAACTTTATTTTGAGATGCCATATATACTACATAGGATTCAGAGAATATCGAGAACTGATCATTTTGTTGAAATTTTTTTTGTCGCTATATTGGCACAACTGCCTTATATAATCGCATTGCATCATTTCCCAAAATCCAATATTAACACATTGGATAAAAATATTGAAATTTTGCTTTACGAATCGAATTTTCGCACTAGATAAGGCTCACGTTTTCAGATATTTATTGAATTCTATGAAGCTAAAAGCAGTACTTACCTAGAAATACCTTTCAGAGCAATGTCTTTTCTATATTGACTTCCATCGAATTTGATAAGTTTGCAAGCTTGAGTTGCATCAGCAGCAGCCTTAGCAAGTTGGTTAGCCAAAGAAACCACTATCAACACTCTGCCACCATTTGTCACTAAATTACCATCTTTGAATGCAGTACCACAATGAAAAACTACGAAGTTATTTTTTCGTTCTACTTCTTCCACTCCTGTGAAATCGAATCATTTAGTTAATTAGTGATGTTCTTTTTGAACTGCCTGCATGTTTCGGGTTTCATCCCATTATCAAAACTGAATATAAAATAATATACACAAGTACATATAGATGACTAGGTGACAGATGTTAAAAGTGGAGACAGGCGAAAATCTAATTGATCATTTACAATAAGAAGATTTTGTTTGTGAGCTGTGGATATTTCTAAAAACTCCAAGAGGTCTAAACGTTTGCCTTTAACACCTTTGTGTAGAATTTTTGTCTTATTGAAATCTATAAAATGATTGGAGGTGATACAGTGATTGGAAAATCCGGTTGTTGACTTATTTCGAAGAATTGATCTTTTATGTTCTTCAATTCTAATTCCGAGAGATCGACCGGTCTGGCCTATATAAAATGCAGGAGATTCTTCACAAAACAATTTATAAACACCTCTCGATTGGGAAATATTGAGTCGACTCTTACCACTAAAAAACATTGATTTTAAATTTCTCTTATTTGTACATATATCATCAATATCATTTTGTCCAATTCTTTCACAAAGTTTATCACTAATAGATGGAATATAATTGATGTATCCAATTTTTTTAATTTGATCTTCAGATTGAGGTGGATAGATTATATTTCGCCAACGTCGGACAAAACTGACAGGGTACATGAAGAAGAAAAAGATTATATTTAACAATTTATTCTGTTGTTTTTTAAATATCAATTTGTCAATTCCTTTCCTTATTCTATGCTACAGCTGAGGGCATCGCAACCGTGCTTAGCTAACCCCCATTTCATGGCCGGTAGATACAACAGACTCACTGACGAAATTTGAGGCTTTCCTAAAATATGTGTGGTCTCCCGTCTACAGGGTCTTAGACTATTAGTGGTGGTAATTCCTCTCAATGAAACGGATACGTTAAGGTCGTTCTGCAGACGAAAAAGTTAAATTCGATTGCAGAGCCATCTGTGACGAATCGTGGAAAGTTGTTCGTACAAAACTTTTGTAATTTTTGGCGTAGATCACAAATTTTCATTAAAAAACAGGTATTCCCATTTGAAATTTCAAAGTTGATCTTCGTCCCCCCCACCGGTCTGATGCACAGATGGCGATACTAGTATTAGTTAGTTCAACCTTCAAACAATACGTATCAAAATTTGACAGCAGTCCGACCATTTGTTTGTGAGATATTGCATTGTGAGTGTAGCTACTTTTGTAATTTGAAAAAAAGATGGAAAAAAAAGAATTTCGTGTGCTGATAAAATATTACTTTTTGAAGGAAAAAAATACAGTTGAAGCAAAATCTTGACTTGATGAAGAATTTCCGGGGTCTGTATGAGGAAAATCAACCATCATTGATTGGTATGCTAATTTTAAACGTAGTGAAATGAGCACCGAAGACGGCGAACGCAGTAGACGCCCAAAAGAGGCTGTCACCGACGAAAAAAATCAAAAAGTTCACAAAATAATTTTGAATGACCGTAAAGTGAAGTTGATCGAGATAGCAGACAATGTGAAGATATCATCTGAACATCATATCATTCACGAATATTTGTTCATGAGAAAGCTGTGTGCAAAATGGGTTCAGCGCGAGCTCACAATCGATCAAAAACAACAACTTGTTAATGATTCTGAGCAGTGTTTGAAGCTGTTTAAGTGCAATAAATCTGAATTTTTGCGTCGATACGTGACAATGGAAATATCAAAATATGGCTCTATCATTTCAATCCCGTGTCCCATCTACAGTCAGCTGAATGGACTGCATACGATGAACCGAAGCCAAAGCGAGGAAAAATACTAGTGAGCTGGCAAGGTTATGGCAACAGTATTCTGGGATGCGCAAGGTATAATATTCATTGATTACCAACAAAAGGGACAGACCATTAACAGCGATTATTATATAGGGTTATTGGATCGTTTAAAGGATGAAATCGTTAAAAAACGGCCCCATTTGAAGAAAAAAAGTGCTGTTTCGTCGAGACAATGCTCCGTGTCACAAATCAATGAAAACAATGGCAAAATTGCTTGAATTCGGCTTCGAATTGCTTCTGCATTCACCGTATTCGCCAGATCTGGCCCCAGCGACTTTTTCCAGTTCTCATACCTCAAAAGAATACTCGCTGTAGTCGCTGGAAAAAAATTTAGCGGGAATGAAGAGGTAATCGCCGAATCTGAGGACTATTTTGAAGCCAAAAACAAATCTCACTATAAAAATGGTATCGAAAAGTTGGAAGAGCGTTATAATCACTCTATCGCCTCGAAGGCAAATATGTTAATAATAATAATAATATAGTTTATTCTGTAAACCACAGTTATAAACACTAATCATGTTGAATTATAAAATCGACTATTGCCGAAAAAATGTGTTTTACTATGGCCTGTTATTCCAAAGATGTTTCCTTTTCGAGATTTTTGGCTGATTCAACTTTAATATTCACCTTGTAGAATAATCATCTGCATATTGTCTATCAATCAATATTTAGTAATCACCTGTTATTATTTCGCCTTTCGTTGAAGTTGCGGGATATCCACAGGAGGCCATAACAACCCCAACGGCTTTTAATTCCGTCTTCCATTTTATTTCCATCCGATGAAGCGATCCATTACAACAACTAGATATTATAGAATACAAGTCAGATTCCAGCAATGGTAGAATAACTTCTGTTTCCGGATCTCCAAACCTACAATTGTACTCGAGAATTTTAATGCCATCATTGGTTATCATTAATCCGGCGTACAAGACACCTGTGAATTGTAAAAACGAAATAATTAATTTTCAGTTTCTTATTTTTGATTTAAATTTTTAGTTAGGAATTTAGGAATTTTTTAGTTAGGAGTTTAGTTTTCGGAAATTAGACAATAATGTGTTGATATTTTTATTTTTTCATCATTCAACAAAAAGGAAACAAGAAAATAAAGCGGGATTCAAGGAGGATCATGTGAAATGAAAAAAGTACTGAGTTATACATGTCGTGGTCGTGATTCCACAGCCCTGATTCAATGACATATGTAGAACAGAACTTCATCCATATGTTTAGTTTAAGATGTCTAAAACCACGGTGTATGCACTCCTCAAATTTTGAATGCAATGACATTCGACCAAATTGAAAATATTAGTTTTAGTTCGTGGCGGCGCCGCAATGTCATACTTGTCGTTTCGATCTTTTTCCATTGGTTTTGATTGGATACATTAATTAAAACCCGATACTGTACAATCAAAAGCGATGTGTAACCTAGTATGATCGTGCAAAGTCGTGAAACAAAACATGAAACGTTTACTGGAATGAATTCAAATATTTGAAATAGAGAGAGAGAGAGTTTACTGGTATTTCAATTACAAGAATTGCTTCCATAGATCATAACTATAAGGAAAGATATACATATATAGGTATATAATGGCACAAAACTCATAAATAATAAATAACAAGAATCTTAATTTGTTGATAGCGCTACCTACTGTTGACATAACGAAACTTAACTAATATTCTCAAAATTGGCAAAACAAAAGCTAATCAGTCCATACACCTGGTTTTAAGACATCTTAGTTTAGTTGAAGTTAATGGTTACGTCCAGAAAATCGTTCATCTTTGCAATTGATTTTATTACGATTGGGGAAATATTCGATTAGACTGATGTATCATGTCCGAAACTTCTCGAAATACACGCTCTTCCTGCTGTAATAGAGCCCACAGACAAGCAACTTAGTTGCCAACTTTTGGGTTTGATATTCGATGGGCGACTAAGTTGCAGGCGTTGCAGCGTCTGTGGGGTAGTCTGCAACTAGGTTGACAACATCAGTTGGATTTGTTTATTTGTGGAGAGAAGATATCATTAATTCTTCGAATTCAAGGTACGAATCCAAGTGAACTCATTGAATACATGAACAAAATGAGCAATATTCCACATATTCCATTTTATGATAAGGCCATACCCAGGGGGTAAGTTCGATGGAGTAATTTTTCAGAAATACTAGTCTAATTTCAATTTAATATAATAAAGTTTATCTACCAAAAAAATGTAATTAACAAAAGAATAGTTCAGTTGTAAATAAACATGGAAAACCCACTAAAACTGAAGTTGCGCGTGGGTTTTGCACAGTTAAATTTACAGTATTTCCTATGCATAATGCATATGATATCTACAATATTTGACTCCTTACACTTTGACATTAAGCCTATCCCAGATACAACAACGAAGAAAAAAAAATTAACAATAACAAAATTTTTAAACAATTTGTGGATTAGAATTGATATCTGTATATGATCCATACGAGAGAAAACAACACAAAAATTGAAAAAGTCTGTCAGTCAATCAGAGATCGAACTAGATCTCTATTCAAGTTAAGAAAGTAGTTTCTGATTTTTTTTTTTTCAATATGTGACGAGAATTTATATTCATTATATTAATTTTTTGTTCAGTGGACAGAAAATTGAAGATTTTTGGAATGAGGTAAGATATATTTCTTTGTCCGATTTTTGTACTACTCAGAGATGTTTTTTTTTCCTAGTGAAATGTTCATGATCAATATTATTTAATAAATATTTGTTCCTGTGTATATGTTTTACATCGCATACTCTTGCTTGCGAAGTGAATTGCTAGAGGAGGTTGGTTTTTTTCCATGCATAATTTTCAGAATTCGTTTCTGGATCATTTCCAACTTTTTCGAGTGAGTAGAAGCAACCCCTCCGCAGCTCAATATGGCAAATCGAATGAGACATATTTTATTTTATTGCATATTCAGCGGTACTTCTGAATTTATACGTTCATTTGGTCTAAACACCTCTAAAAATACAAATTTTTCCGCCTAGACGTTTTCAAATTTTTTTTCACTTGAAAAGCCTATTCTTTTGAGTTTTCTGTATCAATGGTGCTGATGTCTCTATCGCAGTATTCAATTTCATCAAGAAATTCAACTCACCAATATATGGTATATTGTCTTTTCTAAAACCTTCAACTGTCTTCTCGAGAATATTTTTTTGCACAAATTCAACCTGATCTTCGTTCAACAAGGGGCATGGACAATATGCTCCCATTCCTCCTGTATTAGGCCCTTTGTCGTTATCGAATATTCGCTTATGATCCTGTGCAGGTTGCATAGCTTTAACTGTTGTACCGTCAGTAAAAGCTAAAACCTGAAAGTCAGAATGAAAGTCATTAATTTACGTATAAAACCGAATAATATGAGATCCAACCAAAAACTTCATGGACCCTTCGAAATACAAGAAATTTCTTCTCGAAGTGATAACGTCTTAAACTAAGCTTTACTTACCGATATTTCTTCTCCTTCTAAAAGTTCCTCTATAACCACAGTTTCACCAGCGGATCCAAATTTTTTTTCTCCCAAAATTTCATCCACAGCGTCACAGGCCTGTTTTTTATTGGAAGCAACAATAACCCCTTTTCCAGCAGCCAAACCACTTGCCTTCACAACAAGTGCAGGAAACGGTGCTCTGCAATAATAAAAATATTATTAAATCTCAACAGCAAGAACATGACGATAGCCATCATTTGAATAACATCAAATACCTTTCCAATGATGTATTAAAAAAGGTTCTTACATTAGACAGCCCTGTGATAGCTACCCCTCACCTTTTTATTTTAAAATGGCACCCCCTGTATATTGTCAATGAAAATTGCGTGTCATTCTATTTGGAATACAACGATAGCACAAACTTGTTACTTTTTTTTGTAATAATAACAAAAACATTAATAGCCATCATCTGGTTTGTTGAGGCAATTGGGTCGTTTTTCGATTTCGAGTGCTTCACGAATTATCCTACTTGTGAGGGTTTTCTCTGCAGAGTGCAGAGATGGTCTTGTATCCCTCAAAATGTCCTGCTTTAGAGTTTGAATAGAGCATATGTTGGATCTCCTTGGCGTATTGTGAGTTGGGGCTCATTACTTTGTTAGTTATACGTCTGTTGGTTTGTACTATGTATGTTCTTGGACATGCGGAAGATGGTATCTCATATACACCTTGAGACTCGTTATCGATCGTATCCTATGGTGTTCGGAGGAATTTGGAAATTTTGTGATCGGCTGTGAAAACTGTCTTTATACCCTGTTTTTGAAGGATGCGACTGATTTTGTCAGTGACACCTTTATTGAAAGTTCATCTACCATAACCCAGGTGGAATCCGCCATATCGCACCTCCCCCCAACCGAAGCCGAGGAAACAGGAAATTGCCAGAACCCATAGGAAAGCCAAAGTTTCTCCATCAAACATCTCACGTTCAGAAAAAATATGCCTCAAAAATCTCCATAATAATACCGATATCATTGTCCTTCCAGCCGACAAAGGTGACGCTACGGTTATTCTCAATACCTCTGACCTCGTGGAGAAGATGTCGTCCCTACTGAAGTCTTCAGAATATGAAACCACCCCGCAGGACCCTACAACCTATCTCGAAAAGAAAACCAAAGCTCTAATCACTGCCTCGAAGCTTCCGCTAGAATTCAAAAAATATTTCATCCCAAATGAAAAATCTTCTCGCACCCCTCGAATCTACGGATTACCCAAAGTTCACAAACCGGACATCGCCTCTCGTCCAATCGTCAGTGCCTTTGGATCCCCAACTCATCATCTTGCTAAATACTTAGCTTCTACACTTCAACCACTAGCTGAAGAATCATCATAGCTGTAAAGAATTCTTTCCACTTCATCGAAACCTTAAAAACGTATCAAATCTATGAGTGAGACATTCTTGTCAGTTTTGACGTCGTATCTCTCTTCACCAATATTGCACTGAGAGGGTCCATTGAAATACTGGAAACCAAACATCACATACCCCAGGTTACATTGACCCTCATAAATCATTGCATGTCGAGCATGTACTTCCTCTTTCAAGGTACATTCTACAAATAAATAAAAGGTGCAACCATGGGATCTCCACTTTCTCCAGTCATCGCTGATGTGTACATACATGGAAGATTTTGAAACCAACGCCATCGAAACGTTCCACCTAAAACCTACTTGCTGGCTTCGATATGTGAACGATGTCTTCGTCATTTATTTATTTAATTACTACACCCATCTACAGCCTAAGCCAATTACAGAATGGGGAAAAATACAAAATTACAATAAACAATACAAAATAGTATATATACAGATAGCTTCTTAAAGAAATTGCGACTCTAAAACAGCCCTTTTTATATCAATATGAGTACAGCAAAAATCGAAGTACGTTAGTACGCGGAAAAAGAAGGTAGAACGTGGTTACATTTCGAACAGGCAGCCTTGAAACGTGCCAATCCACTGAGGCTAGCAAGTAAGGGCAATCAATTTGAGAACTTATTTAATAATATTATGTAGGAAAAGAATTCTCAAGTAAACACGGCGCACTTCTAGGGAGTTCACATGAAATCTATTGAATAAATATTCCTGTGGTATGCCACGATTTGGATACATGCCATCAAATTTGAAACAAACGCACTTCAAAAATCGCCTCTGTATTTTCTCCAAACTATCAATGTGAACTTTATAACCAGGGCTCCACACTACACATCCATACTCTAGCTTTGACCTCACAAGCGCCGTAAAAAGGAGGAAAAGGGTTCGAGATTCGAAGAAGTATTTGGAGTTTCTGAGTATGAAACCGAGAGTCCTGAGTCCCTCCGAAACAACTGCACTCACATGTGGCACAAAAGTCAGCCCTTGATCAAATAAAACTCCCAGATCTCTACATTCAGTCACTCTGTTCAAAACGCTGCCTTCAATGTTGTACTGAAAATGAATTTTAGATTTTCCACGACTAAAGGATATCACATTGCATTTTTTAATATTTAATGAAAGCAAGTTTCTTTTACACCAATCAATCAGTTTATCAATGTCGCTCTGAAGATCCCAACAATCATGGATGGAACCAATTCTGCGAAACAACTTACAATCATCAACATACAAAAGAAACCGGCAGAGCAAAAATGAATTCAAATCATTCATAAATAACATAAACAGCAGAGGCCCCAAATTAGAACCCTGCGGAACTCCAGATGATGCTAAGAAATCAAATGACCTGAATCCGGAACACTGAACGAACAATTTTCTATTTGTAAGATAAGATTCTAGAAAAAGGACGAAATTCGTTGTTAAGCCAAAAGAAGACAACTTTGTCAGAATAACTCCATGATCTAGCCTGTCAAACGCCTTGGAAAAGTCCGTATATATAACATCCACTTGGGAGGACTCATCCAAAGCAGTGCACAGATACTGAGTCAAACAAGTCAAGTTCGTTACAGTGGACCGACCTCTAATAAAACCGTGCTGACCATCATTTATTCTACATTTTACGTGTGCATAAATTATATCATATAATACACGTTCGAAAACCTTACTGAAATTGCTCAGAATAACAATGGGTCTATAGTTCTCCACGTCTTCCTTGCAGCCATTCTTGAAAACAAGGCACACTTTCCCCTCCTTCCAAATACCCGGAAAGCAGAGTTTAGAGATTGATAGCTTCAAAAGCGTGGTCAAAGGCTTTACGAAAATGATGGCGCAGTCCCTCAATAAAAAGGATGGTATTTCATCTGGTCCAGCAGTCATGCTGCTTTTGCACTCTTCCAAACATTTTAACACACTATCTTCACTTATATCTGGAATAGGAAGAGTTTGCTCAAAACAGCCTTGGCTAACATGATTTTGTTGATGTCTAGAAGAGCTTACAAAAGCAGATTAAAAAAAAAGTCGCAAAAGCATCAGCAACATCTTGAGGCGTCGATAAAACGGAACCATTAAATTTCATCGATCCCGGAACAGATGAACTTCCTCTAATTTTATTTAAATAAGATCCCTAGACAAATCATCCTCAGCCTCACGACAGAAACTGGCTCGAGCAACCGATATATCATTCTTCAGATCTCTGCGAAGCCTCTCGAACTCCTTCAGGAATGAAATGCAACCTGTAGATTTACAGCTACGTCGACATCTATCTTTGGATTTTAACCTAAAAATAATTTCATTAGTGAACCAAGGTGGGTATAGGGACCTTTTACCCGCTGTTTTGGGAACACATGCTGTCAGTATGCAATTCAGGTTTTCATAGAATCCTACACAAGCCAAATTAATATCATCATATCCGGTCAAGAAATCCCAGTTAGTATTCAGCAGATAGTCATAGAGTAACAAGAGGTTAGCTCTTCTGAAATTGAATCTCTTGGAACCACCATCCTTTATATTATCTTTAGGCTGTCT
Source organism: Harmonia axyridis (assembly GCF_914767665.1). Taxonomy (NCBI): domain Eukaryota; kingdom Metazoa; phylum Arthropoda; class Insecta; order Coleoptera; family Coccinellidae; genus Harmonia; species Harmonia axyridis. The sequence goes on from NC_059506.1 coordinate 17,396,490, forward strand.
TGATGTCAAAGTCAGAGAAAACTCTAGAGGAGGATGATGAGCATCTACAGGAACAAGAGAAGAATTAGACTTCACAACGAGGACCTGACGTCGACAACAAACAAGATCCAAAATTTTTCCATTTATATTCACAATATCATTGAATTGACGCAAGTCCATATAGTTCAAAAGTCCCCTCAAAGCTTCAACCTTACCTACAACATGGGAAGAAGATAACTGACAATCCACATATTCAGGAATATTAAAATCTCCAAGAATAATGAGATTGCCATCATCCAGAAGCAAATATGGTAAGCTCGAGACAGCATCGAAGATCTCCTCATATTACTCAAGTCTGGAACTAGGGGGTATATAAATGGTGAAAATATATAAACTAGAACCTCGCTCTGTCACCTTCAAACCAACAATATCAATGTTATGGAAGACTTCGGTTATGCAGCTGAGATCAAGATAGCTAACCTTTAAATCTGAACGCACCGCAATCAGAACTCCACCACCCCTCGTCGCGGTTGTGAGGCCAAAGCTACGGTCCTTTCTATACAAAATATACTGATCACTACAGATTTCCGAGTTTGAAACATCAGAAGAGAGCCAGGTCTCAGTTAAACATATAATATCGTAGTCACATTGAGAAATTCTATCATAAATAGTATGCAACTTCGACCTCAAACCCCTTACATTTTTATAGTAAAAATGCAGGTCCGCTGACTGAGATGCAAGAAAACCTCCAAAAAACCCATTGGGCATTGATTGTTATTTATTAGCAAACAACGATGATTTTAAATTGTTGAATTTTTTCAAATATATAGGACATTTTCCGGCATCCCAGGCAGCATGCTCAAAATCATTCAACTTAGCATTAAAGCAATTAATACACTTTCGAACAGAACTCGTACAATTATTTAAACAATGGTCACCGGCACATCTTGGACAGGCCGTGTTATGAGAACATTTTGATTGACCATGATTGAAGCCACTACAATTGTAACAAATCATTAACTCTGTGGCATCATACACAGAACAAACATCAAAATTCACAAAAAGTTTTCCTTGCTTCATCACCATAGTATAAGTATCTGCATCCATCTCAATGATTGCTTGAAAAATCTCAGAATTTTTATTTGTGGCCCAAGTTTTTAATACTCTCAGATGAGAGCTATTAAAAATTACATTATTTTGACCTCTCAGAAACTTAACAATCTCATCAGCTGGATAATTTTCGTCTAGACCAACTATCTTTACTTTTGGAGGAAATTTCTTCACATCGGAAACTCGATAGTCAGGTGAAAGTTTCTCACGAACAATTTTCTTGATGTTGTCGGCACCCTCGGAGTCTTCACAGCTGATAAATAGACCACCATCCTTGACCTGCTTGACCTGTGAAACCTTCAAATTCAAATCTACTGGATCTATATTCTTCATAATGTCACGTTTTGTTCTGGAATTAGTTTGACTAGTGTCCCTAGGTTTAATAACAATCATTGATTTAGATTTGACTGAGTTTGAATAACTAGGTTCCGTAGATTGAGGTGTAAAACAAATTTTCGAAAAAGTTTCCTCAGCCTGATTGGAAATCTTAATCAAAAGGTCATTGAACATATCCTTGAATCCACCAAGCATTTGGTTCAGTTTTTAATCGAAAGATCCCTTGATGTATTCCTCGTATTTATTGCGGATTTTATAACAACCAGGGCAATACCAACAAAACCAGGTGTTTTCAAACATTGTATGTTATCAGAGGGAATTCTCACACATTTGACCTGATAAATTTTACCGCACATGCCAGAGCATGTGATGCCCGGCGATTTTCGACGATCGAAAATTTCATCACAATGTCCACAAATAGACATTTTTATTAATTATTCCTCTGTGAAAACTTTGGAATGGAATATACAAATGTCGTACCTTAAAGTCCACTAATATCCACTAATAAAGCGTTTGACAAAGTAGACCATGACGTATTGCTGTTGAAATTAAACAGGTTTGGTCTGTCGGGTAACTTACTCAAAACTATGAAAAGTTATTTAGAAAACAGATATTCAAAGGTGAAATATAACGGAAATACTTCAGGAAAGTTTGAAGCCAATTCTGGTGTTCCCCAAGGCTCAAATCTGGGACCTCTACTATTTTTGATTTTTATTAACGATCTGCCGTCTGTGCTGAAGTCATCGGAATGTCTACTATTTGCGGACGATTTAAAAATATTCAAAGAAATACATACAGTACGTGATTGTATAAAGCTTCAAGAGGATATAAACAGGGTTTATGAATGGAGTCTCACAAATAAACTACATTTCAACGTTAAAAAGTGTTTGACACTGACTATTGCTAGAATAAAAAATCCAGTTTTGTTTGAATATATGATCGGCGACGAAATTTTGACGCGTTGTGATAAAGTGAAAGACCTCGGTATCACATATGATAACAACTTTTCTTTTTCTCACCATTTCACGATTATACTAAGGTCAGCTAACCGGTTACTAGGGTTCATAATCAGGCAATCTGCAAGCTTTAAAAACATAAATTCTCTGAAAATTCTCTACTATAGTTTAATTCGACCCAAACTAGAATTTGGTACACAGATATGGTTTGCTGAATATCACAGTAAATTGGTTCAGTTGGAAAAAATACAAAACAAATTTTTAAGATACATTTATTTCAAGAAGTATAACAAACCAGCTGACTATAAAACTGTAAGAACATATCAACTAAGAAATGAATTTGAATTATTATCGCTAGAAAACAGACGAACTCTCGCGGTGTTAACTTTTTTGCATAAATTGATCAATAACAAGATAAACTCACCGGAAATATTATCACTTGTAGGATTCAACGTACCACCAAGAAAAATTCGATCTTTCCCTGTGTTCAATGTTCCTCGTATGTTCACTACTAGATCTCCGCTTGTGGCCATGTTACGATTAGCAAATGAACTCAATTCCATGATAGATCTTGATTGGACAATGTCGCAGAGTACTTTTCGCACATCAGTTATGCGATACCTCATACAACTCTCTGTGTGATTCAACCCCATTAAATTAAATTATATTGTATTATATGGTAAGGTTCAGTGTTGGCATGTAACTTATACCTTCTTATGATTTATTATGTATGGTTATTTTTTTTATGTTACCTTTTTATCCTTGTAATGAGACCTTTGTGGTCTGTTGGGATATAAATAAATAAATAAATAAATAAATAACTGTACATGTCTTACAGCATACGATGAAGGCACTAACCCGAAAACTCAATTTAACTATAGGAGATCTCCAAAACACGTCCTTCGCTTATGAATATGATAACGAGTCATATGGCCATATGGACCCAAAACTCTCCAAGACTTATTTGATCATCTGAATGACATCAATAGCCATATCAAATTCACATTGGAAGTTAAAACCAACAACTCACTCCCTTTTCTAGATGTTCTCATAACAAAATCCAACGATTCCTTCACACACACGATTTACAGAAAACCAACCCACACAAACCGCTACCTGAATGCATATTCACACCATCATCCGTCTCAAATCAACTCCGTATTGAACTCTTTAATCCATAAAACTGACAGATAGCCTACACATTCCACAAGAAATCAACATCCTCCAAACCGCCCTACAACAAAATGGATACAACAGTCAACACATTCAGAAAACAATTAACCGACATAGGGGAATAGTCTCTGATAACAATCCAGATGTATAGAGCCTTCATTTGTATTCGTGGTCAAGAGTGCTGTGGAGAAATTAGAGTGGATTTTCTGTGATAAAGAGTAGCGCTTAGCTCGTACCATATCGACTAACATTAGTTTGAATACGTACTTCGGATTTGGTACAAGCTGAGCGCTACTTGTAATCACAGAAAATCAATTCCAATTTCCCCACAATTCTCTTGACCACGAATTTGAATAAACGCACGTTATTAGTGGATACATATCAGAAGACAGCAATACTCATCTACATAAACAATTCCGGCTATGATAAAATATCAAGTAATCAACATTAGAGCAAAAGTAAATGAAATTCAGACCAACTTACTCCATTATGAACTTTTTGGCCTCTGTTGGATCGTTGAAAGATTTCCATCTAGCTGTGGGTATATCGTGTTTATCGAAAAAACTTTTAGCCCAACTCTTATCTGATTCCAAACGTGCTGCATTTTTACAAGGACCGAACACTTTTATGTTGGATTTCTTCAGAAAATCAGCAATGCCTTTAGCTAGAGGATCTTCTGGCCCAACAATCACTACGGCTACCTCATTTCTTTTACAGAATGTTTCGATATCCTAAAACATAAATTCAGTGTTAAGAAGATTAATTCATAATTCAGATAATGGATCCTTTATATTGCGCACTTATTCCATGCTACAATCTTGCACATATGCCTGTTTTTTGAGCCGAGAATGAACTAATAAGCCTCATGTTTAACGTAGGTACTTGAAAAATTCTTAAAGATGATACAACAGAGAATATATAAAAATGTGAGGCAGACATTGGAAATTGAACAATTTATTTGCAAGAGAGGCTTTGGTACACGTTTTTGCAAAAATCGAAGAGGATATCAAGGTTAACGAAGTAATGCTAAAAATCAGATATCTTCGCTTCAAAATTCCCATCGATAACGAAATGCAATCACTACGGAGTCTGTAGTGATTGCAATTCAGTGTTCCGAATATTACAGCCCGCTAATTCTTCACGTAACAACGGGAATTACGCAATAGTTTTCAGTTTATAATATGAATCAAATCAGTCCCGAATGAAGTAATAATGTAATATTGAAATATTTTTCTAACAAAGAACTAATGCTAATGTATGGATTAAATAAATCCTTATATTTATCTTGCTGTCCAGTATAACAACCAAGTAAGAAGTAAGTACTAAATGTCTTGAAATTGTCGGGTTCAACGGCATTTCGGGTTTTAACCTTATTTTTCGTTAACTTTTAATATTGTCCACGTGAGGCTCTCTAAGAGTAAATTTTTATTGTTTAGCATCCTGATGAAGGAGCTTATTGTATGCATGTACATGGCCAAAGGTTGATTGAGTTGAATGCCCCTTTTTTGCCTAGTAACCAATTAGGTTCTTATTAGTCATCTATCCTACTTTTTAAATACTATTTTGATAAATAAATAACAAAATTCTATACTAAGGTATCTGTGAATTCTCACAAACTCTATTCTGTCTAAGCTTGTGAACTGTCTTCTTATCACCTCATTTAGCAAATGTTCCATACTTGATATGCCGCACGCTCTACGCAAGTAATTTCATCAATAATTTATTTCCATCAATAATTTGCATGGTTAGTCAAAATGTAGCTCTAATAAGACAAATTATAACTCAAAAATTCTTCCACTGAATAAAAAGCATTATTGACCAGCATATCTTTTATTCTTTTCAAGAACCCTCTTTCCGGTAGATTCCTCACATCCTCCGGCAGTTTGTTGAACATCTTGATTCCCCAGTAGGTCGAGAAATTCTGTCTATATTTCCTCTTGTGTAGTGGTGTTATAAGGTCGTTCTTGTATCTGGTGTCAAAAGAGTGGCATGATCCATTCCGCATCAAGATGTTTCTTCTTTGGTGAGTATATTTCAAACACTCCTTCATACAGGGTGTCCCATAAGTGGCACGTCACAGTGACACCGAAGGTAGGTCAGCTAAAGAGGGACCTAACCAGCCTAACATGACCCCAGTAAAAGTTGCATGGTTTTCGAGTTATTACCAAATTACGTTTTTTAGTGAATTTTCACCTTTTTTAACATTGTCAGGGTCAGAATTCTGCTGGAAAGCTCTCGAAGCTTATTTTTGTTGTTGTAATGGAATCTTAAATAGTTATTTAAGATGACATGAGTATGATTCTGTCAAAAAGTTATGTGGATTTCCGTAAATTAATGGATAAATCTTGATTTCAATTGCTAGCAAAACGAGAACTTCGACTTTTGACACCTGCTGTGAAAAAAAAATCCTTGAAACAAAACGAGCAAGTAACATCAAAAAATTGGGCATTTTAGACAGATTTAGAAATGGTACAATACACGAATCTTATGCCCATAAAACTAGGTATTTTCATCATTTTACCGATGCCCTACTTAACTAAGTTGAAACTAGGAACCCCGCTATCAGGTAATTTTGCCGCTTGCTATGACATTACATTTGATACCGGGCTTTGTTATTATTTGTTAAAGTCACAATAGGGAAAAGGATGGATTAGGGGAAGCGAAAAAGGAATATTATTGAAAAAAAAAGGTAAATTAATTAAAAACAGACTTAACTTTCGATTATTTATTTAATTCTTAAATCTAACTTACAGTAAATGTTCAAACTGTTTCCCTCGGACTCTAATGCATAAATGACACCGTTTTATAAAATTACGATTCAATTTTCTTAAACTAATTTCCGATATGGTACGGGCTGCGTCGAATACGCGTTCACGCAATTCTTCCTCGCTTCTTATTGGTTTTGCATACACTTTGTCCTTTAAACATCCCCAATAAAAAAAATCCAGTGGATTCAAATCCGGGGATCGCGGTGGCCACAGTATGGGTCCTAATCGCTCAATCCACCTGTCGGGGAATGTGTTGCTGAGGTGCTCGCGAACCCGCCGACCGTAGTGTGCCGGGCAGCCATCTTGCTGGAACCACATCCTCTGCCTGAGTGCCAACGGCGCGTCTTCCAATAATCCTGGCAGGTCATTTTGAAGCATTTCCAGGTAGTTTGCCCCGTTCAAAATAGCTGGCAACTCGACCGGTCCTATTATTTGGCCGTTAAAAATTCCCGTCCACAAATTGATTTTGAATTGGTATTGGGACCGGTCTTCTCTTGTTTCCTGCGGGTTTTCTAGTTGCCAGCTATGGATATTATGTAAGTTGGTGTATCCGTCCCTTCTGCAGGCCGATTCATCGCTCCACAACACTTCATTAAAAAAGTTGGGATTTTCTCTCCACTTTTGTATCATTTTTCGACAAAATTCAACACGCGGTGCATAATCAGTCGGCTGTAGAGTTTGTACGCGTTGAATGTGGAAGGGATGGTATTTGTTCCTGTTCAAAATTCGTTGTGCCGAGGATTTGGGGACTCCAGTACGGCGTTCAATATTTCGCACTGAAGTTCCTGGCTCCGCTCGCACTTCTTCTAAAACGACGTTGTCGTCAATCGTTCGAGGTCTTCCAGATCGGCTATTCGTCCCTGGTAGTCTGCCCTCGCGATAAGCATTTGCAGTTCTCAAAATGACTTCGTAGTTGGTAGGATTACGATTCGGATATCGTTCCAAGTACAACCTTGCAGCCAATCTTGCATTGTAACTCACATTGCCTCGATTTGAAACACGCCTGGTTTCGCCGTAGATTAAATGCATGTCAGCGTACTCACTATGAGTAAACTTGTGATTCGCCATGGTTGCATACACAAATCAGTGTCCGATAGAGTGCCGAGTTGTCACTTTATTCCACAAATAAAGAGTAAATCAGAGTCCAGAGAAATGCCAAGTCGATTTTAGTTAAGGAACACACGAAAACAGAGACACGGAGAACACGGGGATCGCACGAAACGCAAGGCAACGAACTGATTTGGTTTGCAGGGCCATCGCTGCTCGTGCTACATGATCGAACAAAGCACTCTATCCATCCCTTTCTTTACCAAGTAGATAAAGAGAGACAGAACAAGTCTCTCTCTAGGGACGGCTAGCGAGGTGCATAGTTTTAAATTATTTACATAGGGCATCGGTAAAATGATGAAAATACCTAGTTGTATGGGCATGAGATTCGTGTATTGTACCATTTCTAAATCTGTCTAAAATGCCCAATTTTTTTATGTTACTTGCTCGTTTTGTTTCAAGGATTTTTTTTTCACAGCAGGTGTCCAAAGTCGAAGTTCTCGTTTTGCTAGCAATTGAAATCAAGATTTATCCATTAATTTACGGAAATCCACATAACTTTTTGACAGAATCATACTCATGTCATCTTAAATAACTATTTAAGATTCCATTACAACAACAAAAATAAGCTTCGAGAGCTTTCCAGCAGAATTCTGACCCTGACAATGTTAAAAAAGGTGATTCACTAAAAAACGTAATTTGGTAATAACTCGAAAACCATGCAACTTTTACTGGGGTCATGTTAGGCTGGTTAAGTCCCTCTTTAGCTGACCTACCTCCGGTGTCACTGTGACGTGCCACTTATGGGACACCTGTATAAAGTGAAGGAAAGGTAAGTATTCCATACTTCACATATACTGACCTGCAAGAGTCTCTTCCTCTGATCCCATACATAATGCGAATGGCCTTTTTTGCAGGATGTGAACTCTGGAAGTAGTCCATTTCGACTACTTCTACTCTCCTTTTGTCATCCATTGAGAACTGCCAACACTCACACCCATATGTCTCTACAATAGCATTATAGATAGTCATCTTTGTTTCTAGTCTGATCTTTTTTACCACAGTAGTGCGTTCAATATGCGTATAACGTTTTTTCCCTGTTGTGTTCAGTTATAGGTGTCTCGTTTTGTGTTACCTTCTTCCGAGAATATAGGTCCTAGGTATTTGAGCTCTTTACACCTTTTAAGTTTATGAATTTCCAGTTCTGCGTCTTCTGATTCCTCCCCTTTTTGAGGAACTCTGTTTTTCCCCTGTTCACATGTAGCCCCCATTTGAGATATTCCTCTATGAGATTCCTAAACATATAGTCTGCATCTACTTCATCACCTGCCACTATCACTTGGTCATCCACGAATAACAGTGTCGTCAAACAGTGTTGAGACATTTATAATAATAATAATAACGTTTATTGAACTACTTCTCATACAGTCAACAAATTGAAAAAATATGTTACAGTTATATTCCCATTCCAGCAATTTTGCGACTGCAGTTTTTAACTGCTTCCCGAAGGTATATTTTAAATAGTGTTTGAGAGAGACTCCGTTTCAATCCTTCTGTCGTTGGGAATGGGTTTGAGATGGAATTTTCCACTTTAATAGCACTATTGTAATTCTCATACAGGTTCCATATAGCCTCTACAAATGAATCACTCAGGCCTATCTTCGTCAGAGTTTCGAAAACTTTTTTCAAGGGAACCGTATCGTATGCTTTCTCCAAATCAACAGACACTAGATGGTTCCTGGATTTTCTTTTCTCAATTATTTGTTACAGGACAAATATATTGTCAACGCAGGACCTCCCCGCTCGGAAACCGCATTGTTCTTCTATTTACACAATGTTGCATTATTCAATCCTTTGTTTGAGTATTTCTGCGTACAACCTTCCCATCGAACTAATGATACTTATACCCCTGTAATTTTACAGATTTTCTTATCCCTTTTTTTGTATATTGAAGTAATATGTGCTAAATTACATTCATCTGGGACCGTGTCACCCTTGATTAGGCATTTATTGAACATCTGGGTTATGGTTTCCAATACGCTTCTAATTTCATCGACTGTTATACTTGTTACTGGATCATTCGTACATGACTTGATGTTTACGCTTTCGAACCCAAAACCTTTCCTTTTTTCTATTAGTAGCGTCTTGTAATAGTTATCCCATTGTTGCATATTTATAATATTTATATTGGCATTTCACTTATTATCCTTCCTGAGATTTTTAATTGTTTTCTATGCCTCAGCTATCCTTCTTCCTCCCATGCACCTGTCTACGTCCACGCACTTTTTCTCCAAGATTTCGTTCTTTCTTTTTGTAACCGCTCTCTTCACTTCCCTTATATACTGCACATATAATCTGCGATCCTCAGCTTTATTTGTGAGCAGCCATATCTCATATGCTTTCTTTTTCCTTTCAAGTTGTTACACTTCTTTTAACCTCCATTCTGGGTTTGTTGGTGTCGTTGTTCTTGGTGTCCTAGCGACTCTTCTGCAGCCTTAAGTACGCTGCGTTTAACATGCTTGTAGAGGTTTTCGGTGTTCATATTTTCTCCCTTTATCTCCTTCAATTTTACGGCTACTCGCTTCTTATATAAAAACTTAACTGATTCTTGTTGAATGCTTTGCAAGTTGTATTTGCGATTTTCAACACTCAATTCTTCACTCCCCATCGCTTGCAAAGTAGTTTCTAGTCTTCTGTAGTTCATTGCTACTTTAGCCACAACCAAATGGTGATCGGATTCACATTCCGCACTACGGTATACCCTCACGTCTAAGGTCTTGAGTGCCTAGTTCTGTCTTTGAATGACATAGTCAATTATAGAGCGTAATCCTTTTGTCGGCTGTATCCAGGTGAATTTATGGATATTTTTGTGGGGAAATATCCATTCATTATTTTCAATGCTGAATTCTCACAGAAACTTCTCAAACGCTGTCCATTATCATTTTAAGTGGTCTCGCCATACTGTCCCTCCACAGGATCGTTGTGTTCTCGTCCCTTTCGTCCGTTCAGGTCTCCTAATATGAATATTTCTTTTTGACCTCTTACGTTTGATATGGTGTCAAATAATTTGTTGCAAACGTGATCTTTAATTGCTTTATCAGCGTCTTCTCTGGGAGCATATACCCCTATTATAACAGACCACACATATTTTAGGAAAGACCAAAATTTCGTCAGTGAGTCTGTTGTATCTACCGACCATAAAATTGGGGTTAGCTAAGCGCGGTTGCGGTGGCCTCAGCTGTAGTGAAGAGCGACAGGTGGTAAAATTTCATGAAAAAAAACATATTTTAGGAAAGCTGCCGATTTAATGTGTCAAAATACACTCTTATAGCTATTCAAAAACGAAACGGCAGACAATTATTGCGGTGGCGAAGTGGTGGCAGAAATTTTTAAAATAAAAAAAAATGTTTTAACGTATTCTCGATTATCTGGAATATGGTACATTCTATAAAAAAAAATAAGGACACTTTTTTTTCAGTAAAACCCTGTTGATTTCAGAAATGGAATAATTTTCCCTAAAAAATGACAGTGGTGTAGATTTTCAATAGGAAAAGGATCATTGCACCTATATCTACGCCTCTGGATAATTTTGGCCGAATACACTCTCCTAATTTGAAACATCACATTATCTATACCTCAATACCCAAAAATAAAAACAATGAATGTAATATTACAAGAGTTATAAGTGAAAAACTAATTTTTTTTTCAAACGTTAACACCCTGTATCTCTAAAACGAAGCTTGTATTGTATTAAAGCCAAATTTAAGTTGAATATCTTGTGAAGGGAAGGTGCTATTGAAAAAAAACTTGAACTTTAACATATGTATTTCGAAAACAAACATTGAAGGGTCCATGTTTAAATGACTTTATTTCTTAAAATGATCAGAGAAATCTGTAGGAACACCTGTATAGTCGTTTCAAAACTGATGTCTTCACGAATTAATTGCAATTTGAATGAAACACATTAAATTATAAAACACGACTATACATTTTTTCGATGCGAATAACTCAGTTCAGTTCTTTGATAACTGCAGTATTGAAATTTTGTGACGAGATGGGAATGATACAAAAAACCGAAAACAACCGGTATATACCGATGACGAATGCAAAAATCACAGATGGCAAAACAAGGGGCGACTCCGACAAAACGGATATATACAGGAAAATAATGTAAACCTGGGACATAGACGTGCTCGTGGTGCAATAAAAGTAATCATCTTGAAAGTGGTAATAAACTCGTAAACCGTAAGGTCCGATTTTTACTGCCGTGTCAATTTCAAAGAAAAGTAAAATGATTATTGGTTCATTTTATGTAAAATTTTTCGTCTTTGCGAGAATTCCGCAATTTTATATTTTGGAAATTTTGGGGGAGGGGTAATTACCCCCAGTACCCCCCTATTTCTACGCCCTTGGCTTTTGATGTTGAATCGTCTCAGTCATTCGGGATTGTTTTTTCTGTCTCAGCTTTCGAACACATCCACAAAATAAAGAAAGTAAAATTTAAATTATTTTTCGATTGGTGATTTTTGAAAAAAGAATTCTGAAATTTTAATTTCCCCCCGTACCATCCCATTTATACGCCCTTGAAATCGAACCTTAAATAGTCCAATAAAATCTGTATGTATTGAAGTGGGTAAATTACCGCTGTTAAGCTAACAGAACCACTTTCGACTTTTTGATTTTTTTGGTCCTTATTTTGGCTGATCAATCAACTTATTGAACAATTTGTTTCTACCAAATTGTCGGAGAAATCGAGGGTTATGCTAGCTGAACATTGAGCTAGCAGAACCACCACTTATATTATATATTATGGATAATCTGATTAGGCTCATTTAAGGCTCACGTTTGAACCCATTACCAAATTACTGAATTAAAATTCTTAAAAATAAACCCTGATGAGTTCTGCTTGCTTTATTGTTAAATAAGCAGAACCCAATCATTAAGAAATTCCCCAGAATAATTAAACTTATATAGTAATTTTAGTTTAGGCTCAATTCTGGCTAATTTATTACCACATTACGAAATTTTTGCCCCTCAGGTTAACGAGATATCCTGGTTGATTTCACTGGAAAATTAGGAGTAATAAATAGGGTAATAAATTAGCCTAAAATTATGGCCTAAAAATGATCAAAAATTCGAAAGTGGTTCTGCTAGCTTAACGGGGTAGATAAATTCAGCAAAGCAGTGCGGCGAAATGTTTTTGCCGGGCGTCAAAATGTCTGTCGACGGCCCTGCGAGAATCCTCCGAAGATTTCTCCGAAATTATGAACAGTTCGGGAAATTCAATGCCAAGTAACGATCTACGAGTTACCCCTGGAGATGCTTACCGTACTCCGCAATTGTAGGGGAAACGTCAGGTAAAAATCTATTAGCCTGAAAGCACGAAATTTTTAACTCTATTGTCTGTTGAACAATTCGTCCGTCAGAGGCTTCAGCATATTATCAATAGAGTAGAATTTGTTTTCGAATAAATTTCAAAGAGTTTTGCAAATTACACACATGGTCAATTATAAGCAACTGCTACATCTTGATATTGTGATTAGATAAATGGGATTCGATAAAAAATAAATAAATAAATATTCTTATTCTATAATAAAAACAAATAAGTTATATAGTTATAATTGAACGAAAAAACTTCGGTAAAGAGAATAAAGAAAATAGTGATATTATGATTCTATTCTGTGTTAAAAGAACTTTATCGATACTAACCTCAAATTTATTCACATCGATTGAAACATTCTCCGTTTTTTCTATTTTTTCAATCGCGTAGCTTCCAGGTATAGCGTAAATTCTTTTCACGAGATTACTTTGTGAAATCTTCCAAATTATTGCATGTTCCCTTCCTCCACTTCCAATTACAACCACTTTTTCAGACATGTTCACAAGATGTGAGAAGGAACACGAAACTTTGCAAAATAAATTAACACAGTAGCTAATTTAGAAATAATCCTTTAGTATGAAATAATTTATCGAAACTGTTATGATAAATGATTTTAAAATGAAGACCACTTGTTGTTCAACACGTTATTTTCCGCCAATAACAAAGAACACATGAATGTCAATATCAACCTTAGGCCAATTAAATTCAAATGTGATAACCCCCAATGAAGTTTCGAAAATTCAAATGTCAAAAGTTCATTGATAACTCAAAGTGAGATTTATTAATAAATAAGTATAGAGGTAGAAAGACGTTATTGTTTTCGATTAGTGGATGTCTTATGAAATTATTTAGGAGATAATACGCATTTCATAAGGATTTAAGGAATATGGTGTAGAAATACTGGAATTTTGTTGTTTCTATATATCACTGACCCTCATAATATACAATGTACATCTAGAAAATGTTCTTCATTCTTCACTGTAGTTATTACTTGCATAATTGTCGCCCTTTTTTTATTATTTTACCTGCTACCGAGAGAAACCCCGAACCTTATATTCGAAACACCTGTTCGTTAAAGCAGGGCTGTATTTAGTCAATAGTTGCAACAAATAGCGAAAAATTAAATTTAAATTATTTGTAAAAGTGAAGTACTGAAGTAACTTTGCCTTTATTAATAAAATTGCAGATGTTTGAACTACTCTACTCAAGAAGGCAATTTCTAGTGAATTCGACTCGGCAATATTGGGATAGGTGCAGGTTTGTCAAGTAATTTTATGAAAATAAGTTTCTCTGAACAAAGTGCTAAAATGCATATATTTCAAGATATATATTACTATGAGCATCACGGCAGAATGTCAATGTGATCGCCGAGAGGTCTCTATATTCAAAAGGATGCTTATGACCAGTTGTACCATTTGCCTAGTCATTGATTAAAATTTAAACATTGATTAATTTCTGATTTCCCTTGAGAATGGGGTAGAACGAAAATTAATTTTCGCTTAACTAACACCTGATAAAGTTTTTTGCATCAACATATTGGGATCATCCCATCGATTTTCGAAATTTTAAAATTTCGGTATTGTAGAGGGCTAGTAGGGTCCTGTTGAGTTCTTCAACGAATCCGATCCATTGCTCATCCCTACCAAAAATTCAAACACCAGTGAATGTTCTCAAAATACCTATTTTCTATTTTCTCTCGTTTAGAGAAGATATTGAAATCTTTGAAGTGGTTTTGGGAGATGTAAATTAATATATGATTTTAAAATCGTATAAACACATATTATCTAAATTGACAGGATATTCCCGCGTTCGTTATTATTCTTTTTAATTTAGGTTAGAATAGAGGACTAGTGTATTCAGATTTTTTCTGTTTACAATTAGTTTTATATTTATTTGTTGTGTATTGTTCTCTCAATATATTAGAACAATGGGAAATCAAGCCAGTGACAAATTACCAGATACCCTGACACCTCTCAGTATTTCTCAGGAACAAAATTTTATACAATTACCATGGGGGCGACTTTACTCCTGTCTGGAAGGATTCCAATCAGTAGGTAAGTGTTTCTCCTATTTCTCAGTTAAAAAAAATTTTCTACAAATATGGATAGGTACAACATTTCACAGTTATATCTACTGTAAATTTTGTAGATCTCACTCAAGATACAATAACATTGGGACGTGCTGAACAGTGTACAATAGTAATCAACAAAAATAATTTCCCGGAAAGTACTATAATGAATTTCAGTAAAATTCATTTCATCATAATTCGAGATGTTTATACTGATTTAATATACCTTAAAGATGAAAGCAAAAATGGAACATTTATTAATGGATCACTTGTTGGCAAAGGGAACAGATACATTTTGCAGCATGATGATATTTTGTCTGTTGGATTCAAAGGTTTACAAAAACGTGAGTTTTTAACTTCATTTTAATGATAATGTTTTCTAACTAGCAAATTTTTAACTTTTTTTTAGTGTTTGTATTCAAACTTTTGGAAATTGATGAATCGAACAAATATCTTCCAACTGAATTAAGGAAAAAATACAAACTATCAAGATTTCTTGGAAAGGGTGCATGCGGTGAAGTTCATCTTGTTTTTGAGAAAGTAAGTTGGTGTTAATAATAAGGTTCCCTAAAAATTAACTAAAAATCCTCCAAAACATAGTGCAATTATGAGAATAATTAAGAATTTATCACAGGTAGACAAACTCGTAGTATGTAACATGTTCAATTATTCTTCACTCAGGTTTAATATAATGGTCAAATGGATTAGGAACAAAAGAAAAATGTGTCATAATTATAACAAATGATAAATCCCTATTACAAATACCTGCCCATTTAATGTGATCTGGAAATTGTTAGGTCATATATTAAAAATTAACTCATATTCTTAAATTACGAGTGTGTTTTTTTCCTAGTGTGGAAACATATGTTAGTTCTTTGGACTGATTCCATCATCTATTCGGTTAGTTGGTATCGATGTTTCGGCAAGCATTCTCCTGCTGTCTGCCTTGAGGAGGACCAAACATCGGCTAAACAAACCCCACTGAGCATAAACGCAATTATGGATATGTTTTCAGTCTGTATCAAGACCATATATTTTCAGGTAGATAACATCTTCTACCAAGAGTTTGGAATGGAGAATTAAAAGTGAGAAAAGTGCCATTCTATCGGAAACATACTATAAATTTTGTGCTCAAAAGTTGTGTAAGACTCAAATGTATATAATAGATTGCGAAGGTTTATATCATATTTCGTGCTCAAAGAACCGTAAGGAAGGAGTCAAGTGTAAAGCTGGGGGAGATATGCAGAATTCGTCGAATGCCAAATATGAAACAAAATTGTACAAGAGGAATCAAAAAGTGGACAATGCCTTCATCGAAGTATCCCATAAAAAACAAAAAATATGGAAAAAACTTGGATGAGATATCGGGACAGGAACAACGGATTTCACTGGTGCAACAAGACAGGTATGGTTATACATTTATAGGGTTGAACAAATAGCAACCGAAGAAAAAAATCAAGAATTTTATCTCAAGTAGTTCGGATTTTGAGAACTTGGATCACAGTTAAGGAGATAACGACGACTGAGAACCAGTTATGTAGATATGTGGTTACGGCTCCCATAACAAAAAAAGAAGAAATGTACAAACTTGAATTCTGGCCATGTGGAGTAGGAGTAAAACTCACAAAACAAAGATTTTTTAGAAGAACAAGGTAAAGTTTTCATATAAATGAGACCAATGAGAAACTAACCAATACATAAAACCAAATAAACAAAATCAGTCTCATACATTCAATACAGTCAATTAGAAATTGAGTTAAATGGAGTTGAAAAGTTGAAAGTTGAAAGAACTCTCAAGTTGTAAAGTAAGAAGGATCATTAATTGAAGCACCATGTAATTCCCAATTTTGAACTGGCCAGCTTCCACTGCAGGAAAAATGGATTTGGTGATATATGTAAAGAGGGGAACTAAGTTCAAAATGGCACAAAACATAATCACTCTATCAGTCGATGATATTTTCGGGTGTACAGGAATTGAAAGTACAATAGGTTGGGACACATTCATTATAATAAGTATATATAGACCACCAAACAAAGGAAACCTAGATGCATTTTTTGAAAAACTTGAGCAACTGCTTGAAATATTAACTGATGAAAATAGGGTAGCTTTCATTGCAGGAGTTATGACCATCGATTTCAAGGTAGCAAACAATGAACTCTACAGAATGACCTCACTACTATATCATAACTCAAATTCTATGAATACACAAGAATAACAGCTACTCAAAATCAAGTTTAGATAATAACCTCAAAACATCGTTCAGAGCTGATATTGTATATTTGAATATCTCAGATCATAAAGGACAAAAATTAACATTTTCAACAAAATTATACTACGAACCTGAACAAGTGTACAGAAAATGCTTTTCCCCAGAGAACCAGGAGAATTTTGTGAATAGACTCTCACAACAAAACTGGGAAACCGTCTATGAATGTGCATAAAATGAAGTAAATGAACAATGGGAAGCATTTATTGGAGTATTTCTGAGGTTGTTTCATGAATGATCTCCCTTGAAACGTCAACAATATAGGTGAAGAAAACAAATGTATATGAAGGACCCTGAAGAAATAGAGTGTAGAAGGAAACTAGAGTTGTGGATAATATGTCGAGGGGAGAGCACTAGACCAATATGTGTTAAAACCGAAATTATGGCAAAGATACGTGGATGACACATTCGTGACCTGGCCTCATAGAAAAGAGACCATTACTGGATTCCTAGAACACCTCAATAACATAGACGAATCCATCAAATTCACGATGGAAATCTAGGAAAATAACCAACTTCCACTTCTAGATGTGATCGTATACAAACAGGAGGGAATTCCTCGAACTACAATTTACAGGAAACCAACAAACACAGGTCATTATCTCCACTTCGAGTAACCTTAACACCAAATTTGGAGTAGCCAGATGCCTTTATGACAGAGCAACTAAATTATGCTCTAGTCTGAACTATAACAATGAGGAATTGGACAAAATCACAGTAATCCACAAGAAGATATTAGAAACTTTTTTTTTTTAATCATTTATTTTAGACCTTAAATTAGTTGAACAAAATTCGCACCAAGGCC
Organism: Harmonia axyridis; assembly: GCF_914767665.1. NCBI lineage: Eukaryota > Metazoa > Arthropoda > Insecta > Coleoptera > Coccinellidae > Harmonia > Harmonia axyridis. The sequence continues at coordinate 17,414,379 of NC_059506.1, forward strand.
TTTAACTAATAAATTATAACATGTATAAAAATATCAGGGCTAAACTAACCAAGGTGAAACCTGACAATGAAGATCAAAGAACTAAAAATTGCATATACAAAATACCAAGCTAGTGTGGCAGAACTTACATTGGAGAGACCAAACGCCCCCTAAACACAAGAGTCAAAGAGCACCAAAAACTAGCTCGACTGGGGGAAGCAGATAAATCTAGGCTAGTTCAACATGCTTGGGATGAACACATTAGGATCAAATGGGAAGAAACTTCAATAATAACAAAGGAAGAAAGATCGAAATGTAGGAAACACAAAGAAGCACCTTTCATGATTGTTGTACTGTTCCACTTGACCATGAGTATTCTCTTTTCCCTCTTTGAGTGAATATGGCATATATACCATCAACTGGTAAGAAGAAGTAAGAAGTTTGACTAGTCCAACACATGTTCACTATGATTCAATAATAGTATATTTTTCATTGGTTCAACATAGAATAGAAATGTGATAAAACTTTTTAAACTGAATGAATAGGATAGGCAATTGGACAGGCAGAAATATAGGTTGAGAAACCATAAATAACATTGTCATAGAAGGAAAATATTGATAAACTGTTTGAACTCTTCTTAGAGCTCGTTAGTACCGCATAACCACACCAACAATGATAACCAAATGAAGCAAAGGGTATAATTTCATTGTAAGCCAGCATCCACATCAAGCACTGAATGCATTAATATATCTGGCATTCAACAGCCCAAGTTTTCTCTCTAAATCAGATGATGTAAGTTCATGTGTCTAACTATTTTGTTGGAGTTGATTTCCCCCTTTCTATTTTCTACTTAATTATGTTCTACCGAGTCTAATGTTTATTCAAAATATTTCATATCCTCCACTGAATATAAAGTCTTTTAGGACAATTACAAATTGATACGATAGGGATTTTCAATGTGAATAGTATATGAATACTATACACAATGAATGTATGAACCTATGGGCTCCTGAAATGATTTTTGAACAGACTAGGCTCTTCCATGATGGATCAAAATTATTCTCTGAGCATTAAGCCTATTTGCCAATATTCAATAATGATTTTCAGTACACACTTTTTTATGCTCTTTCTCCAAGTGTTGAATGTTTGAAAAAAACATTTTCAAATTTATTGCAGACTACCACAAAAGCATATGCCATAAAGAAAATCAAGAAAGGTGTATATTCAAGTGGAAATATATACCACTTGGATCATCCCATGAAGATTATGAATGAAGTGAAAATTCTCCAATCTCTTACACATGTGAGTTTTATTCTCTTGTGAAATTTCACGCATTAATAATTTGGAATAGAATTCAAATTTTTTTGTTCTGAATGATTTATTCTCAAATGATTTATTTTTGGAAATTAAAAGTTGTTATATTCCGAATTGCATAATTATCAATTGATTTGTGATTAGTTTATGACAATTAGTTCTTATAACATAGATAAATTATATTTTTAGCCTTGCGTCATTAAAATGAAAGAAATAGTGGAGACTGACTCTGATGTCTTCATAATTTTGGAATATATGGATGGAGGTGACTTAACTAGTAGAATCTTATCAATAAGGCCGCTGACAGAGCAAAATTGCAAATGTTTGTTTTACCAAATCACTCTTGCAGTCCAATATCTACATAGCGAAGGAATCACACATAGGGATCTGAAGGTATAGTAATCTTATCAATCTTGATATTGCTCAAGTCTTAGTAGTTTTCAAGGCCTCATGCCCCAATAGAAATGTAGAGCTTTATGCACCTTTTGCAAAAGTAAATTGAAGAGAATTCCCAACTCTGGAATTTTATTGCTGAAGCTGGAACACTTTGACTTCGATCGTCGGCTGCTTCTGCTATTCCACTCTTACCTCACTGATCGTAGTTTATGTGTGGAATTTAGAGGTCATAAATCGCGATCCTTCTCAGCTCTGAGCGGCAGTAATTTAGCACCAATTCTATTCCTAATTTTTATAAGTGATATTGGTGACAATTTGCTCTGCTGCTATTGTTCGCTGAAGACTTCAAACGATTCAGGACCATATCAACCATTCATGACTGTGGGGTGCTTCAGCAGGATCTTTAAAGGTTAAGTGAATGGTGTACTACAAATAAACTGCCACTAAAACTTAACAAATGTAAAACTATAACCTACAATCTAAATAACATACCCATTGAGCACAACTACACTTAAATCCATGTGATGTTGGGGAGAATGCAACAGGATTTGGTAATTCAATTGGACCATAGGTTGACATTTATTCCACACTATAACAATATCACATCAGCTGTGAAACAAACGATTGGCCTTATTTTCAGGTCATGTCCAGATTTTAAGGATTCCAACTGTTTTACTGCCCTCTTCAATTCGTTTGTTGGTTCCAGGCTTGAGTATGGTTGCCTTATTTGGGGTCCAATATACAATATTCACGTCAATCAACTAGTCTGTTCAGAGGCAGTTTTTGAAATTTTTAGTGTTCAAATTGGATGGTGTTTACCCAACCTGGGGTTTTAACCATAATACGCTTCTCAATAGATTCTTATACTTATCATTGAAGAACAGGAGGGTCTATTGCTCATATCTAGTCCTCTTTAAGCTACCCAATTTTTTTGTGGATTATCTGGATTTGCTAGCCAAGTTAAATCTTCGTATTCCACGCAATGGTAGTAGACTAAAACAAGTGCTATCTATACCTCCCTAAACCCAGGATCAACATGATGTTTAAATCACATATATACTATGTGCCATCAATGTGTTAATTTTGATGTCTTCAACGATGGTGTCCGAACTTTTTTTTTTACATTCTTTATTTCAGAAGGTTCTAAATTACAAAAAAAAAAATGAAACAGTGTTAAAAACTAATAATAACTCTTTACATAAAGAAATCCACAAGTTCATAGGGTTCCTGTATATATTTTTTGTATTTTTGAAATTTTCCTCCGTTTGAATCTTGGCTGGCAACACATTGAAGAATCTCAGGCATCTATATTCTACTTGATCCTCAGTACTTTTCAGGCAATGTTTAGGGTAGGTTTAGTTTTTGTTTCTAATATTGTATAGTTGCTTAATTTCGTACAGATTCTGATCAAATTTGTTCTTCTTCTTGTGAAGATAGATAAGACTTTCTTGTAAATATATCGCATATATTGTTAGTAATTTTTTCATCCTGAAGATACCTCGGCAGGACTGTATTCTGCTCAATCCAAATAAGACTCAGATGGCCCTTTTTTGTAGCACAAATATCGACGTGATGTCCCCTGATCCATAGAATATAATTCTGAATCTTAGTCTTTCTTCTATTGTTGCATAGTAAATTATTTTCAATGTGTGTTTGCTCAGATATCTTGATACAAAGCCAAGATTAAAGATGCTACCTTCCCAGACACATATTCTATGTGTCGTTTCCAATTCAGTTTGCAATCGATATAGACTCCCAAGAACTTCAACATGTCTGATTTTTTATGGTGAAACATCATTACACTAGTCTTGCCCTTGTTCAAGATTAGGTTGTTCTCATTGAACTATTAAGTGGCTAGCTGTAATACTTCCTCTGTCGGCTTTTTTAATTCTGGCCATTGTTTTTCTGTTGTTAAAATGTTGGTATCATCTGCATAGTTAACAACTATTCCTTCTATGTTCACTTCCTGGATATATTCTCCAAATTCATTGATGTATGCTATAAAGAATATTGGACCTGCCACACCACTCTATGTGAGTCCAAGTTTTATTGCAATTTGTTCTGATCTGATTGCTTCACCATTTATATTTATTTCCACTAGTTGAGATCTTTCTTTGAAGTAGGAAAAAGCTAAACTCCACGAATTTTTCATTATAGTTATACTCTTTATTTTGTTACATCAGTTAGTGAACTTTCATTTTTTTTACCTTCTGTGAATTTTCGTTTAATATTGATTAATGATATCAAATATTTTTTGTCTTATAATTGGGTGTTCCTCTTGTTTAGACTTTTTTTTATATTATATTTTCAGTTTAAATGCAGAGAGTGCCAACTATGTTTTTATATCTGATAAATATAAATGAAGTGAAAATCTATCTGTAGATTTAAAAATTTTTTAGTTGAAAGCATTACTTAATTTATGTTTTTTTGTGTTTCAGCCTGACAATATACTTTTAGCGAACGATGACATTGAAACTGTAGTTAAATTAACAGACTTTGGTTTGAGCAAATTTCTGCATGAATACACTGTGATGAAAACTATATGTGGTACTCCACAATATGTAGCTCCAGAAATAATTGATGGTTCTTACAAAGAATATTCTTTTCAAGTAGATGTTTGGAGTTTAGGAGTTATTTTATTTTATATGTTATCCAAACAGTTGCCTTTTAGGTAGGTTTTTTTAGCTAACATTACAAATACATTACTTATTTGATATTTTGAAGGTCCTCTGAACGGGCAGTATTAAATAAATTGATACTAACAGGACAATACAGCTTTCACCCTCATTTATGGTCAGATATTTCTTATGATGTCAAGGATTTGATTAGTAGAATGTTGGTTGTAGATCCTAAAAAAAGATTGACTATTGATCAAGTTCTACAACATCGGTGGATAGCGTCTGTAAGTATATGGATGGTATTAATTCAGTATTTTTCACAGACAAAAATTTCATTGCCTATATGCATTTTTAGTGTATTTGAAACAATGCTGATCCTTCCACAATAAAAAAAAACCAAATGCTGAAAATTCACAATAAAGCAAACCAATAAATGAGGAAAAGACATTCTAAATTATATAATACATAACTAAATAGTTATTACTAAATGAAAGTCACTCAGTCACACAGATATTTCTCAAGTGACTGATGAGCATTAGCTTAAACATTAATGGTCCCAAATTTCTACATGACGTAGAAAGCAGGGCAATTTTGAGGCAACCACATAAGCATAACTTCCTATTTCAATTCACAAGGACAATGGTTTTTTACAGCCTTACAGTTTGAATAGTATGTTTTTTCTCCGATTGACAGCAAATTTTAATTTTGCAAACACATATCAATCAGCAAAGTATTACTTTTTCTGCCTAGGCAGCAAATATGTGAAATATTAAAAATTTATAAATCCGTAGGAACTTCCAAAGCTTTGATTCTAACTGGAAAAACACGATATGTACATGCTTCATTAGTTCCTCCCATATCGTTTAATATTTGAAATCATCATTTTGACTTGTAAAATATTTTTTCCTAATGATGAACTGTTTCCGCTTTCATCCAATTTTGATCGAACAAAGTTTGGCATCAATTTATTAAAAAATGTACAGTTTCTATCGGATTCTGGAAAATCAAATTGTTTCTTGAAGCTAACAAAAAATTTTACAGCATTACTCTTTCTACTTGATATCAAAATTTATTCAATTCCATATTTGTTCTAGGATTTAGACATGCAACAACGTGTAGCACAAATAGTGCAGCATGGGGGTTCGAATAGTGAGTATTATAACAATGATAGTGATAGTCAACAACCTGCACCAAAGAAATTCAAATTACTTGAAACTACAATTTAGGAAAAGAAAAGAATATTTGCATTGATTATTTTACCATTATATAAAACGAAATGCTTTTGACCTGTATTATTTCTTGAATCTGAAATTGTCAAATTCAATTTCGAACAAAAGAAACAAGAACCAATCAAAATGAAATATTCTGGAAAAAATTTACTTTCATTTGCTCACAATTATTGATAAGAGGAGCTATCTTAATCAAAATAGTTTATCTTAAAGTTCAAAGTTTTAACAATCTGTTGGAATGTATACTATTCATACAGATTTCTTCACTATTTTTGTAAAAGTTAAAGAAGCATTATTGCTTGAAGAATGCCATATATTTGTGATATATTGATTTGTTGAAAATTAAACTTTTCTACTTTTATATTATGTATTATATAATATTATTATTGGATGACAGTATAATGTCATATTATTGTTAAATTTGATACTATGTATTATTATTCCTTTTTTGTTTCTATATGTATTCATTACTTAGAATACCTTTAGGGCCTAGGCCAATTCTTTTTACCTCTGATTCTAATTCCCATTGTCGACTCAGTAAATACTGTGACAGCTGGTTATTGAAAATTTACGAGACTAACATTTAGAATCAGAAGAGAAAAGAATGTTTTAAATAGATTTTTGTTATTCACAGTAAACTGTTTTGTATCTTATTAAATATTTTTGATAACATTAGTGTGAAAAAGTTTGCAATAAATTAATAAATGATTGATAATACAATTATCTCTATAATGGTGATCTGTTTTCTTATTATCACATTTCCACAAAATCAATTGTCCTAGCTATTCCTTACTGAATCTCGTCCTTAACTCTTCTTCAATTATCTCTTAAAATAAAGCGAAACTATAGTTCTGCTAATTTTTCATCCTCAATATGTCAAATTTTAGGGGGGGGCAGCAAAATTTCAGGATGGGCCCGCCCCCACCCCCTAGCGTCGCCACTGTTTAACATTCACAGATATTTAATAATAAAAAGAATTATTCATAAATATTTAAATGTAAGAATGGCGCATTTAAACAGAAAATAATACTGTTAGTGGAAGGCATTTTAAAAACAAAATTGTTTTGTTTGAAGGCCAATAAAATACTTATAGTTTTTTTTTTCATTAATCCCTCGTGTAATACAAAATCTATACATAAAGTCATATTTTAAAATTTTCCCAATTTATATATATTTTTTTTAAATTTCACAAGGCTGCTTGTTACAAGAGCCTTCATCTGATTGAAAGTTTAATCAGACCCTGATCTTTCTCCAATTTTAGTGATGGAATTAGCCCCGCCTACTGGTCACGTTTTTTTCTAGCACGATAACAGCTCATAGAGTCTCCTCTCTATTCTATCTCGATGGGTGTAGCTAACTCCACTCCGATGATTTCAAATGCGGCAACATCTGATACTTGATGTTTTGGGAGTGATAAAGGCATCGCATCAAGACTCTTGATTTTGTATCTTTTACATATTACACATTTGGAAACAACCGATTTGATTGTTTTCCTACTTCTGATTATCCAGAATTCTATATAATTATATTGTGATATCAATGTGTTCAGAGGCTGATTGATGATCGATTCATAGTTTAATTATTGATTTGCAGATTAAGTTGTTCTGTTTTCGCTGCAGTTTTTTTTCCGTTTTGTTGATAAAATCTATTTCGTCAATTTTCGCTTTGTTGTGCTCTTTCTCAGGGTGTACATCTTTTGATTTAGAATATTTCTTTTTTGGAATACTGTGTTGGTTCTATCGCGGTTATCTGTTTCTTAGCTTTTCAAGTTCATTACGATATGAATTTTGATAATCTCTAAAATTTTAATCTTTCCCGGATTTATTTCAATTTCTTATTGAACGATGATATGGAAAGCGTATAAGCAAAATGTACCCCTAAATCTAACTCAAATTTCAATTTTTTTTTATTTGCCATAATAATACCCAATCTCCACATGTTGTAAATTTAATTTTATTAGCATGTCAGCTTGAAAATTTAGGAAAATATTTGTTTGCAGTTCCAATTTGGCATCCTGAAATGCGTTGAAAAATCTGAAGATTAGATCTCATAATAATAAAACACCTGTATATTTCTATATGAATCATTCCATTATGCCTGAGGATATTTAATAATTTACTGAAGAGAAGATGCAAATTTTGTGATACATAAATAAAAGATATTATATAAGTTGATATTTATTTCCACAATTACAAAACAATAATAAATACATTATATATAATTCTATTTTATATCAACTGAAATAATCAAAGAAATACATACTCTCAGGAAAATCAGTCTTGGAAAAATTTGAATATGCCTCAACATTCATGCTTTCATTTCATACACTTATTCAAATAAAACAAATCGAACCTCAAGTTTTAGAAAAAACATATAATGCTGAAACATATTCCAATGAAAACTGATGTATAGGACAAATGGACATATTGATGAATCAACCCGTACATTATGTCCGAGGCAAAAATGTCTCGACAACTTTATTATCACAGTTCTTAGTGTTTGTAGAGTACGAACATTGACATGAAAAAATTCGTCTAGGGAAGTTAAGTTGAACTTAATTATTTCTTTCTTTCATAAATTACATAGCATCTTTTGAACACTTTAATGTGACAAGAGGTGTTCAACACAACTAGCTTGAATTTAAATGTTCTCAAGTCATAAAATATAAATTATTCTTTAAAATACAGTATAATTGGTAATTTCTATTCATTTCCAATAATCTATGATGAACTTGTGAAAATCAATTGATGTATGTTCACATACAAATATTTAGATTTCTCAGATACTCAAAAATATTCAAAAAATTATTGTATGAATTGAAAATTAATATTTCTCGTAAGATGAAAGTGCCAACACCATTACACAGGTATCATGGCGATTTTTTAAAAAACAAAAGCTCAATTGCTCATACTTATAATATTCATTCATTAATGCGGGAAGATATGTTTGTTGCACCCCAAAAAAATGGTTAATTCATGGGTACATTTTTGTTGCTACTAATTCCATAATATCAGGTAATAAACTATTCTTGGAAGCTCTTATAAGTAAATTTGAAATAAATAAGAGTGTGATGACAATATATTGTCAATTGATAAAAAAATTTGCTTTCCAACTTAGTCAACAAAATTATTCAAGTCGAGGTATCAAATTGTATATGCTCTTATATGGATCAATAGATTTTTATCAAGTTGTTCTAGAAAAAATTTATTGATCACCTACATTTCAGTAATAATATTGAAAAATTCAAACTTGATCTATTTCTTACGGTCATTTAGAAAACTTGAAATGTCTTGTGACATGGTGCTCATTTCAAAAAGTGTGAAGCAATTATTGTCAATATAATCTGAATCAATAAGAGATGATGAAAAATTCTCAATTTGATAGTATGTGAGAGAGCTGACATAAATGTGTAGAATAAATCATTAAATAATATAAAAATAGTGAAATCAAAGTTTTTGTGTCATTTTGATAATTTGTCCTTCTTAGATAACTGAACTTAATTAGTGAAATAATTGAATGAGGCGCAAAGGTTTATAATATAAATTATTTGAAAATCTCAGACATTAATAATTGTTAACAATTTTTGAAATAACTTTGATTGATCTATTACCTATAGTTTCATTCATATACAATTATATAGCATTTTGAAGATTGGAGATATATTGGAGTTTTGTATTTCAGATACAAATACATTTTAACAGTTGAATTTCCAAGATATTATACGTATTAGGTACACAATATATGTAGGACATTTGTCAATGCAATTAAGCTGTAAATAAGATTTCAGCACATTTGTTGGTTATAAAAATTATATCTGATCCTAATTTGGAAACCTTACCTGTTATTTCCCAGCACTCATTTACCACCCATCATGTTACTAATTAAGTACAAAACATTCTCAAATTCATTAAAAAACGTCCATACAGGGCAAATAAATCTCGATCTTCTAAGCACTTTTTACATACATGTAATAAATAGGGATTAGTCATTTCAATGTCTATCATGTAGGTCTTCACTATTTTTTAAATAAACATATTAATTATCACTTTATACACCGTAAAACTAGTTTAACCACTCGCCTATAAACATTTTGTATAAAAAAGAAACAGAACACACATAAACTTCCTTGGAAACATATCCATCTACGTTATAACTGTTCTCATTGTCCGGAAAAATAATACTAGTAATTAAGGTTAGGGTCTTCAGCTGGGTTCACTAGCAGCCTTTCTGTGGTGCCTGAAAAGGAGAATAATTTTAATATACTAAATAAGAAAATGAAAAACAATTACAATAGTTTTGTTTATGAGTGATGGTAATGCTTTAGGTATCTTATATTTTTAAAAGGATGTTGCAATGGTTGTTTGTATCTTGAATAAATCGATATTTAAATAAAATATTGAAAAAGAACCAATAATTAGAACTAGAATAAGAGAAATGATATTAAACTATAAATTCATTAGTATATGAAATTATAAATTAGAGAACATTGTGATGAATATTGAATGAGAATAGACGATGCCCAATAAACTCTGAACAGAATGAATTAAATTAATATTAATTGTCAATAATTAGGATTATTTTCACTGAAATGTGGTTCTCATCTAATACAAACATATATAATTTTTTCAATGATATTTACAAGTTACAAGAAGGAAACTAAGATATTTTCAAAAAAATTTCCTTGATTTATATGCGGAAGTAGAAGAAAAATAAAATATTTAATAAGTTAATAGCTGACTGGCTACAGCTATCATTCCTGAATGAAATCTATTATACCCACCTCCCATAGGATTCAAAAGAGTAATGCATTATATTTTAGTATTCATTGTCACATTGATTTTTTAAATGTGAGACGTCAGAACCAAAACATACGAAATTGTACATGACATGTCCTCAAAAGAACATAAACTTTAAACTTGTCTTCTCTGAGAATGCTATTTTGATAACAAAATAGATGTTGACAGTGTTTGCAGTAGAATGGAGAGATTACATATTTTACAAATATGCCTCTGCGATGATCATAAGAACGAATTATATGTTAATAGAAACATTTTAATATGTGAGAGAATATTAATAGATACCCAAAAAAAGGTGAATTTCTAAAATGTAAAACAGTTAGTACAGAACAAACATGAAGGACCATCACCACCTTCACCACATATATTTGGGAAAAATTATTGAACATACTAATCTATTGATTTGCTGTTGATTCAATGTAATCCAGAACCTCATTTTGGTGGGTGTGCTGATCAGCTATATTATCAAAAAAAAATTAAATTTATGAAACAGTTGTTCATAAGACTTAATATTACACATGATGTTCGATTTTCATATTTATTTGTTTGTTTTCATTTGAAATGTAATATGTAAATTTAAATGACTATTTCCCACCGTGGAATGGCTCATAAGATATGAATCTTAGGTTTACATTTGTATTGAGGCATGGTTTTTCAAACTCTTCAAATGAATATCGAAAATCATGTCACTAGAACAAAAATAAAGAGAAAAGTAGCATGTCATTGATGTGCGTTATTTTTATAACTAATTTCTCTTGCTACAAATATTATAACACACTAGAAAGTATTTTCATTTAATAATTATGTAATTTTCACTAATGAATTAAGTAAAACATTGTTTTCATCAGCTCAGCATGTGCCCCCTTGGAATGAACCTAGTCTTCAAATATGTAAGTAAACTGTAAGGTCTGCAAGTTTTACTATTAAAAATTAATCCGAGTCCGAGGAAACCGTACTTTTTCGTTCCTTTCTACCAGTGTTGCCAGAGACAGTTTTGGTAGAAAGATCCTATAATTTCGGTAGATTATATATTTATTTACTTATACAGATCACTGCTTCAATGATAGTTTTGATTGGAATATAAGAGGAAAATTCAGGGATTTCGACCAATATTTTGTAAGAGATTCCTTTTTATTGAATTTGCCGAACTTTCGAAACAGGGGGCTCCTACAAATAAAATAAAACTGACAATATTCCAAAAATAGCTATTTTCATGGAATATATTGTGAAAGTATAAGGTAAAAAATAGAAGAAAAAAACGATTGTCTTTATGTACGTTTCAACCCTCAGCACAAGCTAGAAATAAGATGATAATAGAGTGAATTCAGTTTTCGTGGTTCCCGAATCAAGAAAAGAATGCATAACTACTTGCTGTACTAGTAACACCTATTAGCGGTTAACATACTAGCTGTGCAATCTGCAGAGACCGTTAGCAATATCTGATGGTGACATCTTAAAAAATAGAAATCTATTTTCCAACATACTATTCATATTTTAAAAAACTTTTTTTGAAAATTTTGATTCATCGTAGCTTTGTAAAAATTCGGTAGATTTCAATGTACATTGGTGGATTTTATCCAAATTTTGTAGATTTTCCGAAACTTTGGTAGCCATGGCATCCCCGATTTCGACTCGCAACCCCACCAGGCACCGGCATCACCGCATGCACATGTAACATACTAACTAATCAGTCTTGATCCTAGCAAAACATTTCGAGCGAAAATCGCTATCCTCGACCTATGTCCGAGAAAACCGGATCAAAACTATCATTACTGCACGACTGATTAATAAATCAAACATTCAGTATTGGGGCATCCGCCATTGAAGTATTTTTCTAGCCCAATCGGAGTTATACGTAAGAGCATAAAGTAACGAACTTACCATTTATCGCTTTCTCTACTTTCCTCTTATCTTCGACTATGTAGAACGCCGTAAGCAGGAAGAAGAACCCACCCAGAATTTCAACAAAGCATGTGGTGAAAAGAGCATATTGTAATGATTTGAATTCATTCGTTGAGTTATTAGATGATGTAGATGACATCGAAGATTTGAAGCCGTCTGAAAGCTGAAAAAGAAGATATCTTAATGTTTTCTAAATCCTACTGATTGCAGACATGAATTTGTTACTTGCCAATAATCAATCATCAAGTAAAAAAATTCGAGAAAAGCTGTAACTTTGGGTAAGGAGGTTTTACCACTCGTTCATTTATGCGCTTTTTACGCCCCCGGAGACCAAAGAACTGTATATACTGTAGATATATACTAGGTTATGCATAACATGGATGTTGTGGTCTGGATTTCACAGCTCTGTTTCAATGACATAGTCAAACAGAACTGTCGTTCGAAACGTCACATGTTTAATTGAAGGTTAGCCGTTAGCCATTTAACAATATGAATCGTTTATCTACTGCTGTGAACATGAGAACTTACTACAAAAATAATGATTCTGTAGTTATTATAAAAAAATATACTGTAGTACATGCGTTCCGTGAATTTAGGATAAATTTTGGTCGACATTCTCGTCAGTATCAAAGATACTGGAATTAAGTCGCATAAATCATCGTAATACACGCTCCATCGAAAGTGTTGACGAATATACAAATTTAATCATTCCTTGGTGCGCACAACATTTGGGCCTCTCTTACGGCACGCACCTCGACACAAGAACTGAAGCCATGCAGCTATTGAATACGTAGAACATCTGCCGATTGGGTGCTTGAACAAAATTGGATGACGAATTTTGGTTTAAAATTTTCTTCAGCGACAAAACATATTTTTCCTAGATGGCTATGCCAAAAAGCAAACTTGTCGAATATGGGGCAGTGAAGAAAATCCCCATGTAACTGCTGAGAGACAATTAATTTAAATCCACAAAAAGTCATTGATGTATGGTGTGAAATTTGGACAAGTGTATGAGCGTACCTTCTCAAAATTCTCATCGTTACAGGCAAACGATATTTTTTTCGCCAGAAATGAATGATTTTGAATTGGAATTATTGACGATTTGAAAACCAACAACAGTCAAGTTATTCGTGAGATATTGCCCGAAATGCTCCGAGGAGTAATTGAAAATTACCTCTCAAGGCTCGATATTACAAGTGAAAGTGTGTTTTATTTGCGTTCAATTTCAGAACCACAAAATGGCTGACCCTTTATGAGATGTGATTTATTATGATGTCATTGTTGTCGGTTAGTTTATATAGATGAGGGGTTCTTATGTAACGATCCTCTTGAAATTCGGCGTTTGTTTTATACAGGATGATTCATTGGTAAATGGGCGGAAGCTAAGGGTAGATAGAGGGCACTGGAGGCGAATCAGTATAACCTATTTTTGATTTTGTCAATTTCTTCAATTACCCATAACTTTCGATCCACCCTATACCTATATTTTCATGATCTTTGGTACTTTTATTCTCGGTAACAACTACTTCATTCAGATATAGCAAATGAATTTTTTTCAGGTCCGGCCTAGAAAAAAATGATGAATGATTCAACCCAAAAAACATTTCATTTGATATGATATTCGAATGAAGGGAAAAACTAAAGGGAATAAGGTATTTCTCGAACTACAGCATGTTCAATAAATCTAGTCAATGTTTGCAGAAACTAAAACAGTGAAAACTTACCACTCCTATTAAATAAGGGCTTCCAGCGTCCCCTAAGGCATGAGAAATGAGCAATTGGAATCCTTCGGCTGTTGAACGTCTTGTTGGAATGACCACATACTACAAAATTACCACATTTTTCATATATGTACATTTTCCAATAAAAACCCAAAGTAAGGACAACAAAACAATATAACAATATGATGCATACAATACACATATACTTAAAACACTCTTGGACAATTCGAGCAAGACTTTTAATTTAGTGGGAATACAATACCTGGTCGTTATGAATTATTGTAACATTGTAGTTGCCTTTGAAATATTCTAAATGAACTTAACCGGATTTGAAAAAGGGGAGATCAGAAAATTTGTCTGAGAATAGGTAATACACAATTTATGATCGTCAATTTTTATAATAGTTGCCAGTATTCGTAAAGAGTAATTGAGCATATTTCAAAGACCACTACGATGTTACCAGTATTTATGAAGACCCTGTATTTTTTATAATGCAATTAAGCATTACTGAGCATTGCGCTACTAAAGAAATTGATATTATACAGATATTTGTCTCAAAATCTCACAAATTTTAGAACACAAGCTTTGTGTGTAACTATTACCTCATTTCCGATTAGAAATGATTTTTCATTAAGAATTCAAAATGACTTGTGCGATTTTTTGGTATTAGATGCATCGAAACTTAATCTTGTATTAATTATGAAAATAAAATTATTATTGTTATCAGTATGGAATGAAAAATTCTTTCAACATCGGAAGGAAATTATATATATTTATGAAAAATCTCACTCATACAACTTCATTCGCTAGCATTCAGACTAAAATTTTCTTTGCTGCAGTATCTCGTTACACATTTTGCATCATCGGACAAATTGGGCAACAGAAGTGATACTCTGATTCGGCCAAATATTAGCAAAAAAAAGAATATCTACAAAAGTTAGTGAAGTCCTTGCCAGATCAAGAGCTTTGAATATCATGAAATACAATAGTTTTAGTAGTAGAGTACTTAATCAGATTTAAAATTTCTCAGTTTAAGCATATAGTGAGCGTTAGCTTGAATGTAGCTCAGGATAATTTTAATTAAAGCAACACAAGCAAAAAATGATGCAATGTAATACTGTTGAAGTTCCTTCATTAGTATGTTAATAAAACTTTAGTCGTTCTGTACCATCAGTTGTTGACATTTGAATTGAAATAATATGTTAGGAATTGTTAAAATTTAACAAACATTTCGGCAATAAAGTGATAATGATAATATTTTGTCACATTATAGAGGGTTTTCCAATAAGGGGTTTCATTTTGAATAACCCGCTATCTCGGCAGCTGTCACGTCTTTTGACATTTGACAAGTAAAAACTACGCCATTACTAAAAATGGAACAAAACAGGCTTCATGAAAGCATCAAAATTGTTAAAATCAACTACAAAAATAGTGAAAATTATGTAATCACAGTTCAAAAAACTAAAACTCTTTAGGGTCGTCGCATCTTCTCCGGCCAGCTGTTGGCACGAGATAGTGAAGTGAAGAATTAGAAGATATTGATGTGGACGACATTCATGTTCAATAAGACAGCGCTTCGTTTCACACAATCAACGAAATCATCGCAATTTTGAAAGAAAAGTCTCCTGGCCGTGTTATTTCTCGAAGAGGTGATCGCAATTGGCCCCCGAGATCTCGTGATTTAGCATCTTTAGTCTTTTTTATATGGGGCCACGTGAAGAATGAGGTCTATGACAATGCTTCAAAATCGATTCAAGATCTTAAAGATGGAATTCGTGAAAGTTATCGAGGACATATGTGCGAATTGGTCATGGAAGATTTCATGAAAAGAATATGATGCAGGAACAGTCGCCGTGGAGGCGAAATATACTTGTTTTTTTTAAATCAAAATGAAACCTCTTATTGAAAAATGCCAACCTCAATAATATCAGAACAATCAATCGCAACTGCACAATTTCAACGCGCACGATTGACTATTATTATAGTAATTGTCAATGAAGCGAACAGTTTTTGAGTGATAATCTCATCAAGTACCATCTGATCGCTTCACTCCTTAATAATTTCAATTCCCGAAGGTTCTTTGAAGCTGATTGATTTGAATGAAAGCATTATTTTCGTTTTAGCTGTGATGATCTTGTGATCTATATAACTGTTCAATAGGCTATTTGACTAGTTTCCCAAATTATTCAATGATGTTTATTGATCACAAAAGAATTGGATATTTCAATTCGCAAAAATATTTCTTCAAAAAAAGCGATCAAAATAGTTGAATTTAAGGAGGTTTTTGATCAGCATCAACATGGAACATCTTCAGGAATTTATTTTGGAAGTAATTGTTCAAACTACACGATCAATTATTATTCCAATGAATGAAATTGTTTTATGATGAATAATCAATTATTAATTGAATATGTTGAACATGAATCCTTCAAAAAGTAATATTTCATGTTTATATTGTGTATATTTTGGTAGTGAGAAAAGGGAACATTCACGCATCAATAGAGATGCAGAAATATCATAATTTTTTTGCGGTTGTACAAAAAAATTATTTTTGGGAAAATATTGCATTAAAAGTCTGATCAAAGATGCATAGAATCCCTGGTGTGTGTACTGATTCGATTTTGTTTCAGACTTTTTGAGATATCCACCTGTTGCTTTGGTGTTCTGCTTCACCAGAGTTCTGTAAGGAGGCGGTCTAAAGAAATTTTCGAATTCCCGCTATCTGCCTGGCGCCGTTTAAAAATGAAGTACTGATTTTAGACTTTACAAACTGTCACAATAAATTACAATTCAGTTCCTATCGAATTTTTAATGAAATAAATGGAATATAATGACAGACAGCTATTGGTATATCCAGAGTATAGAAGATTGTCACAAGCATACAATATAAAATATTATTCTATACTCAAAGGTCACGAGAGTCGAGAATCCCCACTCGATGGTCCAAATTGTTCGATGTGTAGATGGTGACAAACCCAGCACATAGTAAAAGATTGAAGAAGAAGAAAGTCGAGAATCGCGAGAAATGTCAAATATAAACACTGTATGCGCCATCTGAAACTGTCATGATCTCTCAAAATCAAATAGACATAAACCTGAAAAATCTCCCGTTTTGTTTAAAAGTTTTACAGGTATAACTAAGATGTCTAAAAAACAGGTGTATCGACTGATTAGCTTTTATTTTGCCAATTTTGAGAATATTAGTTAAGCTTCGTTATGTCAACTGTAGGTAGCGCTATCAACAAATTAAGATTCTTGTTGTTTATTATTTATGAGTTTTGTGCCATTATGTAGCGATATATGTATATCTTTCATTATAGTTATGATCTATGGAAGCAATTCTTGTAATTGAAATACCAATAAACTCTCTCTATTTCAAATATTTGAATTCATTCCAGTAAACTTTTCATGTTTTGTTTCACGACTTTGCACGATCATACTCGGTTACACATCGCTTTTGATTGGTCAGTATCGGGTTTTAATTAATGTATCCAATCAAAATCAACAGGAAAAGATCGAAATGACAAGTATGACATTGCGGCGCCGCCACGAACTAAAACTAATATTTTCAATTTGGTCGAATGTCATTGCATTCAAAATTTGAGGAGCGCATACACCATGGTTTTAGACATCTAAGGTATAACACACCAGGTTTTCTATGCATCTCAGTCTGTTCTATGAGTATCTCAATAAATAGAAAATAGAGCAATATTTTTTATAGTGTCAAATAGCCTATTACGCATGTTATGTGATTTATGGTGATGGTCAACTACTATATTATTCAATCAGTGGTGCATAATTGTAATGATGGTAATGAATTTGACAATTTACGGAAATCCACTGATATTAAAATGTTAAATAGGTTAAACTTCAACAAGCATTATATCGACCAACAAAAAAGTGAAACAACGCCACCAATTTGTGCTTGAGGAGGGCACTGTACAGAAACATTTGTGCGATATTTTTTTCAAATTTCTTACCAGAAGTATGTCACTGACTATTGCCCAATTGAGGTTGAGAGTGACCTGGCCCAAGAACAATAGTACATAACACAAGGCTGTGTTACTGGTGGCTGCGTAAGTGCAACCTAAGAGTAGCGGTGCAGATACCACAAGGCCAACCCCGCAAATGATGGGATCGGCCTTCTGGTACACGACCCTTAGATTTTGGCTTAGATAACCACCCAGCGTCAGTCCAACCAAACCGGCTGCGATCGTAATACCGCCGAACATGAACGAGTTACTGAAACAACGAGGAAGAAAAGTTGAGCTGATTGACACATTTCAGGGTGTTTGTAAGAAATGACTCCTGCCAAGGATTTCTATTCAATATTTCTTAAAATCAAAGCAGAAACTGAAGTGTAGTGCAGACATTGGAGTAGGTTTCACATATTTGTCGGTAACTATTTCAAACATATCCCCACTACTGCATCCTTAAGACCGATATTACTAAATAAGCACTTCCGTTATTACTGAAATTAGGATTTCATTTAGCTCATGGATTTACAAGTTGCTGAATCAACCTGAAGATTCCAAAACAGTAGACCCCGTTCACATAACAAGAGCTCGACGCCCGTTTACAAGTTCATGCATTTTATTCGAAGAGTACACATGCCAACGCGCGTTTTTATGGAGCGCGCGTTGGACGCTGTGCCAGTAGTAATGTCCGCCACTCACGAAGCGTTTTTTCGAGCGTTTGGTAGCAAGCGTCGAAGAGATTCCAGTCAGACAGCTCGGGACACGGCCGTACGACTGTAAATCAGAGTATGACCTTGACTGCCCTACTGGAAACTCTTCGACGCTTGCTACCAAACGCTCGAAAAAACGCTACGTGAGTGGTGGGCATAAGCGCGCGTTGGCTCTCGCTTTGAGGTCATAGGTTTCTAATGTAACCGTTCAGATGAGCGCGCTTGCACGAGCTGATAGATGCCAGAGACGTATTTATGTATTTTCCTTCGATCCGTTCGGTCAAAAAAAGTTCAAAATGGAAACGGACGCTCCTAATCCTGAATTATTCATAGATGAAATTGAGAAATGTCCTGTAATATGGAACATGACAAGTAGTGTATATTCAGATGAAAACTTAAGGAGACGCGCTTGGGAAGAACTCGTCATCATATTCGGTAGAGGAGATAATGAAGTAAAAAAGAAATTATTAAGTGAGTACATATACAGGGTGTTCCATCTCATACGAGCTACCCCGTATATTTCTCATCCCATGGTGAAAAAATTTCCCAAGATTTTTGCGACTCAACCTGAAAATTTGGACGGACTACTGCAAAGAATTGTAAATGAGTGTGTTCAAATTACTCTAAATATGCTGAACCATGTTAGAGACGGTTTTCAGTCAAGATTGTATTATTGTATGAAATTCAATGGAGAAAAATTTGATTTGAAAACGCAGATCTTATTTTCATTATTGTAAGCACGATAAAAAAAAAATCAATTTTTTTAAGAATGTGATTTTTTTTCAGAATTTTTATTTTGTAAACAGATCTTAACAAAGGGGCCTTGTACATTATAAAAATTCCTATTCAATTGGGGTTGAAACTCCTCCTCGTAGGGGTTGCTCGTTCAAGCCTCAAATATACGTCAAAAGATGTCCCCCAAACAAAATCATTCGAAGTTTTTCGGAAAATTTTTCCAATCACTATGGGACAAGAAATACACCCTGTACTTATATTTTCAATCAGTCTGTATGAAAAAATTGGGTGGACCCAATATCACCGTCTGCTGTCTCGTCGTTGCTGCCTTCGGTATAAAATCATTTTTAAAACTTTCTACTTCTATCTTAGAAAATTTAGAATTCAAACTGAATCCGGCGGTTGCGGCAAGCGCGCACCATGTAAATGGTATCCAAATATCCAGCGCGCGTTGAACGCTTGTCATGTGAACGTGCTCTTACACATTTTTCATATACTCCAGAAATAGAGATACATAGTTCAAATATAATAGTTTTTCATGCTGCATGATGTTAAGACCAATTACGACTCATGTAGATGTAGATGCACATTGAAAAGAATGAGGCCACCAGTTGTTTAGTCTCTTTGACTAAACAACTAGTATCCATAAAAAAAACAGCTTATTTTCTTGTGAATGTGTATCGAGTTCTGTTAACTTCATGTCAATTTGTCATTTTCGAGCTTTTTTTTTTTTCGAGTCATTTCGAGCTTTCAACTTTGAATTGACACGGTTGCGAAATGGTCAATCAGCCCAGCTGCTCTGCTATTAGTAACGAGCCATTCTCATCTTACCAGTAACATATCTGCAACGATTGACCAAGTTAAATTGAGGAAAAATTCGGCGAAAAACACGAATGTGTAGCAGAGCGTCGAACTGTAAGAGGCGGTGAGCAACACTATGAACACTAGAGGGCTAGATATGAGAAGGCCAGACCCGCAAATATGGGCATCTATTCGACTGTAATATGGCCTTAGTCTTTGAGCCAAGTAACTGCCGAAAGGAACAGCAATTATGCCGGAAACCATTGAAACTACTCCAAATGTGAAGGCAACGCTAAAACATTAAGCAGAGATAATGAAACATTTTTCCTGAAACTGAATATTGTTAGCATTAGTAGGAAGATGAAATATGAATATAGTACAGTAGGGCTACCATTTCGCCCAATTGTCTGTTATTTTCGAATTTTGAGCCGAGAATGATAAATGACACATGAGTGAGTTAAAAAACACTACTCTCTGCCCTACGTGTACACGATTAAAAATGTTTTCTCAATAATAGCAATTCAATAGAACTGGCGTTTGAAAATCAGATGGCGTATTTTGCATCTCCAACTAAGTCATCTGGAATGCGTTGAACATATGCCGATTGGGTGCTTGAACAGAAACGTTTGGATGGCGATTTTTCGCAATGAAACACATTTCTCAAATTCTGTATCAAATCCGTTCATTCGGCCATACCTTGTAGAACAAAACCGTGTGAGAATATTGACGTATTGACGATCTGAAAACCCGTCAAATTATTGTCCGATATTGCCCGAAATGGCCAAAAAGTCATCGAAAGTCATCGATATTCTAAATGAAAGTGTGTTAAGTTGACTTCCGGAACCACGGATAACCCTTGATTTGACACACCGTATAATTTTGTGTTTTCCTTTCTACAAGATTGAGGCAAGTTCAAGATCTGGATGATTACATTGAGTTCTTTTCTCAATTTTTATTTACCAAATTTGGTACTATACAATATAATAATGCTAGTAAAAAAGTAGAAATATATGATACTGAATGACAATTAAAACTAAATTATTCGATTATTATTCGATGAAGATAATGAATAATTGATGATAATATGGTTCGATAGGATACTCCTATCAATTCATTCATAAACATTCGAAAGATAAATAACGTTCGATAATTCTACAATAGCACCTTCGCAATATTAATGAAGATAGCGAGATATTTTTCCATATTCTTTTCAAGCCCTTAATAAATATCCACAAGTAAAAAAGTTGTAAATACAATATGGTAAGAAACGTATACATAATTTTCGAACCCAAATAGTTGAGTGAAATTCATACTTTTTTCAGGAGATATCTTCATTTTTTCTTCCATTGGTTTATTAGTGTAAATAATAAATCAAAGTGTTTGTGGTATATGATAACAATTATCGAGTTATTGGAATGATTAACACTATTTCCTTTCTTTCACTATATGAGAATTTTTCATATCGAAGTGGGACTGACAAAAGCGGAAAATTCTCGGGAAAATGACTTATTTCGATATGTTAAAAATTAATAATCCTTTTGAGTTTGTAGAAAGTAAAAAGTTTAAGTGAAAGTAGTTGAGGAAATATTGTAGTTGAGGAAACTCTTCGGTTGTAATGGCGCGATCAGCATAAAATTTTGCATAAAGCTCAAAATTATTATTTTATATTCACTTGCGAAAATTCAACATCTTCGGTTTAGTGGTAACTTTCTGTCATTGTACGTTCAAATGCATCTCGAA
This sequence comes from Harmonia axyridis, assembly GCF_914767665.1. Taxonomy (NCBI): domain Eukaryota; kingdom Metazoa; phylum Arthropoda; class Insecta; order Coleoptera; family Coccinellidae; genus Harmonia; species Harmonia axyridis. The sequence continues at coordinate 17,436,297 of NC_059506.1, forward strand.
ACCCAAAATTTTAAACGGCTCTGGTCAAATTTTGACCATTAACGAACTCAATCGCATTATTCGAAATTCGAGCCTACACTTATAATTTCAAGTTTTCAGCTCTTTTCGTTCGACAGTTATCATTTTAACGGTCGGATGAACGGAATCGAATTTGAGTCGTTTTAGACCATCCTCGGCTCAAAATTACAAAAATACAGATACTATGACGAAATTATAAAACGAGCTCCGCTCAAAAATATCATATGAAATAATTTGAGCAATTGAATTACCTTTCTGAGTCAACAGTTGGTCCTTGCTGTAAATTTAATCCCATTTCTATAAATGTTGGTCCCCACCATGCTAAGGCGCCAGCTACAAAGGCAACACAGGTGAAACCAGCCGTGGAAAGCATAAAACTACGGCTGAAAAATGAAGAAAGTGTCAATGAGTATTCATGAATCTGAACAATGAACAAGAATACACGAGATCATATTAATTATATTAGAGATTTCTTGATACACTATTCAAGGGTGAAAATGAGTACCTTGATTCCGAAGATAATAAGGATATATTTTCTAAAACTGAAACCGAAAATTAGTCAAAGAATCTCGTGATAAATAGGTGAAATAGCTATTACCTTAATAATTTATTTGAATAACTGAAATTTATGTAAATTATGAATGTGTGAAATCAATCGCCTTAGTCATAGAGTATTTTTACAAAGTATTTTCTAGTGTAAGTGTAAGTATCCTTAACTTGTCAATAAATAATTCATATTTAATATTATGTATTTTCTTGAAATATTTTTGAAAATTCCTTGGGTTTAAATAATAATGCCAAATCATTTAATGCCAAAATTTGCCATATTATTGTTGTTTATATCTTACTGTTTACAGAGCAAATTATATAATTACTCAATAAAAAAAAATTGGTTGAATGAGAAACTCTCAAATTCTATACCTGTGGTACAGGGTGTTTCCTAATTGAATGTTAATATCTATGAGAGTGATTTTCGCAGGGCCCCCGCAACCGCGCGTTCAACGCGTGCACCGCACGCGGGCGCCACTCTTAAGGGGCGCCAAAATCTCTTATAGACCGCATGAAAATCCGAAAGACCAAAGGTTTTTGAAAAAGTTTTTTTTTATTTTTTCAACAATTTTAAACGTGCAAAGACATTTTCACACATCCAAACAATTTCCCGAACGTCACAATCCCTATAAAATAACTTCGGCCACAGATTGCAATTATACGATTCTTTTCGAGTAAACAAATCATAAATAATCATCCCTTTGTCGGTACGGGATTTCTTTATGGACCACCTTGCACCGGACGGCGGGCAACATTTCTTCGATCATCACTAAAACGCATATGGTACACATAAACAATCATAAATACCGAAGCGATAGCTTTTAGCCAGGGGAATTACTGAAACTTTCGCCACCATCTGTAGGAAAAATACTACATGTTACAGAGAATTTCTGAAACTACCAAAATCTGCTTGTTATGCTATAACAGCAGAAACCTATCCAAAGAATAGTTATTTTGTTTCGAAACGTTTAGGGGTTGAGGTCAAGACACAAAAAATTAAAATACTCAGAAATACTGGAAAGATTTGTATTTTGTGTAATTGTGGTTTGTTTTACTGTGTCTTGTTGTGATTAAATTAAATTTTATGAAATGGTAAGTACCTATCCACATACAGTATTAGCATTTCTATTAGTCTATAAAATTCGAATTTTTTTTTCTGTTTAAAATGGTGCACATCCTAAATTAGCCCATACCTATAGACTATAATATTATTTTTATTTGCTTCAAATAGGGAAGTATTGTTTGTAATCGTGAAAAAATTGAATCGACTTTGATATTTTGAATTTGTTACCTGGGGCCACCATCATATTATACTTATTTTTTTTTTAATATTGTTGAAGTAAGAACTGCTGGCCAAATATATTTGGCGCCAGTCCACTTCTATAAAACAACCTGCTGACAACTAATATGATCCGTCTAGTGCGCATGCGCAGCTAGAAAAGTAATATGGCCGCTGAAGGTGGAGATGCCAGTTCTGTCAGACACGAATAGATAACGGCGTCACACCTTAAGCAGCAAACCTAACCTCCATTTTGTTTTAGATTTGTGTTTCCAAGTTTGTTAAATCAATGATTAAACTGTACAAAATACCTGTATTTGTCAATCCACCCTTACATGGTATCAGAACCCTAACAAATATGCACCCTGGATCTGTATTATTTATTTGATGTTCGTAGCCGTTTGACATTCTAAAAAAATTATATTTCACCTTTGCCAAAAATTAATTATTATAACAGGAACAGGGTATGTGCTTCAGATCGGTCTTAACTTATTATTATTATTAATACTAACTCCGTTTAGGTTTAAAGGCTCGGATTTAATGTTTAAATTCATAAAAATGAAAACATACGGGTTATTCTCAAAGGGATGGCGCAAAGTAAATCATGGGTGAATGTCCTTACCAATTTTGGATCAAGTTTTTCTTAAATTCTAGGAGCCATACAAGAGAAAACGACCTTCTGATGCAAAATTTCGAGAGCAAAAAAAAGCTAGACTTCAACAAAGGGAGAAGATGGCTGGGAGTATGGAATAATATTTAATAATTATTAATAATAATATTAATATTTTAATATAATATTATGAATAATTTAAAGAAGAATAAAGCTCAGGTTTTGAAAACTCTGCAGCTTCATTACAAAATTAAAATAAAATGCGGTTTTGATCGAATGCTTGAATAAAATAATGAAACATTTAAAAAATGTATTATGCAACAACTGACAGCATAAAGTTCTTAAGGCATTCAATAAAAGTTGCTGATAGTTTTTTTAACCCTTCTACAAATAAATTCCTAACAAAAACTGAAACATTTTTTGCCGATTATCCTGCGACGTTTTTCTCCACTTCCCCCCCTTAAGGGGCGCCAAAATATTTTCGGCACGCGGGCGTTGATGATCCTTGCGGGGGCCCTGGATTTTCGGGCCCATTTTAAGAAAAAAACTTGATATGAACATATGACCTAAACGTCTTACCTTTTGAGATGTAGGGTGGTGAAGTTTAAAAAAAAAATCATTTATTAATTGGTCTTGATATTGATGATGTTAGATAGTTATTAGGGCTGTTTCCATCATCTCAGAGTCAAGCTCTCAATAAGAGGCAGAAGGACAGACATAATCTCCAATAGAGCAAGCCAAGCACTCATAAGAGAAAGATGATAGAAACAGCCCAAATAACTATCTAAGAAATCATTTATTATTAATATCTACAATACTACTTCAGATATTTTAATGAAATTTGTCATATATGTATGCACTACGGATCAAGAGGCATTTTTAATGTATCAATTTTTTTTTAAATTTTCACCAGTGGCGTACGTACGTAATTCGACCTGCCTATTTTGGCAGACATTGATGGTATGCCACAGATTTTCTTGACATAAAAATTATTTTTGAAATTCTCAATCATTTCTTACCGAAGTTGATCACTTGACTTTTTTCAATCCGATGCACAGTTTTCGCTTAAAAAAATAAACATCGTTTCTCTGCATGATCATCGTTAATACACACATATGACAATATCACCATAAAGAGACATAAGTAGATTTTATTTGTTTTAGATGAAACCCGTGCGTCGGACAATTGCTCATAATTGAATACAGATTTCATTTCATTTTATTTTTGAAAAATTCACCACCCTGTATCTCAAAAGTAAAGACGTTCGAGGCATATATTCATATGAAGTTTTTTTCTTGAAATGGGTCCAAAAATCACCCCCATAAATGTTGAAATTCAATTAGGAAACAACCTGTATAAATCCAAACGAATATTCAATATGAAAAATTCCTTCATATAAGAACATTCTACGCCACTGGATAATTTTGCCAGGACACATTTACCTTATTCGAAACATTACATCATCTCGACTTCAATACCTTAAAATTAATACAATGAATTAAATATAAATATTACATCTTGACGAAATGCCATATTCATAAAGATCGTTTGAGGACGAGCGCTCAAAAAATATAGAAAGCACCGACGAAAATTACGAAGAAACCGTATTCCTGTTTATACTAACTGCAGCAGCTCTCCAAACAATAAGAATTCTTAGCTTCTACGATTTTCATTTTCCAAAGTGAATCACAAGTAAATAAATTTCGGAAATTCATCTCAGGGTTACTCACTTCTTAATTATATCTACGAGATCTTCCTTGTACGTTGTGGCCTCCAGATGACTGCCTTCGCTCTCTCCTCTAACAGGATCCTCCAAGACGTAGTAAACCAGGATTACGGCCATTATGCCAAGGGCAGGGGTAACCCTCAAGGCCCATTCCCAGGAACCCATTAATTTCGAAGTTTCTGATCCAACGATATAACCCAAACCACTGAAGAAATAACAAATTATGTAATTAATTCACGATGAGAATAAATACTGAGTCTGAGTTACCTACATAATTCAACTTTTTATTTTGTTCATTTTTTCGTATTAGTTCTTAATATATATAGGAAAACCCCTACACAGAGATTTATCTTTTTCTATGGACCGAAATTGTACAATCATCTGTCACACGATATAAAAACTTCAATAGATTATTATCAATGTACAGGGTGGGCAAATAAGCGAGGTAAGCGGCTATATCTCAGGATCCACTTATTTATTTATTTATTTATTTGTTACAAACGGCAGAGCCAATTTTCCAAGATATACAGCATTATATAATTCTTAAAATATAATACAATCAACAAAAAAAAAAAAAAAATGTTTAACCCTAGAGAGAAAAAAAACATCAAAGAGAAAAAAATGAAAAGAACAGTTAACAAATTCAAGTAGTCTCAAAATATCTTTTGAGACTGAAAATAGATATCTGAAATGGATCAATTTCAGATGCATTTGCCCCCTTTATCGCTCTTTCAATAGGATTGTTCATGGCATAGTTAGTGGGGTTATCGTAAAGACTTGCGGTAAAAAATTTTGCCACTAAAGTATACAAGAGAACACACTGGAAATTGTTTTGAAGTTCATACCTCTACCGCTAGGGGGCGTAATAGCTACCGTAGAGTAGAAAAATGAATTTTACTCGAAAATGTTTCATATGAAGTTGAAGAAAAAATATCATCACTGTAATCCTTGGAAAATTCTCTATCTTTTTGAATTGCCACTTTCGATTTTACGACATCAAATAAGGGTAGGCGAAAGGGAGAAATCTGACAGATTGAAACGACTGTAACTTCAGTTTGGCTCAACATTTTTGACCAAATTAGATCTCGTCTGAAAGATAATATCTTGTTGATTGAGGACAAAATATAGTCATGATAAATTTGTTTTTGCTGCTTTCGATAGGGGGCGCTAAGTCAGAAGTTCATTGTTTTGTTCATTTTACTCTGAAATTTCAAATGTAATGATAGGATTTTCTTAACAGAAACAGAAGTTCTATCAAATTTGCATGAAAAAACCTGAAGGTCGCAAAGCGATAATTTCTGCCGTTCTGAAGTTATGGCCGAAAGAAGATATTCTTCAACTGATGCACTGCGAAAAACCAAATTGTGTCTTTAAGTTCTGACAGAAACAGAAATCCCATCAAATTTGTATGAAAAACCCAAAAGGTCGCAAAGCGATAGCTTCAGGCGTTTTGGAGTTATGGCTGAAAGAAGACACAATTTAGTTTTTCAGTGCATCAGTTGATGAATATCTTTTTTCGTCCATAACTCCAGAACGCCTGAAGCTATCGCTTTGCGACCTTGTAGTTTTTTCATACAAATTTGATGGGATTTCTGTTTCTGTCAGAACTTAAAGACACAATTTGGTTTTTCGCAGTGCATCAGTTGAAGAATATCTTCTTTCGGCCATAACTTCAGAACGGCAGAAATTATCGCTTTGCGACCTTCAGGTTTTTTCATGCAAATTTGATAGAACTTCTGTTTCTGTTAAGGAAATCCTATCATTACATTTGAAATTTCGGAGTAAAATGAACAAAACAATGAACTTCTGACTTAGCGCCCCCTATCGAAAGCAGCAAAAACAAATTTATCATGACTATATTTTGTCCTCAATCAACAAGATATTATCTTTCAGACGAGATCTAATTTGCTCAAAAATGTTGAGCCAAACTGAAGTTACAGTCGTTTCAATCTGTCAGATTTCTCCCTTTCACCTACCCTTATTTGATGTCGTAAAATCGAAAGTGGCAATTCAAAAAGATAGAGAATTTTCCAAGTATTTCAGTGATGATATTTTTTCTTCAACTTCATATGAAACATTTTCGAGTAAAATTCATTTTTCTACTCGACGGTAGCTATTACGCCCCCTAGCGGTAGAGGTATGAACTTCAAAACAATTTCCAGTGTGTTCTCTTGTATACTTTAGTGGTAAATTTTTTACCGCAAGTCTCTACGATGAGTGGATCCTGAGATATAGCCGCTTACCTCGCTTATTTGCCCACCCTGTATAAAGACTCAATTAAAAAAATTCATATTTAAATATAGAAATATACGAGACATCTTCTGAAAAAATAAAAATACAAAAAAAAATCCTGCCATTTCATTTGTTTCTCTCCGCTTAGTATGAAAAGGAAAAATAATTCATGAAAATTCCAAACTACGAGGTCCATCTTTCTCACTTTTACTATTTTTGTAATTTTTGTTTCCATTATTGTGTATAAGTTATGTACCTCACATGCTGTGCTACTGCTGATTCAGCAGGTTTATTTTACACCAAACTCAGGTCCAATCAGAAAGCAGATGACACCACAATACAAGCATACCAATTGCTTATGCGGGTCAGCTGTTTTCTGAAGTGGAATCACAAAAAGCGTACAATTTCAATTATTCTCTTACAACTACTGAGACTCACAGTTAAATTACTTTTCCCAAATAACTTATATACAGGGTGGCCATTTGAAAACGAAACAGACGAGATTACAGACGAAATAAAGTTTTCGATAGAAATGCTCGGACAGGTCGATTTCTGTTTCGAGAGGGGAAAACTTAAGATGTAGGTTACGGACGCATAGCGCTTCAACCCTTGCTGCTACAACCCCCACCCCCAATTTTTGAATAGGGAAGATGGGGTGAGTGATACCTCAATTTAAAGGCATTTTTATACTGATTTCAGCACAGTAATTGTTTTTTCATTTTATGCATTAGTTCTCGAAATATTCATGCGTTAGTTAGTTAGGAAGGAAGCCACAGTCATGGTTGTTTTGAAGCTCAAAATGTCGATTTTTCACAAAACACTACAAGTGCCATGAAAACACCACTTCATTTTCAAATACTTAGTTAAGAATATTTCGAGAACTAATGCATAAAATGAAAAAACAATTACTGTGCTGAAATCAGTATAAAAATACCTTTCAAATGAGGTATCACTCACCCCATCTTCCCTATTCAAAATTTGGGGGTGAGGGTTGTAGTAGCAAGGGTTGAAGCGCTATGCGTCCGTAACCTACATGTTGTCCCCCTCGAAACAGAAATCGACCTGTCCGAGCATTTCTATCGAAAAACTTTATTTCGTCTGTAATCTCGTCTGTTTCGTTTTCAAATGGCCACCCTGTATATTCTTAAATTGCTTCTCCCAAATAAATTATATGTATAAAAATTTATGTAAATTATATGTATATGTGTAATATTTTTTGAATGAATTATATTTTATTCTAATATGCATTGTATTCCTTGAAGAAAAATATTTTTCGAAATTGAAATTGGAAACATTGCCAAAGATAGCAATACAAAAATGTTTACAGCAATGTTTGAAGTAATCATATCTCATTTAAATTAATTTGAAGATTAATTGATAAGAGTAGTTTTTCCTCCACGATTTCGTGCCAACCTGTCGTAGCGTATTGATTGTGGAAATTTTCTTATATATCTTATAATTATATCTTATATTCTCCTATTTTCCCTATTTTCTTATAATAACCAAAATATTTTTAAACGTCTTGAACTAAAAAAAATTACAGAAAAAATGTTGGAACTTACCTTCCTACAGGTATTGCAAAATAAAAGAGAGCCAACATTTTCGATCTCATATCACCACAAAATAGATCACTGATTATCGTAGGAGCAATGGTGGAATAACTGGCTTCACCAATACCCACTAGTCCTCTGAAAAGTAGGAACCACCAGTAATTCTGAAAAGATGAGGAAATAGGTAATTGCAAGACAAAGAATCTCATTTTATTCCCTAATTATTATCAACCCAAGTCATCCATATTTATAACCAGACATAACAGTTGTATACAATTTTTTCGTTGTGAAATTTTAATTGATTCAAAGTCTTCATTGGGAATAATGCGACCTAATTATCACCCATTGAAGACATTCGATGTAGTTAACACGGCTTCAAGGTGTTAATAACACCGATAATTTTCTAGTTAGTTTCAAATAGTGGATAACAATTGAATTTCAAATGTACGTGATTTTCTGACATAATTATAAGATCAAGGGTTTTCCAATAATATTTTATTTTGATAAAAAGAAAAACGAAAATATTTCAAGAGAAATTAATTATTTCATTGTGAGGAAGAAGGTATGCCATTAACGATAGAAGACGATATCAGCCAAATGGTTCGATAACGAATTCAATTCCCCGGTCTGATGCATGGATGGCGATGCTAGTATTAAATCCATATGATTTTTAGTTAGTACCAACTTTCAATCATGAGCGAGGAAAAACACAACAGTCAGCTGGCAAGGTTATGGCATCAGAATTCTGGGATGCGCAAGGTATAATATTCATTGATTACCACCAAAAGGGCCAGATCATCAACAGCAATTCTTATTTAGCGTTATTGGATCGTTTGAAGAATGAAATCGTTAAAAAACGAAGAAAAATGAAGAAAAAAAGGTGATGTTTCATCAAGACAATGCGCCGTGTCAGAAATGAAAAAAAATGGCAAAAAAATTGCACAAATTGCATGAATTGGGCTCCGAATTCTTCTGCATCCACCGTATTCGTCAGATCTGTCACCCAGCGACTTTTTCCTATTCTCAGACCTCAAAAGAATGCTCGCTGGAAAGAAATTCAGCGCCAATGAAAAAGTAATCGCCGAAACTGAGGTTTATTTTGAAGCGAAAGATAAATCTTACTACAAAAATGGTATCGAAAATGAGGAAGATCGCTATAATCGCTGTATCACCCTCGAAGGCAACTATATTGAATAATTAAATCGAATTTCACCAAAAAAATTGGTTTTACCATGGAAGACCGGGGACTTTTCTATTGATCTGTTACAACAGCAATATTCTCAGTTATTCTTGAAGGACGCATACGGTTTCGATTCTTCACATCATTAACTTATCCTATCAGCTCATATTTTTCCACCAGTTTCACTACTGCCGTCGGAGAAGGTGCTTCAGGACGGGCCAAAAGTGTTATTATGTTATTTATTAATTATTGGAAAACCCTTTAGTAGTATATTCCCCCTGCGAAAGGGTTGCAATATGCCTGAGCATCCTTTCAATAAGATGCTGAATCTGTTGAAAATGTATGCAAAGTGCAAATGTACGAATTTTTACATTCAAGATTGTATTTGGATGGTTTTTGTAATAAAAAAAATGAGAAGTGTAAAAGTGTATCTGTGAAGAATGTGTTTCTCAATAATGAAAGTCAACATAACATTTCAAAAATATGATTAAAAGTTTGCTATTTAGCAAGGGTTACTATTCAGTTTCTGAATATATGAATGATTCCGAGTTGGTGTTGTGGTCTTGTAATCACTAATTATTAATTATTTGCTATTTCTTCTCTTTCTATTTTGTTGCTTTTCTTTGAATCATTTATATTTGACTTGTCCTATACTGTACTGTCTTAATGGATCAATAAAGTTTATTTATTTATTTATTTATAATATTAACAGAACAACCACGACATTGTTGCTCATGTTGAAATAAAAGAAGGACTTATATACTTGATTTCTATTTGACTTACCGTCATGAATGATCCGGCTAGGGTTGTCAAGCTCCAAAGGAAGACACCAGCCGTCATTATCAGTTTCCGACTGTATCGATCTCCAAGATAGCCGAAGATCGGGGCAAAAATCATATAAGTAAAAACGAAGACCGTCTGCAGAAGGCCTCCCCGCTTATGATCAATAGAAAAATGCTTTTCAATGTCTGGTAGGATCCCTGAAAAAAGAAAGTTATGAGTTTAATAAATAGAAAAATGTTTCTAAACAATGGATTTATTTGTTGGCTCCGGAAGTAAAGGTAAATAAATAATGATGGACGATATCGTGATTTGAAAATCACGTTGTGAATGGTGACTGCGATTTTTCAATAGGTATCAGTGATTTTAAATCGTGATCTGATCACGGTTTCAAAATAATTTCTGATACACCTACCTGAGGTTTTTGTTTAAGAAATGGATGAACATCGGGGAAATTTTTAATTTGTTTATATTGAAATAATATATAAATAAATAATAATAATATACATATATAAATAAGTTTAAAAGTTGTAGAACGAATACCCTAATGATAACTAGCATGGAGAATTTTACCACATCTTCTCCATATCATTAATTTCAGGCCAGAAATAGGGAATCCAATCCCGCAAATGCGGGATTCCTCTGAAATTGTGCGGGATCAAAATTGTGGGATTTTCCATGCGGGATTCCTCTGAAATTGTGCGGGATCAAAATTGTGGGATTTTCCATGCGGGATTTGAGGGATTCAATTTTTAAATTGCATATAAGACAATAAAAGCGCAAACGTCTTTTGAAACGTCTCAGAAAGCAATAAACCACTCATAAGTTACAGACGAAGATGCAACACTAGTTGTATTAGTTAGTTCATTGAAATCGAGAATGAAAACTTCAAAATCTGACAATTGAATATTTTTTGAGCCACAGACAACATGGATATTTACAAATATTAAATCTGAATTTTCTCAAGTTGATTTGAATGGAATTGCTTGGAATAAATAAAAAACTATCACTATATTTACATGTTCGGATTCGGAATAGATTGGGCATTCAGAAAATATGGGAAAATAAAATGAAAACTTTTCTGTTTTCTAGAAAACCGGAAGTTCAAATGAAGAAACAATTAGTGAGAAATTGTCACTGGACCTGTCAAATTTGCAAGAATTTTTTTTTTTTTTGAAAATGGTTTTTATTCAATAACTTTCTATACCTGGGTTCGATAGTATTTCCGATAACATATTTGGATAGCCCGTGAAAAATACTATCATAGTGATGAGTCACTTTTCAATAACGCCCAAAGGATAAGCCACAAAATCCAGTGACCCGCACAGGTGAAACACCCTCTACGTAGGCACTTTTCTTTTTATTCGAGATTCTACAGATTTCATAAATTAAACTTTGAACATTTTAGTGGTTATGGGTTTATCTTGAACTGTTCGCCTGAACGGTTTGAAATGTACTAGAAATAAAGAACTAAGAGAAAAGATTCAATATTTGATTATACTGAGAAAGTAAAACCTTGACAGTTTGAATAACAATTAATAAATCATCTTCTTTATTGTTCGAGCTGGAATTCACTCATAATATATGTAACTGCTAAAATTTTCAATTATCTGCTGAAATATTTTTCGAATCGGTAGTATTCGATTAATCTATAATTTTGAAATAATGATGAAAGTTATAAATACTGTTCAAAAAGAAATAACAGAAGGAAAGTCTTCACTTTCTTCAGTAATACAGTGAGGAAAACCAAATGTAACTGTACATATTTATGGGAAATCCGGAAAAACATCAAATTTAAATTTTTATTCTTCGTAAAAATGCGAGAACCCTAGTTTCTACCTCCGAAAACCCAAATTTTTCAAATGGGAAGTAAGCGCTTCTGATACATCCTGTGAAAGGTATCTTCTTTCTCTATTTAGAAGCGTTATTGCTATCAAGATTGTTCAGGCCTTTCAAATGTTTTATCACAAGCCCGTTCTTCATATTGGAAAAATTGAGGCATGTATTTGTCTTTCGAAGGAGGACGAAGTTAGGATTCGCATTTTATGAAGACGAATGACAATTTGAAATATAAACTTGACGTGTTTCGGGATTTTCCATAACAATGTACAGTAACCGAGATAATGAATTTATTTCATTTAGCTTTTTCCCACTGTATATGTTTAATGAAAATAATTTGAAATTGAACATTCGTTCAATTTCAAGATATTTCCATTCGGAAAAAACCTTGAATTGACTCGGAATTTAATTTCCATATTTCAGTATCGTAATGAGTTCGTTACAGTTCTAAAAACAGTGCGATAATGAACTCATTACAGCATCGTTTTCAGTTATATTTTTCGTTTTGTGGTTGTCTATACTGACTTCCAATTTCCAATACTATCAAATTTCAACAAACGTTAATTATTGTCAATATAATACAATTTGGATATGGTGAAATGATTTTCAACAATATTCGGTATTTCTCTTAATTCTGATGTCGTTAAATCGATTTCGTCAGACATAATTCACGAATTTAATGCGTAATTGTAAATTATCTCAAAATTTGAAACGTACAATTCATATTCAAATTCCGTAATCTGTCAATTTCCGTTACTGTCACACCAACCGCCAAGATATAATACAAAATTAACTAGGATATATAATCTGAATTTTTCATTAAATTTCCAGAATATTTCACAAAACTTGTCTGAAATAGAGAAAATATCGTCTAATATTCGTTTGCAGAAGGTTATTCCAACACAACACAACAATTTAATCATATAAATAACAATTAATATAAAATTTAAATTTTAATTTCGATTCGAATGAGAAAAGTCAGAGAATTTTTCGCACTTATTCAGATTTCTGTTTATGATATTTTTTCAGAATATTTCACACGAACCTTATAGTTATAAACACGAATCTGAAGTTAACTTGCAAAGTGGCATACCATAAACCATAGAACGATACTTTCTGCATAATGTGATCTATCACATTCTTGGTAAAAAATTTCTTTGAGGAAACGGAGATCATATACAAGCATAAAAATAGAAGTCCCTTTTGAAACCATTAAAGAATCGGAACCAAATTGAGAGAACAACATTCTGCTCTTAAATTATAATATAAAATCGATGTTTCAACTGTACAAATGTTTCGGAAAATGATGCTGCTCTTTCTTTGAACTAGATACCTCAAAAAAAAAAAAATGCCAAAAAAATTTGTTCCATTCTTCATCATTGGAGCAAATCCAATCATTTCTCGGTTCAAAAATCGAAAATGTAAGATGAGGACCAGATGATCATCAAGAACAAGCAAGCAGCGCGTAAAAATATTAATTTTAAAATATTTGGAATCAATAGCAGTTGAACAAGCAATTATTGCCGAAATGAAAACTCCTTTGAATTTATTCTACGTGGATATGGTTTTGTTGAATAAATATTTATCTATTTTATCCGCGAGAGATAAGATAAGATTGAATTGTAAAAGGAATTTCCATTCAATTTTGCTATATTACTTTGAGTATATAGCATTACAACACTTTTCAAGATAACATATATAGTTGAAATTAGCAGGAATATATGATTTTTAACAAGTCATTGAGATAATTGATCAGCCAAGGATATACCTCCTCAAATTAAATTCAAAATAAGATAATATAATGTTAATAATGTTATGATTTTCGAAATGTACCTCTGTTCAAATTGAAAATCATATTCTATGAAACTTCTATTCTTCAAGCAATCATTCAATGCATCCTAAATTTGCATATGATTAGGTATTGAAAATATTTTATTCAAATTTGTCAATAACAGGAAAATACAGTTGAAATGAGTAACCTTCCCATAATGTAAACAAATATGCTAATTATTCTGGACGTATATATTAGGCCAATTGAAAAGTCCTCGGTCTGATGAACAGATGGCGGTGCTAGTATTAAATCCATATGATTTTTAGTTAGTACCAACCTTCAAACGATACGTGTCAAAATTTGACAGCAGTCCCACCATTTGTTGGTGAGATATTGAGTTGTGGGTGTAACTACTTTTGTTATTTGAAAAAAGATGGAAAAAAAAGAATTTCGTGTGCTGATAAAATATTACTTTTTGACGGGAAAAAAAAAATTGAAGCAAAACCTTGGCTTAATGAACAGTTTCCGGGGTCTGCACCAGGAAAATCAACCTTCATTGATAGGTATGCTAAGTTTAAACGTGGTGAAATAAGCACCGAAGACGACGAACGCAGTGGACACCCAAAAGGGGCTGGCACCGACGAAAAATCAAAAAAGTTCACACTATAATTTTAAATGACTGTAAAGTGAAGTTGATCGAGATAGCAGACATTGTGAAGATATCATCTGAACGTGTACATTAGATCATTCACGAATATTCATACATGAGAAAGCTGTGTGCAAATTGGGTGTCGCGCAAGGTCACAATCGATATAATGCAACAACGTGATAATGATTCTGAGCAGTATTTGAAGATGTTTGAGTGCAAGAAACCTGAATTTTTGCGTTAATATGTGACAATGGAAATATCGAAATATGGCTCTATCATTTCACACCAGAGTCCAATCGACAGTCATCTGAGTGGACTGCACACGATGAACCGAATCCAAAGCGAGGAAAAACACAACAGTCAGCTGGCAAGGTAATGGCATCAGTATTCTGGGATGCACAAGGTATAAAATTCATTGATAACCTCCAAAAGGGCCAGACCATCAACAGCGATCATTATATAGCGTTATTGGATCGTTTAAGGGATGAAATCGTTAAAAACGGTCCCATTTGAAGAGAAAAAAGGTGCTGTTTCATCAAGACAATGCGCCGTGTCACAAATCAATGGAAAGAATGGCAAAAATGCATGAATTGGGCTTCGAATTGCTTCTGCATCCACCGTATTCGCCAGATCTGGTCCCCAACGACTTTTTCCTGTTCTCAGACCTCAAAAGAATGCTCGCTGTTAAGAAATTTAGCGCCAATGGAGAAGTAATCACAGAAACTGACTTAGAAGCGAAAGACAAATCGTACTACAAAAATGGTATCGAAAAGTTGGAAGATCGCTATAATCGCTGTATCGCCCTCGAAGGCAACTATGTTGAATATTAACATCGAATTTGGCAAAAAAAATGTGTTTTACTATGGTAGACCGGGGATTTTTCAATCGGCCAGTTATTCCAATGAATTGATGTGAATGGAAATTTTTTTATTTGGAAACTGCTAATATTTCCCACAGTCAGGAGAAAAATCGAAGAAAAAACAACAAATGATAAAAAAGTATCTCAGTAATAATAAAGGGTTTTCCATAAGAGGTTTCAATTTTAAACTGATACTTATACAGTCTTGTATTTTCCGAGTCCCAAATGCGACAATTCTACTTATTAACGTAGCCTCCGAGGTGAAAATGGGCCTCATCACTGAAGATGATTCGTCAATGAAAGTCCCGAACATTTTGATGCATTTCAACTACTCTTTCAGCGAAAATATGACGTAGCTAGCGATCGACCGACTTGAGTTCCTGTGTTAACTTCCTTTGCGAACTCAAGCTCCTAAGTGTTTATGCAACACACAGTGTAACGTCATTTATGGAATGCCTAATTCCCAATTATCGAGGAGAAATCGAGAAATCTGGGTTAACACCAACACTACGGGCTGCAGCGGCAATATTCTCATTTTTCTTGAGCGACATACACGGTTTCGATTCTTCACACTAACTCGTCCCAGCAGGTCAAAAAAAAAAAATAAAATTTCGCCGCCCTGCTTTGCCTAATTTATAAGAATTTTTTCAAAGGAGCCTCTGTTATTTCTCCTAGGCATCTTTTCAATTTCATATGAAATCGTATTTTTCAATTTGCAAACACCTTGTCAAATTTATCAAACGTCGTTTTGTCGATTTCATCAAAAAGCGACGCACACTATTTCTCTATTGCTGGCCGAGAATGTGCTTCGCGACGACCCAAAAGTGCTTTAGTTTAGAACTGATACTGCAAAATTTTCATAATTTTTGTGGTGAATTTTAAAAATTTCAATGAGTTGTTGAAGCCTGTATCGTTTCATTTTTAGTAATGGCGTAATGGCAGCTACCTAAATAGCGGGGTGAAAAGCTTTATTAATATGACTCGCTCTGCTCGCCGAAGGGGCTCCGCCCCTTGGACCCCGTCACTATGCCGGTAGATCCTTCACTGGGTATCCCTCTAGAAAATGAAAGATTTTTTTCGGAAACCTTGTATCGTTAGCTGATTTCAGACGATTCACTCGGTATACTATGCTGATTCTAGGGTGGAATTCTATATTATTTTTTTTTTCCTAGAACATACCGTTTGGCCCTTGCTCACATGAAAATATTTGATGCAAATAACTTTCCATGACGACAAATCAAGGGCGGTCCTAGCCTTAAATTTTGAGGGGGTTCGCCGTTATGAGCTTCGAGTATTTCTATGGGACCAAATCCCAGATTATACCGATATCAAGCCTTACCTCTCAAAAATATTTATATTTAGATATTCATATGAATATTTATATAAGGCGTACAACTTTGCGTCCGCCGTTTTGCAATAGATGGCTGTAACGGTAAGTGGTAGTAGAAATAAATATATCGTAGATGTCATACAATAAGTTTAGGTATTTGTGAACATAACGCCATTGACATGTTAGTCGATTTGTGTCTGCATCATAAAGTTATTCACGATCAACCATGTTAGCTTACGAGCCAAATTCTCGTCATTTGCGGGAGGTTTCAATTTTCTACTAAAATATATAGTGAGAACGATATTGGTGGAAGAACGTACCAACGATATTGTTTATGTCTAGGTTTAGTTATTTTCTGGTACATCAGTAAAATGGCTTGTTCCGTTTGATTAAATAAATAAAGAAATAGATGAGTGGTTTCAACGCTTCAAGAATGGTGATTTTGATGTCGAAGACCAGCATCGCGGTGAAAGAGAGAAGTTTTTTGAAGATGCAGAATTGGAGGCAATAATTGATCAAGACTCATGTCAAACGCAACAATAATTGTAGGATCAATAGGAGTGTCACTAAAAGCCATTTCAAAACGCCTGAAAGTCATAGGAATGACTCAGAAACAAGGAAATCGGGTGCGGTACGAGTTAAAGCCGCGAGGTGTTTGAACGACGTTTATTTACTTGTGAACAGCTGCTTGCAAGACAAAGACGGAAGGGGTTTCTGCATCGGATTGGGACTGGAGACGAAAAATGGATTCATTACGATAATCCCAAGCGCATAAAATCATGAGGATATCCTGACAATGCTTTCACATCGACGGCCAAACCGAATATTCACGGTTCTAAGGTCATGCTCAGTATTTGGTGGGACCAGCTCGGCGTAGTGTATTATGACTGAAAGAATCACAGGCGATCGTTATCGAACGCAATTAATGCGTTTGTACCGAGCATTGAAAAACAAACCGTCGCTATACAACGAGAGAGAAGATGAATTGATTTTACTGCATGACAATGCTCGACCCCATGTTGCGAAAGTAGTCAAGATATACTTGGAAACGTTAAAATGGGAATTCCTACCCCACAACCCTACCCGACGTATTCTCCAGACGTTGCTCCCACGGACTATCACTTGTTTCAACTAATAGCACACGGCCTGGCTGACCAACACTTCCGATCTTATGAAGAAGTAAAAACTTGAATCGATTCGTGGATCGCTTCAAAAGATGACCAGTTTTTTCAATTCGTACGCTGTCCGAAAGATGGGAGAAAGTAGTGACCAGCGATGGGCAATACTTTGAATTATAAATGTATAACCAGTTTTTTACAATAAAGCCTCGAATTTCGCAAAAAAAGTTTTACCCTTATGTATTTGTTGTATTATAATAGCATTATTTACTAATCAGGGTCTTAACCATTCGGGTAGAAATTTTAAAAAAAATTAGATTGTTTAATATGAAAAAAGAAGACAATTGGCAACTACATCACAAAATCTAATTTGGTCTTTAAAACTTTGAACCCTTTGAAAATCTTGTAATCACAGCGTCCTCGTCAACATCAATGTCCCTATAAATGTTCAGGACGACAAAATACTCCATAAAAATGGAAGCAAACTACTAAATATGTCGTTTTCCACTGAATCTTATTATTATCCTCTATGATAGAAGAACTTTATTCAAATCAACAGAATTTTCTCACACCAAAATATCACAGCGATATATATCGATATTCTACTCTTACATATTTCGATAGTGTCAGAAAATATCGCTACAATATATAGATATCGATAGTTTTCTGACCTTTGCCCACCCCTAGTGTGGATTTGCCGAACGCAGTCATAACCATAAACAAAGATTTCTCTATGATCATAATTGTCAGTCACACGCATGTCTTAAAATTTTGTTGAAATATAAATCGTATATTGTATTCTTTAATAATGAATAAAAAATAACCGATATCAACCAAATTCTCAGATCTCATTTTTCCAGAAATGGCAATTTCTTTCTTTGAAGAATTTGGGAGAAATGAATGATCAAAATGTGAGCGTCAGTCTTTCAAGAAAGTTATTCATGCGTATAGGTTTGTAAAAAATTTTTAGAGAATATTGAATAATAATATAATCCCAACATTAAGATTTTAAATTAGCACATTTCTTCTTTATAGAGACATGTATGATGCATAAGTCCAAATTTAATTGATGATTGGGTGGGAAAAATTGACAAAAAAAGTTTATGTTTGTTAGTTAAGTTGTAATCCTTTTTATGGTCCTTTTTTTTGTTTATTTAATAGTTACAATAGACAATTATTAGCATATTTTTCTCTGAATTTCAACTTTGAAAGAAAATTTGTCGTTTTATGTCTTGCCGATGAAAATATTGATATTCTTGTAAGTCAATTCAAAATTAATAATAGATATATTTTAAGGGCTATCATTCCATTGGATATTTACTTGTGGGCCCTAAAATGAAGTTACATTTATTCAATTGACTCATTAATAGAAATACTACCTGAAATAAAGAAATTGCATTCAATGTTTATTTTCAGTTTTGACAAATATGGAATTTACATAATCGTTCGATAAGATCTATGAAAAGACCTACAGTGAGATTTTTGTTTTAGGAATATTCAGTATAGCTGTAATAAACAAACTGAAAAGAGGCAGAATGAATAATAGATCTACCTTTCGGATACCCATATCTGAGAAATCAGGTTATAAGAAGTCCCTCATTTCCAAGGTTTATCAATACATTTTTCAGTTGAGCAGCAAATTATTCTTCTATTCCATATTTTGTGAAGAAATACAATATAATTGCAACAATTTGAAGGACCTATTGGAAATTCCTGACGAACTAAGGAGTTTTTTAGTATCTGAAGATTGTATTGATGCTATGTTATAGAACGAGACTTGTGGCTCTGGGTGAATTAAACAGGGCAATTTATGTCCTATATAGTAAATAAAATTTTGATAGATAAAAGTTTCAAAAGATCAACAATTGATCATAGTATTTACATAAATCAAAAAATAACTGGCTTACTATTGTTGCATTGTACATGGATGACTTTTTTGTTTTAATTAATGTTAATTCTGAATGAATTTTCTGATAGAAAATTTTGTGGTAAAGAAATTAGGGGAAGCTAAAAAATGATTAGGGATGAATATTACTAGAAATTATGGAAAAGGTAGTAAAGCTATCGATTATATTCTTCAAATATGTATTTCAATAATTCAACATGTCTGATTGTGAACATGTGAAAACTAAATTGAATTTTGATTCAACAAAAGAGAGTTGTAATGATGAACCATATAAGAAATTAATAGGTTTATTAATATCTTCAGCAGTATTAACTAGTCCTGATATAGCATACTCTGTTAATTTCTTGAGTCAATTTAATAATTATCTCATTGTTGAACACTGGAAAAGTGCAAAACTCATTTCAAGATACAAAGATCATTGTTCAATTTTTACTTCAGTCAAAAGGAACTGACTATTTGAAATCGGTACTAAAATTGTATCGGCCAATACTATTGACCCATATTAGTGGGTTCGAATAACTACATTGACTTGATTTTTTCAAATGTTAACTTTGGATCTGAATCAATGAATAATTTAATTCTTACCAAAATGAAAATCAATGAATAAATCAGTAGGATAGCATTTTTGAAATGGCCATATAGCACCTATTCCTATAACGATTAAAAAATTGGAAACTTTAGTGAACAAATAGGTAGGTATCTACATTTTTATACAAATTTGATCATTCATTCATGACATGGAAATTTTCAATAAATAGTTGCTTTTTAAAGTATTTTATACCTTCATTGAATTGCTGGAAAATTGATACCAATTTCGAAAGTGACTGCCATGTTAAAATTCTTCATATACTGAATGATCCTTCAAAATTTATTTCTGTCGTAACATTTTGACTAGTATTTCAACTGATATATTCCATACGTCATTGAAATCAATATCTTCAAAGTACTATTCGAAAGACTTATAATGGAATTTAGAAGAATATGTCTTTCTCGATTTCATAGTCATATATGATATGATGCATAAGTCCAAATTTAATTAATTCACACCTGAAGTGAATGTTATTTTTAGAAATATTCAGTATAGCTATAATAAACCAACTAAAAAGAGACATAATGAATAGACTTGCCTTTCAAATACCCATGGCCTATGTTACCTCATAAGCAATTACCTACAATATCTTATCTTGGTGAAACCTTTTTGAGAAATCAGGTTATAAGTTTGAGAGTCTCTAATTTCCAAGGCTTATTAATACATGTTTCAGTTGAGTGGAAAATAATATAACAGGGTATATATAGTTGAAATTATTAGTATGAAAGATTTGACTTATTCATTATAAATTCAACAGCACTGCACTCAAATTCTTCAAAAATGGAGTGGTCACTTATATTTTTGCACTCCTCTGTCGTAAAAGTGTATATTTTAGATATTCAAAAAACTCATGGAAACTTTTGACTGTTATCTGACTAACTTGGCTCTTTTTTTTCCAGTATTAAAGCCAATTGTGAATGATCTATAAGGAGTCTTTCTATCTGTTTAATACTGTTTCATAGTAGCATAACTTTTACTCCAATCCAAGACTGAATTGATGAATGAAGCTTCTATTCTCTTTGGTAGTTCCATCTTCTGTCGCAATAAATTCAAATTCTCACGAAAGGGAATGTAGTTTTATAGATTGTGGAAAATGAACGAAAAATCCCTGAAATAAAGTAACATTCATCCAATTAATTCCAAATAATACAAACCCTTCAAACAAACCTGAATTGAGGAAAATGCATTCGATGTTATAAATGTTCATTTCCAAATTTTGACAAATATCTATCGAATTTTTGATTCGCCGAAGACTTTGCATTTTATCTGTCGGCATTTATTTAAATATTGAATAACAATTTTGGAAACTGCAAACTTTTTCAAGAACTTTCATATATCGAAATGGAATATTTATTATTAACATGACACTGACAGTCAAATTGTCCACAGATACCACAGAAATATGGGACTTGAAATGTCAAAATGATCCGAAACAACCCGTATACACGAAAACCGCGGGGAGAATCGAAGGTTTGGGATTTTTCCCGGGATCTCCAGACGATTTTGAGGGGGGTCTTATTCTTGTCATTTTTGCTCTAGATGGTCCCGTTTGGGCTGTGATTTTACGTTTAAAGTTTGACGTATATGTGCAAGCGGTTTTATATATACTTATTAGATATCATCAGAAATAATGATTCATAAAAGTAGTTTAAAATCAGAAGTTAATTTCTTCATAATGCATCATCGTTACTCAACCAAAGATTATTTCGGAACTGTATCAATTGTCACCGTCACCTCTTCTACTTCAACGTCGAGATGAAAAGAATGATTGTTTCAATTAGATACCACCATGCGAGAAATTTAATAGCGTTTTGTGACCGCTATTTACACACGTGCCTCTTCTCTTCAATCATGTACACGTTAAAATAAGAGCTGTTGTCGGCATATGTTCCGAAATACTCCAGTCATCGAGAGCCTTGAGTGCTTCGTTTGATATTTTGACACTTCTTTTGGAGAGCTTTTAAAACAGGATGTCCGAATGTCGAGAGCTTAGTTAACATCGCGTCTCGCGTGTGACTGAAACAGAACCCTTAACGCCTTCCGTTTTGAACCGCCGATCATGTGATGTTGTCTGAATTGACTACAACGTTATAACAGGCCAATTGAAAAGTCCCCGGTCTACCATAGTAAAACATATTTATTTGGCAAAATTCGATTTTATTATTCAACATAGTTGCCTTCGAGGGCGATACAGCGATTATAGCGATCTTCCAACTTTTCGATACCATTTTTACAGTACGATTTGTCTTTCGCTTCAAAATAGACCTCAGTTTCGGCGATTATTTCTTCATTGGTGCTAAATTTCTTTCCAGCGAGCATTCTTTTGAGCTCTGAGAACAGGAAAAAGTCGCTGGGGACCAGATCTGGCGAAAACGGTGGATGCAGAAGCAATTCGAAGCCCAATTCATACAATTTTGCCATTGTTTTCATTGATTTGTGACACGGCACATTGTCTTGATGAAACAGCATCTTTTTTTTCTTCGAATGGGGCCGTATTTCAACAATTTCATCCTTTAAACGATCCAATGAAGCTATATAATAATCGCAGTTGATGGTCTGGCCCTTTTGGAGGTAATCAATGAATTTTATATCTTGCGCATCCCATAATACTGATGCCATAACCTTTCCAGCTGACTGTTGTGTTTTTCCTCGCTTTGGATTCGGGTCATCGTGCGCAGTCACTCAGATGACTGTCGATTAGACTCCGGAGTGAAATGATGGAGCCATGTTTCATCCATTCTCACATATCGACGCAAAAATTCAGGTTTATTGCACTTGAACAGCTTCAAACACTGCTCAGAATCATTAACACGTTGCTTCTGATCGATTGTGGGCTCGCGCGGCAACCATTTTGCACACAGCTTTCTCATGTACAAATATTCGTGAATGATATGATATACACGTTAGATGATATCTTCACAATGTCTACTATCTCGATCAACTTCACTTTACGTTCATTCAAAATAATTTTGTGAACTTTTTTGATTTTTTCTTCGGTGATAGCCTCTTTTGAGGGTCCACTACGTTCGCCGTCTTTGGTGCTCATTTCACCACGTTTTAACCTAGCATACGAAACAAGACTTGTCTTGTTTTCTGTATCTTTAGGTTTGGTTTCTTCAAACAATTTGGAGTTTGAATATCATATTGCGCAACGTGTCTGAACCTGTTCTCTGCTACTCCGCAAATTTTATTGTTCATATTTAGAAGGATACCCTAGGCTTGTTTCGTTTTTTTCAAGTGTCTGTGTGTGTTGTGCGTTGTGTATGAACTCGAAATGTCTGAACCTGAGTTTTTTTCACGTAGCTCATGACAACATAAAACTTTGGATCCTAAATTGTCAAAATAGATTTTGAACGGCAGTTCCTTTATTCTCAAAGTTGAAAATATGCGGTTTGTTTTATTGTACTTGTAATTTTTATTAGCAGGGGGCTCCAGTGCCAGGTTTCTTGTTCACAGCAGTCACTAAATTTGCAAGAAGTACTAAAGTAAGAAATTTACTTTTCACGAAAAATTTTGAGGATATGATAGCATACCTTGTGGTGGGTATGCTATCATATCCTCAAAATGGCTCTTCTGAAATTCAACTTAAAAACTTCATATCGATTTCAACCAAGCTGATGAAAAACTTCTACCAATATTGGATTACTTTATGTATGTACATATATACATAATACAATTTTTCCACGAACCGTTGCTTACAAAACATGCTCATTTTTTATCGTATCCCCTTAATCAATTACGGCACTCGAGAAACCCTAATATCGAGCTTGAATTGAATAAAATACGTAACAAACACACATTTAAAGCCAACCTAAGAAATTTTTCATTAAACAAGTGTCGCTCCATAGAAACGGGCGTAATATATTTTTATCATGCTGACGTCTATACTCTGCTTCATACAGGGGGGCATAAATCACTATTAAGCTTGACGCCTGATAATAAGGAATGATGAATCTACTGCTCCTTCTAAATCCGACACGATCCAACTGGAAAATTTGTAGGGTGAGATGCAAGTTTGAGAAATTACTCCTAAAATAATTAGCGAGTGGAAGAGGGAAGGTGGCATAGAAAGAAGTTGATTGATGATTTAGTTGGCAATAATTAAAATCATAATCTATTGTTCAGCCTGAAATTTTTGGGTAAATTCATCTGAATTCGATTTCTTATCAATACTAATCAATAAACAATACTACTCGGAATAGTTATTTATAATACAAGTGCAGAAGGCATTGATATTCTTCCACGAGTTCAAAATTCAAAAACGAGCCACGAAGTGGCGAGTTTTGGAATGAACGAGTGGTAGAATGAGCCTTCTGTACGAGTATTATACATTATTTTCTCTAATTCATTGCATTTTCATTGAAATTAATGAAATATTTCCATAAATATATTTTAGTGATTTTTGCATTGAAAAATGTTGGTTGGCAGAACTGATTTCTTTAAGGCAAATTGATGAATTGACAGATAAAGCCGTGGCGGAAAGTTCGGAGTACCAACATAGAATAATAAAATATAACCATGAAAACTGTGCGTTTCTGATATATTCTCGCATGAATTTGTTCTACAAGATGTGGAAGAATGAACGGAATAACCACAGAATTGGAGAAAATATATTCTGACATATTCACAGACTGCCAGCTATTAACGACCTGATGAGCATTGAGGACTGGGGAATCCAATCCCGCAAATACGGGATCCCTCTGAAATTCTGCGGGATCAAAATTGCGGGATTTTCCATGCAGGATCTGCGGGGTTCAATATTAAAATTGCACACTTGCAATGCAAAAGCGCAAACGTCTTTTGAAACGTCTAAGAAAGCAATAAACCACTCATAAGTTACGGACGAAGATGCAACACTAGTTACTGCTGAAAGTACACTACGATTCATGATCAGCAAATCGGGAAGTCATTATAATTCGACATTGAGTAAAGAAATGGTTAAAGCTTTATTTTCTAGGATAAGAGAGCATAGTTCCTGTATGGTACCGTATTTAGAAAACCTAGGCAAATATTTGGAATTTTTGGGAGTCAATGTCTACAAATGCCCAAGAAGATACATTTGTACTTCATAGCAAATCAACATTACAAAATGAAATCAAGAGTGTGACTGGCAATCTGCAAATAGAAACGTCTTTAGAAGACAAAACACAAAACACAATCCCAAACCGAAGACCATTTCACTTATGTTCTCAATTTGACGTAATCAGGATTTCGTATCCAACATTTCGTGCTCTCTGGGCCACCCTCAACCTCATTTTTTTCAATACGGACCCGTATATTTTATGACACTTTTCGAAAAAACTTTTAACGCTGAATTCAACGATATATCATACCGCTGTTAATAAAATAGTCAAGAGACGCGAATACAATAATTTTAAATTTGAATACCAAGCCTTGCAAAACTTATATCGTAATGATATCAAAATAAAATTCGTTTCTGTAATTTGTTTCAACGGAACAAATGACAAATCCAACAATAGTGATTTCTCGCGAGAAGATTGAGAATGTATTGGAAGGTATTCAAGAAGACGAAATAAGCAAATGTATAAGAAGTATGGGTTCCAGAACCGTAAAGTGCATTTTACAAACTGGTGGACATTTCGAACACTTACTTCATTAATTTTCATTTACTTACTTTCGAATAATCATTCGATTTTTCTTTCATTAAATGATAATTTGTTTAATTATTATGAATTGAAATATGTGAATAATTATTACTTGTTTCTTGATTTGATTCTGATATGTTCCATTTAGTTCAAGATGAGTAAGTTGATTTTCTCATCGAAATGTATTGCATGTTGTTTAATTAAACTAAAGGTACCGAAATGTAAAACAGATCCGACCCAAAGAAATTTGGATAAGGGTCAAAATCACCTGAATATCAAGTTTGAATGACATTGTATGATATATCGTTGAATTTAGCGTTGAAAGTCATTTTGAAAAGTGTCATGAAATATGCAGGTCCGTATTGAAAAAATGAGGTTGAGGGTGTTCTAGAGAGTACGAAACGTTGGATACGAAATCTGATTACGTAAAATTGAGGATATTTTACTGTCGAATAAAAAATTCCTGTAACATTTTTTGATAATATTTGAAATAAAGTGGAAAAAAAAGAGAAATCAAAATGACAGAATTTACTTTTCGTATGATATCTCGATAACCGGCCCTGATAATCTTGATTTGTTTGGAATGCTGCTTGACAATGCTTCTATGAATGCAACTTTTTCTCCATTTGACCGACCTTCTAACTCATATGGTTTGAAAGTTACCAATACAATCCCATGGCCACCCTGTATATTGTTAACAATCCCGCGTTCTTGCGTACCGCGGGATTGATATTTTGGTGCGGGATAGGATTCCCTATAGAGGACATTTATACAATTATTAAGCTCAGCCTCAGAACCCTTTTATTCTATTTATATTATTCTATATTATAATACAGGGTGTTTTCTGAAAATTCGATATAGAAATTTCAAACGGCTCCAATTTCAAGAATATTCAGACATACGTTCCAAAATTCATTAATCAAATTAGACTGTACATATTTCCATCGTAATTACCTGACTAAACATGCATTCTCTCACTCGTGAAAAATGGAGAGAAGTTCTACGAAGAGATCATTATAATTGATAATTTTTTTTATCTGTGTCGATTTTAAATGATCATCTGATTTCATTTGTTGAAATGATTTTCTATTGAAATTCTAATAAAATGTCTTTATATTCCTGCCGGCTCAGGCCATCAACATTCTGAATGAGAACTGCATTTACAGGTCCAGGGTTTATCTTAAATGATTGGACGGGTTAATAATGAGTGTAGAAAGTGTATTGAGGCTGGAGGTGGTCACTTTGAAAACCTACTGTGAGTTTTATAAATTATTATTATTATTATTATTATTAAACAAAGATTAAAGTTTAGGCAATGCCTATAAACTCACAGAAAAATATTTTTTTTTTTTTTAAAGAAGAGAACAAGGTAAAAGTGCTTGAAGAGCGAAATATACAGATGATCTGGAGAGAAAAAAAAAATTACACAAAAAGGTTCCTTTCACTTGAATGCCAACTGTCATAATTGTTTTTGAACGAGTTCACTGACACTGACTCCACCACAGCAGGAGGTAACGCGTTCCAAACACCGAATATCCGGTTTGTCAAAAAGTTTTGCCTTTGCACAGTTTTAAAGTTTTCTTTTCGTAGCTTGAAAGCATGGCCTCTCAGACGGCTATCCCTGTTCAACGTGAATAGGTTGCTCAAACTGACACCAAACAGATCATTCAGAGCTCGA
This sequence comes from Harmonia axyridis, assembly GCF_914767665.1. Lineage (NCBI taxonomy): Eukaryota > Metazoa > Arthropoda > Insecta > Coleoptera > Coccinellidae > Harmonia > Harmonia axyridis. The sequence goes on from NC_059506.1 coordinate 17,463,566, forward strand.
AAAGTAGTGATGAGGTCACCACGAGTCCTCCGGTCCAAGAAAGTTGGTAGGTTCATTATGGAGAGTCTTTCACTGTATGACGGGCGCGAGATTCCGTAAGGGAGGCGCGTTGCACGACGCTGGAGACCCTCCAGCAATGACAAATCGCGGCACAACGTCGGACTCCAAACAGGCCCGGCGAACTCTAAAATAGGCCGTACGTAAGTTTGGTATACAGCAGCGCACGTAAGGGGATCACACCTGCCAAATGCTTTTTGAATCAGGAATAAGGATCTTTTGGCTTTGTTGACAGCATGGAGGATGTGATCGGACCAACTCAGGTTATCTGTCACTATAACACCCAAATCACAATGGCTGCTGGAAACAGGGATGACAACTCCATTGAGATAGTACCTCTGGCGTGGATTATGAGGACCCATGTGGAGGACGACGCACTTCCCACTGTTGAGCGGCAGTTGCCATTCCTCACACCACCGCGAAATGGAGTCGAGGTCATCTTGAATAGTGGAGGCGCTACTGGAGGGACCAAACATCTTGGTGTCATCGGCGAACTGTGAGAAGTGGGAGATGACATGATGTGGCAGGTCAGAAACGTAGAGTAGAAAAAGAACTGGACCCAACACTGAGCCCTGCGGTACTCCACTCATGACAGCTCTCGGTGAAGAGACAGAATCGCCTACACGAACCTGGAAGACGCGATTCGAAAGAAAAGCCTCGATCCATGTGAGGAGGCGGCCACGAATTCCGATATGATCGAGTTTGGACAAGAGACGTCTATGTGGCACACGGTCGAAGGCTCGAGAGAAGTCAAGGTAAATGACATCAACCGGGTCGCCCTTATCAAGGGACATCGACCAGGAGTTGACACATTGGAGGAGGTTTGTGATGACCGAGCGCCCCGGGAGGAAGCCGTGTTGACAATCAGGAATTATGCCGTGTCCAAGAGAAAATTGTAAAACTTCTTCCAATATAACCCTCTCACAAATCTTCGCTATGACCGGGACCAGGCTGATGGGGCGATAGTTATCAGAACAACGCTTATCTCCCTTTTTGAAAATTGGCGTAACACGTGCACTCCGCCAAGAGGAGGGAAGGGAGAAAGTCTCGAATGAGCGAGTGAAGATCAGAGAAAGGGGGAGCGCCAGAGAATTGCTACATTCCTTAAGAAGCCTTGCTGAAAATCCGTCAGCACCAGGTGCAGACTGGGCATTTAGGGCAGAAAGTTTGGCCTTCACGACGGACGGAGAAAAAGTTATGTTTTTGAGCTCAGCTGAAACTCGAGGGATGATTATCGCGGGAGGTGAACCAGTTTCTTGGGTGAAAGAAGAAAAAAAAGAATCAGCTAAAATGTTTGCAGACTCTTCAGGATCAGAGCACGGCCTGCCGCTCCGATCATAAACCAATGGAACTTCCACTTTGGTGTTCAATGTAGACCTTACGTATTTGTAGAAACCCTTGCGATCATTAGATCGTGTTAGCTTTAGTTCATAGTCCTTTTTGGCGTTAACGATTGTAGAGGATAAAAAATTCGAGAAACTTCTATGGGCATCGTAGTCTCTTTGTTCTTTTCGACGTGTATAGCGCTGCCACAATGATTTTTTGTGACGAATCAACTTGAGGATATTTGCATTGATCCATGGTTTTAATGGAATAAAGGTGGTTCTACTAGTTGATGTGCAATTGTCGACTAGCCCTTGTAGTGCTTCAGCGAAAATGCTCCACATAAGCTCCAAATCAGCAGCTGGCTGTAGCAGAGACACCCAGTCGACCGCCTCTACCAAACCATCAAGCCGACGGTAGTTCGTGATTTTTAGGGTTTTAATGAATTTATCATTAGTGGAAGGAAATAAGAGCTGCAACCTAGAATGTAGGATAATATGATCTGATTTACCTAGAGGTGGATGCTGCTCAATGCCTGAAACAGTGTCAGGATCGTTGACTAGTACTAAGTCAAGAAGTGAAGGAGTTTGTTGATTGCGAAAGCGGGTCGGAAAATCAACTAATTGTGAGAGGTTATTCTCGCGGATGGTGTTAACAAGAACAGCAGAGGCAGTGTTGTAGGTTCTAGAGGATAAAGGCCAAATTACATCAGGCATGTTGAAATCACCTGCTATGTATAGATTTCGTTTGTTCGTAGACAAGCTGCCAAGTAAATCTGCAAATAGACCATCTGATAGGCAAGGGCGGGGTCGGTAGATGCAACCGATGGTGAAGCAGCAGGACTTTCCCCTGCAAAGATCAATAAACAAGCAGTCTATTCCCGGCAAGTCAGGTGTTGAAGGCTGGAGCGAGAAGTCATTCAAGATAGTATCAACCACATAAATACATACACCACCATGACCAATCGTTGTTGTGCTGTCGTATCTATAGATGGAGTAGCCAGACAATGACACCAATACATCCGGGATTCCAGGGTGAAGCCAGGATTCAGCCACAAGAATGAAAGTTGGACGGTAAGATCCAACATAGGCCACCAGTTCAAGGTATTTGGACATCAAAGACTGTGCGTTCGTATAGACGATAGACCACTCACAGGGCTCATTTAGTTTTTTGGATGTTTGTTATCTTTTATTTTAGTGATAATAGGAGTGCCAGATATATATTTAATGTTGATATTAGATTCTCCAGCATTTATCCTGCGCTTGAGTTGTTCACGTAACTCGCTAAGTTCCCTGATTTGCATAGGTGTCTTGTCGTCCGAGATGCTGAATTTTCGGCAATCAGGTTTATTCTTAACCATTGTTTTATTCTTCAGGATCTTAGTGACAATATTTGGGTTGGTGAATGAAATTTTTAAAATCCTTGGACGATTGGTAGAAGGGGCGCCAATTCTTACAACTGAGACTCGGTGCGAGTTTGCATCAGGAGCTACACAATCAAGGATCCTCGAAACTACAGACGAATCCTCACTGAAATTCGTCTCGGGTACACCACGGACCAAAACATTGTGGGATCTCCGAAGACGATCAAGTAGTTCGGATGGTTGAGTGCTTGGATTAGGACAGGCAACATTGGAGAACTCTGGCTTCTCAAACCTTGACAGCCTTTGCTTAGTTGAATCCACAACGACTTTGAGGGACCTGTGGCTCTCAGTCAAAAGATCAACCTTGGAGGAGCAAGAGGCAATATCCAAACTATGCTGACCAATGGTTTGAGAATGGGCAGCCAAAGTATCTCTGTGTTGAAGAATTTCAGAAGAGTGCTTCTCGAGTATAGACATACACTCAGAAAGATCTGACCGGAGCATTTGTTGGTTAGCTTTGATGATGGAGATATCAGTAGATATCTCATCAAGTTTCCTCATGAGTGAAGTAAACTGATCCGAGCTCAGAGAAGCCATCTCACAACGATCACACACCCAACCTGTGCCAACCTAGTTTAATTCTTTAGGCAGCCCAATTAGCGAGTACAGTAAATTAGTTTCGAACAAAGTATAAAGGGCAGATATTTGTTTCAGGAATAGAATAGGAATTAGGAATCAACAAAATTTCACTCTCTTGGGCCGATAAGAGAGGCTTCAATACAGACAGGGTGGGCCACGGTAGAGAGAAGGTAAACAACAAAGGTAAGGAACAAGAAATGAAGGAAGGGGCAATCTGCAGTACAGTGATTAGAATAATAAAATCACGTAACAACGCGGAAATGATCCTGCAATCAACGCCACACGTCCCTCTCAAAAGCATATGAAGTACTGAGAGAAGTCAGACTGTCAGAGAGCGGCAGTCAACGTTCAACGCACAGGTCAGGTGGGAATGGAGGGGTTATCGACGCAACCGACGTGCGTACTAATATAAACAAAGAAGAAATTCCAAAGCAAAACAATAGAAAATAAAAAACTAAACCACAAGAATAGGGTTTTCTAAGTGAAAAATTTCCTACCTTGAATGCCCAATATTAGCTCACAAAAATACTAATAGTAAAGACGCAAATATTCGCACAGAAAATCTTTTAATTTGAGGAGCCACTTTTACATACGTGTTAACTTGGTTGTTCTCTAGACTGTCAATATAAATATATTTCTTTTTATTTACTCAATACACATTCTACACTTTCTTAGAAAATTTTCTTTCAATCGCATAAAACCTGCCCTGTTCTTTCTCAGGACACGTTCGGCTTCTCTTAAATTAACCAAACGAAAAAATCGATGGGATTAAGGTAAGGTGAGCGTGGGGGCCACTTGATTGGTCGACTGCGTCCGACTCGAAAACCGTGAAAAATCGCATATTATACATGGGAGTGATTCGAATAGCCCATGACACGAGGGACCTGCTTTTTATTTTTGACGTCAATCTCTTGGCCATCCTGTATGAAAAATTTTCGTATAGTTTTCGAATTGAGTTTATCTATCAATTTTATTTTATATCCGTTGTTTACTGCTAGTTGTTGTATTATGTTAAGTAAATATAATATTTATTCTAGACAACCACTTATATTAAAAGAATTCAATAAGAGTTTATATTTTTCATGATGAAATCACTCAATTATGGTTCAATATGACGTCTTCAACTTCTTGATATGATTTGCGAACTCGAATATCTTGCAACCAAAGGCGTTCCCTTTCCAAGAATTCTCTTAGTGGGGTCAATCTTCCCGTCAATTAGTCTTGAACCTTTCTATCATAAAATTTAATGCATTATTAAATTATGATAATGAGATCGCACATAATGATGCGAAAGCTATGCTCGACAAATGGAAAACCGTTCCTGCAGAGATCTACCCGCCAGATATAATAACGTGGGACACGAAACAATGAGGAACCCCTTTGTGATTTCCATACCTCAAGTTCTGTTTTTGGTGTGCTATTCTTTGCATTCACTAAATATGTCTTTTTTACTCTTAACGATTCAAATTCACATATTGTGAATTTGAACGATCATTTAAGGATAAAACCCAAATTGTTGTTCGTCTGTTGTGTTATTGTGAGTATTAAAATTTTGTGTGAGTTGCCATTTACTTTTTTCAGAAGATGGTTCAAAATAGCTTTTAATGAGAAATAACAGGCGACCTGAAAAGTCCCCGGTCTGCCATAGTGAAACACATTTTTTTGGCGAAATTCAATTTATTATTTAACATACTTCCTTGGAAGGCGATACAGCGATTATAGCGATCTTCCAACCTTTCGATACCATTTTTGTAGTACGATTTGTCGTTCGCTTCAAAATAGGCCTTAGTTTCGGCGATTACCTCTCTTCAATGACGCTAAATTACTTTCCAGCGAGCATTCTTTTGAGGTCTGAGAACAGGCAAAAGTCGCAAGGCGCCAGATCTGGCGAATACGGTGGATGCAGAAGCAATTCGAAGCCCAATTCATGCAATTTTGCCATTGTTTTAATCAATTGTGACACTCGCATTGTCTTGATGAAAAGGCACCTTTTTTCTTCAAATGGGGCCGTTTTTTGAACGATCCTATAACGTTATATATAATAATCGCTGTTGACATTTTGGCCCTTTTGGGGGTAATCAATGAATATTATACCTTCGCATCCCAGAATACAGATGCCATAACCTTACCAGCTGACTGTTGCATCTCTCCACGCTTTGGATTCGGTTCATCGTGTGCAGTCCACATTATTTTGTAAACTTTTTTTGTCAGCCTCTTTTGGGCGTCCACTGCGTTCGCCGTCTTCGGTGCTCATTTCGCCACATTTAAACTTAGAATATCAATCAATGATGGTTGATTTTCCTGGTGCAGACACCGAAAAATCTTCATCAAGCCAATATTTTGCTTCCTCTGTATTTTTTTCCTTCCAAAAGCAATATTTTATCAGCACACGAAATTCTTTTTTTTTTAATCTTTTTTCAAATAACAAAAGTAGCTAACTAAAAATCAAATGGATTTAATACTAGCACCACTATCTGTTCATCAGACCGGGGACTTTTCAATTGGCCTTATATGGTTCAATTTGGCGAGTTGTTATTTATATTGTTCTATCCTATAGTTTTCTCTGATTGCTTATTTATGTATTAAAAATCTATAAAATTGTGAAAAATCATTTCATAACACATGACAAATTAATAAATTGACATTGTAAATTGAATTAGAATATTTGAGCATGCACTCTACTCGAATGATAAGTTTCGATATTTCTAATTATTACAAATGTTTATTGTAAATTTGGAAATTACTTTTAGATAAAAAAGTATACATTAATCAAGAATCAGATTATCACGTTCATAATGACACACTGAGAGAAGTATTTATTCAATATTATCGAAAATGCTTTATAATTGATGAATAATTTATTGGCCATATGGGCAAATGAATATTTATTTTATGGAAATAAGGAATTTTTTTGAATTTCCACCGATAATCATAATTCAAGATCACACTATATTTATTTACGAATAATTTCATTCAATATTGCTGTATATGTATGTATTCGATTGAAATAAATATAACTGTGTTAATATATTATTGAGTAATAATAATTAATAGATAGCATTAATTTAGAGTATTTCGTTCAATTTAAATATTCACTAATTAATAGTATATTCTAATACAAGTTGCAGAATGGGCTCCTATTCCAACACGAATGTGAATTTCGAACGCATGAGTGTTGGAATTGCCTTCTGCAACGAGTATTAGACGATATTTTCTCTATTTCAGTCAATTTTTGTGAATTATGGTAGAAATTCAATGAAAAATTCAGATTAATCATTCTAGTGACATTACTGTTGTATCATGGCAGTTGGTGTGACTGTTACGAAAATTGACAGATTACGAAATTTTAATTTGAATCGTACTTTTCGAATTCTTAAATAATTTATAATTACGCATTAAATTCGTGAATTATGTCTGACGAAATCGATTTAACACCACCAGAATTAAGAGAAAATGCGAATAATGTTGCATATCATTTCACTATATCCAATTTATATTATATTGACAATTATTGACGTTTGTTGAAATTTGGTAGGATTGGAAGTCCTATACTGACTTCAACCACAATACGAAAAATATAACTGAAAATGATGCTGTAATGAACTCATTACGATACTGAAATAGAGAAATATCAATAAAGCTTGTTAATAATAAGTTTTCATTTGATAATAATTAATAAGCATTATTCATTTGTATCCATGTTAAATATAAATAATATTTCAATAGTTAACGTATTTGTTAGATAATTATTTGGGCTGTTTCTATTTCTATCATTCGATTGTTTGGTTTTGAGACAAACGTAATATGTTTGATCAAAAATATGGCTATTGCTGCTTATTTCATCTTGATTGATTGTTCGAATCATGCCGCTGGATATTCATTAAAAATTTTTACATTGATAATTTCATATTTTTATCGTCAAGTGCCTAGAAATTTTGTTTAAAAGAGGAAAAAATAAACCAAAATGTAAAATTTATATTACATATTCTTCTTATCACATCATAGTGGTGTTGCATTCAACTTCTTCAAAAAAAAACCCTTCTATAGAGGGAGTCCGTCTCTTCATTATTCACATCCACGTTATCATCAGTCGGACCAGGTTTTCCCATTTCCAATTTGCAAACAACACGGATTACATCCCAGCATGGGGGGGATATTATTCATCGCCATCATAATCCGATATTAATGGCTTTCAACTTCTCGATTGACTGGCCAATTTGCTAATCTGTAAAAGACATTTGCAATACATTGTATTACAATGGCAATTCGCATCTGTTTCCGGGGTGGGGCAAGGGATGCTGATGAATGGAGCGATGTTGCCAGCAACAGCGAAATTTATACGAAGATTGATATCAGCCGGATATCATTTTGCCTAAATGTTTGCTATTTTAGAATTTTGATTTTTGTCGAAAATGATGAAAAATTCGAGCTAAGAATGAATTCTGTCCGGCCGTAGTGTACAGCAAAAATCTAAAACGAAATATGCTGCAGACATCAAATTTTCATTGTAGGTTTAGGTACCGAATACTTCTTTAATGTTCGTTTTCTTGAAAAAACACACTTCACATGTTCATGCAAAATTTGTTGAGAATCGTGACATTAGGATACCCATTTTTTGCCTCCAGTCACAATGCGTTGCAGAAATCCCTTCCGTCTTTGCCTTGCAAGCAGCTGTTCACAAGCAAGCAACATCGTTCAACATCTCTCGGCTTCAGTTCGTACGGCACCCAATTTCCTTATTTCTGAATCATTTCCATGACTTTCAGGCGTTTTGAAATGGCTTGTTGCGTCACTCCCGACGATCTTGCCAATTCTTGTCGCGTTTGACACGAGTCTTGATCAAGTAACGCCTCCAATTCTGCATTTTCGAAAACCTCCTTTCTTCCTTCTAGTCTTCGACGTCAAAATGATCTTGAAGGGTTGAAACCACTCTTGTCCCTTTCTTTCACTAATAGCGGCCTCGCCATAGGTATCTGAGAGCATTCGATGAGCCTTAGGCGCAGATTTTTTAATGAATAATTTGTATCGTAAGCTGACATGTTCAATCGAGAATAACTTTATGATGCAGACACAAATCGACTTATAGTTCGATGGTGTTAAGTTTACAAATACCTAAGCTTATTGTATGAAATCTAGGATTTATCTATTTCGACTACCACTTACCGCAACAGCCATCTATTGCAAAAGGGCGGAAGCAGAGTTGTACACCAAAAGCTTTCATAAGAGAAAAAAATAAGATGAGATAAGATTTTCTTTCGAAGAACGGACTGATATGTTTAGAATTTTTTTTTTTACTGGGACGGCCGAATGAATGCCAAGATCCACGCCATTTCCTATGTCGCCCACATCAAATCCCGCTGTTGTTTGCATGGAAATATATCGTTAAATAACACCACCTACGGTATATGAGGGAAGTACAGGGTGGGCAAATTTCGATGTTTTAGCACTACAACTTTTGAACCAGAGGAGATAGACAAAATCTGATACCCACTTCTCGATCTCTTTTTCTGAGAAACTAAAAAGGGTAGTTTTCGTTTTTGGCCACCTTCTTTTGTTTTCGAGTTATAAGCGAAAATTGGAAAAATGGCGAAATCGAAAAACAGTTATATCTCCGCTAATACTGATGATAGAGCTCTGAAATTAAAACATTATACAGGCACTTTTTTACGTAGAATCTAGTGGCGTGCTCGAATTTCTAAAAGGGTTTTTAATTACGAAGCTATGACCCAAAGTTATGTTTTTTTAAATGGGAACACTAGATTTTTGTGCCATTTTCTGAAAGCTTAATTTTTCCTGATTTCAAAAATATATAACATCGTATGATTCGGATCAATATAAATAATAGAAAATGGCCAAAAACCTCTTTTCACCTAAGAGTCTCAATATTTCTATGGTTTCAACTGTTGATGAGCACAGAAAAATTGAGCTTTCTATAACAAGAGCAGTGTCCTTCCGTCAATCTGATTATTTCTATGCTTTTCACTTATTTCTACAAAATTCGAATCTAGATATGTTTTATAAATTTTTTATCTAAAAATTGATTTGGAAATAACGGAGAAACAACAAGATCGAATTTTTCAATCGAAAGAGTTGTATTGAGATGCATGTATCAGGAGATTATTTACATAGGTCTCCAGAATCAATACGCACAAGTACCAATCCATTTTAAACAGCATATGAAACAATGCATATCTGATTGAACTCAACATTTTAATTACGAAGGGACAAACAAGAAATAATATTTAATCTAATAATGACAACAACTGCACAATGCACAGTCGACACCTCTTCTCGATATTTCAATAGATGAATATTTGAAACTGTGTTCAAGCTACCTAGGAAACTTTTTCCAAGTTCGTTTATCTTTTCGAAACTATTTGTATAAAATAAATATAGATTCGAATTTTGTAGAAATAAGTGAAAAGCATAGAAATAATCAGATTGACGGAAGGACACTGCTCTTGTTATAGGAAGGCTCATCAACAGTTGAAACCATAGAAATATTGAGACTCTTAAGTAAAAGAAGGTTTTTGACCATTTTCTATTATTCATATTGAACCAAACCATACGATGTTATATATTTTTGAAATCAGGAAAAATTAAGCTTTCAGAAAATGGCACAAAAATATAGTGTTCCCATTTAAAAAAACATAACTTTGGGTCATAGCTTCGTAATTAAAAACCCTTTTGGAAATACGAGCACGCCACTGGATTCTACGTAAAAAAGTGCCTGTATAATGTTTTAATTTCAGAGCTCTTTCATTAGTATTAGCGGAGATATAAATGTTTTTCGATATCGCCATTTTTCCAATTTTTGCTTATAACTCGAAAACAACAGAAGGTGGCCAAAAATGAATACTACCCTTTTTAGTTTCTCAGAAAAAGAGATCGAGAAGTGGGTATCAGATTTTGTCTATCTCCTCTGGTTCAAAAGTTGTAGTGCTAAAACATCGAAATTTGCCCACCCTGTACAGCAATCCAGTGTTCAAGTCGCGTGAATAATCATAAACAAAATCTCACCAGTTGACACACAAGCAGTTTTAGACATCTTAGCTAGAATGCAAGGCGATACAAAAAAAAGCGGAAATTTCGTTGGATGTGGAGTTCATAGAAGAAGGCACAGCTCTTATTTTTATGTATGACCCCATTTTCGGTTAATTCACAAGTAGGGAATCCAATCCCGCAAATGCGGGATCCCTCTGAAATTCTGCGGGATCAAAATTGCGGTATTTTCCATGCGAAATTCAATATTGAAATTGCATATTAGACAATAAAAGCGCAAACGTCTTTTGAGACGTCCAAGGAAGCAATAAACCACTCATGAGTACGGACGAAGATTCAACACTACTTACTGCTGAAACTACACTACTTCATGATCAGCAAATTGGAAAGTCATTATAACTCGACATTGAGTGAAGAAATGGTTTAAGCTTTATTTTCTAGGATAAGAGAGCGTAGTTCGTGTATGGTAGCGTATTTAGAAAACCTAGGCAAATATTTGGAATTTCTGGGATAACAGTCAATGTCTACAAATGGCCAAGAAGATACATTTGTACTTCCTAGCAAATCAACATTACGAAATTAAATCAAGAGTGTGACTGACAATCTGCAAATAGAGACGTCTTTAGAAGACAAAACATAATCCCAAACCAAAGACCATTTCACTTATGCTGATAAGGGTAAAGTAACTCTATCTAATCTAGCAACGAGACGTGAACCATCGCCTTTGAATTTAGAAAAGGAATCGAATCATAGAATCCATACTGCGTGGGTACCAGAATCAAAGGCTTCTTCTATGGCTGACACTTGACCAGTTATTAAAACATAAAATGACCCTTTTTGAATTCAGACGGAATAGGGGTACGGGTATATACTTGGAAGCTGTTTACAACTCCGACCCTCGACTTAATTTCCACCAATCACAAACGCTCAATTTTAAATAACAAATGGTTTTTAGTTGGAAAAACTGGGAGACAGCATTTATCGGCAGATTTTTCGAGTTTACCCGCGGCAAAACTTGACAGCTGTTGGTATGAAATGAACATGATGATGACTATAGTATGTTTTTAAAAGCAATGAGCATGTTTAATAGGTTGAGTACAAGGAGTATATCTATATTGTTGACAATTCCGCATTTTTTTTGCGGATCAGCGGGATTGGATTCCCAAAATGCAATGATTTTTTGTTTTATAAAGATTTTTTGAATAAGCGATTTTGATATCGGAAAAAAAAGTATAATTATCAGTTCTTATCGACAAACTTCTTATCGAGGTAAACCATTTGGAATGGGTTCGTTGTGGTCAGAGGAAACTACGATTCCAATTCCCTCAGGCGTACCGCGTGTTCACTGGAAAATCTTCAATTTCCGGGAAAAACCAACCCCTCGTGACTCAACGCAATTCGCTGGGATGTTATTGCCAGCCCCTCGAAACATTTCGACACCGCCCACTCACGTTTTGCCGCCGAATTCGCGCGTGTCGCCCTCTAGGGAACTCTCGTGCTCAGATCTCGACCCTCTGTTTACTGTCACAACCACTTCAAACGGGGGAAACAAGCAATTATATTCCGAGATTGCTTTGGTTATATCACTTTTGGGAAATTTAGACTTTTGACCCGGCCTGACGTGGTGGGGGAGGGAGAAGCGGAAGTCGCTGCCGAAATTGAGATATTCGGAAAAATAATTGCTCGAGGGCCTTGGGATGGCGCCACGCGTGGTGATAATGCGCGGCGAACAGGTGGTCGGCTCGAGATTGCATTGTTGGCTGATAAGTACTACGTAGCATCCGCTATACGTATATTCTTCCTTCGATGTCGTTAGGGGAGTTCAACAAAATGAAAACATGGAAAATATACGAGGCTCTTCCACTCCATTTCGTGGAAGGGAAAATTGCAGTGTAGCGTACTGAAGCAGTGGTGTACCCAGACATAAGCCTTGGGGGGGATAAAGAGTGTTAAACGAAAAAATATTGGCTATTCGTTTCCAATTTCCTCTGAATTTATTAGGCCGATTGAAAAATCCCCGGTCTAATGCACAGGTGGCGGTGCTAGTATTAAAACCATATGATTTTCATTAAGTACCAACCTACAAACGATACGTGTCAAAATTTGACAGCAGTCCGACCATTAGTTTGCTAGATATTGCGTTGTGAGTGTACTTACTTTTGTTATAAAAGTTTAATGAGTCTTCTTGATGAAGGATATTTAATATAAATCAAATAATTTGACAACTTTGTGTCTAATCCTTCACAATAATATATCTGTATGATATATTCAGTTTATTTTTGTCTTGGAATATATTCCAATTCTAAAAATGACAAATTTAATAATCAACCAAAAGAAAAATTCAAAATGACTAAAATTGTACAAATTGAGTAAACGGTTAATAAATTGAACAACTAAATTAACATAAAGACAGACGTACGTTTCGGAATTTTTGTATTTAATAATACAATTTTTCCTCATCAGTGCCTTACAGTTCAACGGAATTATTAAATTTACAAACTTACCACGTGTATATCTAACCTCAACAAAATTGCAAGTAAGAAACCACTAACTAAACGTAACGGTTGCTTTTGTGAGGATTCACAGAACAAGCCATTACTTAAGGTAGTCATAGATTTCTTCATTGTTATTCTTTTGAAATACATATACACATCGACATTTACAATTGAATAAACAATTTCAGAAATTCTAAATTTATCAATTGGTTGATACTGACTCTCTAATCAATAAATGATTACATCAAATTATAAAAGTTTAATGAGTCTTCTTGATGAAGGATATTTAATATAAATCAAATAATTTGACAACTTTGTGTCTAATCCTTCACAATAATATATCTGTATGATATATTCAGTTTATTTTTGTCTTGGAATATATTCCAATTCTAAAAATGACAAATTTAATAATCAACCAAAAGAAAAATTCAAAATGACTAAAATTGTACAAATTGAGTAAACGGTTAATAAATTGAACAACTAAATTAACATAAAGACAGACGTACGTTTCGGAATTTTTGTATTTAATAATACAATTTTTCCTCATCAGTGCCTTACAGTTCAACGGAATTATTAAATTTACAAACTTACCACGTGTATATCTAACCTCAACAAAATTGCAAGTAAGAAACCAATAACTAAACGTAACGGTTGCTTTTGTGAGGATTCACAGAACAAGCCATTACTTAAGGTAGTCATAGATTTCTTCATTGTTATTCTTTTGAAATACATATACACATCGACATTTACAATTGAATAAACAATTTCAGAAATTCTAAATTTATCAATTGGTTGATACTGACTCTCTAATCAATAAATGATTACATCAAATTATAAAAGTTTAATGAGTCTTCTTGATGAAGGATATTTAATATAAATCAAATAATTTGACAACTTTGTGTCTAATCCTTCACAATAATATATCTGTATGATATATTCAGTTTATTTTTGTCTTGGAATATATTCCAATTCTAAAAATGACAAATTTAATAATCAACCAAAAGAAAAATTCAAAATGACTAAAATTGTACAAATTGAGTAAACGGTTAATAAATTGAACAACTAAATTAACATAAAGACAGACGTACGTTTCGGAATTTTTGTATTTAATAATACAATTTTTCCTCATCAGTGCCTTACAGTTCAACGGAATTATTAAATTTACAAACTTACCACGTGTATATCTAACCTCAACAAAATTGCAAGTAAGAAACCACTAACTAAACGTAACGGTTGCTTTTGTGAGGATTCACAGAACAAGCCATTACTTAAGGTAGTCATAGATTTCTTCATTGTTATTCTTTTGAAATACATATACACATCGACATTTACAATTGAATAAACAATTTCAGAAATTCTAAATTTATCAATTGGTTGATAATGACTCTCTAATCAATAAATGATTACATCAAATTATAAAAGTTTAATGAGTCTTCTTGATGAAGGATATTTAATATAAATCAAATAATTTGACAACTTTGTGTCTAATCCTTCACAATAATATATCTGTATGATATATTCAGTTTATTTTTGTCTTGGAATATATTCCAATTCTAAAAATGACAAATTTAATAATCAACCAAAAGAAAAATTCAAAATGACTAAAATTGTACAAATTGAGTAAACGGTTAATAAATTGAACAACTAAATTAACATAAAGACAGACGTACGTTTCGGAATTTTTGTATTTAATAATACAATTTTTCCTCATCAGTGCCTTACAGTTCAACGGAATTATTAAATTTACAAACTTACCACGTGTATATCTAACCTCAACAAAATTGCAAGTAAGAAACCACTAACTAAACGTAACGGTTGCTTTTGTGAGGATTCACAGAACAAGCCATTACTTAAGGTAGTCATAGATTTCTTCATTGTTATTCTTTTGAAATACATATACACATCGACATTTACAATTGAATAAACAATTTCAGAAATTCTAAATTTATCAATTGGTTGATACTGACTCTCTAATCAATAAATGATTACATCAAATTATAAAAGTTTAATGAGTCTTCTTGATGAAGGATATTTAATATAAATCAAATAATTTGACAACTTTGTGTCTAATCCTTCACAATAATATATCTGTATGATATATTCAGTTTATTTTTGTCTTGGAATATATTCCAATTCTAAAAATGACAAATTTAATAATCAACCAAAAGAAAAATTCAAAATGACTAAAATTGTACAAATTGAGTAAACGGTTAATAAATTGAACAACTAAATTAACATAAAGACAGACGTACGTTTCGGAATTTTTGTATTTAATAATACAATTTTTCCTCATCAGTGCCTTACAGTTCAACGGAATTATTAAATTTACAAACTTACCACGTGTATATCTAACCTCAACAAAATTGCAAGTAAGAAACCACTAACTAAACGTAACGGTTGCTTTTGTGAGGATTCACAGAACAAGCCATTACTTAAGGTAGTCATAGATTTCTTCATTGTTATTCTTTTGAAATACATATACACATCGACATTTACAATTGAATAAACAATTTCAGAAATTCTAAATTTATCAATTGGTTGATACTGACTCTCTAATCAATAAATGATTACATCAAATTATAAAAGTTTAATGAGTACCTTAAGTAATGGCTTGTTCTGTGAATCCTCACAAAAGCAACCGTTACGTTTAGTTAGTGGTTTCTTACTTGCAATTTTGTTGAGGTTAGATATACACGTGGTAAGTTTGTAAATTTAATAATTCCGTTGAACTGTAAGGCACTGATGAGGAAAAATTGTATTATTAAATACAAAAATTCCGAAACGTACGTCTGTCTTTATGTTAATTTAGTTGTTCAATTTATTAACCGTTTACTCAATTTGTACAATTTTAGTCATTTTGAATTTTTCTTTTGGTTGATTATTAAATTTGTCATTTTTAGAATTGGAATATATTCCAAGACAAAAATAAACTGAATATATCATACAGATATATTATTGTGAAGGATTAGACACAAAGTTGTCAAATTATTTGATTTATATTAAATATCCTTCATCAAGAAGACTCATTAAACTTTTATAATTTGATGTAATCATTTATTGATTAGAGAGTCAGTATCAACCAATTGATAAATTTAGAATTTCTGAAATTGTTTATTCAATTGTAAATGTCGATGTGTATATGTATTTCAAAAGAATAACAATGAAGAAATCTATGACTACCTTAAGTAATGGCTTGTTCTGTGAATCCTCACAAAAGCAACCGTTACGTTTAGTTAGTGGTTTCTTACTTGCAATTTTGTTGAGGTTAGATATACACGTGGTAAGTTTGTAAATTTAATAATTCCGTTGAACTGTAAGGCACTGATGAGGAAAAATTGTATTATTAAATACAAAAATTCCGAAACGTACGTCTGTCTTTATGTTAATTTAGTTGTTCAATTTATTAACCGTTTACTCAATTTGTACAATTTTAGTCATTTTGAATTTTTCTTTTGGTTGATTATTAAATTTGTCATTTTTAGAATTGGAATATATTCCAAGACAAAAATAAACTGAATATATCATACAGATATATTATTGTGAAGGATTAGACACAAAGTTGTCAAATTATTTGATTTATATTAAATATCCTTCATCAAGAAGACTCATTAAACTTTTATAATTTGATGTAATCATTTATTGATTAGAGAGTCAGTATCAACCAATTGATAAATTTAGAATTTCTGAAATTGTTTATTCAATTGTAAATGTCGATGTGTATATGTATTTCAAAAGAATAACAATGAAGAAATCTATGACTACCTTAAGTAATGGCTTGTTCTGTGAATCCTCACAAAAGCAACCGTTACGTTTAGTTAGTGGTTTCTTACTTGCAATTTTGTTGAGGTTAGATATACACGTGGTAAGTTTGTAAATTTAATAATTCCGTTGAACTGTAAGGCACTGATGAGGAAAAATTGTATTATTAAATACAAAAATTCCGAAACGTACGTCTGTCTTTATGTTAATTTAGTTGTTCAATTTATTAACCGTTTACTCAATTTGTACAATTTTAGTCATTTTGAATTTTTCTTTTGGTTGATTATTAAATTTGTCATTTTTAGAATTGGAATATATTCCAAGACAAAAATAAACTGAATATATCATACAGATATATTATTGTGAAGGATTAGACACAAAGTTGTCAAATTATTTGATTTATATTAAATATCCTTCATCAAGAAGACTCATTAAACTTTTATAATTTGATGTAATCATTTATTGATTAGAGAGTCAGTATCAACCAATTGATAAATTTAGAATTTCTGAAATTGTTTATTCAATTGTAAATGTCGATGTGTATATGTATTTCAAAAGAATAACAATGAAGAAATCTATGACTACCTTAAGTAATGGCTTGTTCTGTGAATCCTCACAAAAGCAACCGTTACGTTTAGTTAGTGGTTTCTTACTTGCAATTTTGTTGAGGTTAGATATACACGTGGTAAGTTTGTAAATTTAATAATTCCGTTGAACTGTAAGGCACTGATGAGGAAAAATTGTATTATTAAATACAAAAATTCCGAAACGTACGTCTGTCTTTATGTTAATTTAGTTGTTCAATTTATTAACCGTTTACTCAATTTGTACAATTTTAGTCATTTTGAATTTTTCTTTTGGTTGATTATTAAATTTGTCATTTTTAGAATTGGAATATATTCCAAGACAAAAATAAACTGAATATATCATACAGATATATTATTGTGAAGGATTAGACACAAAGTTGTCAAATTATTTGATTTATATTAAATATCCTTCATCAAGAAGACTCATTAAACTTTTATAATTTGATGTAATCATTTATTGATTAGAGAGTCAGTATCAACCAATTGATAAATTTAGAATTTCTGAAATTGTTTATTCAATTGTAAATGTCGATGTGTATATGTATTTCAAAAGAATAACAATGAAGAAATCTATGACTACCTTAAGTAATGGCTTGTTCTGTGAATCCTCACAAAAGCAACCGTTACGTTTAGTTAGTGGTTTCTTACTTGCAATTTTGTTGAGGTTAGATATACACGTGGTAAGTTTGTAAATTTAATAATTCCGTTGAACTGTAAGGCACTGATGAGGAAAAATTGTATTATTAAATACAAAAATTCCGAAACGTACGTCTGTCTTTATGTTAATTTAGTTGTTCAATTTATTAACCGTTTACTCAATTTGTACAATTTTAGTCATTTTGAATTTTTCTTTTGGTTGATTATTAAATTTGTCATTTTTAGAATTGGAATATATTCCAAGACAAAAATAAACTGAATATATCATACAGATATATTATTGTGAAGGATTAGACACAAAGTTGTCAAATTATTTGATTTATATTAAATATCCTTCATCAAGAAGACTCATTAAACTTTTATAATTTGATGTAATCATTTATTGATTAGAGAGTCAGTATCAACCAATTGATAAATTTAGAATTTCTGAAATTGTTTATTCAATTGTAAATGTCGATGTGTATATGTATTTCAAAAGAATAACAATGAAGAAATCTATGACTACCTTAAGTAATGGCTTGTTCTGTGAATCCTCACAAAAGCAACCGTTACGTTTAGTTAGTGGTTTCTTACTTGCAATTTTGTTGAGGTTAGATATACACGTGGTAAGTTTGTAAATTTAATAATTCCGTTGAACTGTAAGGCACTGATGAGGAAAAATTGTATTATTAAATACAAAAATTCCGAAACGTACGTCTGTCTTTATGTTAATTTAGTTGTTCAATTTATTAACCGTTTACTCAATTTGTACAATTTTAGTCATTTTGAATTTTTCTTTTGGTTGATTATTAAATTTGTCATTTTTAGAATTGGAATATATTCCAAGACAAAAATAAACTGAATATATCATACAGATATATTATTGTGAAGGATTAGACACAAAGTTGTCAAATTATTTGATTTATATTAAATATCCTTCATCAAGAAGACTCATTAAACTTTTATAATTTGATGTAATCATTTATTGATTAGAGAGTCAGTATCAACCAATTGATAAATTTAGAATTTCTGAAATTGTTTATTCAATTGTAAATGTCGATGTGTATATGTATTTCAAAAGAATAACAATGAAGAAATCTATGACTACCTTAAGTAATGGCTTGTTCTGTGAATCCTCACAAAAGCAACCGTTACGTTTAGTTAGTGGTTTCTTACTTGCAATTTTGTTGAGGTTAGATATACACGTGGTAAGTTTGTAAATTTAATAATTCCGTTGAACTGTAAGGCACTGATGAGGAAAAATTGTATTATTAAATACAAAAATTCCGAAACGTACGTCTGTCTTTATGTTAATTTAGTTGTTCAATTTATTAACCGTTTACTCAATTTGTACAATTTTAGTCATTTTGAATTTTTCTTTTGGTTGATTATTAAATTTGTCATTTTTAGAATTGGAATATATTCCAAGACAAAAATAAACTGAATATATCATACAGATATATTATTGTGAAGGATTAGACACAAAGTTGTCAAATTATTTGATTTACTTTTGTTATTTGAAAAAAGATGGGAAAAAACTAGTGTGCTGATAAAATATTGCTTTTTGAAGGGAAAAAATACAGTTGAAGCAAAATCTTGGCTTGATGGAGAGTTTCCGAGGTCTGCATCAGGAAAATCAACCATCAGTGATTGGTATGCTAAGTTCAAACGTGGTGAAATGAGCACCGAAGACGGCGAACGCAGTAGACGCCCAGAAGAAGCTGTCACCGACGAAAAAATCAAAGAAGTTCACGAAATAATTTTGAATGACCGTAAAGTGAAGTTGATCGATATAGCAGACATTATGAAGATATCATCTGAACGTGTACATCATCTAATTCACGAATATTTGTACATGAAAAAGCTGTGTGCAAAATGGGTGCCGCGCGAGCTCACAATCGATCAAAAGCAACAACGTGTTCATGATTCTGAGCAGTGTTTGAAGCAGTTCAAGTGCAATGAACCTGAATTTTTGCGTCGATATGTGACAATGGATGAAACATGGCTCCATCATTTCATTCCGGAGTCTAATCGACAGTCAGCTGAGAAGACTGCACACGATGAACCAACTCCAAAGCGTGGAAAGATGCAACAGTCAGCTGGCAAGGTTATGGCATCAGTATTCTGAGATGCGCAAAGTATAATATTCATTGATCACCTCCAAAAGGGCCAGACCATCAACAGCGATTATTATATAGCGTTATTGAATTGTTTAAAGGATTAAAGAACAGCCCCATTTGAAGAAAAAAGATGCGAATCGCTTCTGCATCCACCGTATTCGCCAGATCTGGCCCCCAGCGACTTTTTCATCTTCTCAGACCTCAAAAGAATGCTCGCTGGAAAAAAAATTTAGCGCCAATGAAGAAGTAATCGCCGAAACTGAGACCTATTTTGAAGCGAAAGACAAATCGTATTACAAAAATGGTATCGAAAAGTTGAAAGACCACTATAATTAATCTCTGTATCGCCCTCGAAGGCAACTATGTTGAATAAAAAAATCAAATTTTGTCAAACAAATGTGTTTTACTATGGTAGACCGGGGACTTTTCAATTGCCCTGTTAAATATGGTCTTCAAGATGCAAATAGCGAATGAATTTTCAATGCAAAAATCTCTAAATGATATTTATGGAAATATTTCATTAATTTCAATAAAAATGCAATGAATTAGAGAAAATAATGTATAATACTCGTAGAGAACGTACATACTACCAATTTTGAACCCGTGGAAGAATATCAATGCCCTCTGCACCTGTATTATAAATAACTATTTGCCCATTTCAACTTGAAAGGAAAGCTACCTCGTTTCCTACTGGGCTGATTCGTCCCTGGTGAAAAGAACGACCTCGACGAAATTGGATTACGAGTGCCGGTGAAAATTGAAGCTTTCCGTTTATCGTTGGAAAATGAGAGCGCGTTTAGGAGTCGGAATTAAATAAACGCCAACCCCTAAATCTCGAGATGTTTTAGGGTAGACCGCACTCGAATATTTGATGAAATTTGTTCCGGCCCTCTCATATTACGGGGTAAATGGAGAATGAAATTTTGTTCGTCACCGTGTACAATTCGGCAAAATGGCTTTATTTGTCAGGCTCGTTCTCGGATAATTTCGAATCCCGAAAAATCTTTTTGTTTGAAACTAACAGGCTAATTGGAAAATCTTCGGTCTACCATAGTAAAACACATTTTTTGGCAAAATTCGATTTTATTATTCAACATAGTTGCTGTCGAGGACGATACAGCGATTATATCTATCTTCCAACTTTTCGATAACATTTTTGTGGTACGATTTGCCTTTCGCTTCAAAATAAGCCTCAGTTTTGGCGATTACTTCTTCATTGGCGCTAAATTTCTTTCCAGCGAACACTCTGAGGTCTGAGAACAGGAAAAAGTCGCTGGGGCCAGATCTGGCGAATACGGTGGATGCAGAAGCAATTCGCAGCCCAATTAATGCAATTTTGCCATTGTTTTCATTGATTAGTGACACGGCGCATTGTCTTGATTAAACAGCACCTTTTTTCAAGTGGGGCCGTTTTTAAAAGATCCAATAACGCAATATAATAATCGCTGTTGATGTTCTGGCCTTTTGGGGGTAATCAATGAATATTATACCTTCGCATCCCAGAAATCTGATGCCATAACCTTGACAGCTGACTGTTGTGTTTTTCCTCGCTTTGGATTCGGTTCATCGTGTACAGTCCACTCAGT
Organism: Harmonia axyridis; assembly: GCF_914767665.1. Taxonomy (NCBI): domain Eukaryota; kingdom Metazoa; phylum Arthropoda; class Insecta; order Coleoptera; family Coccinellidae; genus Harmonia; species Harmonia axyridis. The sequence continues at coordinate 17,485,133 of NC_059506.1, forward strand.
TGACTGTCGATTGGACATCGGAGTGAAATGATGGAGCCATGTTTCATCCATTATCACATATCGACGCAAAAATTCAGGTTTATTGCACTTGAACAGCTTCAAACACTGCTCAGAAACATTAACACGTTGTTGCTTTTGATCGATTGTGAGCTCGCGCGGCATCCATTTTGCAAAAGTTGGAAGATCGCTATAATCGCTGTATCGCTCTCGAAGGCAAATGGTGAATAATAAAATCGAATTTCGCCAAAAAAATGTGTTTTACTATGGTATACCGTAGACTTTTCATTTGGCCTGTTATTGGAAACCCCTTCATTTCATTGACAAGTTTCCAGTTCAAACTTTTTCGGCATTGTATTCCATTCAGTTTTCATGGAAACATAATAAATAGATTCATTAATGGAATTGCATTCGATCTCAGGAAATAAGATAAAATTACATATATTTCGAATGTTTTCCTGTTGGCAAAGAATTCCAGATTCATAAAACTATGATTGTTCCTTGTCATTAAGGATGGCTTAAACTTATAAGATGAGGAAGTTATGTAAACACGAAAACTACCAGACAAAATAAAATTATATGTTGACATGCACAATTTAGATAATAAGAGTGGTTATCATGCAATTTCTACATAACGATATTTCATAATCGAAGATATAAGTTAGAAATTGATGAGCTGTGAAAAATTAGACTTGAGTGCAATTTCTTCATATTCAAACTAAGTAATCATATTTTCTAGGATTAACAATTCTCGATTTGGAGAAATTCAATAGGATATGACTCAGAGAGGGAATCCTCCCTTCATAGACTCTCCGTTAGACCAATATTTGCTACCTTTGTCGATACTCACAGGGACTGTGATAGACAGTAAGATGAGTCAACGCCAGACATTCTATTTTAGAAAGAGTTCCTCCCCTCACTTAAAACTTCAATCTATTATGAGGTACACACTTCAGTAGCCGAAAGTAAATATGTTGTCAATAGATACCAAAGATTCTATTTCAAGAGGACAGGACGATTTTTCATGTTTTTTTTCTAGTTTCCACTCAATAATGTACCATACTTAATGATTATGGGATTATCTTATTTCTGGAGGTTTAATATCTCACTCAAAGGTGTCGTATTACAATGAAAATGTTTCGGTTTACTATTTGTCATTATAATAAAATGTAACATAACCCAACCTAAATCAACCCTTGTGGAAGGAGTGAGATTTCTTTCAATTTCATTTTCTTAATTTTATGGCTCTTTATTAAACTCCAAAATAAGTAAGACCTAATCGTGTAGTAAAAACGCTCTGGTATGGAGCTGGTATCTGACATCGATCAATGAACTTTGAGAGTAATCAAATAAAATAAAAGAAAAAAAATTAGATGTATACTAGAGACATAATCACTTTTCTGCTAAAAACAGCAGACAAGTGTATGGAAATCTGGAATAGATGAATTCTAATGCAGAACTCCTTCATTCAAGACATTTCGTTGAAGTAAAGAGTTTCCCAATAAGAGGTACCATTTTGAATAGTCCGTTATCTGGGCAGCTGTCACTTTTGAAGCTGTCATCTTTTGATATTTGCAAAATAAAAATTTGGCCATCACTAAAAATTGAATAATACGTGAATAATGGTTTAATGTCTATGTGTTAATGAATGAAATTAATTTCACGGCATTCACGTTGCTCCATATCAACAAAAAAATGCTTTATTTTTCGTCGTGAATTATAACAATTTCAATGTGTTGTTGAATCATGTATTGTTCAATAAATGAAGTTAATTTCACGGCATTCAGTCGATTTTTTAATTCTGGAAAAAGTATCTCCTCGAGCGGGACTCGAACCCGCAACCTCCGAATAACTAGTCCGATGCTCAAACCACTGAGCCACCGAGGAAGCTGAACCATTAATCACGTTTTTATCCTTGGCTCGGTTGGTCGAAAGATTAAGTCATCTGAATAAAGCTGAAGTCGCTATATGTCGACGATGCGACAGGAAAGGTTAATAGAGTAGTGATGATCACTGACGGTATTATGCCGTGAAATTAATTTCATTTATTGAACAATACATGCTTCAACAACGCATTGAAAATTCCCGACGAAAAAAAAAAGGATTTTTTTTGTTGACGTGAAGCACCTTCTCGGCCGCCAATAGAAGGTCTATCTGGTGAACAAAATTGAGCTGTTGGGACAAGTTAGACAATGAGAATACTGCTGCTGTAGCCAGTAGTGTTGACGAAAACCCAGATTCCTCGTCGATCTTGGGATTTATTATTTTTTATAACGAAAGATATTGAAGTATATGGTGATTTAATAAACATCCATTGATACCTCCCAAAATATGTGCCTTTTTTTAAATCAAAATGAAACCTCTTATCGGAAAAACTTTTATAAGCAAAAAAATTCAAATGGACAAGGAATATTTCAACAAAATAACGTGTCTGAAAAATTCCTTAGGAAAGTTTCGGACTAGCAAGAAATCATCAATTTGTAGAACAATATCAATAATTTCCAGTACCGCAGATGGTTTAAAATATCGACGAGACAGGATGGGTGTGCGACGTGCGTTGGAAACAAGTAAACATCAGAGATCGGCTGGAGGGCCGATAAGGCAGAGAGCTGTAAATCACGACGTCTCTTGAGGCTTGGTGACAGGCGGAAATTGCACGTAATTTTATTCGGTCGAGCACTATATTCAGATGAGTTAGTGCTGCGCCCTCTGGGGGTGATTTGTTTCGTTGCGGTAGTTATTGGTAACGTTGTTCGGTGGAAAACCTGAAACAGCGTGGTTCATCTGCCGAAGAAGTTTGACAAATTGCATTTTTCTACGTGTTAGATCAATCAGGCAGAATGCATTTGGTTAATGAAATTCATTATGACTTATTTCATGGAGCACTATGCGGGAATAGTCTATGACACAGTAATTTTTTGATCGATGCTCTTCATCGCAAAAAAATCACTTCATTGATCATGAAGTGAAATAATACTCTGCTTTGAGTGTAGCACTTTGCTTTTTCTTGCCTCTCTTCTAAAAAGTCTAGTTAAACTATACAGGTGCCCCATTTTAAAAGCTCCACTCAAATAACTCCATGGAAAGAGCGAGCGTATAGATCAAAAAATGTTTCAGATGATGAAAGTTTTTAATTTTCAGGGGGACATCGAATGCAGACATACAGTTCGATTTCAAGGTCAAGTAGATTTTTTAATTGAAATATGTATACATATATTCTTCGTGGAAAACTGGAGATATGAAATGCTTTATGCCTAGAATGGTTATGATGAAAATCTTCTACACACAACCTAGGATTAATGATTTTTTACTTTTTACGAGCGGAAGTAGAAGATATTGATGTATACAACGTTTATTTCTAACAATACAACGCTACATGCCGAACAAGTAACTAAACAATCAGAATTTTTGAAGAAAAGTGTTCTGGTAGTGTTATTTCTTGCAAAGGTGATCACAATTGGCCACCGAGATCTTGTGATTCAACACCTTCAGAATTTATTCTTTATTCAAAACCTTTAAGATGGAATTCGTGAAGTAATTGAGAGGCATACTTCCGCAAATGTGCGAATTGGTCATGGAAAATTTGATGAAAAGGATATGGTGCTGCAACCATAACCGTGGCGGATATTTAGCTGAATCAGTTTCCATCATCAATGGGATATTTTCCCATTCCTGTTATTCGAAAGCCCTTTAGATTTAGATATCTGACAATCAACATTGTATTATTCCATTCTCTATTTCAGTATCGTAATGAGTTCATTACAGTTCTAAAAACAGTGCTGTAATGAACTCATTACAGCATTCTTTTCAGTTATATCTTTCGTTTTGTGGTTGTCAATACTGTCTTCCAATCCTATCAAATTTCAACAAACGTCAATAATTCTCAATACATATAATATAATTTGCTTATAGTGAAATGATTTGTACATTAATCGCAATTTCTCTTAATTCTGGTGGTGTTAAATCGATTTCGTCAGACATAATTCACAAATTTAATGCGTGATTGAAAATTATTTCAGAATTTGCGACATTATCCGCAATTCCTCTTAATTCTGTTGGTTTTATATCGATTTCGGCAGAAATAATCCACGAATGTAATCCGTAATTATAAATTATTTCAAAATTCGAAACGTACGATTCAAATCCATATTCCGTAATCTGACAATTTTCATAACAGTCACACCAACTGCCAAGATACAATACAAATGTCACTAGGATGTAAAATCTGAATTTTTCATCGAATTTCGACAATACTTGACTGAAATAGAAAAAATATCGTCTAATACTGGTTGCAGAAGGCAATTCCAATGAGTTCGAATTTCGCATTTGTGTTGGAATACCTAGGAGCCCATTCTGCAACTTGTTTTAGAATATACTATTCCCCAACAATTTCTGTGTGAGGTCCACAGTTGAAATCGACTCAAACTAAACCTATTTTGGACATCCGAGCGTATAAAGGCACTTTTCTCTATTTAATTAATAAAAGATTATCTCAGAATCTCAACAATCTTCCCTTCGCGAAGTCACATGTCAACCTTGAATATCATATTTTCCAATAATCTAAATTTAACCCCAACATTGTTTTTTTCTAATTCGATACTCCTCACAAGTTGATATGAATAAACCTGTACCTGCCTTTTGCGTTTCTAAATTGTGTCTTACCTATATTTCATCATTACTTACATCAACACAGAACCAAACCATCATCAAAATGTTGGGAAACATCTTACCTGAAAAAAGAATAGGTACTCAGTTAATTGTTTGGCTCAGAATCTAATATAAAAGAATATAAATATTTCTTGAAATTCCTCTCACCAGATATCATTCTTAATTATCTGGTAAAGCATCATACAGGGTGAGTATTTGACTAATACAAATATTTCAACCGAAGATTTCTGAGGTCAAAAGAAGCACTTTTTACCTTTACTATTTTTTCGGATTCGGCCCGGTTAAAAAGATACAGCCTGTTGAAACTCGATTAAAAAAATGTATTTCTCGTGAATGATTCTATCTAAGGAAATAATTTTTGGAATATAGCTTTTCCTAAGGAGAACTCATATCACCACCTTTGTACCTGTACAAGAAAGAGATGTCCTGATAATTATAACATTATTTTGTTGAAGACTATACTTTGCTGAAAACATACCAGGTAGATGATAGTCCAATATTTTTAGTTTAACAAAAATGTAACAGACACTATCATTAACACAGAATAGGAAGGAACTCACCTAACTCCAGGTGGGTATTGAATACCTAAAAATAATTTTAAAAAGCTCATAAATGTTCTTATCCGATTTTCTTTTGTTTTCAAATTATAGCGTAATTAAATTTTTTTTTAATAGTTTACCGCTTCTTATCACAAATGCTGTAGGTTCCGATTGTTTGGTCCGTTATGTTGTTCTGACATCTGGTTAGTCTCGGTGTCACTGTGTTTGACCCGATTATTTTCGAGTTTGTACGATCTAAGTCTTAAAAACCATTTTAATGTAGGAAATTTTGTTTGTTTATAATTACGCTATATTCTCAAAACACATTGGAATCGTATGAGAGCATATATTGGTATTTTGAAATTATTTTTACGTGTATCATACAGCAGTCCGACCATTAGTTTGTGAGATATTGCGTTGAGTTTAGCTACTTTTGTTATTTGAAAAGAGATGGGAACAAAAGAATTTCGTGTAATGATAAAATATTGCCATTGACAAAAAAAGAAAAAAAAATTCGTGTGCTGATTAAATATTGCTTTGTGAAGGGAAAAAATAGAGTTGAAGCAAAATCTTGGCTTGATGGAGAGTTTCCGGGGTCTGCACCAGGAAAATCGACCATCATCATTGACTGGTATGATAAGTTTAAAAGTGGTGAAATGAGCACCGAAGACGGCGAACGCAGTGGACCCCAAAAGAGGCTGTCACCGACGAAAAAATCAAAAAAGTTCACAAAATAATTTTGAATGACCGTAAAGTGAAGTTGATCGAGATTGCAAAGATATCATCTGGACGTGTACATCATATCATTCACGAATATTTGTACATGAGAAAGCTGTTTGCAAAATGGGTCCACGCGAGCTCACAATCGATCAAAAACAACAACGTGTTAATGATTCTGAGCAGTGTTTGAAGCTGTTTAAGTGCAATAAACCTGAATTTTTACGTCGATAATTGATGAAACATGGTTCCATCATTTCAATCATGAGTCCAATCGACAGTCAGCTGAGTGGACTGCACACGATGAACCGAATCCAAAGCGAGGAAAAATACAACAGTCAGCTGGCAAGGTTATAACATCAGTATTCTGGGATGCGCAAGGTATAATATTCATTGATTACCTCCAAAAGGACCAGACCATCAACAGCGATTATTATATAGCGGGATCGTTTAAAGGATGAAATCGTTGAAAAACGGCATCATTTGAAGAAAAAAAAATACTGTTTCATCGAGACAATGCGCCGTGTCATAAATCAATGAACACAATGGCAAAACTGCATGAATTGGGCTTCGAATTGCTTCTGCACTCACCGTACTTGCCAGATCTGACCCCAGCGATTTTTTTCCTGTTTTCAGACTTCAGAAGAATGCTCGCTGGAAAGAAATTTAGCGCCAATGAAGAAGTTATCGCCGAAACTGAGGCCTATTTTGAAGCGAACAACAAATCGTAGTATAAAAATGGTAACTATATGTTGAATAATAAAATCGAGTTTTGCCAAAAAAAAATGTGTTTTACTATGGTACGGGGACTTTTCAATTGGCCTGTTAATACGCAACTGTAGTTTGGTGCGTCCTCTCGACTCACCCTGTATGTATATATGTATATGCTCCTATCATAATTCAGATAATTTAAGGGCGATCTTGTGCGAAGAACCCCCATGTTGCAACCACGATAAGATCGGAGCAATCGCTGAATTGGCCCCATGAATGAACAGTTTTCCACCCCCTCGAATAGGTCGTTACTGTTGTATTCATCGCGCGAGACAATAATACGGTTCGAAATCGAGGGGTGCGGTTTTTGAAGTGTCGCATCTTCCCCGTTTATTTGTTTTCAAACAGATGCGAATCGGAGATGAAACACGCGTCTGTTTTTTCGTCGGCTCATGACGTTTTGAAGTTGTCCCCTAATGGATATAAAGAATGATTTAAAACCTTCGGCTTCGGATTTTGAATAGTCTCAGTCATTCGAGATTGTCCTCTTCTGTCTCAGCTTTCGAACACAAAATAAGGAAGGTGAAATTTAAATTATTTTTCGATTGATGATGTTTGAAAGGTAATTCAAACAGGTTTTTCCTCCAACAAAAAAAAACTTACATTTCCTATCTCAACCATCCAGTTCAATACAAAATGACAGACTTATTCAACAGTGGACTCAAGAAAGAAAAAAAAAAGTATCCTATTTCGAATTATGGATTGATGGATTTTATGGATTTGCCTGTGGTGATCATGGGATTATATAAGTCTATGAATGTAGAATTATTTCATAATTGGATGGTGGATAATGTACTGTTAAGTTTTTATTGATTTTTATATCTTTTAGTTGATTTTGATTTGTGGAATTATTTGAATACCGCGTACTGTATTATATTCTGTTTATTTAGAAGTCACGTACAGGCTCACGCCTCTGTGATTATATGTTTATATCCTGTAGCTTACAGAGTTGGGTTTTCATATAAATACCGTTTTTGTAGATGATTGGAATGATTTGTTCATAGCTCAGATGATGAATTTCGAAAATTCTATGGAGAATGACCGAAGTTATATGATATCAAGCTAAATAAAAAATATATGTAAACAAAGTCCTGGCATAGCATCTATAGTTTATTCATATTCTATTTTAAAAATAAATATAGTTTTATCTGTTTTTGTTCTTTTTTCGAGTAATCCAAAAATCTAATGAATTCTAATTCTTTTATAGAATTTTTACTGAGTATTAAATCAAAAACTTTATTTAGAAGAGTAAAGTATTCCTCCAGCTCTTAACCATTTAAAGATAATAGTAGAATGCCAGAAAATTCTAAAATTCACAAATTAAAAATTATTTCATACTCAGGGGTTATTCACAGGTTTAGGACCAAAAAAAAACAACTTCTTAAAAAAAATCGACGTTTCGTCGATATACTTCGACTTCATCAAGACTAAAAATGGAAACAGCAAATTTATTATTTCATACAAAAATGCTTAGTGAGTGAATAAAAGCTGTTATGTGCAAAATTTTCTATTTAAAATAATAGCAAATAGTATAAAAGCATTTCCATATAGTGTAAAAGATAGAAAACTTGAGTGAGTATAGTATCTATACTTTTTATACAAGATTAATCAATCATCATGTCATGAACAGTTTCAATAAATACTGACTTTTGAAAGTATTTTACACATCGGCTGATAGATTGCTATCAATTCTGAATGTTACAGTACAACTGCAATGTTAAAATTCTTCATATACCAATGGATTATTTGAATTTTAATTCTATCTTATTCTAATGCACTATTTAGTAAATTTCTCAATCAGTTTTTTTTTCTGTTTTCTTCACCAGTTTAGCTACCACAGTTAAAACATAAGATCCATAAGAGTTATATGATTAGAATTATCCATTGTATCCAATTTTTGACTAGCCTTTGGTGAAAAGTTATATGCATATTTTAATGATCTTTAATGGGATATATCATGGGTTACTCTTGAATGAATATCTCTTCATAGGATTTCCTTGAAATGATATAGCATTCCACTATATTTTTACGTTATATAACCTGAATTCCAATTTATGAAATCACGACTGTATGCGCCCCTTCGTAGTTTCGAAAATTTATGATCTTTCGGATACAAAAATGATGAAAATAATATAAATTGGTGATCTCTATTATGAACCACAGCAACTTTTAGTGATATTTTTGTAACCATAATTAAAGCCGCGACTAGACAGACGTTCAAGGCTTCAATGACAATCATTCCTGAATAGACTTAGACTACATATCTAAATTTCTCTTATACAAGACTGGTGTATAATTGAAAAATTAGAAAAGCAATAAAATTAATTCGGGAGCTTTTGCAAAATTTTTCGAATTCATTTTCAGGTATTCGCCAGATCTGGCCCCTAGCGACTTTTTCCTGTTCTCAGACCTAAAAGGAAGCTTCAGCGCCAATGAAGAAGTGATCGCCGAAACTGAGGTCTATTTTGAAGCGAAAGACAAATCGTAGGTACTACAAAAATGGTATCGAAAAGTTGGAAGATCGCTATAATCGCTCTATCGCCCTCAAAGGCAACAATGTTGAATAATAAAATCGGTTTTGCAAAAAAAAATGTGTTTTACTATGGTAGACCGGGGACTTTTCAATTGGTCTGTTAGTGTAGTTACTCTTACTATTATATCGATTCCTTAAAAATGAATCACACTAAAAAATATCAACAGTTTGTTACTTCTCAAATCCAATTCATGTTTTTTACCTAGAGCAATTTACATAATTTCAAATGCGGAGGTAGTCAGTCGCTGGGGTTGATGAACTCACATAACAGAGATTCCGTTTGAACATCAACAATAAATATTTTGTTGTGGATCGTAAATTGTAGGTGCACCGTGTATAATTAATATTCGGATAACCTCTCGGGATATTTGTGCAAGGAGTTAACACTTTGGGCGTAGTTTGACTAAGGGCCAAAGGGTTTGCTTGATGAAGCCAAACAAACGGCTATCCGCACAGAATTTGTTTACGAATGTTATGTGAAGATATATCGCTGTAGGGTAGCTTACAAAAGGGTACACGTGGTGCAGAATTACATGAAGAAATAATTTTGAATGTGAAGATCAACGGCCGTTTTCTGAAAGGCCAATCAACGTAAAATTCAACTCATTAAGCCAATTGAAAAGTCCCCGGTCTGATGCACAGACGGCGGTGCTAGTATCAAATCCATATGATTTTTAGTTAGTACCAACCTTCAAACGATACGTGTCAAAATTCGCGTTGTGAGTGAAGCTAATTTTATTATTCGAAAAAGGATGGAAATAAAAAGAATTTTGTGTGCTGATATAATACTTTTTGAAGGGAAAAAATATAGTTAAAGCGAAATCTTGGCTTGTTGAAGAGTTTCCGGGGTCTGCACCAGGAAAATCAACCATCAACGCGAACTCACAATGGATCAAAATCAATAACTTGTTAATGATTCTGAGCAGTGTTTGAAGCTGTTTAAGTGCCATAAACCTGAATATTTGCATCGATATGTGACTCTGGAGTCCAATCGACAGTCAGAGTGGACTGCGCACGATGATCAAATCCAAAGCGAGGAAAAACACAACAGTCAGTTGACAAGGTTATGGCATCAGTATTCTGGGATACGCAAGGTAAAATATTCATTGATTACCTCCAAATGGCCAGACCATCAACAGTGATTATTATATAGCGTTATTGGATCATTTAAAGGATGAAATCGTTGAAAACGTCCCCATGTGGAGAAAAAAAAGATGCTTTTTCATCAAAACAATGCGCCGTGTCATAAATCGATGAAGAATGGCAAAATAGCATGAATTGGGCTTCGAGTTGCTTCTGCATCCACCGTATTCGGCAGATCTGGCCCCCCAGCGTCTTTTTCCTGTTCTCAGACCCTAAAAGAATTCTCGCTGGAAAGAAATTTAGCGCCAATGAAGAAGTAATCGCCGAAACTGAGGCCTATTTAATATTTTGGAGCGAAAGACAGATCGTACTACAAAAATGGTATCGAAAATTTGATAGATCGCAATAATCGCTGTATCGCCCTCGAAGGCAACTATTTTGAATAATAAAATCGAATTTTGCCAAAAAAAAATGTGTTTTACTATGGAAGACCGGAGACTTTTCATTGGCCTGTTAATAGCTGTCAATTCTATGATCAAACGCCAACTGGGTTGCTGAAAGTAAGGTTATCTCCTTTTATTTGAACATTGTGCCAGTAGTCAAATATTACGCGTAAATTGTACGTCAAGCGTCATTTTGGGTTTCTGAAACGTAGTTTAATTTTTCTTTTCAAGTTAAAAGCTCCAGGTAATATAGGTCAGTTAATTTTACACTGTACAATATTTCAAAAACCCCAATCGATTTGACATCGCTGTTAAGTTGAATGTTGTATTAGTTGAACAAAGGTTTGATCAGTCTTTCAGAAACCGGGGGTAAATACACTTTGCAAAATAATTATATTACAGGTTCAACAAGTCGTTTCAAACGGCGATTATCCTGATTATTGACAAAAAAACTACACTAGAGCCAATACCTACATATGTCACTCCAACGAATTGCAATGTTTGATTTTTTATGCGACATTAAATTAATATCAAATTAATATTGATGTCAAATAGTGAGAATTAAATTAATTGAATTAATTAATATGTAGTGTAGAATATCGTGAAATTCTAATTGAGCTGCTTTCAAAAAGCTCCCGTCTTCACGTCAGTGCTATCCTGATTTTTTGTGCCCAAGCTCGAATCTTGAGCGTTGCATTCATTTCTTCAAGGGGAATTATAAAACTAGAGAAGCATTTTAATGCTTTTCACAAGGAAAAAAGTAATAAAAAAAATTACATACTCTATTTCATTACAAATACCATTTGACATAATATGTGGTTAAAGATCATAGGTTAATAATTGGTTTATTAATTATCATCGAATAAATCACGTATGGGCGATTTGAATATAAAACCTAAGATCATTTAGCACACACCGTGTGAAGAATTTCAGCGTTAATTCCCTGGGAAAAAAATCTAATAGGACGTCTATTAAGAAGCAATCGATAAACGAACGGATCGAGTCTAACCCCATGCACCACACTCGACTTGGTATTCGGTTCATTGTTCCATTGAACCAATTAAAGAGGTACCTACACAACTTCGTACAGACATAATTATAAGAATCGTTGAGGTACTTGTATGAATTAGAATAGGTATATATGGTAATAAAGTTCACGTGTTGATGACCTCTCTAGTGGCTATTTCAGACTGGCATCTATTATATGAGAAGCGAGAAAAGAAAGAGCGAAAATAGAGCTTACCGTCTGTCGGGCATCGTGAATAGATCCTCGTTTGCAGATGCGAATGCACGGAGATGAAGTAAGTGCATCGCAGGATTTCGAAAGATCTATATTTGTAAAGAAGGTGCGATTGAGAATTTTCAATTCTTGATCCTTTTGAATCCAAGTTCAACAATAACAAATAGAATATCTTCTATACAGGGTGTGGCGTAATAATGGATAATACTGTACTGGCGAATAGGGGAGGTCATGGCCGACCAGAAAATGTAGAGTAATATTCAGTAAAAATATCATAGTTTTCGAGATATCGGACAATTTCATTTTTTTCTAAAAAGTGCACCTTTACTCACCAAATTCATTGCTGTGATCACAAATCTTGTTATTTCTTTGGGCTTTGTTTTTTATTTTACTCTCAAATAGCTGTACTATGAGATAAACTACCAAATTCCTACCATCTTGCTTAATTAGGAGAAAAAAAGTATGATAATCCTCATGTTTGCACTTTTTAGAAAAAAAATGAAATTGTCCGATATCTCGAAAACTATGATATTTTTACTGAACATAACTTTACATTTTCTGGTCGGCCATGACCTCCCCTATTCGCCAGTACAGGATTATCCATTAATTACGCCACACCCTGTATATGGGTCATTCTACGCAAACTATCATTTTGAGTTGTATGAATTTTAAAAAAACAAATATTTAAATATATTGATGATAAAATTTATACAAATTATATTCATTGTCTTGTTGCGGAATAATGACAAGATCAGACAAGTTTTTGTAATTTAGGCTCAGTTTCACCAAATGCTTTAATCTTGACTTAGCTCTTAAGTGAGGCCTTAGATCACGATTAATGTAATGTAGCGTTTCACCACACTCCAAAGCGCCATTTAATCGACCAATCGCGATTTAGCACTAATCGGCCATTTTTGGAGGATTATAACCTTTCAAGTTGAGATTAATAATTATTTATCAGTATGGAACTCATGTCTATGTAATGATTTTTCCGGAAATTTCTAATTTTTGGTCAATTTTATCGAAATATGACTATATGTATAGGCTCAATATTTCCCATTCAAAATACACGTAAACTTTGTTTTTGTGTTTTATGAAATTTATTGCAAAGAATAATTTATTGATATGTTTGATTGGAATATTATTTAAGAAGCAGTTAAACTTGTTAATAAAAATAAATAAGTTAATAAAATTACTTATATAGTTTTTTTTCCAGACTGTGTGGTTTTGTGAAATGGGATAATTTCTTTTCAACTTCTGCAAGTTTCCGACATTTCGGAGCACATCACTCGACATTTTCGGCAAAAATTAACTTTGTTTTTTGTTTACAAGATGACAAATGATTTGAAATGTTATGAGTTATGAATGAATGACACCTGACACCTAGCGCCAATGGTGGTCATCACTGCTTATACGATACAGAACACTATATAACTGTTTGTTCACAACGTTGCCAAATGGTTTGACTATTTAATCGCGATTTGGTTAATCGCGATCATCTTCGGACGGGTTGATGCATGGTGAAACAGAAAACACTGTTAAGCCTGCTTTAGTAACAAGCGGAGTTTAATCAATCTGGGATCAATTGCTGTTTGGTGAAACTGGGCCTTAGTAAGATTCTTCGGAAATATAAAAAATAGATTCTAGAGTTCTGACGCCATTGTCATCTTTTGAAACCTTGTTTCCTTTTACTCAGTTCGTCAATAGGTCTTATAATTTTGTGTTTTTTTTCTTCAAATATAGATCGCGTTCTTTTTGTCTTAGTTTTTCTTTTCCATCTGGATCCGCCTTGAATCTCTCATACCTTTTTTTCAGCTTTCCTTTTCCGCTTTATTTTTTCTTCCTTTGACAACGGCATATTACCCCCAAAATGAATTTGATTTCCTTCAATAGAATAATAAGATGATTTTAAGCTTCAAAATTCTGGCACTTTTTTTGACAGAGAAATGACGAATTCGAATTAAATGAAATCGCTTATAATAAAATATCATTCAACAGAAAGAATGAACAAATATAATTTCACGAAATATATTTACCAGAGAAATGACTGCAGTTTGTAACAACTATTTTTTTTTATAACAGAAGGTCAAATTAACAATGATGCACGAAACAGGTTCAAAAAAATATACTGCACGTGCTAATCTTGAAATGCAAAATGTCTTCTTCTTAAAGGTTTGCTTATAGCTCCATCAGTTATGTTGTTTATGTAATTTTCTACTAGGGCCAGAGGAATGACTAAGTAGGACGGTTCTCGATACTAATATTTGTTTAAAAGTAAAAGACTACGTTATTTGCGTTATTGAAAATCTTTTCGATTTTTTTTAGTTTTCAAAGGAATTTTTTTTCTGTTGTAACTTTTTCATTGTTCTACATAGAATATTTTTATTATATTATATTTTCTTTATATTCAAAGCAAAATATGAAGGTCCGGATATTTTTGTCCAGAAGTGTAGATTTTTTAGAAGAAAAAAAACTGGTAGGCCAACGGATGTTTTATCAATTTTTCAGAACTTCAAAAATTTCATGGAGAGTTGAGATATTTTTCCTTGGTTGCTCCCAAACATTTATTGTTGGGAATAATTGAAATCCCATAATTACAAATGAATGGATTAAATTTTAATTTCAAATTCTACATCACCCTCTTTAAGGATAATTTTTTTCCGTTATCTCTGGAAGGTCGAAAACTAAATTCATCAGAAACCATCTCGAAATAAATTGTTGACAACGAATTGCGTAATTTATTATTGAATTGAGTACAAGTAAAAAATTGAAAAAATTTCACCCAAAAGCATCAACTGAAGAGGATTTTCATTTGGATTCAATTGTGAACTTATGCAGCGTTACAAGCTGTTCATAACATCTGACGAAATATGAGACTATGTTTGAAAAACCTCAAAACGTTATATCCGAACAAACAATGCCTACGTTACCATATAGTCTGTGTAATTAAAAACAGTAAATTTACGATAGTGGCAAGTTTGAATGCTCTCGCCAAGTGCTTTATTTGGTAGGCATTTTCTCGTCGTAGGCTTTTTCTTGAAAAGCCAGTCTACTACAATCTACGGTCTACTTCGAGCTCTTTCTCTACTCTTACTTGTCAACGGTTTCAAAATTAATGTTATACAAACGTCAAACATCAGACGTAGACGTAATTTTAATGTTAACGATAACTCACATCTAGTAATGGGGTTTTCGCATGAGAAAATAATCAATGATTTTTAATCAGATAACTCTCCAAACAACAGCATATCTTACAGAGAACAGACTGATTCGGTTCGAATTTTTTTTCATTTACTAAAAATGGTAAAAAAAAATGTTGAAAGCGGAATATTACAAAATTTATACATATATCCACTTGATGAAATAATATTTTTGATAAAACAATAACACTGATTTCGAGGTACTGATGATAAGTCTCATTTCAATTTTTTCCGTAACAACAGATCCGTCTAGGTTGAAATATAGTTGGTATACAGGGTGATTCACCGAAATGGCCTATTTGACGTTTATGGTAAACTAATCATAATTTTGTGCTGAAAATTTGCGTGTTGGGGTTTGAGACGATGATCCTTCTCCCTAAAATATTTTCAGATCTCTACAACTCCCGGTTATACCGGAAGCAGACTACTACTTCCTCATTTCAAATTGCATATCCAGTATATTAGGTATTGCATCATAAGATAGTTTTTTTGATGACATAAAAGAAGCCTTTGATTCTTGCACCCACGAAGTACAGAAATTACAATTCGATTCATCTTCTAAATTCAAAGGCGATGGTTCACGTCTCGTTGCTAGATTAGATAAAGGTACTTTATCCTCATCAGCATAAGTGAAATGGTCTTCTTTGGGATTGTGATTTGTCTTTTAAAGACGTCTCTATTTGCAGCCTGTCAGTCAAACTTTTCATTAATGTTGATTTGTTATGAAGTACAGGGTGGGCAAATTTCGATGTTTTAGCACTACAACTTTTGAACCAGAGGTGATAGACAAAATCTGATACCCCATTCTCGGTCTCTTTTTCTGAGAAACTGACAAGGGTGGTATTCATTTTTGGACACCTTCTCTTGTTTTCGAGTTATAAGCGAAAATTGGAAAAATGGCGATATCGAAAAACATTTATATCTCCGCTAATACTGATGATAGAGCTCTGAAATTAAAACATTATACAGGCACTTTTTTTACGTAGAATCCAGTGGCGTGCTCGTATTTTCAAAAGGATTTTTAATTACGAAGCTATGACCCAAAGTTATCTTTTTTCAAATGGGAACATTAGATTTTTGTGTCATTTTCTGAAAGCTCAATTTTTCCTGATTTCAAAAATATATAACATCGTATGCTTCGGATCAATATAAATAATAGAAAATGGCAAAAATCCTCTTTTCACCTAAGAGTCTCAATATTTCTATGATTTCAACTGTTGATGAACACAGAAAAATTGAGCTTTCTATAACAAGAGCCGTGTCCTTCTGTCAATCGGATTATTTATATGCTTTGCACTTATTTCTACAAAATTCGAATCTAGATATGTTTTATAAATTATTTATCTAAAAATTGATTTGGAAATTACGGAGAAACCACAAGATCGAATTTTTCAATCAAAAGAGTTGTATTGAGATGCATTTATCAGAAGATTATTTACATAGGTTTCCAGAATCAATAAGCACAAGTACCAATCCATTTTAAACAGCATATAAAACAATGCATATATGATTGAACACAACAATTTAATTACGAAGGGACAAACAAGAAATAATATTCAACTTAATAATGACAACAATTGCACAATGCGCAGTCGACACCTCTTCTCGATATTTCAATAGATGAATATTTGAAACTGTGTTCAAGCTACCTAGAAAACTTTTTCCAAGTTCGTTTATCTTTTCGAAACTATTTGTATAAAATAAATATAGATTTGAATTTTGTAGAAATGAGTGAAAAGCATAAAAATAATCAGATTGACGGAAGGACACTGCTCATGTTATAGAAAGCTCAATTTTTCTGTGTTCATCAACAGTTGAAACCATAGAAATATTGGGACTCTTAGGTGAAAAGAGGTTTTTGGCCATTTTCTATTATTTATATTGATCCGAATCATACGTCATATATGTATTTTTGAAATCAGGAAAAATTAAGCTTTCCGAAAATGGCACAAAAATCTAGTGTTCCCATTTGAAAAAACATAACTTTGGGTCATAGCTTCGTAATTGAAAATCCTTTTGAAAATACGAGCACGCCACTGGATTCTACGTAAAAAAGTGCCTGTATAATGTTTTAAATTCAGAGCTCTATCATCAGTATTAGCGGAGATATAAATGTTTTTCGATATCGCCATTTTTCCAATTTTCGCTTATAACTCGGAAACAAGAGAAGATGGCCAAAAATGAATACTACCCTTGTCAGTTTCTCAGAAAAAGAGACCGAGAATGGGGTATCAGATTTTGTCTATCTCATCTGGTTTAAAAGTTCTAGTGCTAAAATATCGAAATTTGCCCACCCTGTACAAATGTATCTTCTCGGCCATTTGTAGACATTGCTGTTATCCCAGAAATTCCAGATATTTGCCTGGGTTTTCTATATACGGTACCATACTTGTCATTAATGAACGGCGCTCTTTTATTATAGAAAATGAAGCTTTCACCATTTCTTTACTCAATGTCGAGTTATAATGACTTTTCAATTTGCTGATCATGAATCGAAGTGTAGTTTCAGCAGTAAGTAATGTTGCATCTTCGTCCGTACTTATGAGTGGTTTATTGCTTTCTTGGACGTTTCAAAAGACGTTTGCGCTTTATTAAGCTTTTTTTTATCATGATCATGAGTCGTAGGGTAGTTTCAGCAGTAAGTAGTGTTGCATCTTCGTCCGTACTTATGAGTGGTTTATTGCTTTCTTGGACGTTTCAAAAGACGTTTGCGCTTTATTAAGCTTTTTTTTATCATGATCATGAGTCGTAGGGTAGTTTCAGCAGTAAGTAGTGTTGCATCTTCGTCCGTACTTATGAGTGGTTTATTGCTTTCTTGGACGTTTCAAAAGACGTTTGCGCTTTATTAAGCTTTTTTTTATCATGATCATGAGTCGTAGGGTAGTTTCAGCTAGGGGTGCAACGAAACGCCATTTTCAAACCGAACCGAATTTTTCGATCCGTCTATATTGGCCGGACCGAACCGAATTTGTAGGCCGAATCACAAACCGAACCGTTGGCCGGATCGCAGATCGAAACTCCTTCAAAGAAGCTTCAGAAAAAGGACTAGAGGAGCGTTGCAAAAATCTAGTTTTTAATAAAAACTATTCCATAGCTACCTTCATCGACCCGAGATATAAAAATGTGTTTTTTAACACATCGGAAAAAAAATCAATTATTTCCATTGTGATCAAGGAAATAACTTCTATAAGTAGACTTACTGGAGGAAGCGATTCGGAAACGAATAACTCAGATGACGAACCATTAATAAAAAAAAAGAAGGCCAGTAACGAGACTTCAACTTTATGGCAATGCTTTGAAGACATTGCCAATTCCTCTAAAGAAAACAAAAACTGTGATGTTAAAAAATCCATTACGGATGAAATTGGTGAATACCTCCAAAAACCCATTTTATATCGGAATTCGTGTCCTCTCGAATTTTGGAAGACACAGAATAAAAACTTTCCTTACATTTTCAAACTTGTACCGAAATTTCTTTTATGTCCTGGAACAAGTGTTCCAAGCGAACACTTATTCTCAGAAATGAGGAACATTTTCGAAGATAAGAGAAGTTCCTTGGATCTCGAAATGGCCGAAAAAATAGTGTTCATTCATGAAAATGTTTAGTTGTTTTATTTGACTACTCTATAGAATCAGAAATATTTTTGTTTTCATCCTGATGTTATTAATTATGAATTATGTTATGATCCTTTTCGTGAAGAGTATTTTTTATGTTTTCAGCTGTGATAATTATGAATTACGTTCCTTTTCTTCTAGAAGACTTTTATTTTTTAATCTGTGATATTTAGGATTGATATATCATATTTCTAGAAGACTTTTTATTTTTATTATGCAAATAAATTATCAAAATCATCTCCTGTTTTTCTTTCAATTTTCACTTGGAAAAATTCGGCCGAATCGAATTGGAATTCGGCCTAGGCCGGAATTCCGGCCGAGCAGCCGAATCGGCCGGAATTGGTAGTTCGGTTCGGTTTCGGTTGCAGCCCTAGTTTCAGCAGTAAGTAGTGTTGCATCTTCGTCCGTACTTATGAGTGGTTTATTGCTTTCTTGGACGTTTCAAAAGACGTTTGCGCTTTATTAAGCTTTTTTTTTATTGTCCAATATGCAATTTTAATTTTGAATCCTGCATGGAAAATCCCGCAATATTGATCCCGCAGAATTTCAGAGGGATCCCGCATCTGCGGGATTGGATTCCCTACTCGTGAGTGGTTGTTTCAGTCGTCCAAAGCTCACTGAACTCGTTCGGTACGGTCTAATCTTCTAACAAATATATTCTCGGATCCGTGTCGTTGTCCTGGAACTTGCGCTTATCTTTCCCAAACGTGCATATTTCAATGGAGCGGATGGTGTGAAATTAAGAATGAAACGAGGAGGCAGGAGAGAAAACGGAGACTGCTTTGGGTCGGTTGTAAACCTGCTTTATGAAGACCACATCCGACCAAGTCGTTCACGACACTAATGGACCGGGACAATTAAAACTTTTGTCGGTACGTCTGCACGAAATTTCGACAAGGTGAACGAAAGAGCAATAGTGAATCGAGGCTTTCGTTTCATGCGATACTGCCCTCTCTGGTGATCCTGGTGTCTTGAAGATCTATTATAAAAGTAGGAATGAATACATTAATAGATAGAGATACGTACAACTTTCCGAATTATACAGGGTGTTTCATTGGGAAACGGAAATACTTCACAGGTGCATAGGTGGCACCAATGAGGTTCTGGAGATACCCCATTCATTGGGTCTTACTGTCTTCGTAGCCGAGATACAGGGTGTTTTATGAATTTTGCCTGTTTCTTTCTGAGGCCATATCAAACGAACCACCCGGTATATTTTCTTCATATTTGGCAAATATGTTCCTAATTGAGAGCCCAAACGTATCATGCAATAACCGCCTTGAAAATCCAGGTCCGGGTTACCAAAAAATTATGAATCATTTGAATCCTCGAAACAACACCCTGTACATCGGATTTTTGAAAATCTGTTTTAATATTCGGAAACACCACTGAATACTAAACTGAGACGTGTACTTCAAATTTTCGCGCAAAAAGTTCTACTGCATAAATTTTCAACGTGAAAGTGAAGTTTTTAAGAACTTGGATACCTGAAAGTGGTTTGAAGTGACTTTTAACAATGAATTATCAAAAATATTGAATCCATAATTATTTCAACATTACTTTGTAATTCATTTTCACATAAAACACCCTGTATCTCGGCTACGAAGACAGTAAGACCCAATAAATGGGGTATCTCCAGAACCGCCTTGGTGCCACCTATGCACCTGTGAAGTATTTCCGTTTCCCAATGAAACACCCTGTATATGGGCCATTCTACGCAAACTATCATTTTGAGTTGTGTGAATTTTGAAAAAAGAAATATTCAAATTTATTAATGATAACATTTATTTAAATTGTTTTCTTTGTTTTGATGCGAAATAATGACAGACAAGTTCTTAAATTTAGTGAGATTTTTCGGAAATATAAAAAAAAATAGTTTCCAGGGGATTACAGAGTTCTGACGCCATTGTCTTCTTTTAAAACGTTGTTCCCTTTTAGTCAGTTAGTTGATTGGTCTTAAAATTTTGTATTTCTTTTTCTGCAATCTTCATACTTTTTTTTTGGTTCCTTTTTCCGCTTTAATTTTTCTTCGGTTCACAACGGCATATTACCCTTAAAATTAAATTGATTTCCTTCAATTAAATAATAAGATGATTTAAAGTTTTAAAATTCAGTTAAAACTGATGTCCGTCGTTCCTCTGGCACCTTGTTTGCCAGAGGAACGGCGATTTTGAATGAAATAATCAATAAATCCGACCATGCTTAATATTTCAACCTAGTTTTTTTCATGATTGATCTTGAATTACTTATAATAATATACCATCCATCAGAAAGAAAAAACAAACGTGTCAGTATTTAATGATCGTGAGGTTTTATAGAGTTTAGTTTTTTTTTTTTTTTGTAAAGGCTGGAAGAAATACATATTTTGTTCAATATTTTTTATTCCGACTCTCCAAAGCTTTTGAGAGAACTCTTAGAAATTTGGAATTTTTACGAAAAACTTATTTAGAATTTTCACTCTCAATTGGTGAAACAAGCTGAAAAAAATTCAATAAAATGCCTCTGCGCATGTTGTATATAGAATCCGAAAACACTGCAAATCTTACACTATGGTTTATTATTTCTATCTATCTCATAGAATATCCAAATCGATGAAACAAAAGGCTTCATATAATTAAAGAAACATTCATTATTATTATTTTAAATTTTTATTATTCAGAATGAAATATTGAAAAATTCATAACTCCGAAACGGTAAGACCTAAGACATCGCGGTAAAAAATAGTAAGTATAATCAGTTCCATTGTGTCAATACATGTTGCTGAATTCATTATTATATGTTGTCAAGTTTCTCAGAAATAATTATATTTTTCATTTGAAGAGAAGCACTTAATAATTATGAAAAATTTCAGGGGGGTGCAATAAAAACCCAAATCAAGTTCCAGTTCAATGAGAACAAAAAAAATTCTTCCTAATAGAAGCGAAGAATTTTGATTTACATTTAAATGTTTGTATATTTAGAATAACTCCCAATTCTCTTATATCCAAGATGACATTACCCAAGTTATACTATGTTGTGCATACAGAATATCTAAAATTACACTCTCCAACTTTCTATACTTAAATTCGTGGACTCAGTTCAAGAGGATGCTGTGAACGTAACGAAGTCGTGCCAATAATCAAGAGAAATTGCGATCATCAATCTACTTTTACTCCAAATGCAACGAATTCATGAATATTTATGTAATTTATGTATACAGGACATTTCGTTACAGGCCATTGTTTTCGTTGAAAACATTACCAATTGTCGTACATTCAAGTGAGACAAAATTTTCGCTGTTTTCTTAATTCATATTGCGTCTATGCTTCATTGATATTGGTTTATTAATTTGAATAATAATCCTTTGGAAATGTCTCCTTCATGGATAATTGTTAAGTTGGAAATAAACAACTGCCAAAATTAATCCAATGGAATCAATTCATTTTTTTAACAAAGTTACATACATCTACCTTCTCCTGAAGGTGTAAATTAGTCATAATATTTTTGTTTTGCTTCCCGTGTTCCAACTTCCTCATTCCCAATTTTTCTAGCTTTTTCTGATTACTTCTCTTCTTCTAAGAAGACAGGTTTTTCAGTAGACCAATTGAAAAGTCCCCGGTCTGATGCACAAATGGCGGTGCTAGTATTAAATCCATATGATTTTTAGTTAGTACTAACCATCAAACGATACGTGTCAAAATTTGACCGAGTCCGACTATTATTTTGTGAGATATTGCGTTGTGAGTGTAGCTACTTTTGTTATTTGACAAAAGATGAAAAAAAATTTCGTGTGCTGATCAAATATTGCTTTTTGAAGGGAAAAATAAAGTTGAAGCAAAATCTTGCCTTGATGAAGTGTTTTAGAGGTCTGCACCAGAAAAATCAACCATCATTGATTGGTATGCTAAGTTTAGACGTGGTGAAATGAGCACCGAAGACGGCGAACGCAGTGGACGCCTTAAAGAGGCTGTCACCGACGAAAAAATCAAAAAAGTTCACAAAATAATTTTGAATGACCTTAAAGTGAAATTGATCGAGATAGCAGACATTTTGAAGATATCATCTGAACGTGTATATCATATCATTCACGAATATTTGTACATGAGAAACCTGTGTGCAAAACGGACGCCGCGCGAGCTCACAATCGATCGAAAGCATCAACGTGTTAATGATTCTGAGCAGTATTTGAAGCTGTTCAAGTGCAAAAAACCTGAATTTTTGCATCGATAAATGACCATGGATGAAACATAGCTCCATCATATCACTCCCAAATCCAATCGACAGTCAGCTGAGTGGACTGCACACGATGAACCGAATCCAAAGCCAGGAAAAAGTCAACATTCAGCTGGCAAGGTTATGGCATCACTATTCTGGGATGCGCAAGGTATAATATTCATTGGTTACCTCCAAAAGGGCCAGACTATCAACGTCGATTATTATATAGCGTTATTGGACAGTTTAAAGAATTAAATCGTTAAAAAAACGGCCCCATTTAAAGAGAAAAAAAGTGCTGTTTCATCAAGACAATGCGCCGTGTTACAAATCAATGACAACAATGGCAAAATTGCATGAATTAGGCTTCGAATTGCTTCTGCATCCACCGTATTCGCCAGATCTGGCCCCAGCGACTTTTTGAAAGAAATTTAGCGACAATGAAGCGGTAATCGCCGAAACTGAGGCCTATTTTGAAGCGGAAGAAAAATCGTACTACAAAAATGATATCGAAAAGTTGGAAGATCGCTATAATTAATTATATAATTAATTGCCCCGAAGGCAACTATGTTGAATAATAAAATCGAATTTTGACAAAAAAAATGTGTTTTACTATTGTAGATAGACCGAGGACTTTTCAATTGGCCTGTTATATGAAATGATAAGCACGCGTGAGAAACTACCAGCGTTGGCTCTGATGAATATATTCATTAAACGCATCAGTTTGGCCCTCTTAATCGTTCAAAGGTCGTTAAACGATGTGCTTCACAAATTCTGTTCTCTCACAATAAAACCGTAAGTCAAATGGCTAATGAACGAGATAAGAAGGACGAAAGTAGTTATTTTCGTCACGAAACAAAAGCAATCAACGCGGTAATAACAATCGAAATCGCATGCAATTGACATATGACAGTAACAGGTTCAGAATACGATAGCGAAACAATGACTTCCAAGTTGCGGTGTCAAATTGGAAGATAATAATAAATGTGTGTAAAGCAAGCAAGCGACTAAAACGATAGTTATACCTTGACCTATCTGGCTTGATCTCTAGCAATTGAAAGCAAGCCAAATCAATAGGAAGTTAAACCAGCAGATTTTGTGAGAAAAATAACGCGGTTCTGAATTCTAACCACCTTACAACCAATTTCAATTTTGTCATTCATTATTGCTTACGTGTTTCGAATATAGAGAAAGCTTTGTGATCAATCAGTTTGAAGATGAATTAAAATTGTTGAATTTCAAAATTTCTGTTGGCAAAATGCGTCACAGAAGATTGCTATACAACTTAAGTTAGGTGGTCTGTCTGTTGTAGGTGTAGTAAAAATAAATTCATTATTGATCCAATAGATGGCTTTAGTTATCTGTATCTCGCGTTGTATGAGTCCGATCGGGTTCCACTAGATCTAGTTAGGGTTAGATGGACGAGATTTAGTGATACAAAACCTTTTCTGAGTTTTGTAATTGGCTCAGCTTACATTGAGCCAAATACACTATATTATACAGTTATTCTTCGATATTTGATTCGAATGTAAAAATGTTTTTGGTCACGCCCAATTTTGGTTTCGTCGATTCTGTTCCGGTAAATTCGATGTCAAAGATACACCATGCATTGGAAGGCAATTGTTGAAAATGTCGATAAAATCATGGACATTGTTGAGCCCGACCCAAGAGCTAAAGATTGCACAAAAAACCGTTTGGAACCATTTGGTTTAGGCTCGTCTCAAGAAGAAGCTCGATGTATGGGTACCACACGAGTTAACGCAAAAAACCTCGTGGACCCAATTCCTATCTGCGAATCGCTGCTGGATCGCAACAAAATAGACCAATTTTTGAAGCGGTTGGAGACTGGTGATGAAAAGTGGATCATTTACGACAACGTCTAGCGAAAACGGTCATAGTCGAAACACGGTGAGCCTACGGAAACGGTTGCCAAGCTAGGATTGACGGCCAGGAATGTTTTGCTGTGTGATTGTTTGGATTGGCTGTTCCCCTACGGCACAACTGTTAACTCGGGACTGTACTGTTAACAATTGGACCGTCTGACAGAAGCAATCGCCCAGAAGAAGCCAGCTTTGGCCAATAGGAGAGAAATTATGTTGCATCAGGACAATTTCAGGCCAAACACATTGATAGAGACTCGCCAGAACCTCCGAGAACTTGGTTGGAAGGATTTAATGCATTCACCGGATGCACCGGATCTGGCACCAAGTGATTACTATCTGATCCTGCCCATGGCGTACTATTTTCATGGTGAAAAATTCCATTCAACAGGGGCTTGTAAAAATCAGCTATCTCAATATTTGCCAAAAGAAACGAGGGCTTCTATGAAAGACAAAATGATATTACCTATAAAATGGCAACTAGTTATCGACCAAAACGACGCATATTTGACTGAAATTGGATCATTTCAATTATGGTAATAAAAGCCTTATTTTCATGCAAAAATAATGGATTTTTTCACTACACCTTATACATATAAGGTGTAGTAAAAAGACATCCATTATTTTTGCATGGTCGCATGGAAGAAGAGTTCACCAACTGATATACACCTGATCACATGATTAGGGGTATATCTGTTGGTGAACTCTTCTGCACAATTTTAATTTTGTGTCTGTCTGTAGGTCTTTGCGTCCAAAACCCTTTACTTCTACTATTCTAATCCGATCAAATCGAATTTGGTGTGTGGATATCCTGCTCAGATGCTCTGATACGAATTTCAGCATTTTCCGAATATAGTGTACTCGTTAAGAATGCGTTCCTTGAAGCATTGTTTTGGGCATCACATATATCAATTTAATTAATAATGAAATCGAAACAACAAAATGATCGCTCAAGACGTGACCATGTAGAAAAAAGTACCACAAATGAATATTCATTAGAATTCATTGAACAATATCCTATCATAAAAAATTACATATAAGTTGAACGGTAAAAACTTATTACTTTTCACAGACTTCCTAATGACCCTTGTCCATTAAGAAGCTTTTATCTCAAGTTGAAAAGTCCAATAATTTTTTTGTATTATGACATCAAGGATAATGTTAATAGATATTATTTTGAGGCAAGCAAACTTTCTTTATTGAGCGATTGAATTTATTTAAGATATTTGATGAATTTATCTAATTAGATAAAAATATCTTGAATTATTTGTAATCGTTAGATAAAAAAATTATGTGCCAATAGGTGTGGCAATATGATTCCTCATCCTTCGCAGTAGAACGAAGATATGGCAATTCAGAATTCCACCCTTGCTCATGTTCAACACTGACGGCCGTATCTACGACCCAAAATAAATACCCACACCAAATTTCATTGAAATTGGATTCTAATTAAGGCTATTACAGGAATATGCAGACACTAAATCGAAGTTGGAAAGGTCCGAAATGCATTCTTTCAGCGAAAATTTTGAAATCGCGAAGACCAAAAATTTTTTTCCTCCCATAAGTGATCGCAATGGTCTATCTGTGGTAGACTCGGAAGCGCAACCTATTCTCGGTTTACGTTTGCTAATGATGCTAATAATCGGTTAAAAAAACAACATATACCTATCACTTTAAAGTGATTAATTCTATATCAGCTCATTTTTTTTTGTACATAACATAAGGTCGAAAAAACGAATAACAAATCAGTTTGACCACAAGGGCCTAATATTATATTATTATATATTTTCCATGAATTTGTACTCTATTTACTATATTTTTTTGATTATCAATAAGAATTTTTCAAGACTTAAGAATCTCCTGCTTCAGAGAACGCTACCACTTGAACTACGTCTGCGAGTTGTTCATTGCTACGTGTGGCCAGTGCTCCTATATGGGTCAGAAACATGGTCTCTGAAAGTCAAATCCCTTAACCGCATAGAAGCATTTGAGATGTGGACGTTGCGCAGATTGTTACGAATACCTTGGACTGACCATCTGACAAATCTGGAGGTATTGAGACGAGCCGGAGTGGAAAGACAACTGCTGAACATCGTAAGGCAGAAAAAGGTGTCTTACTTGGGACATATTCTACGAGGAAACCGATACTCTATCCCTAAACTTATAATCCAGGGTAAAATAGAGGGAAGGAGAGGCCCTGGAAGAAAACAACACTCTTGGCTGCGAAATATTAGAGATTGGTGTGGAGTGCAGGATGCAGAGACGTTATTTCGAATGGCGGAGAACAACATGCTAACTTTGGCAGCCATTAATTGAAGAGATGGGACATTGACCCCAACGTACAAGTTGTATATGGGACCGGAAGAAGAAGAAGAATTTTCCTTTTATCAACTGTTTCGAACTTGTAACCAATTAATTTCATGTAATGTTGTCTTTGTTTGATTAAAATCCAGATGCTTTTTGGTCAACTGCTATCCAGACTGATATAATCGTTGCTATTGATTTTGGTAACATTCAATGATTCTTTGAAGGTGAAATCGAACTGCACAGGTTTTCTTCCACTAATAACCCAGGCTATAATGGCTTGCCTCCTTTTTTTTTTCTGACAGTACTGGAAAAAATACTCAAATTAACTAATCGATGGGTACCTATTCGAAATTGATACAATGAAGTTTCACCACATTTTGGATCAAAAGCTATAATAATAACACAAACTGAACCAAATTCAATCTTCTGTCAATGACATTTTCAATATCTGCGCCTCCTCCTTTCAATACCTACCAACCTGAATTATCCAATTCAAAATATTACTAAATAAGCCAACTTAATTTCGATTTTCCACAGCCATCCGGGATGTCAAAAATTCCTGAACGGACTATAGTAATGTATCATCGTCACACAGCTCTCTACTTGACATATACATATACATATACGCTTTTCTCAATCTATAAGACGTAGAAAATAGGTCTTTCGAGGTCAAAACCTATTCTACATGATTACCGACTGCAAAAGGAAAAATTGCAGTGACCAGTAGAAAACCCATAAGAGGAAAGTTGAGCGTACTCTGAAAGTAACTAGAGAAAAAAGAAGTAAAAATGAGACAAGTGATATAAAACACAAGGATTGACGACCGAAAAGAAAAATATCACATCCCAGAGTTCGGAAAACGTATCTAATATAAAAATCCGTTCCAAAAACACGAAAACCAAACAAACCATAAACAACGGATTCCTCAAATACCTGAACGTGCATCCAAACAACCTAGGTGGGAAGCGCAGCAGCGACGATCTATGCAAGCGTGACGCAATGACGAAAAAAAATATAGTCAAGGTCAGCATCCCGAATTGGACCAACGTGGCGGTGTGACAGACAGTCGGCCAATCGGAAGGTGCCGGAAAGTTATCGTAAGAACTTTGAACGCGGCCAGACAAACAAAACGCAATATTTCATTCGCTACGTTCGCCCGTTTCCCATTCGGGTTTTTATTGGTCGGCGTCGATCAGGAGACTTTCGAACGGTTCTAGGATGACGCGTTGCCAAACTGGGGGGGAACAGACTAGATACCGGCGATACTACGGCGTTATCTAATGCATGTAACCAGTCACCTAAATTATATGGTACGGAGATAATGGATTATGGATATAATTATGGTAATGGGTACCTGTATGTTAGCTCCACATTGGCATTTTGGAAGAAACAAGGATCTTCAATTCAGTTCAGATGATCATTTTATTAATTTCAATGATAACACCCCACCTTGATATTTTGGGTTTACGTTTTGGAATGTATAGAATCCAAAAATCGAACAAAATAACTGCAAATTTTGAGAAGCGAATTTTGAACCGAAAATAATGTATTCAACTTTTTTAGGTCAAACCTAGAGCCAATAGGAACTGGCAAAGCGTTCTTGTAAATGGGCCACCAGAGCTTGTTAGAACTAGGTTGTAACACGCATATATCGAGTTCCACAAGAAAAACCTCGTTTTGAAAATCACAATAAATCAATAAATTTAGATGACAATGATTCAAATCTTTATTGTATTAATAGAAGGTTGTGCAATTATGAATGAAAAATGATATAACAGGCCAATAGCAAAGTTCCCGGTCTACCATAGTAAAACACATTTTTTTTTGAATAATTCGATTCTATTATTCAACATAGTTGCTTTAGAAGTCGATACAGCCGTTATTGCGATTTTCCAACTTTTCGATACCATTTTTGTTGTAGGTACGATTTGTCTTTCGCTTCAAAATAGGATTCAGTTTCGGCGATTACTTTTCCATTGGCGCTAAATTTTCCAACGAGCATTCTTTTGAGGTCTGAGAACAGGAAAAAGTCGCTAGTGGCCAGATCTGGCGAAGACGGTGGATGCAGAAGCAATTCGAAGCCCAATTCATACAATTTTGCAATTGTTTTCATTGATTTGTGACACAGCGCATTGTCTTGATGAAACAGCAACTTTTTTCTTCAAAAGGATCCGTTTTTTAACGATTTCATCCTTAAAACGATCCAATAACTCTATATAATAATCGCTGTTGATATTCTGGCCATTTTCGAAGTAATCAATGGATATTATACCTTGCGCATCCCAAAAAACCGATGCCATAACCTTGCCAGCTGACTATTGTGTTTTTCCTCGATTTGGATTCGGTTCATCGTGTGCAGTCCACTCAGCTGACTGTCGATTGGACTCCGGAGTGAAATGATGGAGCCATGTTGCATCCATTGTAACATATCGACGCAAAAATTCAGGTTTATTGCACTTAAACAGCTTCAAACACTGCTCAGAATCATTAACACGTTGTTGCTTTTGATCGACAAATATTCGCGAATTATATGATGTACACGTTCAGATGATATATTCACAATGTCTGCTATCTCCATCAACTTCACTTTACGGTCATTCAAAATTATTCCTTCGGTACTCATTTCACCACGTTTAAACTTAGCATACCAATCAATGATGGTTGATTTCCTGGTGCCGACCCCGGAAACTCTTCATCAAGTCAAGATT
This sequence comes from Harmonia axyridis, assembly GCF_914767665.1. Taxonomy (NCBI): domain Eukaryota; kingdom Metazoa; phylum Arthropoda; class Insecta; order Coleoptera; family Coccinellidae; genus Harmonia; species Harmonia axyridis. Next base: position 17,515,025 of record NC_059506.1, read on the forward strand.
TTGCTTCAACTGTATTTTTCTCTTCAAAAAGTAATATTTTATTAGCACTCGAAATTCTTGTAATAACAAAAGTAACTACACTCACAAAGCAATATCTCACAAACTAATGATCGGACTGTTGTCAAATTTCGACATGTATCGTTTGAAGGTTAGTACTTACTAAAAATCAAAAAGATTTAATACTAGCACCGCCATCTGTGCATCAGACCGGGGACTTTTCAATTGGCCTAATAGCAGGGCGTTCTTTCAAGTGGACAACCAGAGCTTGCGAGAGAGAAGGTTATAACGCTTTTATCGAGTTTTTCAACAAAAACTGTTTAATAAATCAAAATAAATCAACAAATTCAGATGACAATGATTCAAATTTTTATTGTATTAAAAGAAGTTTTGACAATTATGAATGAAAAATGATATCTATATGAATATGATGAATGTCCATCACGACCACAGTTACAGATGTCGATTCTTTCATCAAACTTTAATCGCTTTTCGACAAAACGGGCCTGTTTCGTAAATCTCTTCACGAATTTCAAGTTAAGGCTGCAATCAATTCGATTATATCCGTAAGGATCCAGTCTTCAACATACCCCATAAAAATAATTCAGCGGAGTTAAATCGCATGGTCGAGCTGGCCACTTGACAGCTGAATTTCGTGAAATTCGATCGGGAAATTTGGTTTGCAATAAATTCATTGTTTCGGTGACTGATGTGTGATTTCTTGAAACCACATGTTAGTGATGTTCGTATCACCAATAATTATAATAGGCCAAAATTGAGTTGGTGAGATCTTTCGATAACGTAATCCATTGACCGTATAGTATAGACTTTTTCCTGCCGAATTTTCGAAAAAAAGGCCCAATCACGCCTTCAGACCACATACACATAGCGTACCATTCAGTGACACGTGACACCTTATTAACTTGTTGAACAATGCTTGATTTGTGAATGAAGGAAAATACGATAACGATTTTTACTTGTTATGTTAAGCGAGAGAACACAAACACTGAATAGAACTGTAATTGTTATAATAGTAATAACTAATGAATACTGAATGGATAACTTATGAATTGATACTGAATTATGAATATTTATTTAATAAATACTTGTTTTAATTCATAGGTTATCATTCAGTATTCAATAAGTATTCAGTATTCATTAGTTAATACTATTATAACAATTACAGTTCTATTCAGTGTTTGTGTTAGCTCGATTAACATATTAAAAGAGTGAAAATCATTATCGTATTTTCCTTCATTCACAAATCAAGCAAGGCATACATTGTTCATGGTCCTTCGAGCCGGATTGGAAGACTGACAATGTCCAGAATTTGAAGATCAGAATATTAGATGTTTTGAAGGAGGACAATCTACTCCCACTTCAATGGCGTTTGGAAAGAATCGCGATGTTATGGCTTACCCTGGAAGAAGAATTTATCTGTGCTTCTACTCTATGATTACTCGCACCATGCTCTCACCTCTAGCGAGTGCTTCCGTAATTCATTATAAAAACAGAAAAAATATTCATTCAGTATCAATTCATAAGTTATCCATTCATTATTCAATAAGTATTCAGTATTCATTAATTATTACTTTTATAACATTTACAGTTCTATTCAGTGATTGTGTTCTTTTGCTTAACATAATATTAAACAAGTAAAAATCATTATCGTATTTTCCTTTATCCACAAATCAAGCAAGCATTCAATTGTTCACTTGTTGACTCAAATTTATCGACCAAAATTCTCAATAGCAGTCTCAGAAGAACGTTTATGTTCACCGAAAATATCCCGAATTTTAAGAAAAGTATTTTTTACATCTGTAAAAGTTACTATCAGTGGTGGATCTCCACCATTTTCATATTGAATTTTTATTTTAATGCGACTTTCCAGAGAAATTGAATTCACAATAACTTGAGCTTCTACTATAGATATGTCAAAAAACAGAATGTCATAACTCCCAAACCATTAGCGCTAGGAGTTTGCTGTAAAAAAAATTTATATAGCACGATCATGACATTACACACGTTCGAATTTTTATTATTCCAGGCTGTAAATTTCTGTAAATATTAAAATTCAAAAAATTGATTCCTTGTTTTTTTTTATCAAAATTTATATTAGTATTCTAGAGTTAGGAGAAAATCAATGAGGCATCGATTCTAGCCTTCAACTTAGCGACTGAAAAATATACTAGGTTTCCTAATTAGGGAGATATGACATTGCATAACCACCATCAATGGCGCAATATTATTGATATCGTTGATTTGTGTGGCTTTTCTCACTTCTAAGGAAGATTCCCTCACAACATGAAACCTTTTCCCGGTCTTCATATGCAAGGTGTTTCATGTGAGATTAGAGATGCATTCAAGTCAAACTAGTTTGATTTTACTCGCAAACTTGACTTGAAAATCAAACTTATTATGTGAAAAAATTTGACTTGACTTGATTTTAGTATCTTCAGGCCTGGCTTGAAATCAAACTTCTTCAAACAATTTGAAGTATGAATATCATATTGCGCAACGTGTCTGAACCTGTGCTTTGCTACTCCGCAAATTAGTTATAGTTATATTTAGAAGGATACGCTTGGCTTGTTTCGTTTTTTTTTTAAGTGTGTGTGTTGTGCGTTGTGTCTGAACTCGAAATGTCTGAACCTGAACTTTTTTCATGTAGCTCATGCAGCTCGGAATACGTACCAGAAAAAAATTGAGTCAACAAGAAAAAGAAATAAACAGATTTTTTTTTCTTTTTTGATGTTGGAATTAGTTTTCTTTAATGACATTTTATGAAGAGCCACAAAAAATTGTAGGAGTAAATTTTTGCAGAAAGCAACACCTTCTGGATCAAGTAGTATTTGTAACAACATAAAACGTTGGATCCAAAATTGTCAAAATAGTTGGACGGCAGTTAAAAATATGCGGTTTGTTTTATTGTACTTGTAATTTTTATTAGCAGAGGACTCTAATGCCAGATTTCTTGTTCACAGCATTCACTTAATTCGTGAGAAGTACTGAAGTAAGAACTTTACTTTTCACGAAGAATTTTGAGGTGACAAGTTGGAGTTGCATTTTCTTTTTGTTTCAAACTAATGTAGGTATTTGTTCTACCTTCTTCCTATATTCAACATAAATATTTCAACCATTTAAGGTATATGTACTGAATAAATTATTTTTGAAGCTCTTTCAAACTAGTTTGAGAAACAGTTTGAATTTTCAAACCTGTAACCATTGTCCAGTTTGATTTGACTTTAATCATTTGTCAGAAAGATTGACTTGAGTTTGACTTAATTTCAAGTCTAAGGCCCAGTTTCACCAAACAGCACTTGATCCCAGATTGATTAAACTCCGCTTGTTACTAAAGCAGGCTTAACAGTGTTTTCTGTTTCACCATGCATCAACCCGTCCGAAGATGATCGCGATTAACCAAATCGCGATTAAATAGTCAAACCATTTGGCAACGTTGTGAACAAAAAGTTATATAGTGTTCTGTATCGTATTAGCAGTGATGACCACCATTGGCGCTAGGTGTCAGGTGTCATTCATTCATAACTCATAACATTTCAAATCATTTGTCATCTTGTAAACAAAAAACAAAGCCGAAAATGTCGAGTGATGTGCTTCGAAATGTGGGAAACTTGCATAAGTTAAAAAGAAATTATCCCATTTCACAAAACCACACATTCTGGAAAAAAACTATATAAGTAATTTTATTAACTTATTTATTTTTATTAACAAGTTTAACTGCTTCTTAAATAATATTTCAATCAAACATATCAATAAATTATTCTTTGCAATAAATTTCATGAAACACAAAAACAAAGTTTACGTGTATTTTAAATGGGAAATATTGAGCCTATACGTATAGTCATATTTTGATAAAATTGACCCAAAAATTAGAAATTTCCGGAAAAATAATTACATAGACAAGAGTTCCATACTGATAAATAATTATTAATCTCAACTTGAAAGGTTATAATCCTCCAAAAATGGCCGATTAGTGCTAAATCACGATTGGTCGATTAAATGGCGCTTTGGAGTGTGGTGAAACGCTACATTACATTAATCGTGATCTAAGGCCTCACTTAAGAGCCAAGTCAAGATTAAAGCATTTGGTGAAACTGGGCCTGAGTGGTAGTATTGCCAATAGGTTTATTTGATAGACTGTGCAATGTAGTTTATAAGAGTATATTTTTTTAATGAAGTAGGGCCTGCCCTACTGATTATTAACGAGAAGTGAATATTGGTCTTATTATTTATTTGACTTATCCTTGAGATCTTTTTGGAAATGGGGTGAAAACATTATCAACAAAAAGGTGAAATTAGTTAAAGTCATTTTCAAGAAACATGTACCAGAATACAAATTTAATCATAAACGTTGTGTGAACACTGGTTATAGGGATGTAATAACTATTTTCATTAGTGTTGCGAATATCGCATGAAATTGATGTCTACACTAGTATTATTTGATAATAAACCAATAAATTTCTCCGAAAACATGGAATTATTTGCATACAGACGTGCTTTCGTTATCGAAATCGTTTATATTGGAGTTGCTATCATAAAGTAGGTTGCGAGTTCAAGATTTATAACAAGGCAATTTATTTTTTCCTTTTATCAGAGTTATATTTCATATTCATTCAATATCTCACTCCGATTAAATGTAAACAAACCAAAACTCCTCAATTCCAAATAGAACCCAGTAAGGGATAAAAAAAGTATTAAAATATGAAGTCAAACCAAGAAAGCAATTTGAACATGTTTCATGCGCGCACATTAGTAGAGCTACAACCGAGGCTACAACAATAGTCGAGCTCTACGATAGCACTGCTATTATAAATATTGTATAATTTAATAAGTATATAATTATGTACACCTGTAATTTTCCTTTATGGATATATTTTTTTCAAAATAAATAAATACATTACATCGTCTTTCATGTGATACATTTTTGGAATCAGCTCAGCTAGAGTAATCGGAAAGACAAAATGAGGGTGTTCCATTTAAAAAAAATGATGGTGACGTCATTACTCGAAAGTAATTCACCCTGTATATTAGATTATTATTTTAAAATACGGTAAATTAAAATCCAAAATTGACGTGTTTCAGTATTATTTCTTAACATGGTCTGTTTAGCTAAAAATGAATTTGTTCCATACTTTACGTACACAGTGTATAAAAATGTATTGATGATTGAATTATCCATTGGGGTGAAGATTTTACCTAATTCGGAAGAGGACTACTTTGAAAGCGTTACTAAAATTTTGGATGAATTAGTAATTAAAAATAGAAATTCATTGACCAGTTTTCAAGAAAAAGTGTATCACCAACAACATCCACTATAATCTTATGAGCTAAAAACGAACTTAGCCAGTCGACCAATAAACAATTTGTCTAAGGAACCGGTTCCCACGATACCCGCATAGGTATGCATTTCAATGAATCACGAAATCGATTTGCACCCTGCGGTGATTCTGTACTCTACGGAATCATGAATTTCTAATGTTCCTACCCCATAGTAACATGCAATCAAAAGAGAACAAGGTAGAAGCAAGCTGTGAACTTGCGAACAGTCCAGCTCATTCATATCAATAAGTAATTTCATATATTCTGATTCCAGTGGAATGGTGGAAGTACCTGTCCAAAAATATTTTCGAGTTATAAAACATTTGAATTTTTGTTGATTATACTATTTCCCCAAAAATTGAAGTTGATCGAGATAGCAGACATTGTGAAGATATCATCTGAACGTTTACATCATATCATTCACGAATATTTGTACATGAGAAAGCTGTGTGCGAAATGGTTGTCGCGCGAGCTCACAATCGATCAAAAGCAACAACGTGTTAATGATTCTGAGCAGTGTTTGAAGCTGTTTAAGTGCATTAAACCTGAATTTTTGCGTCGATATGTGACAATGGATGAAACATGGCTCCATCATTTCACTCCGGAGTCCAATCGACAGTCAGCTGAGTGGACTGCACACGATGAACCGAATCCAAAGCGAGGAAAAACACAATAGTCAGCTGGCAAGGTTATGGCATCAGTATTTTGGGATGCGCAAAAAGAGCCAGACCATCAACAGCGATTATTATATAGTGTTATTGGATCATTTAAAACATGAAATCGTTAAAAAAAACGGCCCCATTTGAAGAAAAAAAGTTGCTGTTTCATCAAGACAATGCACCGTGTGTCACAAATCAATGAAAACAATGGCAAAATTGCATAAATTGGGCTTCAAATTCGTACTCGCCAGATCTGGCCCCCAGCGCCAGCGTCCATTTCCTGTTCTCAGTCCTCGAAAGAATGTTCGCTGGGAAGAAATTTAGCATCAATGAAGAAGTAATCGCCGAAACTGAATCCTATTTTGAAGCGAAAGACAACAAATCGTACTACAAAAATTGTATCGAAAAGTTGGAAGATCGCTATAATCGCTGTATCGCCCTCGAAGGCAGCTATGTTGAATAATAAAATAGAATTTTGCCAGAAAAATGTGTTTTATCATGGTAAACCGGGGACTTTTCAATTGGTCTGTTATGCAGTAATATCCGTTTGGGTTGCTTTAGGAGGCCACCCTGCATTTGCCGAAAATCACAGACAAAGCTAAAATATTCCTTAAATGGTACACTGGCCATGTTCATAAATAAAGACCAAAGAAAAATAATAGAGAGCTGCGTGCTCTGTAGGAAATATAAATTTATTAGGTTTATAAATAAGTTGATAAAAAAATTAAGAACCCCATGTGCGTGTAGGCGCACTAAACGACGCATAAATCTTCATCCTTACATAACGGAAGCGGTAGAAACATACAATGATGAAGACTGAACAATATTGAAGAACATGATGCCAGCAATCAAAGTCCCGAATGAAAAGAACCCCATAATTCATTCGTTTAGATGACTTACGTTCTCCCCAATCTATGCGGAAACGCTTTCATTCATAACATAATTTTATCTTATTAAGGTTCTCGCTTTCGCTTTTTATTCTTAATTTGGCCTCTGTCTTCAGTCGCTTTACGTGTTAGATTTTTCGAACAAAAGTTTCACGCCCCAGAATTGATAAATTCTGTTAGTTTGAGCAAATCGGTCAATAAAAAGGAATAAAATTCGAAACATTTCTTGGTTCTCATTTGGAAACTGGTGCTAAATCGGTGTCGTTTTGTCATTCAACCTTAGGTAAAATGATAAGCCAATTGTCTGAATTGAACGTACAAACGAAAAAGACAGACTCCTCGGAACGTTTTAAGAAAAAAAAATCCGATATACATGGGCTAGCAAACACTTAGTTATCGAGATACACCCCAGGTTTCTCAAAGGCAAATCAACGTAAAAAACGACTTAACAGCTGTCAATTCTATGGTCAAGCATCATTTGGGTTGCTGAAAATAAGGTTAACTCCATTCATTTGAACATTCTGTTAGTTAATACAGTGACTAAATTATACAGGTGAATTACACGTAATTTGTACGTCGGGCGTCGTTTTGGGTTTCTGAAACGCATTTTAAGACAAATTCAGGTTCGATAGCTTCGCACAGGGTCAGCACATGTCAAATCCAAACGATCATAGATCAGTTTGATTTTACACTGAACAACATTTCAGAAACCTACATGGATTTCGACATCGCTGTCAAGTTTAATGTTTAGTTGAACAAAAATTTGATCAGTCTTTCAGAAACCGGGGGACAGGGTGTTAAAGTTTGATTTTTTCAAATTTTTTTTCTCATAGCAACTTCCTTTCGCAAAATATTCAACTTAAATTTGGTATATATATTCCAATTTAAAGTTTTCATCATTTCATATTCTAAATTCGAATGTAAATCTACAGTGTTAATTTTTTTTTTGTAACAGTGCCGTACGTAGCCACTCCTTAAATTTGGATTTCATCCTGAACTTTTTTTTGGTGACCCACTGGTAGTTTGAAAAATGTCAAAAGAAACTTTGGTCCAGTACTAAATTTTTTGGTTTTAGTTTTGTCGTATGTATTAGTGATTCTCTAGTAATCCTTAGGAAAATCTAAATTAATATAAAGATCCAGTTAGTAAGCTGTGATGAATAAATTAATATAGAGTTTTGGTATTTATTCACCCGATCTGTAATGAAGATTTTTTTACGGATAAACTAGTATAATCAACACAAAAAAATAGGACTACAAGAAACCCTTCATCTCGAAAACAAAGCGTTCGCGGGTCAATATTTTTAGGACTTTTTTTCCGTAAAATTATCCAAGGAATCTCTTATTTTCCGTTGTAGCTACAATGTACAACCTTGTATATCATCTTTCGCTTCTTGAAAATTAAATACTGTCGATTTATCTGCTATCCTAGTATCCTAGTAATATTAACATATTACAATATTACCAATAATAAATTATCATTATTTTATTTTTATTTCCCTTTTTCATAATCAACGACTCGTTCTACGACCTAATCATTTCGTATAACGATGTCTGTGTTTTTCCAATTTTGGGCAGGGAATGGCCTCAAACGATAAGGTTCAATTCAGCGATGCTGAATCTTACCTCAAATTCGATAATTTTCGGAAGCAAAAAGTCAAAATTTAAAACTTTCAGGGTGGGTTCCGATCTGTACAAGCAGTTATCGGTCAAAGTTTTATGACACCCGTCGTGAGAGTACCAAAATCTCGAACGAAACAAAAAATACATTTTATTATTATTTTATTTATCTGAGCTGGTAAGCACTAGATGAGAAATATAATTAATTTCGGAAGTTGCAAAGAATTCGAGTACTCTCATAGGTTTATTCGAGTAATAGGTAACCTAGAAAGATAAAAATACAGATAAAAGTATGTAGTTGTGAATATCATCACCACCAGCGTTTCGAGCTTGGCACTTTATCAATATCACAATTTGTAATTGATCTTACTCTTGAATATTTATCATACTATCAATTACGCAACTAGATTACATACAACAATCTAAACAAGTTTTTTATTGAAACCTCCATTGAAACGCTAATAATTTCACCTGTGGATAGATACTAGATGTAGACATGGTAGTTATTTGAAATGTTTAATTATTTGACGGATCATGAAATACTTATGAACTCGTCAAAATATTTCCTTCATATCTACCTAAATAAAAAACAATTGGTCCAAATACTTCAAAATAGCATATACTTACGTAAAGAAAGGGATGAATAAATGTTTTCTGCATACATAATTCACCTAATGTTTGAACTGAATATCTTAACAAGTTTTGTTAACCGATAATGGATTATTAACTTTTCCTATTAGGTTTTTAAAAAATTGACGCTAATTAAAAAACAATATAGGTATGTAATAAAGTTTAAGTTAATTTCGACTTTAAATTTTCAGAATGCGTTTGAGCCCGATTGAGTTAGTTAAATAATTAAAATACACCAGAGATATTGTTATTTATAATACCCAAGTTTTTACGGTTTTGACATTTCAACTACAACTTGAAAATTCCGTGCTATCTGACCCTGGTCTAATAGATTTTTACCTGACGTTTCGCCTATAATTGCGGAGTACGGTAAGCATCTTCAGAGGTTTCTCGGTCGTAGATTGTAATTTGGCTTTGGATTATTTATATTACTGAGGTTTTTTAGAGTTTAGACATTTCACCTTTCACCTGAAACTGCGTAAGGCATCTTCAGAGGTTTAAGGTCGTAGATTATGATGCGACACTGGAATACTACAAATTTCGGAATTCGGAAGAAGAAAACTTAACAGTTTTCAAAAATGGTAAATACTATAACTATATCATGAATTTGAATAATTGAATTATTACACCGGAGAACCTATTACTTTAATTGAATCAATTTTCACATTTTGAGATATTGCATAAGTAGCAGAAGGTAAGACACTCGGTAAGACATCCCAAAGAATACATATATCACTTTTTTTTTCAATTTGATCCTGATAAGGTCCAGCATTATACTTATGAGTTAGTAATTGTTTTTTAAATCCGTAAATAAATTCCTACTTATGTCATGAAACATAACAAACTCAATTTTAAGATCAACAAAGTAGTTGTCAAATGTACAAATTCTTGAAAAAATATTATTATATCATATTATTCAAAAGGAATAAGTTCCAGAAAATAAAATATTGGAACAAATTAACAAATTCTACCTGTTCTTCCACGACATAGTAGAGAATTTTTTTAGAAGATAGAAAAAGCACAGTGTTTTATATTTATTATTATATTATTATACTCATAGACTAACCTGCAATAGTGAACCTATCCATGTAATTGATCAAATTGACGAAACACAAAATAAAAATAGCAATCCATTCACGTGTAGTAACATCTTTGAAAGTTTTAACATAAACTTCGGCAGATTTATCCGTATTCCGAGTATTGTCACCACTGGAATGAAGTAATTCCGCTTGGGAATTGTTTTGGGGTATGTCAACTTCCATGGTTTTGAACTGTTTCAGCATAAGGTTCGAACTTCTTTCTATTTTCTCAGACGGCATGACTCTAAACCGAATAACCTAACCAGCCGGTAAACATAAACTGAGTGAGTGCATGATATACAAACTTCAATTTTCATCTTGGCGGGTTATGAGACGCGCAGACGTAAGTGGAGATCACCTGATGATGAAAATATATATAGGTTATGTCCCTTTTCGATCTTATTGTTTATTTGTAAACTTTTGTGGAACTAATAGATTGTATCAATTCACTCAATTGAAAATCGTTTTTTTTTAACAGTCACAGCACACGAAAAAATGACACTTCACAATCAGTAAAAAATACGCAGATAAATGCATATGCTTCGTCAATTATCTCGAAAACTAACGTCACCGTTTACTTATGTCAGTATGTCAACGCAGCAGTCATCATACAAATTCTATGATACGTTCAAATCATAGTCATAAAATAATATTTTTCTTTTTGTCTTGTCGGAATTGGATGATTCAAAATTTATAAAATCACGAGCGTTCATTTAAATTCGTGATCAAGAATGTCGTGAAGAAATTAGAGTTCATTTTCTGTGATTTCAAGTAGCTTTTGTAGCTTCTACCAGATATAATTATGATTCAGCTTTACGTTATGCATTGTTTATTTCTTATACATTATTTTGGAAGATGCTATGAATTTCAAATTCTTACTGGAAATCTCTATTATTGGAGATTCCTTCAGAATATATTTAACTGCGATTTAATTATTATCTTATTTCCGATGCCTATATATATATGGGCTTACCTACAAGATGTATACGGAAACTTGAGAAAATAGAAGAAATGATAGATATCTTAGATAACCTGTAAGATGTCTTGGAATACTGATTAGATTTTGTTCAAAAATTCAGGCAACATGAAGTCGGGATTGGGTATATTTCCATTCTTTTCCATAAATTGCGCTACATAAAGACTTGACCTTATAAAAACGACACCGAAATTATATTACATTCTGATTCTGAAATACTAAAAATGTTGTGAGCCTTACATAGACTTATTATCCTAAGTCTATGGAGCCTTACCTTGTTCAACAGAAAAATATCATGAAACTACTAACAAAGTAATTCTGTATTCACCTAAATATTTAACATATTTCTTTACTAACAGGAGAAATAACCGACTATAAGTAAACTTGTTTGTTACATCCACCATTACTGAAAAAAAGCAAAATGTATTACAGTACATTTTTCAACCCTAAAGTAAGGGACTACGATTTGATTACTTGAATTGATAAGGGTGTAGATAGTTTTTTCTTTTTGGGGGGGAAACGCAAAAAAAAAATTCAGGTACTCTTGACTTATTGAATCATAGTTTATTTCAATTGAAAAATGTCTTGGCGAGAATCCTGATATTCTGAAATTTGATATTTTGAAGTCTTGCTGTAGGTTGATTACACCCAGTAAAAATCAAATTTTGGGGGTCAAAAAAATAGACTTTATAGGTAATTCAATAAAAATTTAAACGAATGGGTATGAATAATATTCTGGTATAGCCAAATCGCTATTCCAGTGTTCTGGTTTTGATTTATTACATCTAATTTTAGACGTTTGTTTTTCAGGAGAAAATTATCTCTTAGACTAGTAAGTCCAATTGTTTCAATTTAATGAGAATTGCATCAATAAAGAGATTTTTTTCATTGAAGTCATTCAACGGAATAAAAAAATTATTCCTTGTAGGTACTATCATTTTCTTTTCTAAAATCAAAAAATTAACACGAATACTGAATAGTCGTTTGTTATCTTAAATAATGAAACAATTTCTTTTATATAGTTCTGCCAGCAATCTTAATAGCGCTGCTAGTATAGATATTAACCATAGACTACAAAAATAATTCTCTTTGACACTGCATTAGTAGTTCTATGGTTAGTAGTTCTATTCATAGAATAGACTAATAGACTACTAAAAACATCAATAATTCCAATCCAATTCCAGTATTACTAGTCTCGAATTAATTGAAAACAAAAATGGATAATTTAAAACAAAGGTTTGATAAAGAAGCTGTAATATATTCCAACGAATGGTGAGTGTTATTCTAAACGCAAATAATCAATTGAAATAACATTACCCCTGACCGAAATATGGGGCATAAACCATAAATAATTGGCAAAATCATAGTTGATTATTTATTATTTCTGTCCAAATTCCTGTGATAAATTGCTTAATAAACCATAATAAATCAAAATTTTGATTGAACAATATTCATTTATAAAAAATAATAACTAATGTCGGTCAAACTAAATTTACATTTGACGCGTATTATCACAGAAAAGATATGAATTTTAATAAACATCTTCAAATCAGTTTCAGTATGTAGGCTGTATTGAATTTCTTTTTATTTTACACTTATATGTTACCAAATTATTCAACAAAGATTCACTATAAAATAATTATCATAATAATTCATATTTAAATTCTTCTTTATGCAATGAAATTCATTCAATTAAATTTCACAGAGATCAACACCTACTGACCTATAAGTTATTTTATAGCAGTGCAAACGATTATATTTATTAGAAAAATATTATGATTAAATGAGCAATTTAATAATTCAAATTGAAGCTAATCTGAGTTCTCTGAAGATGAGTAAGCTCATTAAAGTGTTGTTGAAAAATGGAAGTGAAACATAATTCTGATTAAACAAAACTCAACATAAGGTCAAATGCAGAGTGTAGTGTGCGCTACACTGCACTATACTTGCTGCATTTTCTTTGTCGGTGCAGTTTAGGAATATAAAAAGAAAAAATGGCAAACCATTCTTTAGAAATCCTTAAGAAAATCCAAATTTTCATAAAAGTTCAGTCAGTAAGCTGTGAAATTCATTATTAATTTATTCGCTAATTTTACCAATCTATAGCAATGATTCCTGAAGAGTTTAGGTTTTTCCATTTTACAGTAATATTGTTTACGGACGGACCCAATTAATTTCTACCAAGGATTTGTCAATTGTCATCAATGAGTCCTCGAATCTTATCTTTTGAGACCATCCCCGTCTCAAAATTCAAAAAATATAAAATGACTAATTAATGATCATATTCATGATTCAATGGAATTAAAATGCAATGAACAATTGAGTTGAAATTTTCTGCTAATTATTTTTGTTAATTTTCAGTGCCACAAATGATGATAAAATTAAGATAAAGACTGAAGATATTGATATTTCCGAACAGTTTTTGGATACAAAAGGAATTTTTTATGAAAGAATTGATGAAATAGAACAAATTGGTAAACAAGAAATAGATATTTTAACTGAAAATGAATGTAATTCAGAATATGCATTGGAATCCTATAACTTGGAAAATGACATAGATGTTCCAAGTAAATCAGTTATGGAAAATAATCTCAAGAAAAAACATAAATGTCACACATGTGACTATATTACCAAAAGCAAACACTATCTTGACAAGCATATAAATTCTGTACATTTGAATGTAAAACACTATAAATGTCCATTGTGTGACTATGCTTCAAATTTCATAAGTGATCTCAAGAAACACAATAAATGTATTCATTTAAATTTGAAAGAGCATAAATGTCACTTATGTGATTATGCTACAAATTTGAAAAGAAATCTCAAAACCCATGTGGAATCTAATCATTTGAAATTAAAAAAATATATATGTCATTTATGCGACTATGCTACAAATTACAAATGTGATCTTAAGAAACATAATAAATGTATTCATTTAAATTTGAAAGAACATAAATGTCACTTTTGTGATTACGCTGCAAATTTGAAAAAAACTCTCCAAAACCATGTAGATTCTATTCATTTGAAATTGAAAAACCATAAGTGTCATTCTTGTGACTATTCCACTAACATCAAAACAGATCTCAAAACCCATATAGATTGTGTTCATGCGAATCTCAAAGAATATAAGTGTTACTTATGTGACTATGCTGCTAATGTTAAAAGTGGTCTAAAAATTCATATAAAATCTATTCATTTCAATGTCAAGGAGCATAAGTGCCACTTATGTGATTATGCTTCCAACAGCAAATCGCATGTAAAAAGCCATATTGATTCTGTCCATTTGAACCTAAGGCAGCATAAATGTTCTTCATGTGATTTTACTTCTAACTCTAAAGGTCATCTTAGAAATCATATTGATTATGTTCATTTAAATTTGCAGAAGGAGCATAAGTGTCACATATGTACCTTTGCTACAAGCTTTGAAAGCCATCTCAAAAGTCATATAGAATCTGTCCATTTGAAGTTGAAAAAATTTCAATGTGACTTATGTGATTTTGCAGCTAATAAAAAAAGTCATCTTGAAAGACATGTGAATTCTGTCCATTTGAATTTAAAGCAACATAAGTGCCATTTATGTGATTTTTCTTCTAATAGAAAGTTTGAACTGAAATGTCATATTGATTCGATTCATTTGAATATTAAAAAACATAAATGTCACATATGTGACTACGCTACAAACATTAAAAGACGTCTTAAAAGTCATATAGATAGCATTCATTCAAATCAAAAGGAACAATAATAACATTTGTGTTATTATGTTGCCAATTGTGGAAAATACTGTTTAAATTCATATGATAACTGTTTATTTCAATATGAAGAAACTTGAGTACCACTTATGTGATATTAAGACCAATGTGAAAATATGTATAGTTTCATATTTTGACTAAGAGTCAAAATTGAAATAATGAATATATGTATAATAAAAAATTCAATTTGCCCTAAATTTAAAAATATTATCTATGCTTTCTCATCCCTCGTTCCTAAAAAATTAGCCCTTAACCAAATGTTATTTTTGGTTATGTATCTTCGTAGATATCCAAATTTACTCATAAGTAACAGGCATTGTATATTTGAAAGAACTGAAAACTCCAAACACTCGAAGGTAAAATGGATATAGATTATACATATATATTTTTTTATTGTTATAACCACCATTCAGGGTATTCGAGATTAAGCCAGTCCAGTAGCCAAGGCAAAAATCGAGCGTAATGTAGAAACCGTCTGATTATGCGTATAGTACTCAAGATGACCTACTTTTGGGCGTCAGAGATGAGTGTGTTTCCTCTCTATATATACAGGGTGGCCACTTTTTTGATGGGATTGTATTGGCAACTTTTAAACCATGAGAGTTAGGAGGTCAGTCAAATGGAGAAAAAGGTGCATGCATAGAAGCATTATCAAGCAGTTCAAACAAATCGAGATTATCATGGCCGGTTATTGAGATATCATAAGAAAAGTAAATTATGTCATTTTGATTTTCCTTTTTTCCCCACTTTATTTCAAATATTATCAAAAAATGTTACAGGAATTTTTTATTCGACAGTAAATTATCCACAATTTGACGTAATCAGATTACGTATCCAACGTTTCGTACTCTCTGGGTCACCCTCAACCTCATTTTTTTCAATGCGGACCTGTATATTTTACTACATTTTTCAAAATAACTTTTAACGCTGAATTCAACGATATATCATACAATGTCATTCAAAGTTGATTTTCAGGTGATTTTGACCCTTATCCAATTTTCTTTACGATTCCTCTGTTATTTATAAGGTGAAAAGTTCATATAAGCATGGGTCCGCAAGGCCTTCAATATTGAGATAGAGGATGTTAAAAATTTACTTTTATTTTGCTTTTTCGTGAATAATGTCGATATTTCAACGAAAATGGTATTTGGGGATTTCTCATTATGGGAAATTCGAATTTGATCAAGATCAAATTTGAACTTAAGGCAAAACTAAGGTTTGGCCTCAAATGTAGGGGCGTCACCTACAGATTTTTATCTTTCTTGGGAAATCACAACTTTGTCGTACATGTATATATCAAATTTTCTAGAAGAAAAATCGATTCCTTTATCATTTTCACGTGATAAAGGTATGCTTATCAGAAGTCGGTACAAGCAGCCGCTTTCGAGATAATTTGATTTGAATTAATCGATGCATGTGTTTGTTAAAAAGTAAAACAATTTTGAAAATTCCCCCCACACGCACCCACTCTTCTTGGCAGTTGTCATTAAGTGCTTTCCAGTCAGGTGCGAGTCAGGGCTCGGCGCACTAAAGCCTCACGCCCTCGCTATGGCGGAAACGCACCAAAACCAAACTGTCAAAAATTGCTTTCCAGCCATCGTTCGGAGCTCCACGGTACAGCTTCGAAGCGTACCAGTGCGTATTTGTACTGTTCCAGTAAACAGGGCGTCGAGCCCTCGCGTTGCCTTCCCCTGACTTTCGCCTCACTGGATTTCTCACAGGGCATTGTCGCCTTAGGAAACACCTCATGAGAATGGGTCTAACAGAAAATGACGAGTGCAGATTCTGTGGGGAGGAGGAAGAAACTCCGGATCACCTGGTGACGGAATGCCTCGCCATCGCTAGCCAATGCAAAACCTGCTTTGGACAGGAAACTTGTAGTAGTGAGGAATTAGCCTCCTTGAAGCCATCCTAGATATTGGAGTTCATCAGAACTCTGGAACTGGAAGGCGAGCTGTAGATCACATTATGGAGAGAATAGCTCTGATGGGGGGCACAATAGACCATTAGGTCGCAGTGAAACGAAATATTGCAATTAGAAATATCATTTTCTAAGCCTTGATTGTGTAATAGTAGGACTGTCCAGAATGAATTTAAATATTGCACTGATTTTACATATTTATTTATCGTCTGGCACTGAGTTATCTCAGTTGTCACATCTCAAATTCCCTCTATAACATGATCCATGAAATTACTCTCAAATGAAAAGATATAATCTTCCAAATCACTTGGATCGGTTTGACATGAGAATTCCTTTCTTTCTTCTTCAACTTCTATTATTCATTTCTCTAGCCACTTTTTCGAAAAAGAACAATATTTTATAGTGTATTCTGTATTGTGAAAAGAATTGTAACAACCAACTACCCAGCATTGAATTCGTGAATTTCGTGCAGTAAATTTTAAATCCATACCTTCAGAATTCATTTTCAATATTGTATATCAGTTATTGAAAATAAAATCAACTCAAAAGTCCTTAGAATAACTAAAATCTTTCAATAAATAAATAAAAATGGATAGGTGACTTTCTGAAGTATTCCTAAAAATATTCAATACATTAGCATTTGTAATATTTTGTTGGGACTGTATAATTGAAGGGTAACGTGAAATGATCAATTCGGATGAGTAAAAAACCTTTCAACTAAAGTTTATTAGTCATGCAAATAACATGTAACATTTTTATTATGTGACCAGCATTTAAAACTTCGTCACCTTTATAAACACTTCTAGAAGTGTTTGTGCCTTTAAGATACCCCAAGTATTCTATTAAACTCAGTCTTGCCATTTGGACCTAAAAAAGGTACTTTTAGAATCCTGTAGTATAATAATGTTGATTGAATCGTTCACATATTATATGCACACGATTGTTACTCGTCATTTTTCGAAGTCTTCAATCCTTGCATAACTTTCAATATCACTAGACTGAACTGAAACAAATGATGATACCTACCGCCTTTACCTAAAATGAAAATATTATATACACAGTAACACACTTGTTCACTATAGAAGTCTGAAAAGTTTTTATATTTATTGTAAAATTAAATTTTAATAACGCAAATACACACACAACTAATACAACAAAACACTCCAATGTCAACATTTATAGTTCTGCGTCTGCTCACCTTGGCGCTGCATTCTTATTTTCAGATGCTGTGTAGGAGTGACTCTGATACGCAGTACGCACCACAGAATACTAAATATACGCACACCGCCATATATAAGTAGATTGACTATTTACATTAACCTTAAAAACATAAAAACATATTATTCAGGACGTTTCAAATAAAGGGACGATTTTTGTAGAAGAGCCTGTCTGAGAAGTTAATCTTAAAAACATTAGAAGTATTTCGTTCAAAATGTTGAAAAACGTAGGAACTGAAACAATGGAGAAACGCGTGATAGTAATATTGGAAAACGCACATTTGGAGACCGTTAAAGTAAGTCCACATTTTTTTTCTATAATTTCATAGTTTTTTATAATCAACCCTTTTTTTCTACAATTTTTAATAGGTCGGCGAGAAATTTCAACTTTTGAACCCCTGTGATCACTCAAACATACTTGAAAAGAATGGAAGAGATCCAGAATCTTGCAGACCGGATATAACACATCTTTGTTTATTAACATTATTTGATAGTCCTTTAAATAGAGCTAGTATGCTTCAAGTATACGTAAGAACTATAAATAATATACTCATTGAATTTAACCCAGAAACGAGGATACCAAGAACCTTCAAGAGATTCGCTGGATTGATGGGTAAGGGTTTTATTCCTTCATCCAATATCAATGCATATTTTATAAATGATAAATTTCAAAGTGAAACCAAAAGAAGTTATTTTCTTCCACTGAGGGTGTACACCACAGTATAGAAACAGTCAGTAGTAATACTTTTGATAAAATGAACAGAAAGTTTGTTCCAATCGAGAATTCGTCCATTCTTCCATGAGCAGGAGGAAGCCATTAGAATATTCATTCATTTGAGCGGGAATTCAAAAGTATATCAGAATTTTAGTAGATATCTTAAGATTTTAATAAGGAGAGTGGGGGTTTGGATATCGTTTTTTCAGTATTTTTAAAATTTATGTACCAATGGTTAGTATATTTATTATAGTGACACTAAAATTAAGGATGTATTTCATAACTGTCATTATTATTATTATTATTATTTGAACTGGGGTCGTTTTGCTTCGGTGAGCCTTCCGGGAACTGCGACCATGCAGATCTTTTGTTCACTACCCTACTCATTCATAGAAACCCAGGGAGGTCGTCAACGACGTTAATAAAATTGACAACCTCCCTAGGGGCCTTGGCCATTACCTCTCTGGTATCCAGGACCGGCTTGCCCATGTGAATGGTTCTTAGGCCAGCCAGCTCTGGACACTTGCATATCAAGTGTTCAGAAGTTTCTACTTCCGATCCACAGAGCCTGCAAATCTCGTCTGCTGACTTACCCATACGGTACAAATGATGTTTGTACCGACAGTGCCCCGTCAACAGACCCACCATCACCCGAAGCTCCGCTCGTGACAGCTTCAGGAGTTTTCTGGTGTAAGTAGGTGAAATCTTCACGAATTTCTTTGCCTGAGCAAGTCTAGGAGTGTTAGTCCAGTGGATTGTCCTACTGTTCAACTCCCATAGCTGGACCGCAGCTTTGTATTGGTCTTTTCCTATCCCACAGAAAGGCTCAGGTCCAGCAGGTCTTAACCTAGATGCACTTTTTGCAAGCTCGTCCGCTCTCTCATTTCCTTCAACCCCACAGTGCCCTGGTACCCATAGTAGAGTCACCTTATTTCCTCTGGCCAGTTGCTTTATGGTGTTACGGCACTCCCAAGTCAGCAGAGACCCCTGCATAACTGTCATACAAATGTGTGACAATTTGATAAAACAATGAAACTTTCATCATTTCCATTTGGCTTGTAACTAATATTGAATGAATTCTTGTCAAGTAATTGCATTCCTATAATAATTCCATATTATGAATACCAATTCCCTATGAAAGCTTTCTAACTAAAAAGCAGAACCGATTTCAAAATTTTGTCATGAAGAATGTACTGAAAATTAACATATAATAACATACAATTAAGGTTTTTTTTTTGGTTTGTTGCCTAACAATAATACAGAAGTAGAACTCGATAATTATTGTAATTTGGTTAACCTTAGCTGACATCTACCAAAAAAAGTAATATTCCAATTTTCATGGATTTCCGTAAATATCCTCGGAAACCAAGTTCCAAGAATATGTATAAAGTTCCGAAATCGGTTCATTGTATATTGGAGTTCTGAGGAATGATTAAAAAAAAAATCAGTGGAATTGAGATTCTTCCCTTTTTTTCAGGTCGATTAAAAAAATTGACTTAGCCAAATTACTTAGTTCTTTCTCCTCACTCAGGATCACTTCTAGTTCTTCTGTTCTAGTTTTCTTACTACAATTTAAGGGAACTAAGTTTCGACAATTTAATACGCTGCATTGATTTACCATTTTGAATAAATCAATAACTAATTGAAATCTTAGAAATTCACAATTAACAAATGAATGTTTACTTTTAAACAGAACAAGGACTTGCCAAAGCAAATCGGCCATTTTTGTGATCTTGTTCAATTTTTCTGCTGCACGTGTTCGACAAATGTACAAAAAATCCTTGAAGTGGTACTACTGCACGGTTTCTATACTGCGGTGTACACTACCTTTTTCACTAGATTCATTTTGATTATGTTCAGAAATCGCTTGATCGATTCTTTCAATTTAAATATTTTTCAAATATACGATTTCAATGATGATTTCAAAATATTTTTCATTATAATGAAATTACCGATTCTATAACATTGATTTCACTCAATTGTCATTTATTGCTTTCTTATTTGGTAATATTTCCATTTATTGATATTCTGAATTTTCAAATTGAAATACGCGAGAAGTTTTATTTTTTTTTAAACTGTAATTAGGTTGTATGTAGGGGAGAAGGGAACACCTATTTCTTCATCAGAATCTGAAAATTATGGAATTCATCATTGAAATAATTGCAAAAAGATTGAAAAACCTTTCAGTTTCCAAAGTGATATGAACCAAAAACTATACATTTTTTTTGTGAAAAAATCTGTAAGTTAATTATAAATTGCCATAATTAGGTTTCTTCCGAAAATTGGAAGAAGCAATCAAGTGATTTCCCACACAGAATCAAAATGAATCTGCACTGAAAAACCTAGAAAGGTAGTGTACAAGTCGTTCATAAGTATTATATTATTTCATTTCAGTGCAACTTCTGCATAAGATGTCCATAAAAGATGAAAATGGACATAAACTAATTAAAGTCATAAAAAATGACATAGAGGCACATCTTCCTAGGGAGGCTAGGAAAATAGGAGTATCACCAGAATTCGAACTGATGAAAAATACAAAAGAGCTAGTTCCTGAGGGTGAAAATCCAATTGTAATTGTCTTAGGATCACAAGAAAAATTAAAGTATGTTAATGAAAATTATTCTCTCAGCAATTATCCTTTAACTGATTATTCATCATGTTCAATGATATGCTCAACATTTGAAGAAGCTTGGGGTATTTTATGAAGATTGTTGTTATAAATTGTATATATTTCTCTTGTATTGTATATAAATTGTATCAAACCTTTTCATATTTTTATTTACTTATACTTATAGTGAAGTAGATAATATTGGTTCATTATTTCCAATAATATTAGTATTTTTTTTGAGTTTCAAAATTTTCAAGAAGTAGTAGTGCCTAAACTAAACGGACCCACATAAAACTTTAGTCACTAGATGAGAATAATGCTCAAAATTTCGAAAGATTAGACAAAACTCTTCTTTGAATGTGCAAACTGAGGTAAAACATAATTTGAAAATTCAAAAAGAAATAATTTAGAGAGGTCGTCATTCGTAAATCTTTGAGGACACATAGATATATGTGTTTCTCTATTTCAGTATCATAATGAGTTCATTACAGTTCTAAAACCAGTGCTGTAATGAACTCATTACAGCATTGTTATACTTTAGAGTGAGTCAAGCGCAATTTGAGATATGTCAGAATTTATCAAAGCAAGAATTTTAAAAAATTAGCAAAGAACTAACATAAGTTAGAAGCTTCCAAGCAGTAGTCATTCATGCATTTTTGGAGACGACTGTATATAGATAGATATAAACACGGTGTCACATTGAAAAGGAAATAGAGGTCTTTTGTTTTTTGAAAAAAATTATAGGTAATAAAAGCCATCATTTCATCCCTTTGTGTGGCAACCATAGACCTAATATTTGATATTAGGTCTATGGTGGCAACCCTAAATTAACCCCTTTAATTTCAATAGGCAAGATGAGTACCATATGTTATTGAAAAGTTCTTTTTCTCCTGAATATATGATATCTGATTAATAAATCCCATCATGTATACACGGTGTCGCATTAAAGAGAAAATTAAAGTATTTCTGGTTAAAAAAATTAAGATTTTGGAAAATCGCTCGGACCTGTCAATTTTGTAGTTGAGGACTTTTTACATAAAAACTATCACCATATCCCTTTGAATAGGGAAGATGGGTCGGGCGATATGTTGTTGAAAATGTCTTTTCCTCCTGAATATGACAATAATTTTTGATTTTTTGAATATGCTAAACTTAAACTTTTTTCTATTCCATTGGATGCAGTGCAATACCCAACATTTGATCAAATATATTTTTTAAAAGACTGAAAGTGTCCATATTGCTCGTTGGAAAAAAATTATATAATTTCAAATTCAATAATGGCTCATCTGATAGCTCCATTGTGAAGCAAATTATTGACCACGTTTTGCCGTCTTTCTCCCAGTACGTTGTGCTTCACTCTCGTCTCGGTTCACACTCCTAGACCCCTGGCCATCACTTTTTCTAGCTTTATTTATTTCGTCCGTAAGATCCTACAGAATAAAACCAACTTGTCATCATCCCCAGCCCTATGAAACATCAAGCTTTCAGATGATATCACCCCAACTCAGGCAAACTGTTTTAAACAAGCACGAGAGGAGTTAAGACGTCGAATGGTGAAGATCATTTAACTATTGAATATATCAAAGGTGTCCCAAGGGTGGTAGATAAGATGATTGCTTCTCCTTAAAAAAATTAACTTCTTGTCCTCTGCAGCAATGGACGGTCCTTTATACTAACGCTCGATCTTTAAAAAACAAATTTCGATCGATGTCGATCAGTTGCATCCAGATATTATTTGCTTAACCGAAACGTGGTTGCACGCTGGTCTCTCGGACCAGCTGTACTCTGTAAAAGGTTTCACTCTGTTCCGTTGCGACACTTCCCTCAATGTCGGCGTGTATGTTTGTGACAAAATCACTGAATCCTATGATATCCGAGTGTTATCATCCAACATTCCACGTATTGACAACTTGTTTATCAGTCTTCGTCCTCCTATTCGACTCTCATTTGCGTTTACAGACCTCACCCATCCCCATCTGATGAGTTACTTCTGGATCATATTCGTTCTCTATCTGAAACTTACCCTGATGTTTTTATTGCGGGATACTTCAACTTTAGAGAAATAGGATGGCCAATAACTTCATCCCCGCCTCTGAACACCGTTGCTGGACGCTTTGTCGGAACGCTGGACGAATCTGGTCCCACCAGGTGATTGAAAAGCCAACCAGACTCGTCATGGCCAAAACCCATCAATCCTAGATCTCATGTTGACGAGTGACCCGGATCTACACCTTTTTCAATTGTAATTCAAAAGACGTAAAATGTAATTCAGAAAAGTAAATTGAATTTCAGAATATGGTGATTGTAATTCAGAATAGTAAATTGAATTTCAGAAGATGGAAATTGTAATTCATAATAAGAACTTTATATTCAGAAACGGTAATTTGAATTTCAGAATAGTGATATGTAATTCAGAAAGGGTAAATTTGATTTCAGAAAATATAAATTGGAATTCAGATTTGGTGATTTGAAATTCAGAAATAGGAAATTTTAATTCAGAAAAAGGAAATTGTAATTCAGAAATAAGAAATTGTAATTCAGAATTTCAAAGGAAACGAAGAGACTAACACACTAGCCAGAAAAGGAGCTCAAACGCCACTTACTGGCCTAGAACCTTTCTGTGGTATAGTCAAATGCACCTATAAGAAAGAGTTTCTGGAGAAGGAAGAAACTGAAAGAGAAGCACTCTGGAGGAATCTTCCGGGAATGAATCATTCCAAAAAGTTCCTTTGGAACTTTAAAACTGCAAGGTCCAAAAGGTATTTGGATACTGTTCTGAATTACATATTACATTTTCTGAAATTGAATTGATAACTTCTGAAATACAATTTTCCTTTTCTGAATTTCAATTCACTATTCTGAACTACAACTTTGTTCATCTGAAATCCAACTTCCTAATCTGAATTTCAATTTCGTTTTTCTGAAATTAAATTAACTATTCTGAAATTCAATTTCTCTTTTCTGAATTACATATTCCTATTCTGAAATACATGTTCCTGTTTCTGAAATTGAACTTTGATTTTCTGAATTACAACTGAAAAAGGTGTAGTTTCCGACGTTGAGTATTTGGGCCTTCTGGGTCGATCGGACCAAGTGATGATTTAGTTTACTCTACAGTTAACTCCCTTTCCGTACCAAAAATCACTAAGAAGATGATCTCTATTATTGATTATGATTCCCTCAACTTTTACCTTTCTAATACTGACTGTTGAGTAATAGGAATATTGATGGTGCTTGGGGACGTTTTTGCACGTATCTAGAGGAATCTGTAGCTCGATTTACCAGTAGAATGTTGGTCAGTTCCGTGTCATCCAAGCCTTGGTTGACTGATGAGAGCATCACCATGCAGCGTCGGAAGAAGAAGATGGCAGCAATATCTTCGTAGTGGGTCTGAGATGGACTATCGTGTTCATCGCAACTTCTCAAATGCACTTGGCAAAAAAATTAAGAACGCAAAAAAGTTTTTTCATGAATCTCTTGCCCAACCCAATAACCCGGAAAAAAATTATAAATATATTCAAAACACTGCCGATTACTGTCTTAATAAGATTATCCTTCAGCTCATGTCAATTACCATCTGCTAGGAAGATATCAAGATAAACTCCTATTTTCGACAAGGGGGACAAACTATGCCCGAGCAATTACCGCCCATTAGTCTCCTTCCTCTAATATCCAAGATTGCTGAGAGAGTTGTTTGTAATAAATTGCTCAATTTTTTGACTGAGAACATCATAATTTCTGAGTGCCAGCATGATTTCCTGCCTGGGCGTTCGGTCGTCACATGCCTCCTGCAGTGCCTTCAAAACTGGACCAAGCCTCTTGACTGTGGTATACCAGTGGATGTTATCTATGTGGACTTCTCCCGAGTTCCTTTCAAGCCCCTTCTCTACAAACTGGAGCATTAGAGGCTGTTTTTTGGCTTGGCTCCGTTCGTTCATCACTGGCAGGTATTTTTCGGTTAGAGTGGGTGATTTTTTTTCGGATATCAGGGCGGTTATTAGTGGAGTCCCTCAGGGCTCTGTTTTGGGTCCGCTTCTTTTTCTGCTTTACGTTTCAAATCTCCCACATTTACTTTCGGCATTCTGAACTCAATACGCAGACGATATCAAATTATTTTATGATTCGCGCTTACCTGATGACCTGTTGGATGGCTCCTCCCTCTAAACGTGGCTAAATGCAAGGTCCTTCAACTTGGTAGATACAACCCGAGGCATCAGTACTTTTTTGATGGCCGTGTTCTGGAGTCATGCACGCAGCATAATGACCTTGATGTCATTACGGAGGATCTCTCCTGGTCTGCCCATGTGGGTAATTTAGTCTCTAGAGCTAGTAAGATGTTGTACCTGATACGGCGGGTGTTTCCCAGATGTTCGATTGTAACTTGCAGGCAGCTTTATATAACATACATCCGACCAATTCTCGAACATGCCGGCCCTGGTGATCAGCAACGTTTGGAGAGAATACAGCGCTCTGCAACCAGAATTCCTTTTGGGCGAGTTCGACCATCTTACGAGGAGAAACTACAGTAGTAGTAGTAATAGTAGAGTAGTTTTCATGGCTGTTGTGTCCGGGTAACTTGATTGTGACTTATCGTATCTTAAACAATTTTATTGGTGGTGATCTCGCTGACATCTTTATGATGAACGAAAATCGTCTTCGGGGCCACTGGTATAAGTTGTACCACGAGGTGTTTCGTACATGTGCTTGAGAGTTTTTCCTGCTGAATCGGGTATTTGGTAGGTGGAACTCCTTACTGGAGAATGTCTTGGGTGTTGAGAGTGTGAATTCGTTCAACAGACAAGACTCCATTTTTGTTTAGAATGTTTTTTTTTTTTGTTATTTACAATTATCTCCTAAGGTGTTTTTTTGTGTATGAGATTTATAGGCCATATGGCCTCATCTCAGTATCTTGTTACAATAATAATAATAATTCTATTTGAAATTTTGTAACACTAATTTTAGTCATTTTTTGAAACTATATAAAATTGAAGAACAATTAAATGATGAATAATTGAAAGACAAAAGATGTTTTTCAATAAAATTATTTGTCTCTCTCATATGATAAAGGAAGCATTTTCTCTTCACCTTAAATTATTAGGAAAGGAATATGATAAATGGTAATGACTTAACAAAAACACAGTATCAAAACTTCATATTATCTATAATATAAATTAGAGGTATTTTGATTCAATTTTCAAACGCTATCACATGAGATTTTAGAATAAAATCCATTAGTATTCAATGAATCTAAAAAGTGTTTGAATTGTGGTTGATAACCATTCTTAACAACTTTCTTTCCAACCTTGAATAAATAGATAACAAGTTCATTAAAGTTCTCATAAATGGTCTCCAATTTTTTGAAGCTTGGATGTTTGAAAGTTCCTTCCTTACATTCCCATTTTTTTGAACGCAAGATATCGTAAAATTTAAGTATAACAGTGAATATTTTATCTAGAACTTTTTTCAGAGGAGCTGATCGTTGGTTGAGTAGACACCTGAAATCAACAAAAATATATAATGATCATTAACCTACAACAACAGTCAACAATGCAATTTATATTCTATCATTTTATTGGTTTAAAAATTAAATGATCTAATAAGTCAATTCCAATCAAAAATTACTTACATAAATAAGATATTTTTCAAGTAATGGGTATGCATATCATATAGTTCATCTAAATTTGTAACACTTTCTAAATTTTCTTCTAGAAAAGACCATTGTGTTTGAAATATTTCTCCAGTGATGTAATTCTGCAAAGACTGTATGAAATGCATCATAACATGGCGAAACAAATGTATCCTTCTATAATGGATCGAAATCATGAGGTATTGTTCTTTTGTACCAGTTTCTTTAGCCAGCATTCTAAGATTCTGAAATAAAATATGTAGAACGTTGTACAAAAAATGTATATAAGAACAACTTTCAAGTAAAGTTCAATTTACCATAAACATTTTCTTTAGAATCCAATTCATTCTATTTATCTTCAATAAAAATTTGAATACTTCATTATATTTGGCTATAGCATCGCATGGTAATAGAATATTCATAGGCCAATCCAATTTATATGTAAGAGATAAGCAATTTAGAACATCAATATCGCAAAGATTGAAACATTCTGGGAGATTATTTATTTTGAAAGACAAATTCTCGAAACCATCAGTTTTGTTGGAATCTTCTAGAGAACCATGAATTATATAACTCAAAACCCTGCAATTGATCAGTTCTATTGGAAATTTCACGTTGTACAATTTTTGAAATAAAATATCTGTGATTGTTTTGGCAAATTCACCATTCTGCAGAAAGAAATAACTCTTCAAATTTTTCAAATGTTGCAAATACTTCAAATCTTCTATGAAGTAATTCAAAAGCTCACTGCTCACTAGTTTCAATTGAACCACTAAAGAGAAAGATAAACTTTGGCTCAAAAACATTTTTAAGCACATTGGTTTTATATTTTCCACATCTTCCAATAAAAAAACTTTTGAAAAGTGGGCTTTGTCAAGTTGACTAACAGGATAATCAGGAATATTATAGTTCTCTGTAAATTTGAAGCCACCATCATCTGTCATTTCTGTTCCTGCAGTAGTTGGAAAACTATTATTTGTTTTATCTTCTTGAAACATTCTGCTAGTAGCTGAAATTGTTGAAATACTAGCTATATCACTAAATGGTGTTGAATCAATAGACATCGGTAAACATTTTTCCATTTCCAAATTATTACTATTCTCCCTTTTGAAGGTGAAATCCAAATGCAAAGAAATAGATTTTTTCAATTTTTCCCTCTCATTTTTCTCGTTGATTTTTTTGTTTGCTTCTATTTCACTTATATTTTGATTGATGTTTGTAACTGTTTCTTTAACACTATTACTATTAGTAGTTTCATTATCAACTTTTTTTTCTGTATAATTCTCATTACTGAATATTGTACTTGTCATCATTTTGAATCTATTTATATCAGTAATAGTTAGTTCTTTATCTAATCTTTCTCTCGGCTGGATTTCTATATCAAATTCAGAAGCCATAACTTTCATTCTATTCTTTTGGGCATCTGTTAAATTATCTGCATTCCAATTTACCCTGGCTTTTGTTTTATCATTCCTATCACTCATTCCTAATTCCTCATTCATAATTCGTCTCTTATTTCTTTTAGCCATTTCAAAATTTTCTATAGTTTGTTTGAAGTTATCATTGTTTATTTTTTCTGGTATGGAATTATTGTTTATTTTTTCGGTCTGAAGTGGCTCTATTTCACTTGTCTCTTCTTCCATATTAGCATTCAATTCATCCAAAGACTTTGCAGAATGAATTTGAGGGGTTTCATTATTTTGTATAGAGTCACCAATGTTGATTTCTGGTATAAAAGAAGATTGGGTGTTTTCTAAACTTTGCACATCTTCTATTTGTTTTTCCAAATTTATATCCTGTATTTCATCTCCATATTGAATCTGAATGTTTTTATGAGTGGGATCTAATTGGAATTTTTTTAAGACTTCAATATGTTTTTCAATTTTTTCTCTTTTGGCATCAGATATTTTAAATAACTGCTCATAATAATCTATCAAATCTTTACTGAAAAAAAAAAGACAAAAGTAATATATTATCTATATAATCAAGAATAACATCATGTAACAGAAATGAAATCATTATAAACAAGTAGTGAAATTAAAATTTGATTTTCGCCTTATTCAATTTCTTGAATTTCTTATCAAACTATTTGGTATCTCGAACAATTGTCAAAGATTTACATTCAATAAAACAGTAGAAACCGATTTGTTTTTCATTTCATAAATTTATGAAAAAATAAGGGTGGGATAAGAAAAGAGTAACAAAAACACATTTATATAATTTTGTGTCCCTCTTATTTCTGCAAATCTGCATATGCGAATTCATACAATACAGCAACAATTTTATTGCAGTTTTGACTGTTGGAATAGAGTCAGCTGGGAGGGTTATACGAGCTTTTTTTTATTGAAATTGGATGAAAGTGAAACTTTTTTTACCTTCATAAATTATTATTTATTATTTATATTTTATATTATTATTTTATTTACTTTTATTATAAATATTCATTACTTTTGTATGGGAATTTCAATAGCACTTATAGAATAAAATTACCAAATTTCTTAAAAACCGGATCAAAATTGAACAAATCGAGGATATTACTAAGATGTGCGGACATACAGACCGACAGACAGACAAAAGTTTTTCAGAAAACGTGAAATTCATTTTGCGAGCGGAAATTTTCAAATAGAAGATAAAAAATTTTCTTCATCTCAAAGGTGATCACAATGTTTCCTCTGGTAAAATCGGAATTAAAAAAAAAAACATGCAATACAAATAATTTAACATTCGATCATGAACATTTTACAAATTCAATGTACTCTATATTTACTCACGCTTCTTGTTGAATCATATATTCTCTTCTCTTTGCAATTTGAATACTAGTTTCAATTGATTTGATCTCCCTTTCGATAACCTGCAATATATGAAATTGCTTTTGATGCAAGGCCATATCATATTGCTCTTTCAATATTGCCCTCTCCTCAAGTTTCTTTTCATATTCTTCTAGTGCACGCGTCTGTCGTTCTACTACAATTAATTTAAAATTTCAGATTTGTGGAATGAAAGAAATGTTGTGTGATTAGTAAAGGTTTAGGCTTTGGATAAATATGCATTGAAAAAGTGCGAAATGTGCATATAAAACATTAAAAATCTGCATTTAAATATGCATTATAAATCGTTTATTAGATTGCAATAAAACATTTTTTAAAGGTTATAGATTTTCCCTATAAAAATTCACTATGACACGATGTAATGAATTGTGAAATATAAATTTAAGCTATTATTCCCTAAAATATTATGAAATTTTGTTCGTTTCACGTCACATGATACAATAGAAGCGAATTATAAATCCACTATATCAGTAAGTATCAAATTTGGGGCCCAATACTCCATTAGGTGGCAGTACAATGGAATCCCCCCAAACCTAATCTAATAAGATTCAAATATTCTCATTTTGTAACATCTTGCAAATATTACAAAAGAATTATCCAGTATATTCATCTAAAACTAATGACTACTACTATTATTTAATTTACTCAGCCTATCAAAAATATTTTCAACAATTTGTATACTGTTTTCTATAGAAAGCCCCTTGCTTTCCAATTTCAAAATAACCTTGGAAATACAAGTACAATTAAATTTAATGATGATCGCCATTCAAATTTGCACAACAATAGAAAAAACTGATGGTTTAAAACAAATTTTTGCTTAGGTAAACTATCTTTTTTCAACAGATGAATATTTTCCCCAAATACTTCATTCCATGGAGGTTGAGAACCTACCCAACCTTCTATTACCTAATAGGTCATAAAAGCTGTTTGGGATTTACCAATTATATTTTTGAAGTAGAGATCTATTAGATTCGTTCATGATTAAAAACAAATTTCATCTCGAAAATATGCAGATAAAACAGGAAATCCTAAAATATACACTTTAACTCCAAAATGTCTAGAATATGCATTAGAATATGGAGTTATGCAAATGTATATTAATCTGAAGCCTAGTTATTAGGTTTAAGATAGTCACTAATTTTTGTATCAAATGTCAGTGAATAGGTCCTATGGTTTCTAAAAAAAATCTTGAATGGTAAATATACAGGGTGTGGCGTAATTAATGGATAATCCTGTACTGGCGAATAGGGGAGGTCATGGCCGACCAGAAAATGTAAAGTTATGTTCAGTAAAAATATCATAGTTTTCGAGATATCGGACAATTTCATTTTTTTCTAACAAGTGCACCTTTACTCACTAATTTCAATGCTGTGATGACAAATCTTGTTATTTCTTTGGGCATTGTTTTCTATTTTACTCTCAAATAGCTGTACTAAGAGATAAACTACCAAATTCCTACCATCCTGCTTAATTAAGAAAAAAAAAGTAGAATAAACCTCATGTCGCAAATTCACTTACTTTTTTCTTTAAGTTTCAGTCGTTATGGTGAAAAAAAAAAGTATTGAGACCTTTTTGAACATTTCATAAATAAATTGTCAATTTCATTGCGGTTCTAAAATGGTATAGTACATGTTATTCTTTTATTGGGTGCTCGAAGTACGTTCCATTATTACAACTGAGGTACTAATTTCAGTGAAAGAGAGTTTTAGGGATTTTTGATAATACCTAATAATGGTGAAATAAAACACAGTAATATTTCGACTATTTATTAGAAATTACAGTGAGTGCTCGAAATGTCCGCCTTCTGCACGAATGCACGCTAAACATATTCTAATAAAAGATCGTTTGATTCGTCGCGCATATCTGGCTTGATTAATATTTCGAGTTGCTTCGTTAATGCGTGTGCGTAATTCTTCAACTGAATTTATCGGCTTGTCATATACCTTCTCTTTGAGACATCCCCAATAGAATAAAATCTAATGGATTTAGATCAGGAGATCGTGGTGACAAAGAAATTGTACCTATTCGTCTAATACAACTTCTCTGGAATTTTTCATTCGAATAATCACGTACCTTTCGTGCGAAATGTGCAGGGCAGCCATCATGTTGCAGCCACATCCGTCTCCTGTCTTCTAAATTCAAAATTTCTAGTAAAAGCGGCAGTGTATTTCTTAGAAAATGAAGGTATCGGTCAGCTGTTAGTGTTTCTGGAAACTCAAATGGGCCGATGACTTGCCCATCAAAAATCCCAGTCCACAAATTAATGTCAAATTGGTACTGGGATCTTTCTTGTCTCATTAGATGTGGATTAGAGACCTGCCAACTATGCATATTATGCAGGTTGAGATAGGAGTCGGATAAGGCTGCCCTGCACATTTCGCACGACAGATACGTAATTACTTAAATGAAAAATTCCCGAGAAGATTGATTGGACGTATGGGTACAATTTCTTGGCCACCACGATCTACTGATCTAAATCCATTAGATTTTATTCTATTCGCGATGCCTCAAAGAGAAGGCATATGACAAGCCGATAAATTCGGTTTCAGAATTACGCACACGCATTAACGAAGCAGCTCGAAATATTAATCAAGCCAGATATGCGCGACGAATGAAACGATCTTTTATTAGAAGATGTTCAGCGTGCACTTATGTTACTCTAATTTAAAATAAATAGTGAAAATTTTACTGTGTTTTATTGAACCATTATTAGGTATCATCACAAATCCCTAAAACTCTCTTTCACTGAAATTAGTACCTCAGATGTAATAATGAAACTTACTCCGAGCACCCAATAAAAGAATAACATGTATTACACCATTATAGAACCGCAATGAAATAGACAATTTATTTATGAAATGTTTACAAAGGTCTCAATACATTTTTTTTTTTACCATAACGACTTAAACTTGAAGAAAAAAGTAAGTGAATTTGCAAACATGAGGATAGACCTACTTTTTTTTTCTTAATTAAGCAAGATGGTAGGAATTTGGTCGTTTATCTCTTAGTACAGCTATTTGAGAGTAAAATAAAAAACAATGCCCAAAGAAATAACAAGATTTGTGATCACAGCATTGAAATTAGTGAGTAAAGGTGCACTTTTTAGAAAAAAATGAAATTGTCCGATATCTCGAAAACTATGATATTTTTACTTAACATAACTTTACATTTTCTGGTCGGCCATGACCTCCCCTATTCGCCAGTACAGGATTATCCATTAATTACGCCACACCCTGTATAATATTATATTAATAATATAATATTTTATATATGTATATACACTCGCGAGCAACCAAATCGACTCAAGCCCTAAGTCTGCGTACAAACTCTATTTTTACGAAAAGTATACAAGGTATTTATAAAGACGATATATCATTTGAAAGCTCAATATGCAAGCTCTCATTCAACACTAATATTGATAAAAGAAATTAATTCTAACGGATCCATTGTCGCATCAATAGGACTTTGAGTAAATTCACTCACTACGCTACCCGCGCCTTGCGCTAACTGCCACCCCTATAAAATCTCCCGTAACCGGTATACCTTATCAGTCGCTTATCACAAGTTGACAGGTACACATCTCCGTAAATTGCAATCATTGTTTCCACGAAACCGTGGACACCACACCTGCAGAAGCCGCTCAAGTTGTTGCCTTGTTGGAACAAGGACTTAGCCAGCGAGTAGTCGCTGCCCAGCTTCGCTTGAGCCAGTCTGCTGTATCCCGGGTATACAGACGATTTCGGGAGACCGGTGCCTTCAATCGAAGACCAAGAACCAGCCGCCACCGGTGTACTTCTGATAGAGACGACCGTTTCATTGTCTCTACCTCACTGCGAAATCGGCATCTGACTGGTGTTGATGTGCAACAACAACTCAGACGCGTTCGAGGCGTGGCTGTGAGCGAGTGGACAGTAAGAAGACGTTTGAAGGCAGCCAACCTGACTCCAAAAAGGGCTGCGACGGGGCCCAAATTGACTGCAGCCCACCGACAAGCGCGTCTTCAGTTTGCCAGAGAACACATCAATTGGACCATTGCCCAATGGCAGTCGGTTCTGTTTACTGACGAGTGCAGAATGTGTCTGCATGGCAACGACAGGAGAGCCCGAGTCTACAGACTTCCAGGCGAGCGGTTTGCCCAATGCTGTTTCGCATTTGGCGGTGGTTCCTGTATGATGTGGGCCGGAATCTCTTGAGAGGAAAAGACGGCCCTTGTTTTCGTGCCTGGGGGAGGCCGAGGAGGCGGCCTAACAGCGGATCGGTACATCGCCGATATTCTCCTGGATCACGTTGTTCCCTACGAAGGATTTGTAGGCGAGGACTTTATCTTAAAGCACGACAATGCTCGTTGTCATACGGCGCGCATTACTCAGCAGTTTTTAAATGAAGTCGAAATGCGCACAATGGACTGGCCTGCGCTCAGTCCAGACCTGAATCCGATCGAGCACTTATGGGACCAGCTGAAACGAAGAGTACGAGCCAGAGATCCGGCGCCCTCGACCTTAGGAGAATTCAAGACAGCTTTATTAGAAGAGTGGAACAACATTTCTCAAGAGGACGTCAAAAAGTTAATAAGATCAATGAAGAACCGACTTCGAGCTGTAATTAGGGCTAGGGGGGGAAACACTATATATTAATTAATAAATTGTAATGTATTGTTTTCACAATTTTCTTTTATTTCTAAAATACCCAACCACAACAACCTCTCCCAAATTCCCTGTATTTCCTGCATTTATGTTCAGATATCATTAATTACAAAAATAATGAACGGATATTGATAATGATGATATCTCATTAAAGCTGAAGTTTCAAGCTTTCAAATGACATATTGTCTTTATAAATACCTTGTATACTTCTCATAAAAACAGAGTATGTACGTAGAGTAAGGGCTTGAGTCGATTTGGTTGCTCGCGAGTGTAGTCAACATAATATTTGAAAACTTGAGACAAAATTCAGGAGGTGTATGTTTGTATGAAATTAAGATGGGTCTTTCCTTTAACTTAATTGCTTCGGCCTACCCCTTTCCGAAATATCGCCCTCAAAAGGTGGTGACTAAAATTCACCTTAAAAAATTCCAATATCCGAAGAAAAGTTTCAGTAAGTTAATAGAGATGATTTATGTCTTTTTAGAGTTTATCAGCATTACACTCGTAAATTGTAATTCAGTTCTGGAATTGTAGCTGGGATATATTATGCTAGGCTTCTTGTAGGCTAGCTACTATGAAATTGATTTTAACTATAAAGGCTCATTTTCACAGTGATAGTACTATCACAATAGTGTGATAGTGATAGTAACTATTGCAGCAACTGTCACCATACTAGATAGTTATTATCATTATAGTGCGAGAGTGCTATCGCGATAGTTACTATCACCGTGAAAATGAGCCTTTAGTAACTCTTCTTTGTAGCATATCCCATACAATCGGATTCAAATCAGGTGACTGAGCAGGCTATGGCAAAGATTGGATTCCTTGGTTATCTAGAAAATAGGATGTTGGGACTGCAGTATGCGGAGGGTATTGTCGTGCATGAATGGAAAACCTTCCCCAATCACTGTAGAATACTTTTATGAAAAACTAATGGTATGAAGTTTTTTTTTAAAGAAAACTGGATAACAATATGGTTGCAAAATATCGTCAATAATTGCGCTGCATGAGAGTAGTGTAGTATACAATATTCATAAAGTAAAAAATATCCTTAGATTTTTGCCTGGTGTAGATGAAATAACCTTTGAAAATAATTCTTTAAAAAAAATTCCATATTATTATGCTCTTAGAATGAATTTCTGTTACAAATCTTCATTACTCAACATAATACCGAGTTGAAAATAAAGAGATAACTTGTTTGTGTTGATTCATCAAATGAGAAGAGGAAATGTAGTTAGAATAATATTTACATTCAATTCTCTTCAATGTAGCTGCCCTTTTTTCAGAAATGAATTCCAGTAAATCCTCATTTATCTCCTTATCTTTTCGAATCAAAAAAGCAATAGAATGTTTGCGGCCACAAAATTCCAATGCCTCCAAATAATAATTCTGAGCACTTTGTTCAAGGAGGCTAAGTTGGTCTCTTGTGATGCAACAGGATATTATGTTAGGTTTTTTGCCCATCAGGAAGAGACAGAGTTTGTTCTGAAAAATCAATCGAATTCAACACAATTTTTGGAATTTCCAATAATAATTTGCTCAATAAATGCCAGTTTGAAATCTATTAGGTTTCAGGTTCAGAGTGAATGAAGTTACAAGTTAATTTTTTAAATACAGGGTGTTTCATCATGAACTGTTTAAATACTCACAAAAGGATTGCAGACCTTCAACAAATTCATCATTTTTCCGCAAAGAAGTATTGTGTCCTTAACATCATTAAGAAATTCTGGAATTATGTTTGGACAAATAACAAAGCTTCTAGTCCAATAAGTACGCCCTCTTGTGGAAATAAATTTATGATTGGTCTTGATGAAAAATTCATCATATGGGTCATTCACTGAACCATATAGTATCCATTGCAAAATAAACCGACTGAAAATTGAACAGAAGTTTTCATTCATAAAATAAATTTATACAAATTTATATTTCAACTTACCCAAAATAAATTTGACAGCACGGAAAAAGAATAGAATATAACACCAGTATTATATTTTTATCTATGACTTGAATGACCATTTGATATAAATAATTTAATAGAGCAACCCCATGAGGTATCTCCTCACTCTCTTTATAAGGACCAATTTTGCATATAGATGCAAGTGTATTAATTTGTGTTCTCAAATGACTGGTTTTTTCACTGAATTCCAAGAGATTCATTGAATTTGGAATACTCATAATGGCTGTTCTATAGAATAGTAGATATTTATTTATACTCTCACATAATTCCTAAAAAAAATTATTTTAATTTCTTGAATTCCACAAAACTGACATTGCAACTTATAGATAACTAGTTGAAGCCTGCGGTTTCACCCGCGCTCTGAAAAACTGCATGTATGGACAAAACCAAAATGAAAAATAAAATAAATAAAAATAAAATATAACCGAAATTGGGTAACATGAGGTATTTTATTATAATTAGATGTAAATATATCAAAATATAGTAAAGCCCTATATTTCTGTATAAACTATATTCGACATGCTATTTTTTCAATCAAAATAAATTAATTTTCACAGTTTACGTTTTCAAAATATAGATTCCAATAATTGAATTAAAAAAATTCGTCCGTCTGCAGTCCAGAGCTTTTCACAGAAGCGATGATCTCTTCCCATATTAAACTAAATTAAAATAAAGCAGCTGCACCAAAGGCAAAGTCACCATTGTTCAAACGCAAATCAATAGAATAATGTTTTTTTTTATATATTTTTTCTGATAATTTGATAGAATGTAATATAAAAATGTGTATAACTGGCTGGAAGACTGCGGTTGATAGCCATTTGATTGAAAAAAAAATCAAGACAATACGCCGTGTCACAAATCAATGAAAAAAATGGCAAAATTGCATGAATTAGGCTTCTAATTGCTTCTGCATCCACCGTATTCGCCAGATCTGGCCCCCAGTGACTTTTTCCTGTTCTCAGACCTCAGAATGCTCGCTGGAAAGAAATTTAGCGCCAATGAGGAAGTAATCGCCGAAACTGAGGCCTATTTTGGAGCGAAAGACAAATCTTACTACAAAAATGGCATCGAAAAGTTGGAAGATAGCTGTGATCGCTGTATCGCCCTCGAAGGCAACTATGTTGAATAATAAAATCGAATTTTGGCAAAAAAATGTGTTTTACTATGGTAGATCGGGGACTTTTCAATTGGCCTGTTAGTCCCTGCTACCCAACGAAATTAGGCCCTAAATTTTCCAAAAAACCACAGTAATCGGTGTGAACGGCTGAAGGCGCAAAACAGGAAGAAAAATTCGATATGTCAAAGAAAGTCACTCGATTACACCAGTATCATGGTGGCAGATGAGAAAAAAGCAACAAAGCAAATATTAAATTACGATATCACAAGTAAAAGGTAAGTGGGCTTCTCAACATAAACTCAAAATGATATAACTTTATATCCAGCCAGAACTTGTAGCTAAAGAACCTAAGGTTTGAACATTCATCTACAGACATTCATCATGCTACAGTTGCCATTTAGATCATCAATCTTTGAAAGAGAATATAGTGTTTTGTTAGATGCATAGCATGGACATTGGTTATAGTTCGTAATATTTTTTATCCCAACTCTCCTATGGCTCTATGAGACCTCTCAGAAGCTTAGAGTTTCTACTGTACTGTAGTACTACTTAAGCTTTGTTACTGTGTTCCACTTCAGGTACAGCCCTGTTGATTGTATGATCAACACATTCATGTTCATTTTTTAGTCAAATTGGAACTGCTAAATAAAGATCATCTTTTTAACTTATTGATATATCGAACGTGAGTCCAAAATTTCAACAAAATTACAGAGAATGTCACTGTATTCTTGTCCACTGTTCAACTTACAACGTTTACTGTACAGTGCATCCCATTTTGGGTGAGACAGCCAGGTTTCTCGCTTGTTATTTAAGATAGAGCCTTGCGGTTTTCACGTTCTTGTCCTACTTTTTTGTGAAATTCAAGCTGGTCTATCAGATTTTGCATAATTGTTTCCGTTCAAGAGATACAGGGCGATTTTGGAAATTGATACTTTTCGGACACCTCCTTTATCTCCGAAGTTATTAGAAATAATGCTGAGCTAAAAACTACGTGTGAATCAGAATTCTGCGTAGAATCCAGTGGCGTACTCAATTTTTTTTTTCGTATTATGGTTTTGAAGATTCAACACAAACATATATTTTTTTCAATGGAACACCCTGTATATTATTACTTCGTTGAATTCGTTATTTTTTCCCTTCAAAATGATGTAGGATACTATGTAGGTAGCATGTTCAGAAATGTTAAAAAAACACTAAAACATCAAATAATGATGATTTTTTTGTTAATGAGCAATGGATTTCCCATATGAAAAAAAAGATCAATTGGATAATTTTCATTTGAGATTTTTATTTATAGTAGAGTAACCAAACAAAGATAATACACTCATCACTAACATGAAAAACAAAACGTAGGTACCTACCTAATAGCTTCAAATGAATAATACAAAA
The DNA here is from genome assembly GCF_914767665.1 of Harmonia axyridis. Taxonomy (NCBI): domain Eukaryota; kingdom Metazoa; phylum Arthropoda; class Insecta; order Coleoptera; family Coccinellidae; genus Harmonia; species Harmonia axyridis. The sequence goes on from NC_059506.1 coordinate 17,553,979, forward strand.
ATTCATAAACATTCCATAATATCTTACAGATGAAACTGTTCAAATTGCTGTCCATTTTCCCTGATACATATAATATACAACAGTCAAAGACTTAACAATCCCGAAGAACTTCGTGCATCAACAGAGGCAGTTTTCCAGGATTTACAAAACCGTCCTTTTATAATATTAAATGCACTCAGGCGTATTGAAAAGTTTTGTCATTTATGTATTAGGGGAAAATGGACAGCAATTTGAATAGTTTAATCTGTAAGATATTGTGCAATGTTTATGAATTTTTGTATTATTTATTTGTTGCTATTAGGTAGGTATCTACGTTTTGTTCTCCATGTTAGTGATGAGTGTGTTATCTTTGTTTGCTTACTCTACTATAAATAAAAATCACAAATGAAAATTATCCAATTGATTCTTTTTTATATGGGAAATCCATTGCCCATTAACAAAAAAATTATCATTATTTGATGTTTTAGTGTTTTTTAACATTTCTGAACATCCTACCTACATAGTATCATACATCATTTTGAAGGGAAAAAAATAACAAATTCAACGAAGTGATGATATAAAGGGTGTTCCATTAAAAAAAATATATGTTTGTGTTGAATCTTCAAAACCATAACCCGAAAAAAAAAATTGAGTACACCACTGGATTCTACGCAGAATTCTGATTCACACGTAGTTTTTAGCTCAGCATTATTTCTAATAACTTCGGAGATAAAGGAGGTGTCCGAAAAGTATCAATTTCCAAAATCGCCCTGTATCTCTTGAACGGAAACAATTATGCAAAATATGATTAGACCAACTTGAGTTTCACAAAAAAGTAGGACAAGAACGTGAAAACCGCAAGGCTCTATCTTAAATAACAAGCGAAAAACCTGGCTGTCTCACCCAAAATGGGATGCACTGTACAAGTACAGATATATGAAGGTACTACTTTGTAGTAAACAATAGCTTAAATTTTCATATCAGACTCTGAACTTCTCTAATGAGTGCAAATATTCCAGTGTTATCCAGGACAGTAAACTCGACTGGGGGAAACATATAGATAAGACTCTTTCCAGAACCACGGCGATATCCCATTTTATTGCTAAGAGTTCTTTCTGCAGTTCTTATATTGTATGTTGCAATGAATAAACTCTTAGAAATATACTTGGTCTCCATACTCGAATTTTTGCCCCCCCCCAGAATATTTGGGACAGACTGACGAATCAGTGTGAGATTCTGAGTTTTTAACTCTACTCACCTGGGGTAATCCGAAAGAAGTTTTGTGATTCGACATATGGTTGGTTTGTGTGAAGTGACTCTACTAAGGGTACCAGGGCACTGTAGTGTTGAAGGAAATGGAAAAGGCAATGAACTTGCAAAAAGTGCATCATGGTTAACAACTGCTGGACCTGAGCTTTTCTGTCAGCTAGGAAAAGACCAATATAAGGCAGCGGTCCAGAAATGGAAGTTGAATAACAGGATAAGCCACTGGACAAACACTCCTGGATTTACTCAAGCCAAGAAATTCGTGATGATTTCACATATCTATGCCAGAAAGCTCTTGAAGCTGTCACGAGCCGAACTTCGGGTGATGGTGACGGGGCACTGTCGGTACAAACATCATTTGTACCGTATGGGAAAGTTAGCAGATGAGATTTGCAGGCTCTGTGGATCAGAAGCAGAAACAGCTGAACACATGCTATGCAAGAGTCCAGAGCTGGCTGGCCTAAGAACCATTCATATGGGGAAGCCGGTCCTGGATACCCAAGAGGTAATGGCCAAGGACCCTAAGAAGGTTGTCTCTTTTATCAACGCCATTGACGACCTCCTTGGGTTTCTATGAATGAGTAGGGTAGAGATCAAAAGCTACATGGTCGCAGTTCCCAGAAGGCTTACTGAGCTACAACGACCCCAGTTCAAATAATAATAATAAATTTTCATATATAATGAAAGATAATGAATGTGAAGCAACCTTCCAAACCTAAATCTTCACAAAATACGCATCAATTCGTCGATAAAAACGATAAACTCTGTTGTCCATCTGAAATTTGTTTTAGTTAAGAAAAAACTTTTGTGCAAACTTACAGCAAATATATAACCATTACTTCTGTATTTGCTTGATTGCGAATCGGGCGAGCTCATTTGATATAATCCTTTATAACATGTACCACTAAAAGTGAAATTTTTACTGTATTCTTCTAATGTCTCTTCTGTTAATCCTTCTAATGTTATATCTGGTATCAAAATAAGTTCACCAAAATCATTATAAGTGAATGACTGAGACGCCATACCAACTGAAAAAAGCAATCTGAATAAAAAAAAGATATATTTAAATAGAAAAAGATTTGTATATTCAATTTGATTTTCTTGATCAAACTTCCAATTCTACAGAATAACAGCATGATGCTTATTTACTCTTGGAATAAGTTGAAGATTAAATAAAAGTTTTGGTGAGCATATTGGCATCAATAGATATTTTTCTACAATATATGTATGGTTAAAATAAAAAACCATTGACTGATTTATTGTAAAGAATTTTCACTGAATTTAATTCAAATTCATTTGTATATATAGTTTGAATACACTTACCAAGTAGATACTTTAGGTCATCAATAAACTGTTTTTTCGGTTTAATTTCAGGTTTAAACATAACATGTTCTCTAAAATATTTATTGAAACGTGTTGAATGTAAATTGTCCACCCACAGTGAAGATAAGTCACCCAATTCTGATAGGAATATTGGCTCCCTTTCTGGTTCTGCTTGCCCATAATCTTCCCAGGTTTTTCTTCCACAATATAATTCTGTTGCCGCAATTTCCCAAATACTTTCTATAAAATTCAAAGTTATGAAAAAAATGAGAAGATATTTGTTAGATCATTAGATTCAGCACATGTAGAGCAATTGGATCTAATGAGTAACCTTTGAATATTTATGAACAGCAAAAGGCAAAATAAAATAAGATGAAGAGGCTCAGGGCTTAAATGACAATTATCTTTATTTGAACCTTGTGAATATTTCTCAGTTTTTAGTAGATTTATGCACTGTTCCTAAGAACTAAGAATAAAACTAAAAACTAAGAATTGAATGCTAACAAATCAATGAGAATTATGCATTTTCCTTAAAACTATTACTAAACTTGACTAACTTTTAACTAAGAACTATAAAGAACTTCGCATGAACCAAATACAAATTTAATATTGAGGAGTGACAGTTTCCACTGTTTCATGTTCCTCAATTCATAATTATGAATGAAAAATGTATATGAAAAAAATTAATTTTTATTTTTTCACAATCAATGTCAAGCATCAAAGTATAGAACAAATAGAAAGTAGTTTGAGCATGCACACTTTCCTTCACTAATAAGTAACAAGAGAGTGCATAAACCCCACAGAATTTTTTGACAGAAATCTTAGTAATATTTTCCTAAGGACGATGCATAAATCTACCGTTAGTCTTCAAACTAATGAAATAAATAAAAAAAAATAATAAAGGATGCAAGACTATTGTGTAAGCTTAGCCTCTGATACCTGCACATTACATGAATGAATAAATAAAGAGACTTGAAAGAAATATATAATATGATTTTTCAGAATGATATTTTTATGTATTAATATCAAAGTTTCTATAATGAGAAGAAACAAACCTCTGATATTTTCTTCTGGAAGAATTGCTGCATTTTCTTCGTTATTAACTCCTGACAATGTTTTATAACTTGATTCATATGATTTATCTGTACATGTGCAAGAAGGTAACCTATTCAATTTATTACTCTTTGAACACTTTTTTTTCCCATCAAAATAAAATGTACTATCAGAATAATAAGAAGACTGGGAGATAATTGAATCTGGTAATTTGAAAAGACTGGTGAAATCAGGATTTGGTCCAAGTTCTGGAAGAATGGATAAGTCCTAAAAACAAACTTATGTCAAAATATCATGAATTTTCATTTGGACCTGGAGACCATAAACTTTCGACAACTTTTTCGAATCAATTTAATTGAAAGTAGAACTTACTTATTAGAAACAGAATTAGCTGAATCATTAAGCAATAATTATTGATCCCCTTCAATATAAATTAAATTAGTTCATTTTCTCAGGAGAAACTCACCATTTGATCATATTGTATAGACGGTATATTTCTCAAACTAAGGAGAAATCTTAAGATATTATTATAAGTATCAAATTTTCCCTCAGCTAAATAACATTCAGAAAGTAATTTATGAAGATTAGCAATTTGCTCTGCACATTTTGTAAGCTTGTATTCATGGGAGAGAACATACTGCCAAGCTGTGATATTACAAACAGGATCATTTGTACTTAAATCTTTGAATTCTGAAAAATAAAAGTGTTATTATATTTATTATACTCAAATTAATGACATAGATTCCTGATTATGGTAGTTTGAAGAAATTGTGAGTTTAGAACACCCAAAATATTCAATGCTCACTTTTTTTAAATTTTATTTTCCTTTTCCCTAATAGTAATTCATAACATTTGGAACGTCGGTCTTTTACTTTACTAGGGTCTCTCTCATATTTCTCACATAATTCAGTGATTAAATCCAAAATTCCAGATTTATTGTTATTCATAGTTGACAGTAGTTTGAATTTTTTATTATTTTCCTTACATCGCTTAAAAAATATGTTTTTCTATGGTTGACAAATTGGATAACGAAAAGCACAGTAGTTCATAGACCTAATATCAATTAGGTTAATTACAAAAAAAATTGGATATTAGGTCTATGCAGTAGTTCCTATACTGTGACGAAAACATAGACCTAATATCACATTTTGATATAAGGTCTATGGCGGATAACGGATGTCAAACATCAGAGTATATTAAAAAAAAAAACAGAACAAAAAAAATAGAACAAGTAGTTCGAGTACGGATAACATCTGTAATCTGTGGTTGAGGCCGTTTATTTTCCCGTGTGAAATTCTTTGCTGCATTGCGCTGCTAGTTGCCGTAGATAACCGAAGAAGGTATTGAACCAGTGGCGTGAATTGAAGCGAATATCTAAGAATATTTAGTAATTTTATGATAGTTTTTGGAAATAGTTGAATAATGAATAGAAACATTTTAAAATAATATATTCGTTAATGTTTAGGTCTATGGGTATGTGTATACATACCCGTCTCTAGAAAGAAGGCTGTGATATACAGTCCAGGGGCGGATCCAGGCGATGTTTGAGGGGAGGCCATAGAAAGTCACGGCTCATTTGGGTTAACAAAATAGCGGAAATTTTTGTTGGTACCTAATGGGACAAGTGTTTTTTTTATAGAAAGATGGATTTTAAAAGATCATATCATATTCAGTTTCCAATTTTTTTTAAGTCAAAAACAAGTTCAAAAAATTTCACATATTTCATAAATATGTTAATATGTATATGTAAATTTATTTCATAAGAAAACTCAGACGCAAAAACGTATAAGGTATAGTAAAAAGAAATACATTATTTTTGCACGAAGAACAATAAGGCTTCAATTACCTTAGTTAGAATGATTCAATTTAGGTCAAATATGCGCTGTTTTGTTTGATAACTACAGTTCCGAGTTAAGTGCCTTAGAGGGAAGCTCTTCGTAGATAATTCCCTGCTAATCTCACTAAACACGAAGCAAAACCTTCCTGGCCGTTTCCGATGGCTCATCGCGTTTTGACCACGCCCGTTTTTGCTTGACATTGTCGTAATTGATCCACTTTTCATCACCAGTCACCAAACTTTTCGAAAATGGGGCGATTTTGTTGCGATTCAGTAGTGATTCGCAGTGGAAATTCGGTCCATGCGGTTTTTTGCGTTTAGTCGTTTGGTTCCATATCTCTAGCATCTTCTTGAGACCAGCCTTATGCAAATAGTGTTTCAAACGGTTTATTCTGCACTCTTAAGCTCTTGAGCAATCGAAACAGAAATCGACAATGTCGAATAACATTTATCTCTTTATCTTTATCTCTTTATCAATAAACCTGACGAAATTCATTACTTTATTCTTGATGCGCATTTCATTTAGAACATAGATGCCAGTAGCCAAATATAAAAATGTATCATGAATTATCGAAAAATATTCGTCGACACTCAGAAGGGTGAAATATTGTATAAGATCTAGAATGGTTCGAATGAATTAGCATTAATGCTTATACACAAGGCCATTTGCAGAAGTCTGAATGTTGAAAATATTATCCAAAGATACGCTAGTCAAAAAAAATAGGAGACTAGAATTTGTTATTAAGTTTTAAATATTTGATCATATGTTTTTATTTAAGGGGTGTAGTAAGAAGGAATCCATGATTTTTCCAATAGATGGCTTTAGTTATCTGTATTTCGCGTTGTACGAGTCCGATCGGGATTAGTACATTGTACAGACATACTATGAAATAAAGCGTATTATTATTATGTTAAAAATTTTCTACATTATTTACCAATTTTTAAAATAAAATTTGCTTCTTTAACTCAATATTCCGAGAAAAAATTTCTAACGCTAATGTAAACCCATATGCAATCAGGGGCCAATCCATTCCTGTCCATGCACACCTCTGACTTCTGGGTCCGTGCACTCGTTCGGATATCTTCGGCAATTAAGCTGCGACTTCACAGCACTGCTCATTTTTTCGATGTTAGAATCTGTATTCCATAAATAAAAAAACATGGATCCTTGGAGTACTTGTCAGCAAGGAGACGTCACAAAATTTGAAACTTTATCTTTTAAATTCGAAGACGATTTTTCAATACCTATATCTCAAACTCTATCTCACGAAAGACTTATCTCAGCTTTACCCGATTCCGATCAATATTTAGCCACTTTAGGTGAGTAATAGGTTTTTTTTTTTTAATAAACATGCTACATATGAATAAATATATAATACAATTTCGAACAACATATTGATTGCTGTTGAACATCAGTTATTTTACCTAGAATTTCTGGCATAGTGATATGAGTAGAGCATTCATAATTTAGTTTTTGTGAATAAGTCTCGGTAATCATATTTAAATAATTTCGCTGAATTTGCACTATGAAAGCTCTGAAGATAAATTTGCAGTTTATTAAGTGATTTCTCACAGGTTTCTAGGTCAAGTTTTCCACACTAAACCAAATTGAAAAGAAATGCTGTGAAAAGTCACTTCACTTCTAAAAGTCATAATAATTGGACATAAATTCTTTTTTTTATACATTGATTTAAATCCTTTAAGCATAATCAATATTTCAGAATCGAAATTGAAGCAACTAAAAAGTGATTCCAATATAGTCGAACAACTTATAGCAAAACGTGAAGCTTGCATGCAACAACTTTTAGCTGGAGAGAACGTTTTCGCAGAAGAGATAGACTTGGATCAACCAGTAAATAACCTGAAAAATCTTTTATCTTCCAGACAAGCTCTGAATCAAGGAGAAATCGTTGATCTTCTTAAACACGATCAATTAGAAAACACTGAAGAAGTTCAAGATAGAAGGGATTCTCAAGAAATTCGTTCTCCTTAAAATATATAAGTGTAGGTAAAAATACTTTCAACATGACTTCTCTTGATTTCTCAAAAAAAAGTCTTATTTTTATAACTGGGGCATCCAGAGGTATTGGTAGAGCCCTAGCTATAGAGATGTCTCAATCGATTCATCCTCAGTCTGCTCTTGTTTTAATTGCTTCATCTGCTTCTGCTCTAGAGGAAACAAAATCCCTTGTCTTGCAAGTAGAAAGTACTTTGAATGTTGTTACATATCCTATTGATTTATCGGAGCCTTCAGATGATGTGTATGAAAAATTATTTGATGAAGTAATTAAAAAAGTTGATGTATCTAATTTGGATTACTCTATTTTCATTCATAATGCAGGAACAATTGGTTGTTTGAAGAAAACTGTAGATTTGAATGATGTTGAACTGTGGAGAAAATATTATGATTTGAATCTTATTTCTGCTATATCACTCAACTCGAAATTCATTTCTAAAACTAAAGGTTTAGCAAAAAAATTGTTCATAGTTAATATAACATCTTTATGTGGTAGAGTTCCTTTTGTGAACATGTCCATGTATGGATCATGTAAGGCAGCAAGGGAGCTATTTTTCAAGGTTTTAGCTGTTGAAGAAAGTAATTTAACAATTCTGAATTATTCTCCTGGTCCTGTTGCCACTGATATGTTTGAAACTATCATTGAAACGGCTGAAGATGATGGACTAAGAAAATCTTTCAAGGAGACTAAAAAAACTGATATCTTAACGCCCCAAAAAACTGTTAAAATGTTGTTGGATATCCTTAAAAAAGGAATTTTTGAGAGTGGGCAAACCATTGACTACTTTGACTTAGTCAAATCTACATAAAGTATTATTACTTTTTCCATAATTAATATTTTAAACGGTGAGTTCTGAAAATAATTCCAATCTAAATTTGAAACCAATCTACAATTACAAATTATGATAAAATTGCTGATTTTTGATTTGCACACATCTTCTAAATGTTAACAATTATTGATTTGTTATGAGATATTTTATTTATGTTAAGTTTTTTAAATTCAACCTATACAAATATTAGATTTTATAAAATTGTTTGAATTGAAACTAAGGAATTATTAGTGCACAATTAGAAATTTTTTCCAATTGTGGCTACCTTTTCTACTAATTGCCTACTAATAATTTAAACCTTGTATTTGATATTGTTGGATTGCAGTTTGCATGGTGTCAAGTCGAACAATATTACAATACAGTAACTTTTTATGTTCATAAATTGTAGAACCTAGGTGAATTTTTGATATGTGGGTTGTAAAAATAGAGGGTCAAGGGAATTGTTTAATGTAGAAATAATTGATATCAGTGCTTTTTTTTTTAAATTTCAGCATTCTTTTGAAAATGTCTAATGGTATAAAAGAATCGATTCTACAATAAGTGAACAAAGTATAAATTATAATTTGTCATTAAAAATTTTTTTAAAACTATTAAAAAATGAAATTATTATAATATGAAGTTAATTATAATATCTTTGGCATAATGATTATTATTATTAAACTAATCTTCAATAAACTAAACTTGAAAATTCGTAACTTTATTATTTCCTCATTCAGGATACCACATTTAATAAGTAATGTCAAACTTTCATTTCAAGATTCAAGTAAACAAACCAAATTAATATTAATATTAACAATGAAAATGTTCGAAAAATAATAAACCTCAATATGTTTCTCGAAATATTTGTTTAATCACAAATCTCGTTGAATCAATAATATACATGAAGTGTATAATGTTTGTTTGGTAAGAAGTCAAAATGATTACTTTCTCCATTATTTTCAGTTGCTTACCAGGCTCGAATATATTTTAATCAGTCATTGAGTTCAAATCTACACAATTATAGAATTTAAAATGATTCAAAAAAATAAGTGGGCATAGGGAAGTTATCTTAGTGAAGAACTTTTATTGAATTTAAATTCATACTTTGAAGTTATTGTTTTTTATTACTATATTATTATGGTTATTATGCTCTAATTGATATCTTAGATATACATTAATGACTACTATTATAAAATGTTTTTTTCATATCAGCCCTGAAAATAACCTAGTAATAAATCCAAAAATCCAATCAATCAGTTTTTCAATAAACCTTACACTACATGTTTTTTTCATGATATTACCCCTGAACACAACCTAGTAACAAATCTAAACATCCAATCAATTAGTTTTCCAAAAAACCTCAAGTATGAGGATGTTTAGATTTATTAATAGGTTGTTTTCAGGGCTAATATCATGAAAAAACATTTTTGAATAGTAGTCATGACTGTATATCTAAGATATCAATTAGAGCATAATAACCATTTGTAATATTTTTAATATTTATTGGATCATAGATAAGAACTAATATAATAGATAATAGATAGAAATAAATAAAATTTGAGAGAAAACTTAAGATTTGGATTCAGGATAAAATCTAAATGAGGATTTGTAGCAACAGAAAGAACTAGTTCATGTGAATAAAATTTTTGCTAAATCATTGCTATCAATCATTCTCAACAAGAAATTCATACAGATTTGATCCAGCTTAGAAGCTTTTGCAAATGCAGATATATCAGTGTCAACATTATTTTAGATTTATTGAAATCTTGTGTTTGGCATACTTTCCAGAACATTCTTCTGCTAGTAGCAGAAATTCACTGTGGCCTTTTAAAAAAAAAAAAATTATTTTAGATGGAGGAAACAATCGCTACATCTCCTTTAATGTTTCTTCTTAAACTGGCTTGGGATTGCAGATATCGTATTCCTCTCATTATTACCATTGGGTTCATGGCATTGGACATTAGGATGCAATTTGAATTGAATGTACAAACTAGGAGAATAAGACGAGTTAGTTTACCAACTAGTGGATCTTCGAATCAAGACGATACATCAGATAATCAAGATGCAGGTAATGAATTTGGAAGTTATACAGAGATACAGATATAGATGTTAAAACGACACACGTGACTTTTCCTGAAAAGAGTTTTTGTATGAAATTTTTTACAATTTTCTTTTTTGTTGATTATTGTTACTTCTTATGCACTATCATGTTATTGATCAATCATTTGCTTGAACATAATTTTATTTTGTTTCCTGAGGATAGTATTATCTATCAATATTTCAACTAGAAAAATATTGCGCTTTTCGACTCCACATTTTTGAATTTTCATTAGAGAATATTTTCCTAATTGAGAAATTAATGGCTTTATTATAGAATTGGATTACACATGGACAAGTGCAGATGATGCACTATCTAACACATCTGATTCAGAACGTGCTGTTTCTCCTGAAAACGCTCTTAATGGTCCTCTAGATGCTGGACCTTCTGGACATCAATATGTCTCTGCAAGGATTTCTAATTTTTAGATCTGATAAAGACTGTTATTCAATAAAATTGATAATGTACCCAAATGATATTTATTTGCGAATAATTGTGAATGGTGAATATGATTGATGTTGAGATAATGGGAAAGATGTTTTATTTCTAATGTTTAATCTAGCTAAATTTGAAATTGGATCTCTCTTATGAATGAACTAATTGTTAAATGGAAAGATTTTTTTTTAATATAATATTTTTATTGCTCATAATGGATCAGCTGTACTTTAAGATTATAAACCTGTGAATACAAATAGATGAATGTCTTACTTTTTTTAATATCTTTTAAATAACTTTATAACAATTATCTGAGTGTAAGACACCAGTGTAAAATAGTACCTATATCAATAAAAGATATCTGATTTGAAAAATGTGACCCTTCAGCAGTCCGCTCATGACTAGTGCAATATCTTTTTGTAGAAACTCACAGCCAAAATTTAGGCAAAGTATGGTGGTTAAGTGATGTTTCGTTGTTATTAGGCCAATTGAGAAGTCTCCGGTCTGATGCACAGATGGTGATGCTAGTATTAAATCCATATGATTTTTAGTTAGTACCAACCTTCAAATGATACGTGTCCAAATTTGACAGCAGTCCGACCATTAGTTTGTGAGTTATTGTGTTGTGTACTTTTGTTATTTGAAAAAAAAAAGAATTTCGTGTGCTGATGAAATATAGCTTTTTGAAGATAAAAAATACAGTTGAAGCAAAATCTTGGCTTGATGAAGAGTTTGCGGGGTCTGCACCAAAAAATCAACCATCATTGATTGGTATGCTAAGTTTAAAAGTGTTGAAATGAGCACCGAAGACGGCGAACGCAGTGGACGCCCAAAAGAGGCTGTCACCGACGAAAAAATAAAAAAAGATCACAAAATAATTTTGAATGACCGTGAAGTGAAGTTGATTGAAATAGCAGACATTGTGAAGATATGATCTGAACGTGTACATCGTATCATTCACTAATATTTGTACATGAGAAAGCTGTGTGCAAAATGAGTGACGCGCGAGCTCACAATCGATCAAAAGCAATAACGTGTTAATGATTCTGAGCAGTATTTGAAGCTGTTTAAACCTGAATTTTTGCGTCAATATGTGACAATGGATGAAACATGGCTCCAACATTTCACTCCGGAGTCCAATCGACAGTCAGCTGAGTGGACTGCACTCGATGAACCGAATCCAAAGCGAGGAAAAACACAACAGCCAGCTGGCAAGGTTATGACATCAGTCTTCTGGGATGCGCAAGGTATAAAATTCATTGATTAACTCCAAAAGGGCCAATCCATCAACAGCGATTATTACATAGCGTTATTGGATAGTTCAAAGAATGAAATCGTTAAAAAAGGCCCCATTTGAAGGAAAAAAGAGCGTTTCATCAAGACAATGCGCCGTGTTACAAATTAATGAAAACAATGACAAAGTTGCTTGAATTACTTCTACATCCACTGTATTCGTCAGATCTGGCCCCCAGCGACTTTTTCCTGTTCTCAGACCTCAAAAGAATGCTCGCTGGAAAGATATTTAGCGCCAATGGAGAAGTAATCGCCGAAACTGAGGCCTATTTTGAAGCGAAAGACAAATCGTACTACAAAAATGGTATCAAAAAGTTAGAAGATCGCTATAATCGCTGTATCGCTCTCGAAGGCAACTATGTTGAATAATAAAATCGAATTTTGACAAAAAAATGTGTTTTACTATGCTAGACCGCGTACTTTTAAATTGGCCTGTTAAGCTTGAGATTCAAGATTATTTCAAATAGAGTTGCGTGGAGCGACGTCCATCCATTTGGAGTGTTGAAGATAAGAACATACATGCTCAATAAATAATAATAATGAAAATGTAGTTTATTGTATCATAAACATTAATCGCAGAGGCTTTAGAGCCTGTACGCGATATACAAATAATACATTCATTATTACAGTAGCCAACATAAATATCTAGTGAAGAAAAATAAATGTAATTCAACAAATACAAAATAGAATTAATTAATTATATACTAAAACTATTGTACACCATGTACGAGTACCCACATTGGAATAGAAATCTCTAGACTCTAGAGATTTCTAAATGTTTCACTTCTAGATTAATCTTTAGTTTATCGGGGCATTAGGTATACTGTACAAAATTCATTTTTTTATTAAAGTTTTTCGGTTAGGATAATTCTAAAAATTGATGAATTTTGTCAGATTCTGTTTCGGTAGATCCACTCTAAAGCGGTAACAATCCAAAAAACTAATTCAACAACTGTGGTTAGCATGACGAAATGCTTTTTGGGATGATTTGAAATCCAACAGCTCCATTTCCGATTTACACATTAACTTAGTTCCTATGGAGTGGTTTTCCTCTATTTGGAAAGATGGAACGCTCGCTAATGTTCAGCTTTAAGTTGTGATGTTGAACATTTGGAACGATTGGATTTTGATCACATTTCATCGTTCCATTCACTCCATCTGAGAATCATCAGAATCAGAATCAGAAAAACATTTATTAAACATTAAAATATATACAATACACACAATATACATAATTGTTTTCATATTTTCTTATACAATGATAGTTCCTACATAAGATGTTTACCTATCTTTCTTTTTATGTGGTATTATATTACCTTACAATAGTTGAAATTTCATACAAGTCGAGTATTCTTTTATAAATTTAAGTTTTCGTTGTTTTTACAGGGAAATAAAATAAGAAAAAACCTGCTTTAATTTGTTCAATATAAATTATTGATGTGGGGTTTTAAGTTTTACCTTTCGGGGTTTTATGACTATTTTTTAGAATACTGTTTATATTCTTCGTAGAAAATTGGTAGGTGTTCATAGGGAAGAACATGCCGACCATTTCGATTCTTATCACAGAATCGAATTTTTGTTATCCGACTAACCGGATCGCTCACATAACAGGATTTTTCATAAAATTTGGAGGCTATGCCATCTATGTATTCCTTCAGAGTTTCAATTCCTGAGGCGTCATGGAGTGTTGTCACCCTTGTATACCTATTTTTCTTCAAAACCATCCTCAGTATTTGGTTTTGGAATTTTTGTAGTGGGCTTAATGGTGTAGGTTTTAAATGACACCAAGTAGGTGCTGCGTATGTAATAGAGAGTTATTGCAACGCACAAATAAGCGATCTTTTATTAAAGGATCCTGTAATAAAGGATCCTCTATCGTGGACGTTAAAAGTGAACTATTGCAAGGTGCTTTTAACGAAAGTCAGTAAAGTGACAGATCTTTAAATTTGACATATTTATATTTTGTCACCTTTATTTTGTATTCTGATAAATAAAATAATTCATTTGGTAAAAGTTCAAAATCGAAAATGAAAGAACAAATAGCGTTAGCAATTTTAGCTGGGACCATTATTGAGGAATTGATTTTTCATAATAGATACAGTTGGTGTAGAAAATATATCAAAACCAATTCAAACAAATCGACTAGTTGACTTGGAAAATTTTTAATACAAGTCTCGCAATCATTATCGAAGTTTATTTTTATAACTGCAAACTTCATTGTGGAAAATCATGGACACTTCTAAGATAATTTGAATGCACATAAGTGGCTTTATAGAAATAGTTATCAGCTCTAGTTATAGGTAAGCTATTAGCTTAATTGAAATTAAATTATTTATTATATTACCTTAATTCGTTTTTAGTCTACCAATTCGTAATATGGGAGGAGCTGTACCAAACTACTGGGGTTTTATCGATGGACATATTAGAGAAACTTGTTGACAAAGTATCATCACTATGTAAAATATCAGTCTACTTTATGTACTTGTTTGAATGGAAGTCAATCAGGTATTTCTTTTCATGTAAAACCACCAGTATTGGAAGATTATTTTGTTTAACAGAATTATGTTATGTATTTTTGTACCTTTTCCTACAATAATTTTAAAAAAGTGTACTTAACGTATAATTTTATAATAACATTACTGATAATTAATTAGGTTCTGCATTGTGATTTGCTTTTTTTATGCTATGTTGATCCAATATATAAAAAAGTACTTAGGTAACAAGTTTATTATTTTTCTTTCAAAACAATCCCATTGGTGTTTCTATATTACAGAATAAATTACTTATATTCAATATAAAAAAATAATATTCAGTATGCAGTAGCATTCTGTAACAATACTACATTATACATATAGGTAAATTCTTATTTCTAATAAAATTCAGGATTTATCAGTATTATTTTTAATTCTTTTAGTAGGATCAAATTAAATATGATGTTTTGTTGAGAATTTTATAAGTTCTTGAAAAATTCGTTATTGAGAGCACATTTTTTTCCTCGAATGAAATGGTTCCCACAGATGCCGAAAATCAAGAAATAAAATGCAAATTTCTCAAAAAGTTTACTTTGTTTACCTAAACAGCTACCAATATTTATAGGTTAGTTCTTGCTGCATAACGACGGCAAATATTCGGCATAAACAGATATCTGTCAAAATAAAGGATCCTTAAATAAAAGTTGGTCGCCTGTATTTAAATAAAGTAAGGGACGCCTGTATTTTAGATTTAGCAATCCTTAATATCTGACTCAGTGCGCATGCGTACATGTCAAAATAAGAGATCCTGTAATAAAAGATCGCTTATTTGTGCGTTGCAATAACTCTCTAATAATTGGGCGGATCAGTGCAGTATAAATCAGTTTCTTGTTTTCTGTATTTACTAAACTGTTTTTGTGCAACAGAGAATGTAGGGTCCTTTTAACGGCGTACGCTTTTCTTAATGTATTATCGATGTGTTTGTGGAAGTTTAATCTTGAATCTAGTGTTAATCCTAGATATTTCACAGACTCTTTCTGTTTGATGATGTGATTATTAAAAGTGAGAGGCGAAACTAAATTTCTATCATTAATTTTCCTACTGAAAACGATCATTTCGGTTTTATTTCCATTTACTTTAATTTTCCACCTAATATAGTAATCCATCAATATTCGTAAATGGTATTGTAATAATTTCGAAGCCACTATTGCACTGAAAGAATGAGCGTAAATCGCGGTATCATCCGCAAAAAGTGCAGTTTTCGTATTGGGAAATGGTGGGAGATCGTGTATATACAAGTTGAATAGTTTGGGCCCAAGGACGGAGCCTTGAGGTACACCTGCCGAAATTGTGATTGGATTTGATAATGTTTGGTTCAATTTGACCATGAATTTTCTCTCTAATAGATAAGAATTAATTAATTTTATGATGAATGTGGGGAGTTTAAGGTTGATCATTTTGTATAGTAGTCCTTGGATCCAAACTCGATCAAACGCTTTTTCTATGTCTAATAGTACCATCACTGTGTTCTGTTTTTTATTGAATGCATTGATGGTGTCGGTTATGATTCTTGCTAATTGGTGGGTTGAACTGTGCTTTTCTTTGAATCCGAATTGAAATGGGTCTCGCATTTCTGACCTCTCAAGCGTTTTTTTGAGTATGTTAAAAATTACTTTTTCTGTAAGTTTACTCAACATCGGCAACAAACTAATAGGCCTGTAGCTTAAAGGCGAGTGTTTGTCTTTACCTGCTTTATGAATAGGTATCACCATTGCGGTTTTCCATATTCTGGGCCAATAACTCAATTTTATGATAGCGTTCACTATATAGGTCAATTGTACCAAAGCTTTTTTAGAAAGATTTTTTATTAATTTGTTGTCGATGTCATCGAGTCCTGGGGATTTATTGGGTGGGAGGGTTTTAATTAGTTCTTGAAGATCTGAGGGATTTGTTAGGTATTTATTGGGTTCGGTGTTACTTTGGTTGGAATTCCGTAAAAAGTCAGACACGGTATTTTCTATGAGACGATCAGTATCAGAATGATCTAAATTGTGAATTTTTTCGAAGGTTTTGGCCATTAACTCGGCTTTCTGTCCGTCTGTGACAAAGAAATTTGAATCGTGATTCAATTGGGGTATGGTAGTATCTTTTTTCTTCAGAGTCTTTGTTACTTTCCACAAGGAACCGTCCGATGGATTGAGTTTTTGAAGTTTATTATTCCATTCTTGATTTTTATAAATTTGGATTTCTCTTTTTATCATTGCGGAAAGTGATTCAGAATTGATTTTTTCTAGGGGATCACGAAAGCGTTGCCAACGTTTGCGAGTTCTATTCCTAAGTCTAATTAAGTCAACAATATATGAGGGGAGTGATTCGGCGAATGGATAGATTCTTTTGGATTTTGTCGTACGGTTCCGTGCGTAAGTGAGACACTCTGAAAATTTCAATAGTTCTTGCTCTAAACATTCAGCAGAGTTAACGGCATTATTTATGACTATTTTTTCATTGAGAATTCTCCGAAATTCCTTCCAGTTTGTAGTTGAATAGTCAAAGATGTTTTTGGAAGTATTGTTACGAAAGTTTCCGAATATTTCAAACTTTATGACATTATGGTCTGAATTTAACTCAGGTAAAGATTCGAGTTCAGTAATACGGGTAAAGGATTTTGCTAATAAAATATCTATTGTTGAGGGAGTGGTGCTGTTATACGGAAATAGGGTAGGACTGGGTGAGTAATGTAGATTACAGTCTGGATTTTTTTCCAAGAATTTCAACAGGGTTCTTCCGTTTGTATTATTATTGAGATTTCCCCAAACACGATGTTTGGCATTTAGGTCTCCAATTACAAGAGTTTCTCTGTTATTTAAAAGACTTTCTAAGCAGGTTTCTCTGAATTTATTCGAAGGGCTATTATAAACACAAATTATTTTAGGACCATTTTCCACTTGTATACCTACATTCTCTATTGAACAACTAGTACTAGGTAAAATTTTATATGGAATTGAAGTATGTACGAGAATGGCAACACCTCCGTAGTGAGTATTATTTGAACGATCCATTCTAGCCACGTGGAAGCCTTTTATTTTAAAATTATCCGATGATGTTAACCTTGTTTCGTTTATAAGAAAAATTTTGATGGAATGTTGTTTTAAGAAATACGAAATTTCGTACTCCTTATCACGAACTCCGTTGGCGTTCCAGGAAGCTAAATTAAGTCTATGTGCTGGTTTACTAGTCATTATATGCTATCAAGAAAAGAATGAAAAGTTTGGAATTTTTCATAGCCAGATTCGCATCTAGCCAATTTTTCGTTTAAAGTTCTAATTTTTTGCAGAAAGTCTGAGATATTGATGAAGTTATTCAATTTGTTGAATTCATTTTTGAGTTCTGTAAATGTACCGAAT
The DNA here is from genome assembly GCF_914767665.1 of Harmonia axyridis. Taxonomy (NCBI): domain Eukaryota; kingdom Metazoa; phylum Arthropoda; class Insecta; order Coleoptera; family Coccinellidae; genus Harmonia; species Harmonia axyridis. Next base: position 17,571,964 of record NC_059506.1, read on the forward strand.
TCACCTGTGGGTTGTTTTGGAATTTTGCGTTCTTCTATTTCTTTTGAACTATTTTGACGGATGTTCTCTTTCTCCTCCCGTCTTCTCAGGCGTTCCTCCCAAGGGTTCTCTTTCGGCAAAGGCGCTGGTATATATTTTTTTGGTTCTTCTTTCTTCTTGTTGGAGGTTTTGTGCAGTTTCTCCAAAAGGTTTATATATACCTCACACATTATGGAATTTGCTGGATGATCCCCACCGCAGTTCGCACATTTCGCAGGTGTGTCCATTGTTTTCGTACAGTCTTTCGTCAGATGTCCCTCTGCACATTTCAGACATTGATAGGATCTGAAACAATTTGAGGTAGCATGGCCCCAATTTTGACATCTCCTACACTGCGTGATCTTTCTGTTAGAGTAATGTCGTTCCCATGATACGACGGTGTAGTTGACAATCCTGACATGTTGTTTCAGGTATCGAAGTGTGGTTTTTTGGTCGGTTATGACCAAGTACGCTGGATTTCTGGTTCCTTTCATTTTGAAGATGTCTTTTATATTTAGGTTACTCTCCGACAGATCTGTTCTCAGGTCTTCAAGGTTTTGGTCATCGTTTAGGCCTCGTACGACGAATGCATGGGATTTTTTGTCTCTCCTGGTAAATGAGTGGAATTCCAGGTCGTCGGATAAGAAATATTTTTTTAAGTTGTTGAACGCCTCTTCGGTTTCCACAAAGACGTTCGATGTATTTTTCCCATATCGGATATGGAATTTTGTCTCTTCGCCAATAATTTTTTTGATTATTTTCACCGTTTCGGAGTGTTTTTCAAAAACCCCATCTACAACTATTGGGGGTATTCTCAATTTAGGTTTTGCTGTAGGGACTGACGGTTCGAGAATGTCGTTTCCTAGGGGTTCGAAACGATTCTTCAATGTTATGCGCGGGGGACTTGAAATTTCCATTGGTAGTGGCGGAAAAACTCCTCCTGGGTGCGTTTGGTTAGGATTCTCCTCATCGCGGAGTTTAACTTTTTTCCTCTTCGTAGGGCTCACACTCATTTTGTATTGGCTGGTTACGAAAAACTTAAACACTTAAGTCTTTGTTTCTTACTCACAACACTACACTTACGGCGCTGACACTAATTGAAGTCTAGGCAATAGAACCAAACTTTCAAATCACATTACTCACTGACACTATTAGGGATCATCAGTACCGCATAACCCTACCCAAGATCTCTGAGAATCATCATTCCATCATGGAGGGGCGGAAGGGTGATCCTGTTGCTATCTTAGATTATTTACACCAAGATAGAGCATAGTGAGAGAGAAAACGTGGCCGAAATAAGATAGCAATATGTTTATTATTTTCGTCAAAATCAAAACACATTCCCGCAGCTCCCTATTGGTGGCTTTCTACCACGTGACCTGGACGTGCGAATGAATTTCATTATGGCCGCCTTCTTTGACAGCTGATGCTTAGGTGCAACAAGTTCAAACTCATCGTTTTGAGTTAACCAAGTGATTTTTGTAGTGAAAACGAGGTTGGACAATAATTATTTGCTGTATTAAGCTGAAAAATGGTTAATTCCTGTGTGATATGTAAAAAAAGCACCAGTAAAGACTGCGGGCGATCCATACATCGGTAAGTAAACACAACAAATAATAATTTACCATAGGCGTAGCTAGGAATACCTAGCTCTCAATATAAGCATATTGTAAACTTATTTTAAAATTTGATTTGGATAATATGAACATCTAAATATAATATTTCTAATTTCAGTTCCAGTAGCACATCTCCAGATGAAAGGCCTGTGACTCCAGAACCATTAGATACTAATAAGCTAGGTAGTGTCAGGGAATCCTCAAAACTGAGTAATTCTGAACTATCCAGAACTTTAACAGCTAGTGATTTGTCTGCTACACTGACTACTTCAGATTTATCTGCTACATTGACTGCTTCAGATTTATCTGATACATTAACCGCTTCAGATTTATCTGCTTTTTTGACCGATACAGAATCCTCTGGTGCTTTGACAGTTTCAGAATTGTCCGGTACTATGACAGCTTCAGAATCGTCAAGCAACTTGGTATCCTCGGAAGTATTAACAGTAGCACATCCAACTACGTAAGTTTTACTTAATTTTATATTTATAATATTGCAAAATATATTCTGGTTCATTATATAAAACCTTCTTATTTCAGTTCTGAAGCTAAAAGTTCTGTACCAAGACCAAGAAAAAGAAAATGTTTTGTTGGTGATGTAAGGGATGAAGATTTCAGGACACCAAAACAAGGAAAATTTGCCTTCTCCCTTGCTAAACGAAAAATTGCAGAACAGAAAAAGAAACTGAAAGCATTGAGGATGAAGAACAGAAGACTGCAACAGAAAATTTCAGATATTTCAGGACTACTGAATAATTTGAGGGAAATGAACCTTATATCCGATAATGCTCAAGATTATATAGAGGTAAGTAAGATTCAGCTTTGCATATATTTGTGGAATGTAATTATTTTCAATATTTCAGGCATCGTTACCAGGTCCTAGTAGAGATATGGTAAATAGACTCATAAGGGGATCAAAAAATCAGAAATTTACACCTTCTCTACGAGCATTTGCCCTATCAAGGCATCCAAATTTGTCATTAAGATATGCACACAAGCAGAAAAAACAATAAGATATATGATTTCTAACAACCCTAATATTTTGAGTACAAAGTCTGAAAATTTAATCAATAAGTTGATTCATAATTGTATTGTCTGTTTACCAGATGATGTTTTGAATGCATTTGGCAATCATGTATTTGATGAAGGGTTTCTAGAAAGTCATGAATTGCCTTTGATAAAACTGATATTGAAAAGATATTTCACTATAAGAATTCACCACGAGACAAGAAAAATGAGCGATCAAGTGGTGAATCGAGTAAGAAGCATGCTCACACATCTGATTTTGTATCAGAATCAATAAGTTTTTTTTTTATCTTTACAATTGTTAGTTTTAAGTTTTAGGGTGATCAGGGTGTATAAAACACTCTTTTTTGATTGTGTACTTTTCGATCCTGTTTGGATTCAATTACCAAGGACTATAGCAGTAGTAGATATGGATTCTTAGTTATTTTATTATAAACATTTCTGAAGAATCGATTATCAGTATATTTTAGTTACCTATCGTATTTCTTCAAATCATTATTGTAAAAATCATTTATTTTATGTTACATGTTATTTTTTATGGAAGTTATTAATACATCCTTGCTTGATAATCAATCCTGATTATGCAGGCTTTCAAGTTTCAATTGCTATTCCACTATAAATACTGATTCTCCGTCCATTCCATTGCAAAACTCACAAAATTCCAATCATCTATCTTATATAGTGGAACAAAACTATACATTCATAATATCATTTGCTCTCAAAGGTGCAGGTAATGGATGGACAAGGTTTCAGTAAGTAAGTAAGGCCTATTACAGCATTAATGAGAACTGATATGATTATACTTCACACTTGATGTAAAACTGACCTATCTAATACATTTTCATGTCGAACTGGATCAATAAATTTATTGTTATTTTTGTTATTCAATTTAACATAGTATTCAGGTGTAATACCCTTAAATTTCAAACCTTTGCAGTCAAATGAGCTCCATTTGTAATAACATGGTGGTCCCCAATAAAAATCTGGACTCACCTCAGAACAAGATATCAAGCTGTGTTAAAATCCAAATTTAGATACAGCATCATCTTGTATGGTAATAACCTACCATGCAGCCTTATTGAAAAGTGACCTGAATAGATGTATTCGATATAATAGGATTGTTAATAAAATCATTGATAATGATATAACATTCAATTGTATAGGTATTTGTAATTATTAAAACCAGAACAACAATATTTGAATATCATATTTGCTATTTCAAATCTCTTTTCATATTGAATATTTTTTCGAATCGAAAATATGCCTGCACTATAAAAATTCTGCGTATAACAATGATTTAGAATAAGATGAAAACATCGGGAAGGTTAACAAAATTCATAAAAATAATGACATTAATTATGCATCCAATGAAATAATAATTAAAGATTCGATAACCTTTGAAGGATTTATTTCTATTCTTAACAAATTTTTAGATCCACGCCACTGACTTCTATTTACGACAACACACTTTGTTTGTAAACAAACAGTGTTTATTATGGGAACAAAACATTCAGTTCATCTAGTAAGGGATTGCTCCATCTTGTTGTAAATAATCTAAGGTTGCTATGCGGTGGCCCTTATAAACCCGCCTGTGCCGCACTAGAGTGTAGTGCGAAACCCATAATGCCATCTATAGTTGCGTTAATTGAATAATAAAAAAATTGCATAATTATCTGCACCTGTTTTTTACTTCCCTTATTCGTCTTTCGCTGTGTATTACTTGTATCACAGTAGAAGGACCTCAACCCACAATTTATTCGTTATTATAAGGGGATACAGAGAGATACACCCAAGACAAATTCTGGATGTTCGAATCCTTACATCTGCCAATATTGGTTCAGACCATGGGCTGGTACTATGCAAGTTAAATCTGGATCTTGCACGCAAACGGACGGTTCATAAAAAAATTGAGGAACTGCGCATTTAGAAGATTGATGATCCAACAAATAAACAGTTATACGCGTCCAGACTAACACAAAGACTTCAGGAGGGAAACAATGACTATCGGGAAGTAGATGAAGAGTGGAGAGAGCTCAAGAACGCTATGTTGATAACAGCAGAGGAGGTGATAGGAAATAGAACTACTTGTACTGCCGGCAAAATGGACAGAGCTCCTTGGTTTGATGAAAGAGTTGGAACACTAGCATGAGAAAAGAAACAAGCATTTCTACAATATAAGAAGAACCCAACATCAGAAGAATATGCAACCTACAAAGTAATCAGGAACCGTACCAATCAATCAATCAGAAAAATCGGAGAGACCCACTATGGGAACAGTATGTTAAAGACAAAGAGCACAATTTATATGGAGTTCAAAGAAATATCTGGAAAATATTACGAAATCAGAAGATAGAAATAACAGAATACTTACAAATAAAATCAATAAAAAGCAGACAACGGTATAAATATTTCAGTGAGCTATACAGACTACAGAAGGAAAATTTAAGGGAAGTAGTGCGAGAATGGCAGAACAAGAATACTGCAGAATGGACTAGTTTAGTGATGTTGATAATACTATATTTGACACAATAGAATTAAAATATAGAGCAAAACTGATAAATTAGTGAAAAATTTTTGAAAATCCATCAATAAATGACTGAGAAATAGATTATTTGCATTTACGTATTTTAGCGCGGAACGTCTTTGGTCTCCTACTCGTCTGTGACGTCACGCCACTTGCCTGTGATCGCTACACCATAAATTACGTTTAAATACTTAGCCGCGCCAAGGCTCTCGCGCCGTTTGTAGTTGTACAGTGTAGTTTTAACTCGAGTTTTGTTTTTATGTCACCATAATGGAAGAAGGCTTCGTGAAAGGGCAAAGTGACAATTTGCCTGAAAAAGATATATTCGCAGTGATGGAGTTTTTTTCTTCAAATCTATCTTATGTCAGTGCTGAAATAAAAGGAGTTAAACTTTTCAAGTAAGTATCTACTTTTGAGTTTGCTTCATCATGGTTCAACTTATAACGATGCTTTATTTAAAAAACGTTTCAAAAACAATTATGACAGGCATTCAAGTGAAAGGAACCTTTTTGTGTAATTTTTTTTTCTCTCCAGATCATCTGTATCATATTTCGCTCTTCAAGCACTTTTACCTTGTTCTCTTCTTTAAAAAAAAAATATTTTTCTGTGAGTTTATAGGCATTGCCTAAACTTTAATCTTTGTTTGATAATAATAATAATAATAAAGGGTAGCGGTAGGTGAATCTCTAGCGATTCACCTATCAGGAGAGTTGAATCGACTCCTGCTCACCGCAGATTCCAGGAGCTCTCTGACCCGGGAAGCTGAAACCTGTCGAAGGGTCCCTGTCCAGGGTAACGGACGAAGCCGTGTGGAAAGCAGCTCAAGAATTCTCCCACCGTAGCTCTGCGGATCGTAAAAAGCGATCAAAGGCCGTCTCCCCCACGACACGGAGGAACCCATGAATGATGGTGAATTTAAGGAATAGGAATATAGAGCCGCTGCCTGAGGTTCGTCAGGGCGTGTCTGGAGCCGGCGCTGGACATGACAGTATGCGGGACGTCGGTGACAGAGTGCTAAGGAGACGGGCGTCTGTCGAACAAAATGCTACGCCTCCACAATCTCAACATTCTAGGAGAAGAATAACACGAGTTTCTCCGACCGCTGAAGGTGCTGCGCAGGATCCCCAACCAGCACTCACCCAAGCAGGTCTACCAAGAAGACGCATGAAATGGACAAGTTCGATAAATGAAACGATCATGCGCATATATTATGAAGTGACTAATATGGAACAGGATAAAATAGGCTATCGTCAAAAATTATTTGCAGAATTCCACAGAAACTATCCCGAACTTCAAGTTTCTGAGCAAAGAGTAGCCGACCAATACCGGGTCATATTGAGAAATAAACTTGTACCCGATGAGAGACTTAACACCATAAAAAATGAAGTCCAACTGAGGCTACAGAATAGGAACCTCACTAACAACGAAACGACAATTGAAGAAAACCACGATTGTGCTGAAAACCAACACAACATCAATGCACAAATGAACTCTGAGGAACAAAACAACGCAGATGTGTTAGCAATAAGTGGTGCTCAACGACGGAATATATATGCTGCACCCGTCGTTAATCCAGAAGAAGACCAAAGAGAACTACTGGAGCGATTATTTGCCACAATGAATAGATGCGTTATAGATTTTGAGGGCACAGATCCATTGAGACGACAAGATTGAGGACATCTAAGAAACTATCTCATCTTCTGGTCATGACCAACAAGGAGATTATACCCAAGTATCTTTATGACTACCATGATCTCGAATCATTACACCTCATCATATACTGTGCAGCATTTTCAATAGCAACAGTGCTAGGTGTGAAGCCAAAACCTAAAAGTCAGCAACCAGTCAGAGAAAAACAACAAAATAAACCACATTGGCAAAAAAGGCTAGAAGACAAAGTTCATAGCATCCGCCAAGAAATTGGGAGGCTCACCCAATTTGCAAAAGGTTCGCCGTCTAGAAGATTACAAAAAATGGTGAATATAATAATGGATCGTCACCGGCAACATACAACGTATGATCCAAACAATGAAAATGCTCAACAAATTTTAGACACACTGAAACAAAAACTTAGTGTGTACTCCGAAAGACTCAGAAGATACAATGAGAGCTATAGAAGAAAACAGGATAATATGATTTTTGAAAATTCCGAAAGAAAATTCTACAGAATGTTAAACAATAATATGTCAGCAACACCAGGAAGTTATCCAATCGTCGAGGATATTGAGAATTTTTGGACAGATCAACTGGCTACACCAACCCCCTACAACTCCCAGGCTGATTGGATAAGAAATGAAGAGAAATCCTGTGAGACAATGGAACAAATGCCGCATAACGCAGTTTCTATAGAAGAATTCCATGAAATATTGAAAAACACACACAATTGGAAATCACCCGGCCCAGATGGAATCCACAACTTTTGGTTGAAAAAATTTTGGTGTATACACGGCAGGCTAGTTGAAACCATAAATGATGTTATAAGTAATCCAACGGAAATGCCCAAATTTTTAACAACAGGGACCACTTACCTCTTACCGAAGGATATGCAACACACAGCGGATCCATCAAAATACAGACCAATTACATGTCTACCAACAATATATAAAATCATCACATCATGTATAGCATCTCGTATCTACAAACATTGCGAGACTATAAGAAGGCCTTCGACTCTATTCCACATGGGTGGCTGACAAAAATTTTGGAAATATACAAGATCGATCCAATTACAATAAACTTTCTGAAGTATGCAATGTGCAACTGGAGAACGAATATCGAACTCTCTACAGCGAACATAACTACTAAAGATATTCCAATAAAAAGGGGAATTTTCCAAGGAGATTCGTTGAGTCCCTTATGGTTCTGCTTGGCGCTGAACCCCCTTTCTAAACAACTGAATGCTACTGAAAAAGGTTTCAATGTGAAAGGAAACAGAAATAATATTGCACTCAATCATTTGCTATACATGGATGACCTCAAACTTATAACAGGCAACAAAAACCACTTGCAAATTATGGTCAAACTGGTGGAAAATTTTTCGGAAGACGTGGGGATGAAATTCGGATTGGACAAGTGTCGTACTATTAGCGTAGTGCGTGGAAAAATCCAAGATGAACCGATAGCTCTCTCCAATGGACAGGAGATAGAAGCAATGAAATCGGACGATCTTTATAAATACCTAGGAATGAAACAAAACCGACGAATAAACCATCAAAGAATGAAGGAAGATTTAACAACTGAGTTCATTAGGAGAATCAACAAAATTTTGAAAACAAACCTCAACAGCAAGAACATGAGGAGAGCTATCAATACATATGCATGTTCAATTCTTACATACTCTTTCGGTATCATTCCATGGACCAAAACAGATATGGAAAACCTGCAACGCAAAATGAGAACCTTGATGACGAAAGCACACAAGCACCATCCGAAAAGTAGCATTGAGAGGACGACACTGCCGAGGAATAAAGGAGGCAGAGGTCTGCTAGACATCATGGAACTTGCCCATGGTCAAATTGAATGCCTACGAACATACTTCAAAGACAAATCAGGCACGTCAGAGATCTACAAAGTACTGTGTGAAGCAGACGAATCAACACCTTTACAACTGCACAAGGAGCAATTGTCATACAACCACCAGACAATCCAAGAAAAACTGCAAAGATGGAGAGAAAAGCCCCTACATGGACGACATTTCAACGAGGTGAACCAGGATCATGTCGACATTGAAGCGTCGAACTATTGGCTCACATCAGGTGCGATGTATCCAGAAACGGAAGGATTTCTTTTAGCCATCCAAGATCAAGTGATCTCAACAAAAAATTGCAAACATATCATAAAGGACCGAACTATTACTGACGATCGATGCCGTTATGGTTGTCCAACGAACGAGACAATCCAACATATCACGGGAGGATGTCAAATGTTTGCAGGAAATGAATATAAAGAGAGACACGATGCAGTAGGAAAGATACTACACCAAGAAATGGCACTAAATTAACACTAATTAATTCTGAAAAGTGCCATACTACAAGTACCGACCGGAAACCATCCTGGAAAACGAACGCTATAAACTGTACTGGGATCGTACAGTTTTGACTGATAAAACAGTCCCTCACAACAGGCCAGATATATTGCTAGTTGATAAACAACAAAAGGCAGCAATACTCATCGACGTAGCAATACCTAATAACAACAACATGCGTCAAAAAGAGGTCGAAAAAATTTCAAAATATAGGGACCTCGAATTTCAGATGAAGCGCCAGTGGGGAATGATATCAACGAGAACTATTCCAATTATCATCTCAACAACAGGAATAGTACCCAAAAATCTCAAGAGAAATATCAAGCAACTAGGACTTAGTGAGTATATATGTAATATAATGCAAAAAGCTGTTCTTTTAGGTACTGCAAGGACGGTGAGAAAATTCCTAGGAAGCGAAGGACAGGTCCAAGGATCGCGTGTAAGAGGACCAGAAGTTCGACGAGAACCAGGGGGACCACAAGGACCGGACACGACCGAGCTCAGCCCTTCTGATATTTTAAATATCTGGGATTGAGTGAATGTTCCTCTTAGCGAGGAGTGAGAAGCCGACGGCGAGGAAAAATCCTACGCGTATAGGCAAAAGTCGGATAATAATAATAATAAACAGTTTGTAGTTGAATACTGGTTGTTGAAGTCTTCTTCTTCTTGATAGTGCCAATCCGTTACCGGATATTGGAGACCATTCTGGCTATTGTGACCTTATTCACTGCTGCACGAAACAGTCCAATTGTTGTTTCCGAGAACCAGACTCAAATTTCTGAGCCACGAAATTCTCCTCCTGCCGGGACCTCTCTGTTGAAGTCTATCCATTATCAAAGGCAAAACATATTTATGTGAGGAGTAAAAAGAGAAAAAAGTAATGTTTACTGCCCGTATAAAATCCGGTATGAATCAATAATATCTGAGTGGACTTGATATTGACAGGTGTCATATCGTCTTGTTTATGTTTTAAAACATGAGGGAGATAGTTCGCAATGTCAGTGGTGTAGTATGTTGTTTTTTGTGTGTGAATTTGAAGATTTCAATATTGTCGGTAAGGGTTCGGAACGATCTAAATAGGCGTCTTTCCTGAGACAACGCGATTTTACACAAAATAATAATAACAAGTGATTGTATACCAATGAATTCGTAAGCACTCTGCGAATACCAGTCGCCTCGTGTAAGTGGCGTGACGTCACACACTAGACGCTGCGTACTATGAAATTATTCTTCCAAGCGCAACTTCAAAGTCCCATAACTTTTTCATTTCTAGAGATATTTCAATGATTCTTCCACATTTTTGTTTCATTTTACTTAAATTTTTAGAATTAATCCTTAACAAAAAAATTAAAACTAGTCCATTATCTTAAGATTTAATGAGAGATTCCATTAGAAAACTGAAGAGACGAAAATCTCCTGGACCTGATGGCGTATATAATGAATCTTTCAAGTATGGTGGAAAATATAAGGTTGGGTGCATACATATGAGTTGTACTAACTGACAAAGAAATTGCAACACCCAGAAGGAGATGTTTAAATTTAAATTTTTTTTTGGTAAAACAAAGATATCATAGCAAGGAGTAAATGATTGAATTTGGAGAAAAGGGTGAAGGTTTTTTCATGTAAACAATTTTTGTTACTTAAATATTGTAGTCGTTTTTTGCAAGTTTTTCAAATTTTACAACAAACCAGCTGTCCGAGGAGATCCAAAGTCGATTTTTAGTTGTTGTTAAAATGCACGTGTACGCGGAATTTATCGCCAGCTAAGTGAATTTGAAAGAGGTCGAATTATTGGTCTACGGGAGGCGGCGTTGTCATTTCGAGAAATCGCTAACCGTTTCGTTTTTGAATAGCTATAAGAGTGTATTTTGACAAATCAAATCCTATCCTAAGATACTTTATTAGTAATAAAATTTTCACACCTGTCGCTCTTGATGGTAGCTGACGCCACCGCAACCGTTCTTAGCTAGTCCCCATATCATGGTCGGTAGGTACAACACTCACTGAGGAAATTTTAAGCTTTCCTAAAATATGTGGGTCTGTCGTCCACCGGCTCTTAGACTATAAGCACTAAGGGCTGCTTTTAAAAAGTGCTCGGGAGCACAAAAAGGCTTCAAGTGCTTTCGAAAGCACAATGCTTTGGCACAGTTCTGATATGTACCCATTGTATCTGTATCTATATGTTGGAATAAATTTGGAACTCCGGATAACCGAGTGACGGAATGCCTCGCCATCGCTAGACAACGTAAAAAATGCTTTGGACAAAAGACTTGTAGTTAGGAAGTAACTTCCTTGAAGCCACCCCAGGCGTTCCTGGAGTTCATTAGAACTTTGGAACTGGTGGGCGAGCTGTAGACTACGACGATTAATGGCGGAGACAGCTCTGATGGGTGAGCACAATAAACTATAAGATGGCGGTGCAATGAAACTCCCCAATTCGACCAAGGAACTGTCATCAAAGAGTCAAGGCGGAAAGAGCTCTGATGGGAGGCACGGTACAATGAAACCCCCCTCAAATACAGACCATCTGATCGGAGTCAAGCTCTAAATAGGGTTTTGGATCTGATTGATGAGTATTTGGAATTTACTCTCAATTTAAAGAATTCGACAGAATAATTTTATACTTTATATTAAAAATATTTCAAGATATTTCAATAATCGGAAAAACATACAATAAATAAATGCCAAAATGTACAAGTATTTCCAATTAAAATTACAGCCATCTCAAAACGATAAGCTAGTAAGAATTAGTGTAAATGTATAATTATTATAACATTAAATAATATTTATTTTCTCACAGAGTAAAATAACATCTAATTAAATAAGATCTAGGCTAATGGCAGTACACTTGGAGTATAAATTGATTCACCCATGGAGTTCTGGAAAATAGTAAAAAATATTAATAATAATAATAATAAGCCTTTATTTCCAACAGGTATACCCAATTACAGGAAATCAAAAACAACAATCAATACTAATTTAACAAGAAAAAAAAAATTATTAATGCTATATCATGAACATAATCCAATAAAATCATGAAAATTAAGAGATAAACAACCCATACACACCCCAAAATACAGTTTTCAGGCCCCGGAAAATAAAAACAAAATACAATAAATAAATGGAAATCGAATACAATATAATGTCATGCGTGTTCCCCTCAACTTCAGATGTTTTCATTCAAATACAAATCACATATATGAACCAGAGATTGTAACCAATGTAATAGATGAGCAATAGAAACAAATTGAGAGAATATTTTCAAAAGGCGCATTATGTACCACCTATATTCCAATAAAGTTCCACTGACCTTTGAAATTAATTAATTAAGGATCACAATGTTATGTTCTTAGGAAAGACTTTCTATTTCCCTCAACATCTCTGTGAAGTTAGTTGAGCTTCATTAAAGAAGTAGAGGGTGTTTAATTTTTTCAATTATATATTTCTTCAGAGTGCCTGCGGATATTTTGAAATATTATAGTTATTAATTGATAGATGAAAAGGCTAGTTTTTTGGCTAGTTTTTTCGAATAAAAGTTTGCTTTCATTTCACTGGTAGCAAGGTATACAAGGTGATTTACCGGGTTGGCCTATAGAACATTTATGGAGAATTAATCACAATTTTGAGCTGAAAATTTGCATATTGGGGTTTGAGACAATGATCTTTCTCCCAGAAATATTTTCAGATCTCTACAACTTCCGGTTATACCGGAAACAGACCACTATTCCTTATTTCAAATGGCACACCCAATATATTATTGCATCATTAGTTAGCTTTTTTGACAATATCGGCAATAAGCCATACTTTGGGTAAAATCTCAACGGTTCATGAGTTAATGGGATTCTCATGAAAAAAAGGGTGGCGATGAAGACTCACATTTTTTTAATTTTACGGCAGAAAAAGCTTTTTTCGAATTTTTTTTTTCTTTTTCGATCCTGCAAATACGTTGTTTTATAAGACTGTTTGAGGTTTGGACCAGAAATGTACAGGATGCTTATAACAAGATCATGAACTTGGACAACTCAAATTCATCAAAACTCAAGATTTTCAAATTAGAACCGATATTTTTTATTATTTCAGTCAATTCTACATACAAAATAGTGGTGTTACTTGAGCAAACCCTATACCTTAAATGAATACTTCAAGAGTCACCGAGGAAGAATTTTGAATGAGGAAAAACCGAGGGAAAAACCGCAATTTATAACTGTGTGGAGTAGTCTGTGACTTCCGGAAAACACAGAAAGAAACTAAAATTCGATGTTTGGAAAACTTAATTTTACATTTCATGAATTATAACTTATTTTTCATTGGGATTGTTCAGCAATCCATAAACCAATACAATTTTTAATTGTAGAATTCATTACAATTCTTCAAATGTCAAATTTAGTTATCGAAACATCGAATGTTAGTCTCTTTCTGTGTTTTTCAGAAGTCACAGACTACTCCACATAGTTAGAAATTGCGGTTTTTCATCATAAGTTTTTCCTCGATAACTCTAGAAGTCTCCATTTCAGGTATAGGGTTTGCTTAAGTAACCCCTACTATTTTTGTACGTAGAATCGACTGAAATAATAAAAAAATTTAGGTTCTAATTTGAAAATCTTGGGTTTTTATGAATTTGAGTTGTCCAAGTTAATAATCTCCTTAAAAACACCCTGTACATTTTTTTTCCAAACCGCAAACAGTCTTATAATACTACGTATTTGCATGATCGAAAAAGAACAAAAAATTTTCTAAAATATTCGAGAAAGAATGAGGCCTCATCGGCACCTTTTTTATGAGAATCCCATCAACTCATGAACCGTCGTGTTTTACCCAAGGTATGGCATATTGCCGAAATTGTCATCAAACAAACAACCTATTTAATGATGCAATAATATACTGGGTGTGACATTTGAAATAAGGAAGTAGTAGTCGGTTTCCGGTATAACAGGAAGTTGTAAAGATCTGAAAATATTTTAGGGAGAAAGATCATTGTCTCAAACCCCAATATGCAAATTTACAGCTAAAAATTGTGCTTAGTTTTCCATAAACGTCTAATAGGCCATCCCGGTGAATCACACTGTATATCATCCTCATCTTCAAAACAAAATTTCTTTCCATTACCTGATTAATTTTGGAATGAAAAACTTTTATTTTCTATAAAAATAAATTCCCCTATGCCATTCTTGCGCACTAGTTCTAGTTGGAATGAAATAAAACTAGACTGTAAAATTCGTGCTCAAATTATAATTAGTCAGTCAATTCGAATATTCATTTAATGAAATAAGTATATTTCGAATACTGTTTATCTAGAAAACAAGGTTATTTTTGGAAGTAATATACTTGGTTAGAGATTGTTGTCAAAATCTGAAACTTTTAATCAAAATTCGTCTTATATAAAACCTTTTTTTCATCTCGATAATGAAAATAATAAAACTATAATATTTTTTTTAGTTTAAGATTTGGATGGATCCAAATATTTAAAAATTGAAGGTTTAAATGATTTGGTCCTGAAAATCATCACATTTAAAATTTTGTGAAACCCACCATTACTCGGAAAGGCATATACCAAAGAGATATATTGCTCACGGCGAATTAACTTCAATAAAAGATATAAAAATTTGAACAAAACATGTCCTGGAGATATTTTATAACACTATTAAATGGAAATGAAGCGAGTTGGAAGAGGCATCTCACATTTAAGTCAAGAGCCCTTAAACAATTTTCTCAATGCTTGTTTATTTATATTTTAAATTAATATTAATAAAAATTGCTTTCCCCAGTAAAATAAAGGATGCAATAAATTTTTTATTATTCCAATATATAGGCACTGACCTATTGAGTTGATGGTATCAAAGGAAGTTCATCGTGTATACCAGTTGTATCAGAAAACATTTTATTTATTGAAAAAGTATCCTTCGGAGATGGTTCCTTCGTTGTAACCGTTTTCACTCCAGGGTTCGTAGTGTGACCATTCTAAAAAATTTAATCGGTGAATTTATTTTGTTGAAATTCCATGTTTATGAATTAATGACGAATTTGAGAAAAACTTATATGCCCTTGTGAAAAGATACATATGTAATATTATACGTTTAATCTCAAAAAATAGGTACCTGGTAGAATTCAATTGAAAAAATTGTTTATCTTCAAGTGTTAATTGATAACTTGTTTCATTTTATTTGATAATGAATTTCCATTAAGTAAGGACCGAATCCATCAAATATTTAAGAAGTTATGATTAATTCTTTTACTAAATATGACGCGATTTTCACAAAATTGAAGAATTCTAAAAAAACAGAACAGCTTCCCCACTTCTTAAGATTCAGAGACGCCACTGTTTAAAGGAAAATATTGTAGTGCCACTACAAAAGGAGTAGCGACTAGCAATTTCAATATAGAACAATAGGATATCAAGGGCGGATCCAGGTGATGTCTGAGGGGGGGTCATAGAAAGTTACGGCTCATATCGATTAACAAAATAGCGGAATTTTTTGTTGGTGCCTACTGAGACAAGTGTTTTTTAATAGAAACATGTATTTTAGTGAATCATATCATATTCAGTTTCCAAAATTTTTATAGTGCAAAAACAAGTTCAAACAATTTCATGAATATATGTAGATTTATTTCATGAGGAAACTCGGGCACAAGAAAGTATGAGGTATAGAAAAAAAATCATTATTTTTGCATAAAAATCAAGACTTCAATTACCACAGTTAGAATGATCATTTAGGTCGAATATGCGCCGTTTTGTTCTATAACTTGTTGCTATTTTGAAGAGTTTGTGTATGCCTCTCTCATAGAAGCCCTAGTCGCTATTGGCAAAAAATTGAGACAGTCGATTTTCACACTGCAAAATTGTTTGCCATGGACAGCAAGAGACGTTAATCAGGTCTGGACTATAAGGTGGATGCATAAGAACCTCTGGTGAGTCACTATCGATGTGTGTGGCCTTAAGTTGTCCCCATGGATCCCAATTCCTCTCCTATTGGTCGCTTCTGGGCGATTGCTTCCTTCAGAAGGTCCAAATGTTGACAGTACAGTTTCGAGTCAACATTTGTGCCTTAGGGGAGCAGATTATTTAGATAATTCTCTGCCAATCCCACCAAATACACAGCAAAACCTTCCTGACCGTTTCCGACGGCTCACCGCTTTTTTACTACGTCCGTTTTCGCTTGACGTTGTCGTAGTCATCCACTTTTCATCACCAGCCACCAACCGTTTCAAAAATAGGGTTATTTTGTTGCGATTCAGCAGCGATTCGCAGTTGGAAATTCGGTCCAAGAGCTTTTTTGCGGTAACTCGTGTGGTACCCATACATCTAGCTTCTTCTTGAGACCAGCCTTATGAAAATGGTTCCAAACGGTTTTTGTGCAAACTTCAACTCTTGAGCAATGGAAACAGGACTCGACAATGTCCAGGATTTTGTCGTTATTTTCGACAATTGGTCTCCAGCGCGTGATGCATCTTTGACATAGAAATTACCGGAATGGAATCGACGAAATCAAAATTGCGCGTGATTGGCACTATCAAGACCATAAACACCTTTAAAATTTTCAGCTGCTTGGTTTGCATTTTCGCCTTTATCGAAGAAAAACACAAATATAACGTATTTTTTCTTTGTTATAGTGTCCATCTTTAACGCGCGCTCAAACTAATCTAATCACAAAACTGTGGCAAAAGATTATGTAGTACGAAATCTCATATTTCTAACGCCATTTAGTGGAACCCGATCGGAGTTGAAATACAGATATGTAAAACTATCTATTTAAAAAAATATAT
The DNA here is from genome assembly GCF_914767665.1 of Harmonia axyridis. NCBI lineage: Eukaryota > Metazoa > Arthropoda > Insecta > Coleoptera > Coccinellidae > Harmonia > Harmonia axyridis. The sequence continues at coordinate 17,588,933 of NC_059506.1, forward strand.
CAAAAACTAAATGAGTGCATATTTTTCGGTAATTTAGGATACACTTTTATATATAAGGTCTGCGAGGGGAGGGGGCATGCCTACCCCTGGATCAGCCCCTGTGGGATATATACTCATTTTAAAGTTTAATGTCTTTATCCTAATCTAAAATCTCCCATAAGCTCAAGAGATAATGTGATAATGTGGCTTTGTTATTATTGTTACTTAACATTGAAACAGTATAATGGTAATAATGGATCAGAATATTTCATCACTAATGGATTTGAACTGGAAACCAATTGGTTGTAAGCAGAAGCAAAAACAACAGTGATACCATCCCAGTTCTAGTTGAATAAATCACACAACTCAATTGTATTTGGATAAAGCAATTATTCAGAATAGAAGTCATTCAAATTTCAATTAAATCAATAATTTAAAAATGTGTATACTATCAATGTATTCTTTCATGATTTTAGCAGACAAAGGTTAGAAGATGATTTAACTTCAAGAATACTAGGGTTCACACATATCACTTTCAATTGAAGCATCAAACATTAGAGAGGCTAGAACTACTACTAAGACTTGTTGACTGAACTAGCTTTAATGTAATCCATAATAAAATGTTGCTACAACACAAATAAATGAAAACTATCGACTATACAATTTGTGTAGCTTAACTAAAAAATTTACGAAAATGTATTCTTAGCAAACTAAAATCAATCTATCCTAGCATTCGTTTTATGTCTTGGCCCTATCCCCTAAAATTTCTATGAAGATTTTGCTGGGCTCTGATAATATTGTTAAGATCATGCAAGCGAATAAGTTGATTAATTATCTGCAAACCATTTCACCCTTTCAATGAGAATCATTTTTTGCTAAACCTTACCTAACCTATCATTGGCTATCGCTAAATACATATTTACCTAATCTATTTGTTCCCCTATGGACTATTTAAACATCGACTGACTTTCAGGTAGAATAATTGTATTAGTCTGTTCACGACACACATAAAATGCTCTTGCATTTTCAACTTACTGCGAATTTGAGAGCAAACGCTTTGAAATAGGTCCAGTATGAAAGATCTTGCCTTTGTGAACATGAATATTACCATGATGAGGAACAATGGAAAGAAAATGACTGTACATATGAATTAATATGCAAAACATGTTTGAAAGCAACTAAACTTAATATTTGGATGTACTGCCATTGATAATAAAGAATAAAAAAGTATTTAGAATTTAGCATTTCTACAGTGTTCGAAATATTTTCGTGTTCTCATAGAGGATGAGTTAACATAAGTGACACAAACATGACATTTATCATTTCTTAGAATGAGGCTATTTTTAAAACGATACACGTTATAGGAATTTCATAGAAAAATTTATCATTTTCATTCCTTCAGTACGATTAGTTCAAAGAATTATAGGTATAATTTCTTTTCAAAGATATTTTGCTTGAATTCATTTCAGATTGAATGATCACTAGAGTCCTGTACAATGAACAACTAGTTGAATTTGAACTTCAGCCTCGACAAATATTTTTCTGTTATGTAGCTGAAAACCAATTTCAATTTTTCGAAATATGAAGATATTTACAAAAGTATGAGAAATTGAAAGTTTGGAGGAAACTAATATACTGAGATAAATTCAATTCAAACAACGCAGTAACAATTGTAAAAAAAAAAACGAACAAAGCTCCTATACTGTACCTTTTGTATTCCAGTGAGAGAGGCTCCTTTGAAATGAACTCTCTGGGAACAAAGAGATTGAAGCCTCTGAATACCTGAAAAGTTGTTTTTTATTAAATACAGGAAGGAATTCAGTGATCTAATTTTCATTCATGCCCAGATAGTTATTGATATTTAGGATCTGTACTTTCATTTTCTGTTAACTAACTTAGTTGCTAGTTGCCCGCTGATAGAAATTAGAGACTATTAATTGATTATTATGTTTAAATCCTTTGAATTATAGATATTTCAAAAATGCGATGATTATTATTTGTATTCCGTTAGGATCGTAGAAGGTCTCAAACAAATAACAGCTCCCCCGACTCTATGTTGTAGTTCGCATTCGCAAATTATCCGAACATCAATACCATCAATTGTTCCATAAAAATAATAATAGAAAGTCTGGAGCTTCAATAAACTCGTTTAATATTGAAACAACAACCACATGAAAAACATCGAATTGCAGTTATAAGTCATAAAAATAAAAAAAGGAATAAATTCTTCATATTGGAATTCGGTAAAAATTATTTGCAGAGTTGTTCGAATTGAAAACCATTTGCTTCGTTTTTTGCCATTTTGAAAAAATTCCTCTAATTTTGATCAGCTGTATCTCGGTTGATATTAGGTTAAGGAAGAAGTTTAGAGACAACAAAATTGTAGCAAATTTAATGCTCTACAATTTTGATAATGATTTTTTCGGTAGAAAACCACTCATTGTAGAAGTTATGAGCACAAAGCCATAAAAAGCCGTAAAATGTCCTCCTAACTTAGCACAAGTTCCTCACGTTGGATAACTAGACAGTCATCCCACATGCTACCCCACAGTATCCCCGAGCAACTTTTGAAAATTTCCTTGAGTTCAGAATTTTTTCCAGGAAAAATGTATATATTTAATGGACTATTATCAGATTGATAGAAAACTCAAGCAGCAGAATAGTGAAAAATTATTTTTAAATAATTCAAATAAAACAAACCGAGTTGAGATTTTGGGTGTTGATATGAAATGACCATTTCAAGCTCCTTGCGGAGTTACAAGCTGATTACATAATCAGGACCGTAGAAAATTCAAGAAGAATATTGGGAAAAAAATACACAATATTTCCGTGTGTATTAGGCCAATTGAAAAGTATCCGGTCTGATACACAGATGGCGGTGCTAGTATTAAATCCATATGATTTTTAATTAGTACCAACTAAGATGTCTAAAAACCAGGTGTATGAAGTGATTAGCTTTTGTTTTGCCAATTTTGAGAATATTAGTTAAGCTTCGTTATGTCAACTGTAGGTAGCGCTATCAACAAATTAAGATTCTTGTTATTTATTATTTACGAGTTTTGTGCCATTATGTACTTATATGTATATCTTTCATTATAGTTATGATCTATGGAAGTAATTCTTGTAATTGAAATACCAATAAACTGTCTCTATTACAAATATCTGAATTAATTCCAGTAAACGTTTCGTGTTTTGTTTCACGACTTTGCACGATCATACTCGGTTACACGTCGCTTTTGATTGGTCAGTATCGGGTTTCAATTAATGTATCCAATCAAAAACAACGGAAAAAGATCGAAATGACAAGTATGACATTGCGGCGCCGCCACGAACTAAAACTAATATTTTCAATTTGGTCGAATGTCATTGCATTCAAAATTTGACGAGTGCATTCACCATGTTTTAAGACATCTTAGTACCAACCTTCAAACGATACGTGTCAAAATTTGACAGCAGTCCGACCATTAGTATTTTGTTGTTTGAAAAAAGATGAAAAAAGAAAAAGAATTTGCTGATGAAATATTGCTTTTTGAAGGGAAAACATAGAGTTGAAGCAAAATCTTGGCTTGATGAAGAGTTTCCGGGGTCTGCATCAGGAAAATCAACCGTCATTGATTGGTATGCTAAGTTAAGACGTGGTGAAATGAGCACCAAAGACGGCGAACGCAGTGGAAGCCCAAAAGAGGCTGTCACCGACGAAAACATCAAAAAAGTTCTCAAAATAATTTTGAATGACCGTAAAGTGAAGTTGATCGAGATAGCAGACATTGTTAAGATATCATCTGAACGTGTACATCGTATCATTCACGAATATTTGTACATGAGAAAGCTGTGTGCAAAATGGGTGCCGCGCGAGCTCAGAATCGATCAAAAGCAACAACGTGTTAAGTTAATGAGCAGTGTTTGAAGCTGTTTAAGTGCAATAAACCTAAATTTTTGCGTCGATATGTGACGATGGATGAAACATAGCTCCATAATTTCACTTTGGCGTCCAATCTACAGTCAAGTGAGTGGACTGCACACGATTAACCGAATCCAAAGCGAGGACAAACACAACAGTCAACTGGCAAGGTTATGGCATCAATATTCTGGGATGCGTAAGGTATAATATTCATTGATTACCTCCAAAGGTGCCAGACCATCAAGAGGGATTATTATATAGCGTTATTGGAACGTTTAAAGGATGAAAACGTTAAAAACGTCCCCATGTGAAGAAAAAAAGGTGCTGTTTCATCAAGACAATGCGCCGTGTCACAAATCAATGAAAACATTGACAAAATTGCATGAATTGGGCTTCGAATTGTTTCTGCATCCATTACATGCAGTAATAGCCGAAACTGATGCCTATTTTGAAACGCTATAATCGCTGTATCGCCCTCGAAGGTGAAAAATAAAATTGAATTTTGGCAAAAAAATGTGTTACTATGGACTTTTCAATGGGCCTGTTACATATAGCAACGTGTTGCACGTAATTTAAAAAAAAATCTCTCTATTGATTCCATTATTCATGTCGAGTGCGCTTTTTAGCATGGAGTGGAAAGTCCATAGAGACGATGCATTATATTTAGTGCTAAGTTAACTAAATTATACCAAAAAAACGTTCGCTGTAAACGATGTTCTTCCTGCTATACCAATCTTAAAAATTTTTGTACACACCTTTATATTTTTTTAAATTTTTCTGGCAAGAAATTCTGTATGGTAACATTAGCTACTTGTCTTCTGGAGTTGTATATTTCATCTTCTCTATATGAATTAATCAGCAAAACATTCACAATAATGGGTATCAACTTAATTTGAAAACGTTAAAATTATTAAAGTGACATTACTCTTCAAAATGGGCGCGTTTAAGATGTTTTTAGACATCTTAGACGCGTTCAGCAGACTCAACAGTTGTGGAACAGTTGACAATATTCTATGAATTTTCTGCTGAACGCATTCAATCAGTTTCCGCCACGGAGCGGTATGTAGATTCGGACCCGATTCCACAAAATTTCCGAATGTCCAGTAGCTTGAGAGACGAGGGAGCATCGTATCCAATTGAACAATTAATGACACAAAGGTGTTTACATAATTAAATATAAAAAAAAAGAAAAAATGTTAATGGTTGAACAGAGGTTAGGATGCATAACTACGGAGAATTGAAAAAATATTTAACATTTAATATTTACCTTCTTCTCTATTGTTTCCATATTTGGTTTCCCAAGCATCAAAGAGACGGTTATAATACCTTGGAGTCATGAAATTAAGTAACTTGTAGGTGGATGCAGTAGGGAATATCCTTATGAATTTTTCTTTCACAATAAATTCGTCCTCAGCTTGGATGAGGTGCCTGACGTCATCTCCTATTCAATAAAACAATATTAAAAATTAATATAAAAGTATTTATGCTCAGTATACATTTTGCTATCTCAACTAATCGAAAGAATCTATGGTCTACAGTTCGCACCGTTTTCTCGGCCTATCTAGACGGTGTGAAAGGTTGAGCACCGGTGTTAGATGTATCCAGTTGACATTTACCGAACGCAGAACAGTGCGGACGGTGTGGCTTACGGTGGGAATGGTGCGAACGGTGTGGTATATACCGAACGTATTACATATATGTATTATTAGATCATTGGTTTATATATGTATTCATATTCCATCAAACTTTCTATTTACAATTTTCAACAATAACTCAAACCTTTGAAATAATGTGTACCTCAGAGTACTATCTTCGATTATTACTCTATGATCTGTACTTGACATCACATAGTAAATGTCAAGGACTAACGGAATTGTACTTTTTCTTCCGCTCACCGGCTGATCGGAACATAGAGAATAAAATTCGAAAATGAACATAAAGTTTTTTGTCGATATAATGACTAATACATATTATTGAATGTACAAATAGACGAGAAGAAATTCAATAAGCAATATCCACCAATCAATGAAACATTTATGATTTAATAATATAATTGATATCAGACTAATCAAATGGGATAATTACATTAAGTTACGTCAATTTTGCGAACTGATTTCTGTTGAAAAATAAGAGAAAACAACGAAAAATCTTAACTTGAAAATATATGTCAGTATGTCAACTAGAAAATTTAAAATTTTGGTTTTTTTTTTCGAAGAAATATATAATTAATGGAATCCGAAGATGAAAACTGTGGTTGCATTTCAAAACGAAGAAAATCCAGTGAGAAAAATCCTAGATTGAGCGCAATAAACTTTACTCCAGTTATTACATTACCACTGGGTGAGTCTTGTAAAAGAGTGTAACACCTCATTAATTGTATTATCACATTATCACAATTCCTAGAAGAATTGGGATATAATTATTAGTTAGACAAAAATGCTCAAGCTAAAAGTTATATTAACATACTGTGTGTTAGTTGAAATATCGAACAAAATTGAATTTTTGTTATAAATTCAGAAAACGCCATAAAAACAATCACAAAAGAGTATTTTGATTCCATTACAAAGAAGACTTACTCAAATATCACCCAATCAAAAATATTGTAAATTAGAAATGTTGACGTTATGGATTGGTTTTTTTTTCAAAAGTATTTTGGGAAACTTGAAATTCATCATATACAAAATATATATGTATATATACATAGTCTTGTGACTTGTACATATATTTCAACCGAAAATTCCTGAGGTCAAAAGAAACACCTTTACAATTTTTTCCGATTCGGCCCAATTAAAAAGATGACTGTTGAAAATCGATAAAATAATGTAATTTTCGGCTATATCTCGTAAATTATTTTATAGAAGGAAATAATTTCTGGAATATAGCTTTTCCTTGATGTAATGCATCTTTTCCAAACACAAGATTCCTTCCATATCTTTCAGTTTCTTCATTATGAACATTACATTCCATAAAAATACCAGAAATTCGAAAAAACAAACTCGTCAATATAAATTGAATGCTCATTAATAAATATTTGGCTAATTTGAAAAATAAAAGTATTATTTAAATTATATGTGAAATTCAAAAAATTGGGTACTTTGGCTAAATACAACTCCGTTCTCTTGTGGAAAATGAATATTTCCTATGATGTTATGTCTCAGATTTTAGAGAATTGAAGTAGGAGCCAACTTAGTTCGAAAATGATGTCATTTGAATAAGCTCACCTCAACTCCTCAATCCGATCACAAATTACTGAGGTTTGGCAAAGCTCTGATAATATGAAAATACTTCATTAAAATCAACATTTTCTTTTGACGAATACAGATCACTTTCGAAGCCTATGTTTAAAAAAGTTTTCACAAAATAGTCCCATTATAATGACAACAATCAAAGTCTGAAAATCCCACTGAAGACTGCTGCTATCGAGTATTACTGTATTCTTCTTCAGGTTATTCAAGCTTACATCGAAACATACCACTAGGTACATACTATACAAATTTTCATGTGATTGAGATTGAATACTTTTATTCTTCAGCTATTCGATTAATTCATCCTAGAGCATATGATCGAAATACTTTCAAGAGGGCCATAATTGTTTTAATGTAAAAACAAATTGAGTGTCTACAAATAATGTACACATAACAGAACAAATTCGATTACAAGTGGAGTCATCCATTTTCCGTTGATTACAGAGCCATAACATTTCATTTCCATATTTTCATACTAATGGCTTCAAAAATATTGATGCTGATCAATATTTTTATGAATGCTTCATTCCATGAAGGAAAGAAATTGCTTTATATCAGAATGCATATTGATTTATTTTGTATACACATGATTTTTTCGGAAATTGTACTTGAAAATATGTACGGAACAATATTCTGTTGGGTTTCTTCAAATCTTTGAAGATTTTCATTTCATGTTAACATAATATCGTATAACAATAATAGTGTAAACTGTAAATAAATATCTCAGTTTAGAACATAGACTATTCGAACTTACCTATACATATATTGAGAAATTTTTGTCATTCTAGTGTTCTGTGTTTAAATTTGGCAACACTCGAAATTTGAAGTGCAAATTTAGAATCACAGACTAATCCGTGTTAGAACTTTTACAGATGAATATCATTTATTTGAGAATGTAAAGTTAAATGGTAATTCTTGCACGAAATGAAATAAACAACGATAATAAATGAATGGATATGAATATCGGAGCTAAGATGGATTGTAGCGAGCTCAATTCGTTATAATTATCGAAAATGAGAAATTCAAGAGAAAAATATTTTATATTTAGCGTCAACGAAATTGGAATAACTGATTTATTTTATTATAAATACTACTTCGTTCAACAAATGGAATGTATAATGTGAGTTTATGACGTTCAAATGGTATAATTTTATACTGAAAATTTGAAATGGCTGTATCTTTTTACCTAGGCCGAATCGGAAAAAATGGTAAAAGAAAAAAGTGTTCCTTTTAACCTCAAGAATATATGTACAAGTCAAAGACTCACCCTGTATACTTGACAATAAGTTATGGTTATTTGGTTAATTTTTAGGCCCAGTAGCTCATTCCGAGTATTTCAAAGGTAAAAGGGTATTAGTTACTGGCGCAACGAGAGGAATCGGCAAAAACTTAGTGAAAAATCTCCATTATCTTGGCGCTCAAGTGATAGCACTAGGCAGAACTGAAGCTGATTTGGAAATTTTGTGTGCAGAAGTCAGTGGTTTACATCCATTATTCATTGACATATCTAAATGGTCTGCGTTAGAAAGGAAACTAAGCAATATAGGAGATATAGATTTCCTAGTGAACTGTGCTGGAGTGTCGTATCTAGGATCAATATTGAATACAACAGAGGATCAATTTGATGAAATCTTCAACATCAATACCAAAGGTTAGATAGTGTATAGAAGAACTGAAAAATTCATATACACGGTGAGTCAATAGTGCTCGATACTATAGCTCATGAAAATTTTGTGCTAGGACAGTACTCAGCGCTAAGCTCAAGTTATTTTTAAATTGGAATGCCCAATTTTTTTTAATCAATACTCATAATCTCCATAAAATTCTGATTTCGAATTACCCCACTTGTCATCATTTATCTGTGCTACTTTTTGACGTAGGCCTCCTTTTTCGAAAAATTTGGTTAATATGGTTTAAACTTATCTTGAAAACCGTTCAAGTTCAATTGTATGATTTGTTTATTGGATTCCCGTAAAGTGTTCATGTCTTCTGCAAATTTACAGATCACTATACATAGGTGGTCCGAAAGACACTGCGATTTTTAGAAAATCACCTTAAAAATGTCAATAAGTTAGTTCAAATGACATGCCCTGATTATTTTTTGCCCCTTGGATACCCTAGTGATACCCTTCATTTTTTGTTGAGACATGTTTTGGCTAAAATGAATAGTTTTTGAATAATTCGCATTTCATGTCGAGCTTATGCGCTGGGTATTGTGGATTCCGTCAAAATTTCATTCTCCTAGTCAAAAAATTTACAAGAGTTATCGACCGATCTATAACTATTGACTCACCCTGTATGCGACAGTTTCATACTTGTCTCTAACATACCAGTTTCGAACAACTGATGAATTATGTTGACTTGCTGTAACATTAGCAAAAGTAATGTGACTATTTCAAGCTATTGTCAAATGAAACAATCAAGAGCTCTACACAAATTTCGATAATCGATAATCTATAAACCTGACTCTTGACTCTGACTGGCATATTTTCTGTTTTTCAGATATGTGAAGTTCAACGTCAAATATAAATCATTCTGCCGAATTCCAGAATTTTTATTTTCCATTTAGTTTGTGAAATAGTCCAATAAAATCCATTAGAGATTGAATTTATTATTTCATAACTGAAATAAGCTGATTGAAGGAACCATAACGAGTCAGCAGAACGAGTTGCGTTTTCTAACAAGACAGTGGTGGAATCCTACTAATTTATTATCCATTGATACGTTGATAATAATCGGTACCGATTATTATTAGGACAATTGAAAATTTTCCGGTCAGATGAACAGATGGCGGTGCTAGAATTAAATCCATATGATTTTTAGTGAGTACCAACCTTCAAACGATACTAGTCAAAATTTGACAGCAATCCGACCATTAGTTTGTGAGATATTGCGTTGTGAGTGTAGCTACTTTTATTATTTGAAAAAAGATGAAAAAAAAAAAGAATTTCGTGTGCTGATAAAATATTGCTTTTTGAAAAAATACGGTCGAAGGAAAATCTTGGATTGATGAAGAGTTTGCGGGGTCTGCACCAAAAAATCAACCATCATTGATTGGTATGCTAAGTTTAAACGTGTTGAAATGAGCACCGAACACGGCGAACGCAGTGGACGCCCAAAAGAGGCTGTCACCGACGAAAAAATAAAAAAAGATCACAAAATAATTTTGAATGACTGTAAAGTGAAGTTGATCGAAATAGCAGACATTGTGAAGATATCATCTGAACGTGTACATCATATCATTCACGAATATTTGTACATAAGAAAGCTGTGTGCAAAATGGGTGCCGCGCGAGTTCACAATCGATCAAAAGCAACAACGTGTTAACGATTTTGAGCAATGTTTGAAGCTGTTTAAACGCAATAAACTTGAATTTTTGCTTCGATATGTGTCAATGGATGAAACATGGCTCCATCATTTCACTGCGGAGTACAATCGATAATCAGATGAGTGGACTGCACACGATGAACCGAATCCAAAGCAAGAAAAACACAACAGTCAGCTGGCAGGGTTATGGTATCAGTATTCTGGGATGCGCAAGTAATAACAACGATTATAATATAGCGTTATTGGATCGTTGAAAGGATAAAATCGATAAAAAACGGCCCCATTTGAAGAAAGAAAGGTACTGTTTCGTCAAGACAATGCGCCGTGTCACAAATCAATAAAAACAATGGCAAAATTGCATGAATTGGGTTTCGAATTGCTTCTGCATCCACCGTATTCGCCAGATCTGCCCCCAGCGAATTTTTTTTGTTCTCAGAAATCAACAGATTGCTTTTTGGAAAGAAATTCAGCGCCAATGAAGAAGCAATCGCCGAAACTGATGCTTATTTTGAAGCAAAAGACAAATCGTACAACAAAAATGGTATCGAAAAGTTGGAAGATCGCTATAATCGCTGTATCGCCCTCGAAGGCAACTATGTTGAATAATAAAATCGAATTTTGCCAAAAAAATCTGTTTTACTATGGTAGACCGGGGTCTGTTTACTGGCCTTTTAAAGGTTATGTTTCCTCGGATAATTTCCGTTGGCCGCCTCGTTTCGCGTAGCTCCGCTCACCTACGCAATTGCTAGAATTGCGATTGGTTAGATAAAGTCGTTGAAACGAAACGGTCGACGGAAACTGTCCCAGGAAACCATACCTTAACGTATCGATAATAATGATAATAATATAATATGTAGTTTATTCTGAAATATCAGTTATAAACATGAATCGCTGAGTTGCCCGCCAGTATGCGATACTGAATTAGTAGGATCCTCCAACATGTTCATTATGAAATAATTCGACAGACTTATCGCGAAAATTCAACCACTTGTGATAAACATCACTACTGATAATTATGTTTTTAGACACTTTATTCAACAATTGTTGTTTTGGTGGGCTACTTCTCTAATTTTTCAATCATATTTGTTCTTTAAAAAATGAGGATAGCACTGACGCGAAGTCAATATCTGATGAGCGCTCGCATTCATGCGCGCCCATGGGAGAATGCCATGTCTACATTATAGTGATGTGGTTTCCAAGGGCGTAATAATTAACGAACGCTCAGATTTGTTTTCATTTGTTTTCGATATTCTGATTAAAATTTCTATTAACACGAAATTTTGCACTAACCTTGGAATTGTTATTCTATACACGCAAATTTCACTTGGATATGTATATATTTTTCTAAAATTTGATTAATTTTTTTATAATCTGTGATCAATTCGAAATTGTTAATTTATACACCCAAAATCCTTTCATTTTTATGGTCAAAGAAATATAAGATAATTTTTTTCGATATTATTTTTGAATTTCCTCAGGTTCTAATGACACAACATTTTGATCGAGTTTGTGGTTTTGTAATCATGAGAAAAATAAAAAGTTATTCCTGTTGAAAGAACCATTGCAGCCCGTAAACAAAATCTAGAATCTGTAAAAAGTTACTACTTCGCTCAAAGAAAAACCTAAAAAAAAATACATTTTGCCTCTAGGTTTGATCAACATTACCAAGCTTTTTGCCCAATTACTTATCAAACGAAAAGCTAAAGGTTCCATTGTTTCCATAAGTTCACAATCAAGCACATTCGGAATTAAAAGACATGGTTTATTTGGAGCCTCTAAGGCTGCAGTGGAAGCATTTACAAGGGCAGCTGCGATAGAGTTTGGCCCACATGGTATAAGAATAAACTGCATTAGTCCTTCAATTGTCATGACAAAAACTGCCAGAATCGTATGGAGCAAAGGAAAGGAGTCCAAAAATATAATAGCAAAAATACCGATGAAGAGATTTGGTGAGATCCATGAGGCGGTTCAAGCAATTCTGTTTTTATTAAGTGACAAATCCTCAATGATTACTGGTTATATAATGCCTGTGGATGGTGGTTTTTCAGCTTGTTAAAATTTCTTTTTATTTGTTTTAGCTATATATTATATTTTTGAACCATATAAAATTTGAATTTAAAATTATACAATTGTTATACATATATAAAATGTTGTAAAAAATATTGGAAGTAGTTTGTTTTCAGAAACAGTCAATTAAATTAAAACAATGTTAGTAACAAAGTTACTGACAATGTTTTCAACAAACTGTACGCACAAAAACATTGTTGCGAAATTTGTCACTAACAAATGTTCCTAACATTTTTTTGTTGCACCTATGCAAATACATTATGTCTGACTGATTTCCACAGTTGAAAATAGTGTACGATACAAATATGGCAGAAATGGACGATGACAATATTTTTATTGCGGCAGCAGCTTGTGTAGTAATTTGTCCAACAAATGGAAGGAAGAAGAAAAAGATGTGGGTGCAGCCATTTTTGAAAAGTAGCTACAGCGGTAGTGATTTACTGGAAGACCTTAAGTCAACGTCATTGCAAACTCTTTAAAAAAAAACAATTCTGCATTGGGGTCCTTCTGGATATCTCCCAAGCATTCAATAAAGTCTGGCATGCAGGCCTATTATATAAAAAATAAAAAAAATCTAAACTACAATTATTATCTGGTTCTGAGATCCAACCTCACTGATAGAAATTTTTCAGTTATATTCAGTGACTGTCAGGATACCTCCCCATAAAATCAGGTGAACCACAAGGAAATGTGTTAGGTCCTTTTTTCTACTTACTCTAAACTACTGACATACCGGAAACGCTTGATACAATCATTGCCGCATTTGCCGATACTTTGGGCTCAGTTGGTCCAGGTGTTTTTGAATTTGTCTAGAGGAAATAATAATTTCATCATCGGAAGACAGTGTTCCGACGATGAAATTATTATTTCCTCTAGACAAATTCAAAAACACCTGGACCAACTAAGCCCAAAGTAACTCTGAATGGAGTTAATATTCCCACAGAAACAAGTGTCAAATACTTTGGCATACACCTGGACCAGCGACTTACTTGGCAGAAGCAAAAAGAAAATAACTAGACATAAAGACTCGACAAATGCTATGGCTTATTGGAATAAAATCAAAATTGACCAAGCAAAATAAATTATAAATTTATAAGACAGTCCTCAAACTCATCTGGACCTATGGCATACAACTGTGGGTTTCATCCAGAAGGAAATCCATTCAAAGATTTCAATTAAAAACTCTGAGATTGATTACAAATGCACCATGATCTGTCACTAACCAAGGACTACACAAGATCTCCAAATATTGTATGTAACAGATGTCATAAAATCCTTATCTACTAATTATCAAGGACGGCTAGAGGGTCATCCAAATGATCAAATACAGAACCTTCACATGGATGGTCCAAGCATCAGAAGATTGAAGAAAACATGGGCGGAAGATCTCCCACAACATTTGAATAGTGATTGAGTAGAAATGTCGATGTCCTGATATTTTTCACTGAACACAATTAGTTGATACTTGTATTATTAGTAGATTGTATGTTATGCAATAAATGACAGAAAAAAAGGTCTAGAAAATCGAATTAATCAATTCTAATGCATCAATACTGGCAATGTGTTTTACCAGGTGGCAGATTCATAGTGAGCTAAATGTAGGTTTCAGAACAATCATTCGCTATCATGGCTCAAAGGATACTCTTTTAAACTTGTCACGACTCAATATCAAACAAATACTAGAAATTCATTAGCACAAGCCAGATTCTTCTTAGACGGCGCGAATCAGGCGATGATCTTTGAATAATAAGATATTAATGACCGTCACATTCACCATGTAATATATTTCAGAATATCAAAATTATAAGAAAATTACTAGTTGAGAGAAGAGAAATTACCTGCGAGGTTGTCCAAAATAGTTGATGATATTTGAATAATAAAATATTAATGGCCGTCACATTTACTATGTAATATATTTTAGAATATCGAAATTATAAGTAAATTACTAATTGAGAAAAGAGGAATTACCTGTGAGGTTGTCCAAAATAGTTCCTAAGTAGTCATCTCTTTTCTCCATGCTCAAAAATTTGCTGTGTTTGTAGGTCTCCTTTTGAGTTAGATTAGCTGTATACATTTTGGGATCATAACACTTCAAACCCGTTTTCACAAACATAGCTAGCTTTGAAGGGAAATGAAACTGCACCATATTGAAAAGGGCTTTTACTAAAGGTCCTTTAACATGTTCATCTAATGGTGATGAACTGTGCAGACTAGGAGATATATTTACCTGTAATTGGTAAGACCAGTTAATAAGTTATATAAATGAAGTTAATTATATAATTAGATTTTTAACTAATAAGCCAACATTTGTTAAATATTTTTTTAACCTTTCTGACTAGCAATATATATATATATACAAGTATAATCTATAATTTCATTTTGATCAAGTAAATAAAAGGTAAATGATAAAATAAAACTTATATCCATACCTCCAATAACCAAGGTTTCAATTTCTCATCTAAAAGTACATCAATTCCAAACAACTCATAACAATTATATCTGGTGTTCATATTTTCTGAGCATAATTCTGATATTGGTTCTTCACAAGCTATCATAGTTTTCACAACCAGCATCTCTAAATTTTTCCATAGACGTTCAGTATCTACTCCTTCATTATTCAAATATTCCAACAACTTGGTAATTGTCCTAAAACAAAAATGTTTAGGTTGTAAATGTTCAAAAATGAATTATTTTTCTGAAAAGCTTTTTCAATAATTTCTTTGTTTTTGAGGAAGAGTGAGTAATATTATGTACAAGAACAAATACAAAGTTTGATTAAATTTGGGGCAATAATAATTATAATATAATATTTACCACTTATGGCCTTGTGTCGAATGAGCATCATCATTGGCAGTGTAATTACTTGACAATTTGTTTATACTATAATTGGTGAGGTGCATGTATTTCTCTTTTATGTCTTTTGGGTTATTACTATATTTCACTGAAAAGTATTAAACTATAAATGATTACAGAAGTTTGAAACCTTAAATCAAACCACCCCTGTCTATGAGTTTTCAATTAGAGTTTAACGCATGTTTCCACAACAAATTAGTCATCATCAAACACTACAGGTAGTTTTTGATGATGACAAAACATGTGTTTAAACGTGCGGAAAACGCTAATCAAAAAATCCCTTGGGCGAGATGGTGATAACTTCAGCTTTAAAATTTAGTATGGAGTCCAGAGAGCACTTGAAAAATTATATACAAATAAAATTGTTAAATTCATCTATAATTCTGCAGCTAATCATAAACATTTTTATTTCAATTTTTTTTCTGAACTGTTAAACAATAATCTTATTCTTATTACCACAAAATATTTCAACATGTGTTAAAAGAAATCATATATCATACATATGAAAAATTCAAATATAATAGGACTTGACTCCGGAACTATATGTGTCGACAAAAAAATTGAATTTATAACTCTGAAACTAAAAGGTCCTCTGGTGAAAGACGTACTTACGTACTAATAATAGCCATAATGCCAATACATGTTTCTCAATTTTCTGGTTATGTGGTGCAAAGATTCCAAGATTTTTTTTTGCAAAATAATAACCTGATTTTTATTTTCAAAATTAATTTGTTTTATGAAATAATTCGAGGTCCCTATGAATTTGATACCATACTTGAAAGCATACTTGAAACACACTATTTGCAAGATATTTTTTTATATCAGCTTTAACAATGACTTTGATAACAAAATTGTCATTATCAGAAATTACCAGATACAGTCGCTTTTTAGTTTCTTTTATGAAACTACGCTTATCCAAAATTTCTAAAAAATCTTGTGGACAGTATTAATGGATTTTGTTATCAAATCAGGAGAATCATTGCCGCAGGACAATTGATATAGTGCTTAGTTTCATATCTAATTCATTTGTTTTTTTGCGAACAAAACAAAATGGTTTATATTAGTGTTTTGAAATTTTACAGAAAATGAGAAATACTGATTCACCACTATAAGATAATGTTTTTTTTTTTTTTTTTTGCTTTCCGTCCAAATGTTAAATCTCCAAAATATTTATCTACAAACATTGTTTAATCTCATATTTTTCTCATATTGTAAATTTACCTGGCTGTAGGACTAATACTGTCGATGGCCATTTGGCCCTTGGGTCAATAAATTGCGTTTATTATTATTATTATTGAGAAATACATCCTGAAAGTAAGATCAATAATACAATCATAAATAGAAATCTGCCATTTATAATTCGTTGGCCTGATTTGTATGTTCTTCGGTTATAAGCCTAGATTTATCGTGTATACGAACGAACAGAATCACATTCCTTAGTGAGTCGAATACTTTTGACACTATTCCCTACTCAAAATTAGAAAATTACAGACATTGTGAAGAAATGATTAAAACTATCGGCTAGAAAATAAGCGCTAAAAACTTGATTGCTATGTGGCATTGATCCTCCTGACTCGGAACAAGATCCATAAATTTGAAGACAAAAATCAAGGAATCAAATTGAAAAAAATATTTCTCTGAAACTTGGAATGAAATACAATAAAACAATCGAAGCCATACATACATTTTATCATACTGAATCAATAATTTTTTAAACCTAAACCTGAAGTTTTTGAGTTATAAATGCTTAATTTGGTATTCAGAACCAAATGTCCTACCCCTACAATTTCATTATAATTTTTTCTTTTTATATGATTCTTTGCATATCCATATAAAAGGAAATTCTATTCATTCCACTGTGTAAAGTGTAAATATTTCAAGAGAGGATGAACATTCTTCCTCAAACGATTCTAAAGGTTCACTATTTGAAATAACAAACCGAAAAATATTTGAAATATTTCATATGAATATTCACACTACATGCTAAATAAAAAATCACTATCAGATGATGCTTTCATTGATACTGATGAGAAACATAATGAGTAAAACAAATTATCGCATAATATAGATCTAAACTTACCACTAGCAAATCTAACTAGACCTTCAGAGTATAAATAGACACGCAAAGGATTGAAGCTAGTTACAAGTACATATAACCTTAAATCAAATTTACTCCCATTTATCAAATAAGGATTCGCTATGTACTTCTGTACCACCAGATTAGTCTTTTTAGGTAATTGTGCCCACTTATTAATAACTTTTATTCCAACTCCTCTGGCAGAAGCAGGCTGAAAGTCAAGATCAATCCATAAAGATTTCAATTTTATGCCAAGTTGGGAAATTTATCAAGAATTTTTCCATTGGATTCGGTCCTCACTTGATCGAAATTCATTATATAGATGAAATTTAAGTATAGAACTCCTCATTTATCTCGGAAATGGATCGCACCATTATTATAGATTTTGGTGTGCAGGGATTATCAAATGGATCAACCTGTATATTTTTTGATTTTTGAAACCCTTAAGATATACCGAATATTTTTCATGCTGTTTTCTATACCTACATGACATAATTTTGGAGTTACAGCTGCATTTACATTATCTTAGCAGAATTTAATCTGTTACATTCAGATGGCAATGATTGAATAAACTTGTCAATTTTAAAAATCTTTATACGTTTGTTTAATGTTATAAGTACGCCCACATTGGAGTAGTAGAAAATTTAGATAACATATTGTAACAATTAAACCAATCTGAATTATTATAACTTCGGCTCTGTAACTGCCAAATTACAGCATTTAGGTACATGAAAAATATTCAGTAATTCTCAAGGATTTCAAATGGCAAGGATATACAGGGTGACCCCTTTGAAATAACCAAGTTTATTATTATTCCAGAGAAAGGAAATATCCAACATCAATGTAAATACCACCATAATCACACCAAAGTCTGTAAAAATCGTGCATCCGTTTCCAAGATACTTGATATGTGTCATACTTAAAACTCAGGTTATAGTTAAAATAAAAGAAGTAATTTCCAATAACCTTTTGATCATTACAACAATAGTTTACAATTTGCCTGAAGTCAAAACCATTGTTGCAAACATTCAAAGATTAGTGCAAATTACTTTGTTTATTTTATCTTTAGTTTTGTAATTAAATACAAAGTTTTAGTATGCACTTTTCATTTTTTTTAATACTTACTGGTTTTATAATAAACCATTCACCCCCAGCATTTTTATTCTCCCAATTGTACTTTAATTGCTTCAGCTCTTGAGGTAGAATATAAGTGTAAGGAAGGAATCCAAATCTGAAAAATAATCAACATAAGAACTAAATACACATTATTTCAAACTAAATAGCTTACTCTTTTAGACCATAGTTACTGATCATTCTCTGGAAATTCCGCCATAATCTATCCTTTCGTCCTAACTGGAAGGTTCCAGGAAAATGGTTAAGCTTTTGATTGTTTTTCAAAGATTTAAACATAGGTGACTTTATGTGCTTACCCCAAGTACCTATCCATTGATTAGATTCTGAAATTGAGGAATAAAAAAAATTAAAACACCTAAAATGAAAACACTGCAAATTCAACAAAATAGTTAATTTTTTCTCCTATCTCGAAGAGCTTGATGAGTTTCGGTTTGATGTTCTATGGTGTGAATTAAACACTCTGGATATTTTTCCTGTTCAGAAGAGGGTTATCAGAACTGTGTTTGGTATGGATTATCGTCAATCTTGCAGAGGAGTCTTCAAGAGGAACCATATTCTCACTGTTTATGCTCTTTATATTTACGAAGCGTTCGTTTTCATTATTTTTTTTTCATATTTGAATATTTGGAATATTATGAGCAGTACACAATCGGTTACAATATTTAAAAGTGTTTAACGAATCATTTCGGTTATGATATTGTCGTCTTCAGAAATTGAAAATTACTAACACAAATTTACGGAAATATCCCAAACTGCTTTCGCTAACTCATTAAAGCTTAACCTTA
The DNA here is from genome assembly GCF_914767665.1 of Harmonia axyridis. NCBI lineage: Eukaryota > Metazoa > Arthropoda > Insecta > Coleoptera > Coccinellidae > Harmonia > Harmonia axyridis. Next base: position 17,608,301 of record NC_059506.1, read on the forward strand.
CCACCAATCACATTTAAGACTCCGCTTTCTCATTTATACTTAAAACTGCAAAAATGGAGTATTATTGGGTGGTATGTAAACATTAATTAATTAATTTTCTTTCAAAATTTTGATTCCTTGTGCCTAAAAACTTTTTATTTGAATATTTCAGCAGAAGTGATCCTTGTACTATTTTTCCAGCATTATCTGAGGTACTAGACTCCCTACTCAAATTTAGGCTTACCAAATTTTTTGACAAATTCAAACTTCTCAACCACAAACAACATGGCTTTAAAACATAGATCCACAACAACTGCTATTGTCAATATTTTAGAACAACTATACAAGCACTTAGACGCAAAATAAATAAGTTAAATTGCAAGCACTTAGACGCAAAATAAATAAGTTAAATTGCATGTTACTATTTATCAAAAGCATTTGGTGCTACATAGACCATCAACTTCTACTAAGCAAGCTAGAGCTCTGACTTCAGAGGAGGTATTCTACAATAGAAGTCATACCTCGACAACAGAAAACAAGTAACTGTATGGAATGGGGAAACATTCAATTCATTGTGGTGCACCACAATGTTCTGTGTTAGGTCCACTGTTATTTGTGGACAACATCAATGATCTTCCACATATTATTACATGCACTGATCTTTGCTTATTTGATGATGTACAAGTATTTTGATCCACGGTCCAAATATTACTGATGTTGAATGAAAAACAAAATACTCACTAGCACAAGACAAATCTAACAAAGTACAAATGAACAATGAGCCCAAACATCAGCCAAGAAAGAATATCAGTGAAGTTATAGAAAAATTTGTGAGGAATATATTCAAAACACCAATAACAAAAGCTGTAGAGAATTATTCAAGAAACTGGGAATATTGACAGTAACATCACTATGTATCTTGTAATGTGTAATGTTTATGTCAATAAAGATAAATTTATTTTAAATGGGAATTATCATGATTATTCAGTTCGGAAGAGGCGAGATGTTAGTACCATATCAGTGCATTGACGCAAGGCGGCAGGATGTCAACACTGTCAACTACAACTGAGTGAGGCTCTACAACAGGTTGTCCCTGGAGATCAAAAGATTGGATAAAAAATCCTTCTAGAAAAAAGTTATCGGACTGTTGCTGGACAGGACCATATACAAAGTTATTGAATTTCTGAGGATTTATACATTTTCTAAATACTTTTTATTGCAATCTAAACACCTCATTTCATGAACTGGAAAAAATTATAAGAAAAAAAGGACAGGACAAACCTCTAGTAAACTCACTTCTAACCAATGGAAATCCTGAGTTTGATATAACTTTTCTAACTACTACTGGTGTTATAGTACTTAGTTTCCATTTGAAGAATCTTCTCCCTATAGGCATTTTTCTTGGTTCTTCAGCATTGAAAGAATTAAAACTTATATAAGGTGGAACATTTGGAAATAGACTTTCCCTAATTGGCCAAACAGAAGAATCACCACAACCTGAAAAAAACCATGTCATAAAATTAATTTGGCTACAATTTGTTATTTGAAAATTGCCTGTGTAAAAAAGAATGAGGAAAGCACCGACATGAAGTCAGGAGCTTTTTTCATCCCCCAATTGCACCCTTGAAGACCAAATAACTGCATATAGGTATACAGGGTGATTTATTAGCTCACCAACAAACTTTGACATATGAAAGGTCGTGTAATTATAACAAAAAAACATTAAGAGAAGATATGTGTGATTTCAATTATTTAAGGAAATAAATGGCTTCAAAAATTTAATTCATGTCGATTGATATGATTTATTAATAACAAATATGCTTTAAAACACTTGTTAGTAGGTGTTCTAATTTACGTGTTGTTTTACACAAAAATTGTAGCAGAAAGTTAGGACTTGATACTAAGTTACCTCAAAATGTAAGCTAACAGCAAGCATCATATTCATTTATGGTTATTGTAATGGAAAAGAGCGTCAGTGCGAGAATTTTAATTATATTATTATTATTATACCTACCAAGAACCGATTTCACAGGTTCCCCTTAAATTAAATTGCTTAAGCTTCACTTAACACATTCCACTTAAGAGGAGCTTAAATCGCTTTAAATTTAAGCCTAAGATTTGGTTCGGCTTAACGTTAAGTGGAGTTTAACTAATGTCAGATTTGACAGAAAATGCCTACAAATTACTCAAGTTGGAGTATCAAAGGTTGAAGGCTTTTGTGTGTTTATTTTTATATTATTTATGATGGATAATAATTTTTATTTGGGTGTTGATGCCTTTGGGGTTTCTGTGACAAATTGGAAGTAGAAAAAAAAATTTCATTTGTATGATGACTCATCATTCTTTTGAAGATTCAGGTTGACATAGGATTAATTTCCAAGAAAGAATGTAGAATAGGTAGTAGAATGAATGAACTAGAAATAATTGGGTATGATAAGACGAGGAAAATATTCTAGTTAAAGTGGACCCAATCAAATTCAATTTTTAGGACATCGAATATGTAATCGAAGTATAAAAATGTTTGAAATATTATTATTTTTTTATATTTATTTATTGAATCCCTTACGAACACCATCTAGACAGTAATTGCATGTAAAGTTATTCTCAATTCCAACGAATATGACTTGAAAATATATCTATATTAATATTCACCGTATTTCATTCAATGAAAGGATTTTGGCGAACAAAAACTTATAGGAAGTTATTTGAACACTGATGGATGACTAGAAATATCAAACCCATACAATGTTGCAAAAACACAACTGAATTACAAAAATGGCAATTTATTTTAGAAAATAACAGACGATAACTGGAATTCGAATAATCTTGAAGAACGCCACCTTACAGAACTCTGGTAAGTTCTAAAAAAGCAACAGTTGGACTATCTCAAAAAGTCTGAAATAAAATCTAATCAGTGCACACATCAGGGTTTCTATGTATCTTACTACTGACAATGAACTGACAAGTATATGTAGATGATTCTAGGCATACTTTTTTGTTATTAATTAATTATATAAATAAAATAAATATCGATAGACATGAATCAAACTTTTGAAGTCATTTATTTCCTTAAATAATTGAAATCAGACATAAATGTTCCCATAAGGTTTTTGTGTTAAAATAACATGACCTTTTATATGGCAAAGTCTGTCGGTGAGCTAATAAATCAAATATGTGGTCCCCAAGAATGAAATTGGCGAATGAAAGCAAGGGCGCCCAAGATTTTTTATTATTTTGATGTCAGCACAAAATTTTGCAAGAGGCTTGAAATTATCGTTTTTCAAATAAATGCACAACTAGGTTGAAATTGTTACTGAAATATTAGGTTTTTCGATATTCTTCTCTAATATTTATAGTTCTGAAAATTCTGCACTAATCTTGACATATTCTTTTTGAATTTTCACTGGTTCTGGTGAAGCGATCAAAATGAAATTTAGCACCAGGCTCTATATGGTCATTCTTCATCTAAATGCAAATGTTTATCTTTATTCAATCTGCAGTTTTGAAATGGTAAAAAAAAAACAAAATTTAGGATGGTCATATTTTCGAATTTCGCCCATTAACGAATCTAACTGCAGTATTTGAGATCCGTACCTATCTTAAAAATTTCTAGTTTCTAGGTCCAAAATTCGACACTGTGACCAAATGATAGAGCGATTGGTTCGGAAAACAAGGACTCAAAAAACCTTACCAGTATTTTCAATAGAGACAAGGGGCTCATGTCTCACACCATTTCTTGTACTTTCAGTTGGTGTTAAATCAGATTCCTGTGTATTTTCATCCATTTCTTTCAAACTAATATCTGAGTCACTGTAATCACTGAAATAAAAATACTCTCAAATTTTAAATAAGATGAAAATAAACTAAATAACATGTAAAAATATGTTCAGAAAGAATTTGTTAATTTAGTTTTAGCTAATTTACAAGTATAGGCCTTGTTACCAGTATACCTGTACTGACTTAAATAATTTGATTAAATTTAATTTAAATATTATTATAAAAATATGAAAATATCTTGAGTACATACTGAATGAAAGGATCCCAGAATATTCAACATATTTTTGATTTAATACTACAACAAAATATCATTATTTCGATTTATTGCAAGCATATTTTTTTTTGGTTCATAATTATTAGTGATGGGCATCCTCGGATAGAAATACTCGGTTAACCGATTTTCAAAATGCTTGGTAACATCAGAGCATCGAAATGTTCGCATCGCTAAATACTCGGCACTCTATCTTCAGTGCGGAGACTCGCATCTCGAAAGTCTTCGTTTGATTTTGTTATTTATAAGCAGTATCTACTTGTACTCGATGAGGAATCCTTGTACATTTCCGATTATTCAATTTACGATTCTCGTGCTCGTAGATTAAATCGTGATAATCGGGATAAGAAAGAATTAGGATTTAGGAATAACGAATAACAAAATAACTTGGACTTGATCAGCGAAGAATATGTGTGTGGGCGATCTTTTTTTTTGGGAATATTTCGCAGAACTCTACTGAAAACTGAGGTGTAGAATATTTGAATTTATCGGCGTTGAATAGTAGAAACTGAAACGGAAAAATGAAGATTAGTTGTTCCCCCAAAATATTTGGAAATTTTTTCACAAAATAGACACACAGCCACTTGATTATCAGCTTTGCTGAAGTATTTCCAAACAAATGACTTTTGGCTCCAGGACGCATTTTTATTTTCGGAAATAATTAATCGTTCCAAGATTAAATTATTTTCGTTGGAACATTCGAACTGAAATGTATGAGAGCTATCCCCTTTTATTTTATAGGAATAAGAGTTTCTAATAATTAATTAATTGCTTCGTACTTTTCTGGCTTCAATTCAGAAAATGTATTATTTTGTTGGGATTACTCTGACATGCCAAATGCATAATATTTACAATTTATTAAACTTCAACTCCAGTTTCAAATAAATTTGGAATAGGAACTCAAGTATTCCCTAATTATTGGTGTGAATGGAATAAAAAATTTAAAGATTTCATGAATGACATAAATCTCAGGCATCAGAGTGATTTCCCGAAGACGCATATTCAGCTGAGTAATGAATTGTTCCCGGTGACTGAATGAGCTGTTTCGGGCTGCAGCAAATAAGATCAGATGGGCCATAGTAATCGCCAACGTCCAATGAGGATAAGGCACGAGAAGAAGAAGAAGACTGAATGATCCAAATGTCTACCAAGTGATAAAATGTGTAGTTTATTACTTAGCGCAATGTATTCGGGAATCTTAGGCTATTGCCGAAAATATTTAAACATTTTTAACGCATTGAAGGTCATATTGCATACGTGGATTTTTATTCGAATAAAAATCCGATTTTTGAAATGCTCGGTTATCGAATAACGGATTATTGAAAACATTCGATTATGCCCAGCACTAATAATTATATTATATTATTATTAGGATATACCATGAAAATTTTGAATGTACTTGTACTTGACTTTCTTATGAATTCAGTTCAATTCACATTACTTTAAAATTTGGAATATATATATTTTGCTATAAACCCATTACATATCACATAATTATTAATATGTTTGAAAATAAAGTGAACATACATCTTAATTAGATTAATATTTCATTTAAGGGGGTTCTATTGCACTGCGACCTAATGGTCTATTGTGCCCAAACATACATCTTACATGTTAATGAAGTGAAAAAGATGTCAAACTTACCTATGTGAGTCTTCCATTTCAATATGACTCTTGGAAGACAAAGTGGTTTTAGTATTTATTCTTCTTACTTTTATTGTATTAGCCACTCTACCCCTAGTCTTAACTCGAATTAACTTAGTTCTTGATCTTCTTATAACTCTGGGGGAATCTCTAGAAATTACTTTAGTAGCTTTTTCATCCATTTTTTTATCTTTTGCTATAAGAGATTCTACCACCATCTCAGCTGAAGTACTATTCCTATAAGTAGAATTTCTCAACTCCTCCAATTGTTCTTTCAAATGTTCCATTTCCTGAGCATATAGAGATGAGAAATTTGGTTTTCTACTATCTTGAATGTTCTTATCGAAGTAAGTTCTGGTTTCATAGTGTATACTACAATTATAAAAATGGTTAGATCTAGAATCCTCTGTACAAAAACAGGGTTCAGTTTGGCAATACTTGTCTTTTTCATTTACATTTCTTAAGTCACTGAAATGATTGTCAGATATATTTTGAGGACTTGACTTCACTTCCAAGGGATTAGAATGCCCAATTTTACTCTTAAGGTGTTTCAATTCATCTAAACATTCAGTTTTCACAATAGAATTAAAATGTGATTGTATTCCTTCCAATTTTTCACATGTTTTTTGTAATCTATCGTCATATGGACATTTATTTATCTTTTCTTCTTGTAAAACAGATGCAGTTTCCGCATATTCAACATATTTAATTGTTTTTTCATAAGATTTGACCCTGTTTTCAAGACACTCAATATATTCTTTGTCATCATCTGACATTTTTAAAACTGTTACAGCCTCATTTGGTTGACAATTATTTGTATTCCTAATATATGAAGTTGGCAATTCACATAAATTTGATCTGAATCTACAACTCCCATAGTATTGATGCCCGTTTGTTTCATTCAAACATGAAAGTCTGCAACACTCATAAGGTTTGCCGAGTTGTTTTTGTTTTGTATCATACCAACTATCTTTCAAATTGTATTCAAGTTCCCTGTTTTCATATTGCTCATTAGGTAGGTACTTTTTCACACAAGTTTTCATTTCTTTTGTCTTTTTTTTACAAGGTTCACTACATTCACTAGAACGTTGTTTGTAGCAATTTTTTTCACAAGTTTTGCATCCACTTGCAAAAGAAGAGTATTTCCTAAGGTTTTCGTCTCTTGAAAGACTGTGATACTCCAATGGATATTCTTCCAATTTCAAAGGATTCCTATTAGAGGTTATATCATGACCAGGCATCTGAAATTAAGATGATTTTGATAACAATTCTGCAAAACTAATTCAACTCATTTACTAATTACTACCTTACTTCTACTTTAACTAGAAGTCAGAATTATTTTGATATCTATATATTTTCTAAAATAACTTCAAGGCACATTTTTCAAAATGAGATTTCTATTTGGAATTAAAACTTGAAAAAAGTCTAAGATAGTTTACCTTGAATTTTATGTGAAGATAAAACAGTTTTTATAATTCTAAGACAATCATCCATCGGACATCCATTAAAAAAATCAATTTATTATCTAATTTTACCGCGGTTCTTCGAGCGGGAAAAAATTTTATAACAAAAAGGTTAAGATGAAACTGAAACGAATAGCATAGCAGAAAATAAAGAAATATTTTTAATTTTCAATGTACAATGCCCCACATATATAAAAAAAGTAAAATGAAATTATTCGCTCTTAAATTCGGCGATTAAAAAATGGACCACCTTGGAAAAGATCAAAATGGATACATATGAACTACTTACTCTCCAATATAATCAGACTACTGAAACTCACTGAAATTGATAATAATATAATATAATAATTCCTGAAGAAAAATACTTTCATCCAGCTCTAACACAATAAAATATTTTAAAAAATATTAAAGCGATGTATATATGTAAAGATGTTGAACTAGTGTGGTTAAACTCACAGAGCACACAGCATCTTTGGTAGGCACGGTTTAACAATTTAAAAAAGTACAGAATTACATAGAAAATTATTTCTTCCCTTTTTGAGGTTGAATTGAATTGTTGAATATTTTCTTTTCAATAATAATTATTATTCATCTCGTTTTTTGGAACTATTTGAAGGGAAATGCAAAAATTGACAGATATTTTTGGAGATTTTTCTTTGAATTCTGATGAGAATGAATTCGTTAATTGCAGTCATTTCAATTTATTTTCGGTAAATATAATTACATATTCAAGTTATTCCAATAATAATTCAAATAAAATATATTGCAGAATCCACATAAACTTCCCATAAATAATGTCTACATTGAGAGAAAACGTCATGAACTGGAAAGAAGTTCTTATGGGAATTGGGTATGTAATATCTAAAAAGGAGATTATTAAAAATGAGATGTTTTAATGCACATATTTGAAGATAAAAAAAATGGCATCTAAATGCAAAGCGAACAAAAAATCAATGAAAATTGAATATTGACCCGGTTATTATGTAAAATATGCCAAAAATAGTTAGTTTGGAAAATTTCATCTTTCAGAGAGGAAGGGTTTTCTTTGCTTAGTTCTTTCCTTCGTAAGCTCTACGAACTAAATGATTAAAATAAATGTTTATTTTTGAGAAGTTAATTGAAAACTAGGAGCTCCAAATTGAATGGTAGTATTATATCCTCATACAGCCCTCTACTTGACATAAGCCTACTCCAATAATAGCAAATAAATAAATGTTATTTTCAATCTGGTAACATAGCTGCCAATTTGAAAATTGGACGTCTTTCAAGGGTTTCAAGGTCACTTCTACATGTTAACCACCAAGGTGATATACGGACCATACCCATAGTACCTGGCGACTATGGTAGTTCTCTTTTTCGAAATGATGTTTACAGAATCTTGATTTACAAAGATGGCCTGGAGAGGTATATTTCTTCCAGTTTTTTACCAGTAATAACTTTCATTTAAAATCTTTATCAACAATTTCCAGTTCAACCAATATGCATGACTCGCATATCATCCAGTATTTTATATTTTAATTCAAATTTAGGTAATTAATCAATATTGAAGAACATAATACTTTTGGGCATGAATTATCTATACTTAAATTCAGTTGCCATCTGCTCAACGTTAGAGTTCATTTACTCTTCATTTTCTCAAATTCAGCCTTCAACTCTCAAACCTCAGATCTGTGAATTGCCGCTACCAGATGCTTCTTAAACTCATCGGAAAGAGTATTTTATCTTCATCTGTATTAATAATAATAATTTATTTATTTATTAAGCTTATTGAAATAAGCTTTTTCATGATATTTTTCAGAGTTATTATTTTTTGCATAGCATTGGCAATAGAAGGCTGATCATCTGTATCAGTGTCAATGTCTCAAAAACTGCAAACCCAATGAGTTGAAGTTGACTTCAACCTCAGAGTAATAAACACAGATAGATGGAGCATATGTCATTTTCAGTAAGTAAATTTTGTTCCCAACATGAACTATCAAATTTGATATGAAGCGCACTGAAATGATTAAAATTTAAACATTCTTTAATTTCTGATTTCTCTTGAGAAATCATAGAGTAATCAACGTTTAAATTTTTAATCAATGTTTAGGCAAATGGTGCAACTGGCCCTCAGTGATACAATATTTCACTCAATTCGCGAGTTTCTCCACAAAGAACACACTTCTTATGTCCCATGGTGAATCAACGTTTCATATTAACTCAAAATATATTTAAATAAATACTTAAATATATCAGAAATTCAGAATACAAACTTCAAGTGCGCCGAACGACACTAGGAGAGCAAAAGTTGCCAAACCTTGGATTTCAGAAGGTAGATAGCGGAAATAATAAATATTCTGCTTATTATAAATATGACAATTAGGACAAATATCGGATTCCAAATATTCAAATTTGCATATTTAATCGGGAATCACTCAAGTAAATTCAATATAAAATACATTCCTAATGATTGTGGATTTGAAAATATATCACAATCTGACGTAATCTAACCATGTTGGGGACATGTTGAAATTGCGTATACTTCCTCTATCTATGTTTATTGTTTTCTTTACAAATGGTTCACATTCTTTTATTTTTATCATCAGAGTTATAAATTCTTTTTTCCCAGTTTTGCCTTCTTTTCTTTATGAGTAGTTTATCATATTCCTTTTTTGTTTGTTTTTATTGATTAATAATATTTGGATATGTTCTATTTAAAACTTGCAATAGGTCAAATTTATTTTTCAACTTTTCAACATCCTCTTTTTTTTCTACACACTTTTTGTTCTTGTTTGATATCATCTTTACTCATTGAAAATATGTACAGGGTAAAAAATTTTATCACTAAAGTGTACAAGAAAACACACTGGAAATTGTTTTGAAGTCCATACCTCTACCGCTAGGGGGCTTGATAGCTATCGTCGAGTAGAAAAATTAATTTCACTCGAAAATGTTTATAAAGTTGAAGAAAAAATATCATCACTCTAATCCTTGGAAAATTCTCTATCTTTTTGAATTGTCACTTTCGATTTTAGGACATCGAATAAGGGTAGGGGAAAGGGAGAAATCTGACTGATTGAAATGTCTGTAACTTCAGATTGGCTCAACATTTTCGAGCAAATTAGATCTCGTCTGAGAGATAATATCTTGTTGATTGAGGACAAAATATACTCATGATAAATTTGTTTTTGCTGCTTTCGATAGGGGGCGCTAAGTCAGAAGTTCATTGTTTTGTTCATTTTACTCCGAACTTTCAAATGTAATGATAGGATATTCTTAACAGAAACAGAAGTTCCATCAAATTTGCATGAAAAAACCTGAAGGTCACAAAGCGATAGTTTCAGGAGTTCTGGAGTTATGGCCGAAAGAAGATATTTTTCAACTGATGCACTGCGAAAAACCAAATTGTGTCTTTAAGTTCTGACAGAAACTTTGTATGAAAAAACCAAAAGGTCGCAAAGCGATAGCTTCAGGCGTTCTGGAGTTTTGAACAGTCTCAAAAACTCTGAACTTCCTTAACTTTTGTGAAGCAGTATATGTCTATGGAATTGAGTGTAATATCGAATCACTGATACTCGTATGTTTTCATTTCCGCGCCCTTTATGTTAAATTTGATAATTCATTGGAGACAAAATTCGCTTACTGAAAATAATGTATGCTCCCTCTATCTATGTTTATTACTCGGAGGCAAGAAATGATGAAAGATCAAGTTAAATATGTAATTCAGATCGTATATGGACACTTTTAACAATGAAATTCCAAAGACAAAATAATCTACAGTTATTACAGGTGTGCGAGCTAATATTGATAGCTTTTATCTCAGCAATTGCCGAACACCCACAAACACAAAATCAAATTTATTACACTGGAAAACAGCATGAGATTTTTTACATGAATCTGAATAGTTTTTCCACGCTGATTTCAAATATACAGGGTGAGTCTTTGACTTGTACATATATTTTAACCGAAGGTTCTTGAGGTCAAAAGAAACACTTTTTTCATTTACCATTTTTTCCGATTCGGCCCTGTTAAAAAGATATAGCCATTTTAAATTTTCAAAATGAGCTAATTCACCCCTGAAAACCGGAACACTGAAGTTTTCTCAAGCATAAGATATACCTCTTGAACCTTGGAAATAAGCTACTAAATTAGAAAAACCATCATAAACTCACGTTTAACATTCCATTTGTTGAACAAAGTAGTGTTTATAATCAAATAAATGAGTTATTCCAATTTCGTTGACGCTAAAGATTAAATATTCTTCTCTTGATTTCTATTTCATTTTCGATAATTATAACGAATTGAGCTCGCTACCACCCATATTAGCTCTGATATTCATATCCATTCATTCATTATATTTCATTTATATGATATCGTTGTTTATTTTTCGTGCAAGAATTAACCTTAAAATCTCAAATAAATAATATTCATCTATGAAAGATCTAACACAGACTATAGTAATCTGTGGTTTTAAGTTTGAATTTCAAATTTCGAGTGATGCCAAATATAAACACAGCAGTTCGGTTCGAATAATCTATGTTCTAAGTTCTAACCTAAAATTTTCATTTACAGTTTACACTGTTATTGTTTTCATGTAGTAGCTCTAGTTTTGGAGTTTCTTTGAAAATGCACACAGTTTAAGTTCAAAAAATTTATTAAATATATTTTTTCTGAATGAAATTTCCTTTTTTGGATTTTCTAGAGTGAGATGTATTATGAGTACTATTTTGAATGCTCCAACAATAATCAGCCATCATATGTTCATTCCAGTACCCCTGATACCTCTCCTACATAGTGCGAATATCCTGGTGAAAGCGCTCTCCTTGTTACTCGCTTAGGTCACCGAGATTTTCAGGAAAATAGTCTAGATGGCTGTGAAGGTAGTGAAGCTTAATACTCATGTTGCATCCTAGCCGCTGGAAGTGTATCAGCAACTGTTCAACGTGCTGAATACAGCCCAAAAAATTCCTCACTACCCAAACAAACTCTTCCCATGCACATTTCTCGACAACTGTCATATGGTTGATGAAATTTTTATCATGTATCATCTTCCTGATTTGTGGGCCATGGAAAATACCACCTTTGATTTTCTTACTACTCAATTTTGGAAACACTTTCATAATGTATTTGAAACATTCCCCATCTTTGTTAACAGTTTTTACGAACTGTTTTATCAACCCCAGTTTTATATGCAAAGGAGGCAATATAATTCTGTCTCTGGATACTGGTGGAGCATTAATTACATTTTGCTTACCGGGAATGAAAGCCTCCCTAGAAGGCCAGTCTCTTTTTGTCCAGTGCTCAGCTTTAGCTCGGCTGTCCCATAACCATAGGCAGAGCCACATCTTTCAAGATGAGTACTTTTACTGCACTACGAGCACATCAATGTCCGAGGTTTATTATTTTCCTTTATCTATCCGCTTTGTCGGTGTCGCCCCTTATTTGCCATCTGTAATTTTTGCATTCGTAATTGGTATGCACTTACTCGTTGTTTTCGGTTTTTTGTTTCATTCTCGTCACAAAATTTCAATACTGTAGTTATCAAAGTACTGAACTGAGTAATTCGCATCGAAAAATTGTCTGGGCCGTGTTATACTATTGTGATTCATTCAAATTGCAATTTAATTGTGCAGATATCAGTTTTGAATTGATTATATCTAAACGGTGTTCCTAATGTGTACAAATGAAAATGACAGATTTCTCGGATCATTTTGAGAAAAAAGTCTTATAACATGAATCTGCAAACGCTTTGGTTCTGAGATACCGGTGTTAAAGTTTTTTTTTTCTCATAGCACCTTCCCTTCTTAAGATATTTAACTTGAATTGACATTAATCTTCTGATTTAAAGTTTTCATCTTGTGATATGCTTATTTTGTATGCAAATCTACAGGGTGATATTTTTTCTGGAAGCTTCTTTCCACCAGAACTATTTTTTTGTGAAGCACTTATTCTTGTTCTTGTTCTATAGAAAAATGTGAAAAGAAACTCTGGTCTAGTACAACACTCTTTGGTTTGTTGTAGTTTTGTCGTATCTGCTATCGATTTCGAAAAAAAAATTCAAACAGCTCTCTGGTATTCCTCAGGAAAATCCAAATTATTATAAAAATCCAGTTAGTAAGCTGTGATGAATAAATTAATTATAACTTATGGTACTTATCAACAAATTCTGTAGCGCCCCCAAGAAAAAAGAAAGATCTCCGTCCTTGGTTTCCAGATTCCTCGGCATTGCTCGTTGCGAGACGTATACATGAAAACCGAGTTGTGATCTTTCTAATTATTACGTCTGGTGCTTCAATATTTTTTTCTCTTGATATATTTGGGCGCCCCTGCAGACCTTGCGCCCCTGGCAAGTGCCACTTTTGCCACGCCCTAGATACGGCACTGACCATAGGAAACAGGGATAGTTTGTGTAACCACTTTGTTGGCCCAGGAGAAAATTTACCATTTTTAAATCAACACATACAACCTAGTTATTTTCCTTGTAGTTGATTTTGTCGAGAACTAGATGTATCTAGTTCCTTACCTATTGCTCATTCTACAAAGGTTAAAGAAGAATATCCTACAATATATTGTAGGATATTCTTCTTTAACCTTTGAAGAACGAGCAAAAGGTAAGGAACCAAGTCTGTAACCATTATGTAAAAGTACACATTTCAAACTTCGTATTTGACGAATCAATGAACAACCGCCACTGATTTGGATTATACTCTTTTAATCCCATTGCAGTCATTAGTCTCGGAATATCAGTACAAAACACAAAATTATCTTTATGAATAAAGAAAGAAAGTAAATACTTTTTCCTGTTAAGGTAGTTATATATATATATATATATATATATATATATATATATACAAATAACACAAAAACAATCAGGATTATTTAAACACGTCCTTATTGAGGAAGACATAATGAAATTTATAAAGGAACATGTTAAGTTACACCGCTATTGATAGAAACTATCGACTACTTATGTGAATTCAAGACGGTACTTGTATCTCACTAACTAGAGCTGATACAAAAAATCTGAGGGTAGATTTGAAATCAGCGCACCCAAATTAGTAAACAATTGTAGAAAAACTTCATGCAACAAAAAATGTTTGATTTTGTTTTTCTGTGTTATCCTTGCAAATTAGAATGGGTTGTAGACAATTTGAGTTTGAAACAATGCTTCTCAATGCTACTAAAATAAAAAGGTAATAAATAAAGGTGTCAAATTGGCAGGACCAAATTAATCATGTCCATACACTTTCCAACAATTCTCTCAATCCTATCTTGTGATAATTTTATTCAATATGTAAACAGCCACTACTGATTTATTATATGTATGGATAGCTATTAGGAAAGCTATAAAAAAATTATTATCTTGGTTAGTTTTTATATTGCAACTGTTTTTTTTAACGTATCCTTGATACAATTAAAAGTTTCGACACTCGGAGTAAACACATGTTTGTTGGAAATTTATTATTTGCTATATTTGTTTTTACCATTTTCATTTCTTGCAATTTTGCAAGAGGACAATATTTGTTGAGGTTAATGTAATTGTTTCAAATTACAGAATGAAATCAAAGATAGAAAGAAAAACAAGAAACGTGTGACCACTATAAAAGAAGTAATACCTGCCTTGGTAAGTACTGAAAAAATATTTATTAGTTTAATTATTAGTTTCACGAAACTTTGATCAACTGTTTAACTCGTTGAGCTTAAATAGGTATGCTAGGATAAAATATATGTTATGAGCAACAAACATTTTTTCAGTCAAACAAACTATTTACTATAATGCTATGGAGTTAATATATAAAATTGTGAACCAGAGTTTTCCTAGAAATTTTCAAGTAAATGCATATTTGTAAGGGATGAACATAGTCATGATACAAGAGCTAGGAATGACTTCTATTAGAACACTTGAAAAGTCCCCGGTCTGATGCACAGATGACGGTGCTAGTATTAAATCCATATGATTTTTAGTTAGTACCAACCTTCAAACGATAAGTGTCAAAATTTGACAGCAGGCCGACCATTGGTTTGTGGGATATTGCGTTGAGAGTGTAGTTACTTTTGTTATTTGAAACAAAATGGAAAAAAAAAAGAATTTCGTGTGCTGCTGAAATATTGCTTTTTGAAGGGAAAAAATACAGTTGAAGCAAAATCTTGGCTTGATGAAGAGTTTCCGGGGTCTGCACCAAGAAAAACAACCATCATTGATTTGTATGCTAAGTTTAAAATTGGTGAAATGAGCACCGAAGACGGCGAACGCAGTGGACGCCCAAAAGAGGCTGTCACCGACGAAAAAATCAAAAAAGTTCACAAAATACTTTTGAATGACCATAAAGTGAAATTGATAGAAATAGCAAACATTGTGAAGATATGATCTGAACGTGTAAATCATATCATTCACGAATATTTTTACATGAGAATTTTAGGGGGCCCGGTCACCCCTGGACCTCCCTAGCGTCGCCACTGTGCGCGAGCTTACAATCGATCAAACATCAAACGCAACAACGTGTTAATGATTCTGAGCAGTGTTTGAAGCTGTTTAAGTGCAATAAACCTGAATTTTTGCGTCGATATGTTACAATGGATGAAATATGACTCCATCATTTCACTCCGGAGTTCAATCGACGGTCATCTGAGTGGACTGCACTCGATGAACCGAATCCAAAGCTAGGAAAAACAAAGCAGCTGGCAAGTTTATGACATCAGTATTCTGGGATGCGCAAGGTATAATATTCATTGATTACCTCCAAAAGGTCCAGACCATCAACAGTGATTATTATATAGCGTTATTGGATTGGTTTGAAGGATGAAATCATCAAAAAACGGCCCCATTTAAACATAAAAACGGTGCTGTTTCATCAAGGCAATGCGCCGTGTCACAAATCAATGAAAACAATGGCAAAATTGCATGAATTGGGCTTCGAATTGCTTCTGCATCCACCGTATTCGCCAGATCTGGCCCCCAGCGACTTTTTCCTGTTATCAGACCTCAAAAGAATGCTCACTGGAAAGAAATTTAGCGCCAATGAAGAAGTAATCGCCGAAACTGAGGCCTATTTTGAAACGAAAGACAAATTGACTACATAAATTGTATCGAAAATTTGGATGATCGCTATAATCGCAACTATGTTGAACAATAAAATCGAATTTTGCCGAAAAAATGTGTTTTACTATTGTAGACCGAGGGCTTTTCAATTGGCCTGTTATATCAGAATTAATGGGGTTAATTCAAATGTTCACCAAAAAAATTGTTCCTAGATGGATTAAGGTATTATAATCCTAGCTCCTTGATATTTCTCTTGAGATTTTTTGGTACTATTCCAGTTGTTGAGAAGTTAATTGGAATATTCCTCGTTGATATCATACTTTTAAACTTTTTTGACCTCCGTTTGACACATGTCATTATTTGGTATTGTTAAGAAAAGACCCAGACCAGACGTCACGTCGCTCTAAAACTTTTTCCCAAGAACATACCTTTTTTATTATGCCATTCGAAAGATGATTTCATTTTATTTTTTTTCCCCATTTCGAACCATTAGCGATCTTCAGCGTTTTTTATGTTATATTGTATTTTATTTCATTTATTTTTTTCTGTATTGTAACAGTATGCCTTGATTTGGAGACATAAGTATAATTTTGTTTCATAAAATCAATAAGGTTTTCTAACAAACTATTTCTCTATTATTATATTCAATAAATAATATATTCCAATAACAATAAACAATTTAAATCATATGTTTTCTATGCCCACCATTATTCAAAACTTATACCTTTCAAAAGATTTGGATAAAATGCATCAAATAACCAAATAGAATGTTTCAACACTGATGTCTAATATTCAATTTTTATTTCAGCATGAATCGTGGATACCGAAATTTGTACCAGCTTTTGAGTATATAGAATACAATTTCAATATTCCTGAAGAAGATAATATTTATTTCATTGAAAATAACAAGCATTATTTATTCTTTCTAGAATATTTAATTAAATGTTCCTACCAACAGTTTTGGTGTAATGTATTATTTAAAGAAAATGTACAAGACAGTTTAAGGAATTTCATACTACACCCCATTCCAATTTATCTTTACAATGATCTTAGTAAAGATTTTCAAGATGTTTATAAAAAAATTTTCAATAAATATTACATGGTGATTAGACGACTTATTGTGTTCAGGGAATCAGAGGTAAGCATTAAAAAATTGTTTTCATAAAAGTTTCTTGAAAAAAATAGATGAAATAATTCCTGATTTTTGTGTATCGCACTGTCCATTAATTTCTGTGCTCTACTCAATTCTAGGAAGAATTGTCCATATCGGATATCTTCAAAACCTTGTTGAATTGTAGATAATTTCTTGAAAATTGCTAGTATTATACCATTCTGCCAGTATTTTTTCAATATTGTATAGAATGAACAAAGAATAGACAGACACTCCTTAAGGAAAAGTGCTAACTGTAGATACGTGTTTCGGCCGTCGTCAATACGGTGAAAAAATGCTAGGATTAACAACACTTGGAAGAAAATATCAAACGAACGGAGTCAACAACAGGAGCCAGCCGCCTATTTGTGTTTTCGGTGGGCAGAACCAATGGGTTTTCGGGCAACAATCAACTTCAACATGTAGACATCTATAGATACCTTCTAGACATCCGAGTCCAGGAACAACAAACATGTGCAAAGGATAATGAGGGGATCATTAAAAAAACGAAGAAAAGAATAACGTACGTCCCTCGAGGAAAAGTGTCCGTTGTTCTTTTCTTTGTTTTTTGAATAATCCCCTCGTTATCCTTACACATAATTGTATAGAATAGAAGATGAGTTGGTTCGATAATTCTTCTTCATCATTTTTCAATATATAATTTATAACATGCTGTCTGGTTTATCCTTTTCACCTCCAATTTATCAAATTTCATTTTGGCATGAACTTAGCTGGCAGTAAAATTCACGTTGACACTGAACAGCAGTAATTTAATAAATTTGAATTGAATTAGTAAGCGCAGTAGTTGGTCTAGTTTATAGTTCGTCCTACAGTTGTAGAGTTCTAATGAAGTCCAGTATCTGAGATGCTTTCCTCACTTATAACAAGTCTCTTGTCCAACGAATTTTTTGCGTTGGCTAGCGATGGCAAGGCATTCCACACCAGGCGATCTGGAGTTTCTTCCTCCTCCCCACAGAGTCTCTACTCGTTGTCTGCTAGACTCATTCTCATAAGGTGCTTCCTGAGGCGTCAATGTCCTATAAGGAATCAATGAGGAGGTGTAGCATGTTATTGTTAGATCCAGATACTTCTTAAATCTTGCTGTATCAAAGTTTCTTCTAAACTTTTTGGAATGATCCAACCCAGAAAGATTCCACCAGAATGTTTCTCTTTCGGTTTTCCTCCTCTTGAAACTCTTTCTTGTAGGTTCATTTACCTATGGGCCCATGAAAAGAGTTTGTGTTCCTTTTCTGGCAAGTGTGTTGACCTCTTCATTTCCTTCAATTCCTGAGTGACTGGGAACCCAGTTATTGTTATTCTTCCCTATTTCGTTGAGCTTTCTCTGAAAAAATTCTGACAGTCAGACTGCAATCAAAGCATTGAGCTCACATATCCTTGATTCTAAGATCGTTTTGGATGGTGCAGTCAGACTGTCAGAATCTATCGTTATATCACATTCCTGAAAATTTGAAGACGGTTTATCGTAAATCCTTCCTTATCGAAAATAAGTCTGATGAACAAAATACTGGTTACAAAATCACTAAAATAAATATCCTCATAGCAAAAGATAAGAGTAAGCTAAACGAAAGTAATTTCTTATTGAGGTCCATTACAGTCATGCTACTTAAAATGTCTATCCAGCACCACAGCAAAAAATTTCATTGAACTGCTCTAAGTTTATTTCTCTAATTCCGCTGGTTACTATTTCTTATGCTTATGAGACGATATAATCATATCCCAACATCCTACTGATAGTATTTTGATCTACTTCACTCGTTTTTTCGTTTTTCACTAGGAATTCATTTCCGTTAGTCTATTCAGTTTCAGGCTGAATTTTTTATTCTAGGTGCCTGGTTTTTTGCTCATACAAGGTACTTTATTACGCTGTATGACAGCTAAGTTGACACGTTCATAAGAATGTCCATATCTGGATTTTGGACTGCCAAAAATGCACGTGATTATATGTGAAACAATAATATTAATATTTACGGTTTGAATCAAACCGTTTGATTCAAAACATTTTCAGTAATGGTAGGGTTTTTTTCAATTTCAGACAGAATATATGCCAACGTCCGTAGGAGCTAAGTATTTAATAGAGAAGAAACTACTCAATTTATCAATAACTTTAACAATCACTCTTTTATACCAGGATTTTGATAATGAATTAATCAATATATTGAGTGATATTTATTTTTCATGTGAGGGACAAGAAAAGTTCATAGAAAAGGAAATAGAGAATTTTTTGAAAGAATTCATATTGGTGAGCAATTAGGTTTTCTTATTTTAGCCATTTTCACTAGAAGTTATTATGTTGTTACCATTGTTCTTGCAGATACTTTGATGAAATATTTATTATTTTTTACATAAACTTGATGCTTTCTCTAGAGATTCAACGATTATTACAGATTTCTGATATGATAAGAGGGAAAATAACAGGAAAATTCGACCCAGGAATAAACCCTGTTCCCATATCTTTAGACGAAAGGCCAAAAATTTTCAATTTAGTTTGGGTGAATTCTGTAGTTGACTATTGTCTGAATATGATAAGCACATTGAGTGCACTTTTTCGTCTCAAGAGTTCAACTGTAGAAATTGCATATTTTCTGGACGTTCCAGAAAAGTAAGTATATTTAAGCGTAAAAATACCATTTTCACCTGGAAATGCATTTCAGATTCATGGTTTTTTATAAAGTGAAATGAAATTAAAAACACCATATTTCTTTTTCAGGTTAGCTAAAAATTATGATGGTATTTTCAATGATATATACGAAATACTTGAAAGTAGAATAGAATTGATAAAAGGTGATAATAAATACAAAAGAATAATGGAAAAAATTGGTCAAGCAAGAATAAAATTTGTAGATAATTTCCATAATTTCATATCGTTCATTTTGGAGAAAACCATATCCCTTCAGTGAGTATTTATTTATTCTCAGTATTTCATCATCAATACCTCTATAAAACGGGTAACTCCCTCTTGAAAAAACTGAAAATCTGACTGACATTCAAAATGGTTAGCCGTATAAATTTAGCCTGATTTTAATGCATCTGGAGATTTTATGAATTTATGTATTCGTAGGGTCAATTTCATTGAATCTGTTTCTAGAGTGTGTTTCAAAGCAGTATTCTATGATCATAGAAATTAAAATATGAAATCATTTCAAAGTGACAGGTGTATTCATTTTTGAAGCTAGTAGATTATAATTTCACTAAATGAATCCCTGTTATTCAAATAAGGAAATTCTGGATCTATTCCATATCCACGGTGAATGCAACAGAATTGTTTCAAGACCTCGTCAAGTATTCAATCAGAAATATCCACATTTATCACCAATTAACAAGAAGATATAAGTATAAAATGTATTCTATCGCTTTTTTATATGCATAGCATATTCTTCAACTTTGGCACACAGGAGTGCTGCATGATTATCATGTGGTAGAGATTTTTTTTTCTAGGTAGGAACTCCAGTATAATGGATATTCACAAAGTATGAAACATACTTTCAAGATATGTATCTTCTCATTTAAATGATGAAGATGAGGAAATTTCAGATTTAATGTTCGATGATTTCTATAATCACAGAGTATTATTGCTAGTCTGTCCGGAAACAGATGGAATGAAATTGACTCTACGTATTATATAAATTCATAAAATCTCGAATAACTCTTGAATTAATGAAGTTGGGAGCATAATCATGTTTGGACATTACCCTTATTTTTCTCCTTAGAATCCAAAACAATCATAAAAAATAGGGTTCTAATTTGAAAATCGAAAGTTATGATCAAATTTTGTTCACAATTTTTAGCACAATATTTGAAACACCGTGTGATGATATTTCTCAAGTTCAAGATATGCACGATATTCCTACATCATTCTATCTCGAGAAAGTGAATCGAGTATACGCATAGGATATTCACAGTAAAAATAATTCACGTCATAGTGACTATGAAAATTCTATCTTTTTTTCAGTTTTTTCTTAATATTTTGAAAACCATAAGGACCAACGCGAAAATTTTAGTAAGGAGTAATTGAGAATGGAAATCTTGATAATATCTGAGACATAAAATGAAAAAAAAAGTTTCTTTTGAAAAAATCTTTTTCATTCTTGTATAACCGGAAGTGCTGGAGCTTTGAAAATATTTTAGCTGAATAGGGCATCACGAACCATGTCATATTCCAAATTTTCAGATTTCAAATAAGCCCCGTTCTCCAAAAACGTCTAATAGGCAGTCGAAATTGAAACACCCTGTATAGAGACAGTATACGCAATTTTTACAGCTCTTCAACATGGTTAGATTGTAAATTATCAAAAATAAACAAAACAAAATCAAAGTTTCTATCAGACATCTTTCTCATAGTTCACATTTGAAACTATCAGAAAGAATATTGAATATTTGATTGAATTTATCTTCACTTAAGAAAATGACTATGGATTAATAGATTAAATAAGATTAGTCCAATTACCACTTGAATATGTAGAAATCAGATTATTTCATATTGAAACTCTATTGTTGTGTTGAAATCTTATTTATTTTTCAGAGGAAAATCAAAAGAACAGGAAAAGTATTTAGAAATGTTTATAGACACAATTACAACAGCATTAGAATATGAAATTTTCATCTGTGATTATAATCATAAATATCCTCTATCTCAAACCATTGAGATGTTTGAAGATTTTTCTCTTATGTATCCTTTGTTATTATAAGTTCACATATAAAAACATGTAATCTGAATAAAATCACCTCAGTCAGTTGATACATTCTAAAACTTAATTCAGTAGAATGGCCGCTGTATTGAAACACAAATTTAAAATTCCTTAAACAATGAATAGAGATAAAACCAGGACTGCATACATTATAACATCTCTCAATAGTTTGGAAAGAAATGATTTTATCAAGGACAAATTCAGTATTGAATCAGCATTTATCAATCACTTACCGAAGCCAATCCTTTATGATGAACCACAACAAAGCTGTTCCACTAATCATGATGAAGAGGCTGGTAGTATTAATGTTCCATCAAATGATATAGATGACAAAATTCAGTCGGTAACAACAATATTTCCTCATTTGGGCGATGGTATGTTAAAACCTATATTTCTTTGTAACATTTATTTTTATAAGAAATCATTTCCTATCTTGTTAATATTTCTATAGGTTTTGTGGAGAAATGCTTGGAACACTTTGACTACAACACGGATCAACTTATACAAGCTATTCTAGAAGAAAATATCCCGCCACATTTACTTGAAATTCCCTTTGATTCTATTAGGATTCCACCAGAACCTCTACCACCAAAACCAACATTAGCTTATCGTGGAAAGAAACCAGGATTTGATGATGCTCTAGCCATGTTGAATGATAAGAAAGAGAAAGAAAAAATGAAAACATTAGTTATGGATGGGATGTAAGTTAGAAACAATATTGAATATGAGATACACAGGGTGTCCAGGGAATAACTGTACATACTCTTACCAGAGGTAAAGTAGGACTAGGTGAGTACAGATTGACTGCAAAAAATTAATTAATGCCTTTCCTCAGAAAGCTATAGGGTGAGTTTGCATATTCATGGACATCATCAGAAACAAACTTATCCGCGGAATTTATTGATATTTGGGATTTTATTGGCACATCTTAAGGTTGAGTCAGAGAGATATTAATTATTCCAATATTCCAGGTTTGGACTCATTATTTCTCATTAAAAGTGTTCAGGTAAAAAATATCACTTTGTATTTCGAATTTAAAATCATTGTCTATATTTCCTTAAAGGGCATAAATTCAGCTACAATACGCGGTATAAATCGAAGTTGTCACATTTAACATTCATTTTTTAAGAATTTTTGAAATTGGAGAGGAGTGAGGTATCTCGTAAAAGTTGTGAATGAATATAAAGAGTAAAAATCTTCTTTGAAACACAATGAACTGCTTGCATATGATAATAATTTGCTAATATATGAAATAATTCATCCGTTGGAACAACAATAAAAAGCAGAAAAAAAAAATATATACTCAAAGACGAAATATGAATTCCTCAAAACATTTTTTGTGGTCCTTTTCTATTCTGAAAATATGCTGACAACTGAAATTTGAGATAGTAATAACTTATTGGTTTTGTTGCATATAGTTATGAAATTTTGGAATTATACTTGATAATACTTACCCAAATAGATGGTTAGGTCAAGGAAGACCTGTTTCATGGTCTTCTTGATCTCCAGATCTCAACCCACTAGTTGAATGAAATAATTAACTGTTGCGATATATTAAGAAATAAGCTAATGGTTTTCAATTCGAACAACTCTGCATATAACTTTTACCGAATTCCAATATAAAGATCAATCATTCGCTTTCTTATAATATATTAGATATCACGAGATATTTCAGTCATGTTTATATGAATAAATCGAATTTTTCGAACTTTCTCCAATTTAAAAAATTCATAAAAAAGAATGTTAGATGTGATGACTGAGTAATACCGCGTATTGAAGCTGAATTTATTCTCTTTTTCGAAATATAAACAATGATTCTAAAATCGAAATACAAAGCGATATTTTTAGCCTATACACTTTAAATGAGAAATATTGAGTCCAGTTCTGGAATAATTAATAACTGTGACTGAAATTAAAATAAATTCCCCCGATAAAAAATTCATAAAAAAAAATGTTAGATGTGATGATTTTGAGTGATACCGGGTGTTGAAGCTGAATTTATTCTCTTTTTGGAAATATAAACAATGATTCTAAATTCGAAATACAAAGCGATATTTTTAGCCTGAACACTTCAAATGAGAAATATTGAGTCCGGTTCTGGAATAATTAATAACTCTGACTGAAATTTCAATAAATTCCGCCGATAAGTTTGGATCTGATGATTGTTTCATTATTTCCATGAATATGCAAACTCACCCTATATCTTTTCTGAGGAATAGCAGAAATGGATTTTTTGCTGTCAATCCTTACTCCCCTAGTCCTACTCTACCTCTGGTAAGAGTATCTACAGTTACTCCCGAGACACCCTGTATAAATATGGTATTGTATATTAACTATAACAATTTTTATTTATATACAGAATAATTCATTAATAACTGCTTCTAATTTGAATGCAGGATAATTGGTATAGTCTGAACCAGTGTAGAAAAATTTTTCTAAGTCTATTTGTTTATGAGATACGGAATGTTTTATGTATTTTACCAAAAATTTGCTACCGATTTAACTCTTGAACATTTTACAATGATTTCAGTTGAAATTCACTATAATATTAAATAAATTGGAATAGTGTTAATTTGAATTACATTCTCACTCCACAATCAAGTAGACTTCCATGTCCAGCAAAATCTTGGATATTATCCCCTTGAATACTTTAAGGTCACTAATTCTCTGAAAATGTTGCGAAATGGATCAAAGCATGATTCAGAAATAAACAAATTTAATGCTACATAAAATGTAAATATTCAATGTCATTTATAAGCATTCATTTGTTTTTGAAGTATTTGATACAGGGTGTTATACTGAATGTAACATGATGTATATGTAGATAGTCCTTAAAACATGGCACAAGACAGAGACATATGGAAAGAGTTGAAAGGAACATAAGTCCAGGAGTGGATAAATGCAGGTTTAGAGAACATTAAAATTATAATTTTCTCCATCTGGTTCTGTGCTACTAATTATTTTCCAAAACTGAATATTATTCATTGACCTAAATTTGATCCTTGACATTTTCAAGGAAATCTATGAAAGCATTCAAGAGACAATCATCATACCTCATAAATGAATAGACTGGACAATTTTCCACCACTGGTTCAGACTATCCAAATTGTTCAATATTACGACTATTATAAACACCTTGTTTGTGATTTTCAATTTTTTTTTATCATAATCACAAATTTGAATAGTTTGCCTTGTTTATTGGAACATTTTTTTAGAAAATATAATAATCGTTACGACAACACAGATGATGAATACGATGATAGAGATAATCTCCAAGAACCTGATTTTGTAATTGAACATGATGTTGAAAAATACGAGAAAGTAAATGAAGAAGAGCTTGTGAGTGATACAAGCTACAGCGATAATGAATTTGATGATGAAGGAAAGCCAATTGAAAAGGATAATCAAACAAGTTTTAAAGCATTCTGTGAAGACCCTGCTGCTGTCAGAGCCCGATATGAGGCAAGAATGAAAAGTCGTAGGGGAAAAACAGATGTTGTTGGTAAACCAAAAGGACAAGGCCAAGAGAAGAATGTGGTGAATGCCAGACAAAAGAAAAATGTTCAGAAATCTAGTCGTGCAAATCATAATAGAAAAGGTGGTGCACAGTTTAAGAGAAACAAGGGAATGATCCCTTCATAAATCTTTTCACAGTTATTTCGTTTGTTTTTTACTACTTTTTTGTTATAGAATAAATTTTCATTTTGTTCCTAAGAGTTTTTATTCTTTTCCTCACAAAACTTTGTCTCTTAAAAAAATTAAATAAACACATCAATTTTGATATTACAATATTTTGCACTAGTTTTCCCTTCAGAGGTATGAACTTTTGAATGTTTAATTGGGAATAAGGAATAAATAACTCGGGCTTTAGTATATTTCTTATTAGATTTGCAGAGATTTTAGGTTCTCTGCATTGCAAAACACATTCTAAAAAGTTTAGACCAGATATTTTATGTTTTAAGAATTACTGAAAATTAAAAAAAAATTCATCTATTTGCCAAAGGCTCTTTTCAAAAATTCTAAGAGCTACTTTGCTCAGTTGTAAAAAATTTGCCGCTAAGAATTAAAAAAAAATCATTGTACACTCTATAAAATAATTTGTATTCGATCAGGATCATCATTTTTGTTTTTCTTCACCTCAAATCATAAAAAAATTATGGACCCTGGTGTATCAGAATATAGAGCACTCGAAACCTACAATATTCAACCAGTAGAAATATGCATCATTTATTTCATAATAATACATCGTCGAATTTTTCCAAATTTGATTTCTTTATTTTCATTATTTGAAATTCATTTCATCAGTCCAATTTCCAGCTAGGAGAATCAATACAATATGACCATCCATTTTTTGTCAATTTTCATTTGAACATTGGATTAATTATTGTCAGAATGTACTTATGATATCTTTGGAGAAAATTATTTTTCGCAATTTACGTTTGAAGTGTAAAGAATTCAATAAACCAAACCTATAGAAAAGAATCCGCTTATCCACAGTCCTCAAGAATTATATTTTCATGAATTGGAAACATGAAACAACATGATGGGTTCAGGTGGAAATTTGCCATGCGGTCAGCATGTTCATTCAAACAAATTAACAATAAACAAAGCGCCTCTTATATATGTTCTTAGAATAATGAGCCGGAAATGTTCATAAACAATGAAGTTCTACCCACCGATGGCGAATCTTTGGTGAAATTCAATTCTTTCCGGCTGCCTGAACGAAAATACTGATGGGTTAAGGCTGACTAGAAGTTTCCTAAAAATACTTATTTTTCGTTCGAAATTTAGTTTTCATGATCATTTCATTAACTACGCATTCCATCGAGATAAAATTCTTCAGTTATATGTATAGAGGATGTATCTGAATAACTGAATTACTTGAGTGAAACTTCCTAAAAATGAATCAATTGGTCCTTCGAGCCGGATGTGAACCAATCGTAACCAAGCCAATCGACACTTCTCAGTCAGTTCCAATCGTAAAACAAGCATAATATACAGCTTAACAGCATCACTAATAATTATTCATTTTTAAATCTTAAATTATCTATTTATATGTAATATACAATCATTACCCCACGTAAGTTAGTTATACAAACAAACCCACAAGTAAATAAAGTGAAAAAGCTCACGAGATCGAACATGGATTAAGGGTCCTACTATATTTAGATATTATTTTTGCTTTTCATAGGTACTATGAAAACATTTATTGACGGTAAATACTAAATTGGAATTAGTTATTTCATTATTCATTGTCGACGCAATGATTCCGATTGACGCTTTAGAAATTTTGCGCCAAGCTTGAAACTGTTATTTTATATCTACCTACATGCAAAATCTCACTTTCATCAGATTTTGTCACAAAAATATTGGGTATTATTTTTTGGATATCCTCCTTGAAATTTTTTCTCTAGTACTGTTGACAAAAATATGAAATGAAGCTTGATATTGTCATTTACATATACAGGGTGTATCTGAATAACACCAAAAAAATTTAAGGAGTGATTAATCTGTGATGAAAATTGAGATGGGTATTTGGTACAAAATTTTTTGAAAAACCTCCCCACGGAAAAGTTACTCCCTCAATTCAAAATATACATATAAGTCAACATCCCTATTCAGAAAAAGTTTGTCAATGGAAGGATCATATATGTCTGTATGGATTTTCGTTTATTATTTAAAACCCAGCATCATTTTTTGCTTCAATTGGAAACTTCAATATAGAAAGAATTTCTTTTGGGGATACTTCTCAAAGGTATCTAGCCATAAAATTCGAGTTTTATTACCACCACCAGTAAGTAGTAGTAGTTCAGTGGTTGAACATGGTTCTACAACAATCACAGTAAAGAAACCATGTTTCTATATTGTGCAAATATACAGGGTGGCCATTTGAAAACGAAACAGACGAGATTACAGACGAAATAAAGTTTTTCGATAGAAATGCTCGGACAGGTCGATTTCTGTTTCGAGAGGGACAACTTAAGATGTAGGTTACGGACGCATAGCGCTTCAACCCTTGCTGCTACAACCCCCACCCCCAATTTTTGAATAGGGAAGATGGGGTGAGTGATACCTCAATTTAAAGGTATTTTTATACTGATTTCAGCACAGTAATTGTTTTTTCATTTTATGCATTAGTTCTCGAAATATTCATGCGTTAGTTAGTTAGGAAGGAAGCCACAGTCATGGTTGTTTTGAAGCTCAAAATGTCGATTTTTCGCAAAACACTACGAGTGCCATGAAAACACTACTTCATTTTCAAATACTGAGTTAAGAATATTTCGAGAACTAATGCATAAAATGAAAAAACTGTGCTGAAATCAGTATAAAAATACCTTTCAAATGAGGTATAACTCACCCCATCTTCCCTATTCAAAATTTGGGGGTGAGGGTTGTAGTAGCAAGGGTTGAAGCGCCATGCGTCCGTAACCTACATCTTAAGTTGTCCCCCTCGAAACAGAAATCGACCTGTCCGAGCATTTCTATCGAAAAACTTTATTTCGTCTGTAATCTCGTCTGTTTCGTTTTCAAATGGCCACCCTGTATACTTCCTCTCCTCTAAAGCCCACGGAGTTGGGAGGATGCTGGGATTGCTAGGTCATAAAAAATATGCTAGTGCTACTCGGAAAAAGTTCCGAACATCTGCAGATGTTTCTATTTCTTCGGAACTTCAAAATTTCCGGATAGTGGCCCTCTAGGAGAAGGGAGATGTGATGTGGAGCAGCACTCCCCTGTCCCCTCCTGGCGACGCCCATGCACGTGCAAATTCCAATAAACGTTATTTTTCCTCACAAATTTCAATCAGTGAAATACCCGGATATAATCACGCTGCTTTGAAATTCTAAAATAGGTATAGGATCGTTGCCGAGTGAGTATTATATGTGTGCGTTAATAATAATTGGTTGAAATTTATAATGAAGCCAGAGACAACAATTGTTGTCTCTGATAGAGCATCGAACTTTGGAGAATGGCAAGTTGCAGAAGATTTATAAATGATATAAAAAGTCTTGGTCAAAAGCGCACTTCCTGATATGAATATGAACACTCAGTACCATTGAGTGATAAAATACTGAATAGTATAGTACTATACTATTGAGTATTTTATCACTGTTCTCAATGCTATTAAGTAATAAAAGTCCTTCTGAAAAAGAAGCTTATTCGCTATAATGAAAGACCATTTACATAAGGTTCTGGAAAATTATAATGTTCATAAACGCTCAATAATTTCATTTTGTATATTATTATTATTATTAGATATTTAGATAGAGATTAGATATCTTGAGAGTATTTTGTTACTCCCTGGCCTTCTTTTTTTTGAAAAATAATTATTTTTTGGCGGAATTTTTGACATCAAATGATATGCGAGCTGCGCCATCTGGATGCGCGAAGAGTAGTTTCAGTTGACAACAAAAGACGTTTACCGCATAAGCGAGGTTTTAGAAGGAATATCCATGAGGTATCGATAAAGTGTATATTATTGACTTGGCGTGAATTAAACTATTAATTAGTGTAGAGGTCCTATGTGAATTATGAAGAGACGAAATGTTGAGATTGGTAAGATGAGACGACCCATAAAAAGGAACAAAATTACTGAAGGGATTTACGGAAGGTACGTTTTTGCATACATAATGTAATCGCTCATCTGGTATTTGTCAAATGTATCATCACAGTCTAAACAATTTTAACCCATATGTGTTTCAAAATGGCTGGTTTACCCAAATAAATTGAATAATTTTCTATAAAAGAAGATTAATATTTAGATAATTCCAATTTTTTCTTCAATACATTGCCAGTTTGGAAGAAAATAATTACTTATACGCTTAATACGCTTCTTGTATATTCTAGGTTATACAACGACCAGCTGTCAAACTTTATGTGTATTATTATTTTTACTCTAAGTTTTTATTATTTGAAGTATTGCTTGCAAATATTAATATTTTCATCAAAGATAAGTAATGTGTTTATTTGAACAAAATTCTCAAGTTGAATTATGGTGTTCGAATACCATAATCTGTGTTGTTTTCAAGAGGGGTCATTTCAAAGTTGCAATTCAAATGGGTTTCTGAATATTGCTGTAACTTTTTGTCGATGAAATTGTTGGAAATATTTTACAATTTATTTTCTTATTACATAACAATACATTTCACTCATGAATAAATGTTAAAGTTAATTAAAATATGTAAATCTTCAATTTTATTCAGAAACAAAGTACAATATCAAGTACAGTTTTCAAAAATTCATATTTTTGTTAAATATAGGGCTAGCTTCCATAGATATGCTACGTTGCTTGCGGCGCATCCACCTTTTTTAAATGAAAATAAAGTAATGGGGATAGTAATAAATATTTGAAAAAACTACAAAATAAGTATTTCTAGCTGACCTGAAATTCTTAATTCATATTTTAATTCAAGTCAAAATATATGTCTCAATTTATTAATTAACATTAAGTATATTAATAATACAGTTTAGTTATTGCCACAAATCAGTACAAAATACATAAAACATACAATATTTTCCTAAAAAAAAATTTAATCTGAAACTTGTTCATATACATTTGAAAAAATAGGATTTTTATTCCTTTTTGTAAACATAATGAAATATTTGCAATAAACTATCAGATATACAAATTAATTTTAGCACTTCTTAGACTTGAAGTGCTGAAGATAAAATTGATCTACTTCTCAAAACTGGTGAATACAGGATACTTTGTGATTGTGGAAAAGTTTATACTTATAAGGACTACAAAAAGAAACATTCTAGGCCAAATCCAGAAACACAAACTCTACATATTCCCATGTAGTACATTTTATTTAAAAGCATTTAACTTGAAAAATTCTGTTGTTATACATTTAGGGAATCAAAAAATATTGTTGCTGAATATCCACCACAAAATTTGAAATGTGCTTTTATGAATAATACGAAAACAGGAAATTTTCCATGAAAATAAAACATTGATAGAATTAGAAAACTGTTTTATCGAACTATAGCTAAGGTTTATTACAAAAAACACAATCTTCTGGTCAGGAAATTTTAAAAACTCTCAATATACAATAATATAATAAACATTCTTAAATCGCACATTTTATTTTGCAGCACTCTCCTCTATCTCAAGTTTTTATCCCTTTGGGCTTTGGTTATATTAGCTGATTTCATCTTGGAGTTTCGTTTCGAGTTCTTATGGCCATTTTACCTGTTGCTGCGTAGCGTGTACGACAGCTTCAAATACCAGGGGCTGGCATTTTCAATTTTCTTTGTTTGTATAGCTCTGACATCAGATATGTTGTGTTTTTTCTTCATACCTGTTCATTGGTTGTTTTTTGCTGCCAGTACTTACGTCTGGGTACAATATGTTTGGCACACAGATAAAGGTGAGTGTTTCAATATTACATACATATTTCGATGAAAGATTTGAAATGGATAACATCATCTTCACCATATCATAGTATAAGGAAAGGAATGAAAGGATAGTAAGCCAGTGTAGTGCTTTCTTCGATTTTGTTGATGTTGAGCGCCATCTAGTTGTACTCACGTTTTACTCGAATTTTACTGTCAAAAATTGGCCCGTAAAGTGGAGCCCTCTGAAAAAATCCTTGTTATTTTGCAGAACTAAAATATTTGAAATAGAGTGGTCAGAAGATTTTGATATTTTGATATTGTTTCTGCTCTGTTATTACAGAGCAGAAACAATATCAAAATATAGAAATCTTCTGACCACTCTATTTCAAATATTTTAGTAAATGCTTATTAGCATTTACGCCAGTGGCGTGTATTTGTGATAACTAAGTAATAACATAAAAATTGTTGGCAATGTCATGCGACCCCTTTTCAACCACGCCACTGAATGAATTATCGTATTATTTCTGCGCCATCTATAGCTCATGATTCAGCGCTATCTATTCTCGAGTTACTTATCCAAATCCAACTACAGTAGCGACCCCTGGTGACTATTTCCTTGCCGTCAAACGGCGGTTGGCTTACTATCCTTTCCTTATACTATGACCATATACAGGTTGTTTACCTTGAGGTAACGAATGGCCAGGGGTAGATTTTACAATTGATTTCCAACAAAAGATATCCAATAGCATATATTTTTCCCCTCACAATTTGAATGTTAAAACATCCAAAACTATTCTAAAAATGGTTTATATATGAAATAAGCTTTACCATTGGAAAGTATCAAAGGTCGTGGTTAATATGTAT
The DNA here is from genome assembly GCF_914767665.1 of Harmonia axyridis. Lineage (NCBI taxonomy): Eukaryota > Metazoa > Arthropoda > Insecta > Coleoptera > Coccinellidae > Harmonia > Harmonia axyridis. The sequence continues at coordinate 17,640,510 of NC_059506.1, forward strand.
AGAATAGATCTCAAGAATTTTCACAGCTGAATTAAATTTTTCTCACTTAATAGATTGAAACATTAGTTTTTGCATAATCAGATAAGTTGGAGAATGACACCATTAGATCTATATCTATCTCTTTAACTATTTAAAGAGTTAAACATGTCAATTCATATTAGATGCATATTGTTATTCTAACCCTGCATAACACAAGTTTTTATTTGATATTACACCGTTTTTCCTTCGTTAACACAGTTTTCATTATAATCATAATCATTATAATCATTCATTATAATATTATCAGAAATGAATTTACTTTTTGAAAACTAAATCCATCTGTTTGAGCTGACTTTATAATGAAACAGAAAGTTATTATACAGCGTGTCCCGTAAACCGACTTCAACCCGGCGCATGATGATAGATTAGGTCATTTCCGACCAGAATATCCAAATTTGATTTTAATACAAGTGTCTCAGTTTTCGAGATATCGACAGTTTCATGAAAATCGTCAAAATCTACACATAAGTCATTGTTCTGAGTGTCACAACTACAAATGTTAGTATTTTGTTATTCTTCTTCCGATCGAAAATTACAGGCGCATCAGCCTACCCAACATGACCAAATATGTACCAAGGTGCGTATGGTATGCTCAGAAAAAATGAATGATTCCATCCAGTTTTTATAGTTTCTGCAATGAAAAAATAATATTAAACTTACACGGCATGTTAAGCCAAAAGTTAGCCTCACTAACTGCATGAGTTCATTTTCATTTTTGGAGAAAGCCCGACACCGAAGGTGGAGAGTCCTCCACCATCAGTGTCGGGCTCTTTCTCCAAAAATAAAAATGACCGAATGCAGTTTTCACGCTGGAATGCGAAATAGGTACCTTGAGAAAATCTCCTTTTCTCCCTTATCATTAAAATGTCGATATCTTTTCTCCTCATTGTGTCAAGCAGAAAATGATATTTTATCGAAAATTTTACTTGAGAGGTAACTTTTAGCTCAACATGACGAGTAAGTCTTATATATTTTTTTCATAGCAGAAACTGATCGTTTCTGTTATGAAAAAAATATCCGAAGTTGGATGAAGAAATTTGAAAAAATTAAAATGTTGGAATCATTCATTTTTTCTGAGCATACCATACGCAACTTGGTAAAATATGTAATTTTCTTTCGAAAGAAGAATTACCAAATACCAATATTTGTAGTTGTGGCACTCAGAACAATGACTAAAGTGTAGATTTTGACGATTTTCATACTAACTATATCTCGAAAACTAATAGCGTATTCGACTGGCTGCACCAGTGCGAATTAATTCGAATTTTTTTAGAGCTAAATGACATAATTATCTCGAAGTAATTCGAGCTGGTGCAGCCTGTCGAATACGCTATATAACACTTTTTTGAAAATCAAATTTGGATATTCTGGTCGGGCATGACCTAAGCTATCATGCGCCGGTTTGACATCGTTTTACAGGACATCCTGTATAGTAATCAAATAAAAATTGGTTATGGACTTTGAAAGCTAAGGGTCTGATACAATATTCGGCATTGTTACACGTAAATACCAAATGGAAATATTCAGGCTAATGTAGTTTAAGAAATTGACTTATGGTGCCCATTTCTAACCATTGAATCCACTTGAAAGTTTTTCTTTGGACATCATGATAATAAGAAATTTCACGGTCTTTCCAACGATAGAGCTAATTTGATATTTACAATTTTTAAAGGATGCGCTATGGACGTTTTAATGGCATAAAGCCAAAAAAATAACTCTGGCCGAATGTCAACAGCCTGTATATTGAATATTTTTAGAAAATATCTCTTAGTTCAGAAGTTGTACTTATTAAGGAAATTTATTTTATTTTTATACTTTTCCATAATATGTATTATTTTTTTCCTTAGGGAAGTTATTTTGTAACTTGATGGGGTAATGTTTGTACATAACTTATAAATTATAAGAAATATTTTTTTCATTCAAAAATTTTTAAGATTCGATCATAGCAAGTTCTATTTAATAAACCTTTTTCAATCTGTTCTCATAATCAAATAGCATACTACAATTTTGATAGATGAGCAATACAATTTTTTTGAGAAAAATAAATCTTTTCTTTGTTCAGTCATCCATTTAGGGAAAAAATAATCATAAATGTATTTTTTCGGCAACCGTCCGGGAAGTGCTCACTTCCCGGACGCTTTTTCTCTGAGAAAGTAGCATTTCCCGGACTAGGTCGGAAAAGAATCATAGAATCCATAGCAACCGAGATAACGGCTGACAGTTCATATGAAATTAGTTGTCAAAAATTTGCATGTTTTTTGATCGCAATCGCAATAAAATATGGAAAGCAGCAGCCATAGTGTTATTTTAAATGGTTGCCGAAAAAATATTGTACGCAACACGCAACACGTTTTTTTGGGCTCACAGACTTCCAGGACTTGCTTACGCTCGTCCTGGAATTTTGTCTATTCGTCAAAAAAAACCCTATTTTCCGGACTTGTTACGTAAATTACTAATAAATTGTTGCACTTATTAGGTTTTAGTTGATCTTCTGCCTTTGTTTATCAATAAAACTATTCGTTTCTTTGAACTTCAGATTAAAAAAATTAGTTGTTTCACTAATAAAAAATGTCAAAAATTTATTTTGACCACCAAATTAGTCGCTGGGGATTTCAATGAAGACTTCGCAGGCCATACGAATGAAAAATTCAGCTTATAGAGATTTTCTGCTTTTTCAATATAGTAGGTACATATATTATGTTCTGTGAACCATCTCAAAAAAGCAGGCAATCCTCAACTTGTATCGATAACATCTTCGCAAATTTTGTTGAACCTTGCGAAAAGGTAACACTCAGTAGTTTGCATTCATAAGCCAACGATAAAAAAACAATTATAAGCATATAAAAATTATGAAATGAATGCACACTTATTTATGCAAAAATTAAAATCTGAATATTGGAATCGCTTGTATGCTGTTGACGCGAGAAGGCAATAAATTTACATAAGCGACCTCTCGAGATATTCGATTCTATTTTTTTCCTGAAATTAAAATACAAATCAGGAAACAAAAATCGTACAAGGGAACGAAATGTATTAGGGACCCAATAATAAATAAGGAGCAGGTAAGATCATTGATGAAGTAAGACTTTTCTTACTTCACCAATGATAGTTGTTGCTCCTTAGTCTTTTAGGGCCTGTTTCACCACCCGGATCCTATTTTTATTCGCGATGTGGAATTTTTGTGAAAAATTTTCAGGGCATTTATTGAAATTTGGTTGATGGAATGGTTTTGTTAAATTTTACATACCTTGTTGGAGGGGGTATATTGTCATAAACCTTTGAAAGATCTATAAAAAATATATGAGTTTCTAGATTAACAGCAGATCTCTTCGCTATTATCTGTTTCGTTATTGGAAACGTTATATGTGTGCGATCTTCCAGCTCTAAACCCACATTGTTCTTCTTCTGTAATTTCTGCCTCTATTAGATCTCTCAATACTCTTCCATATAACCTGCTAATAGAGCTTGTTACTGATATGCCTCTATAAATGTGGAATTTGGCTTTATTGCCTTTTTTTGTATATAGAAGATATGGATGCCACCTTCCATTGGCAATGAAATTCCTAATCATACTTGTCTTAAACTATACAATAAGCTACCAGATGCTTATATACTGTTAAAAAACATTATATACAAGTTGAGCGAATTTTAAATTGGTCGTTATTTTTATGTATATATTTTTTTCTCTTAATATATATGTCTGTAAATGTTTTTCATGGAGATATCTATTTTAATAAGTCATGAATTTTTATGGTGAATATTTGACATCGAATTATTTAACTGTATAATGTACAGGTGTCCCAAATTCGATGATCATTGACAGCATCTCGAGGACATAAGACTTAGAGAAAAAATTCTCTTTTTTGGAAATAACGAGCGTTCATTTCAATTCGTGATCAAGGGTGCTGTGGAGAAATTCGAGTGGCGCTTAGCTTGTATAGCTTGTTATAGTTCCCAAATTGGAAATAGGTAAACAAAAAATTAGTAATGTGGTACAAGCCAAGCGCTACTTGTAATCACAGAAAATCAACTCGAATTTCTCCACAGAACCCTTGACCACGAATTTAAATGAACGCTCGTTACATAATAAGATATCAGAAATCATATCGTAAATATTTTGCTTCTTTTCAAGGCGTTTCTGAAAAATGACTATTCCAAATATTTCGCTATAACTTGATTTCTGTTCGATATATTCGAAAATTTGTTTTTTTTTTCAGTAATTTTTATGGTTTATATGATATTCATTACAGATCATAGAAATTAATTACCGTTTTAGAGGTATAGAGGGGAGTTGGCGTGTTTGAAATATGACACCCTATCTATTAGTTTATTACAATTATACAATATACACAAAATTAATTAAATTTTCAAATTAATGAAAAATATTTATGAAGGTGTCCCATTTCAAGGATGAAGTTGAAGAACTCAATATTTTGAAACGGGTGACATTTTTGGAAAACCGGTAACGGGATGAGTTTTAAAAAATCTCCAAATAAAAAACTGTTGAAAAATATAGGATTTCCCATTTGAAAAACGTCAATTCTTCTCGTTATATCTAAAACGGTAATTAATCTATGCTTTGTTATGAGTATCACATAAACCATTAAATTACAGAAAAATAAAACGTTTTAGAATTTTTCGAATATCCCGAACAGAAACAAAGATACAGCGAAATATTAGAGACAGTAATTTTTCAGAAACGCCCGAGAACGAATCAAGATATCAATGATCTGCTTTGTGATATCTTACTATTGGGAAAAATAGATCAGGGTTCCTTGAAGACTTTTTCTCTAAGTCTTATAGTTCTCAAGAAGCTTTCAGTGAGCATCGAATGTAGGACGTCCTGTAGTATTTTAAGTTTAAATTTAATGACATTATCTAATTTAGGAGTCTCTTTTGAATGATCTGTGAAATAAATAGTGTAATATTTATTATATTGATAATTTTAATTTTAGAGATGCTATATCCATAGTCGTTTCATTGAATGATTTTCTATATGAACAGTAAAATATTTCATTATATTGAATGTGTTGGTTTTAGGTATTTGTGCCCCTACCATAGTACTCTGGATGCTTTTTGTCTATTTGGAAACAGCCGTGCGACTTCGCGACATAAAGCATATGCCTGGCCATTTGGACTTGTGTAGACCTTTCGCAGCACATTGCATAGGCTACCCTGTTGTTACTCTTGGCTTTGGCTTCAAATCATATATTGGCTTCCGAATGAGGTAGGGGATTGCTTGAAAACCCGAAAATATTGTTTATTCATTAATATATATATAATACATATTTAAAGAAAAATATTGAGTCATTAAATCGAACATAAAAAATACTGGTAAAATTTTATTAAATAATTATAAACGCGTTATAATTTAGTGATTCATCTATAAAATAACACCAATGTTATTGGTGTAATCGTAGTATGTTCATTAATTGTAGAACCTATGTGTGTTGGCAATATTTTGTGGTCAATGAATTGTTAAATTATGCTTTATCTATAAGTGTACTCTCATATTTGGGAATTTGGCAATCATTTAATAACGATAATGCACTACCAGTTTTTTTAACCATATAGTATTATAAATCTGCTTTTTCTTCAATTGTAGCGATAACAAAAATCAAATATTAGATTATGAAGAAATGCAACCTACTGATATGCATGACAATATTTTAAATGTGTTCAAATGAAATTTCGGCGACATCTATGAATATGAACGAATGTATGCCAACCAACAAAGAGCAAAGACTGAAAATTTATGAGTAGGAAGCGGAGATTTCCCGAAATAGATAAACTGCAATAAAAGTTAGTCTCCTGCAAATAAATTTTTGGTTGCTCTTATTGAGCGACAAAATTAAAATATCAATCTGTTTCTACAATAAATGGACTGAGTATAGTTGAATTCTAAAAAGTTATTCACCCGAAACAACTCAAATAATTGAAACGTACCGCCTTTGTCGCATGGAATAGATTTGGCACGACTAAGGGCCTGTTTCACCACCTTCTGTTAACGTCCCGGATAGCCTGGTCATAACTTATCAGACACATATCACTAAAATTGTGTTTCACCAATGTCGGATTGGTTAAAGTGGCCACTTTCTCGTAACTTTCATGGCAGGGGAAGTAGTCATTAGAATGCTATTGTCATTGTGTGAACGAGAATAGGTTAGATATTTCAATTAATTTTGTTAAACTCTTTGAGTTGATCATTTGTTGAATATGACGATGTTAATTTAGGTCCAGATTTCGATTATCAAAGATAGCATTCAATTATGTGCCATATCTAATAGAAGACGCCAACTCCTTTCTTAAATAGTTTCGCTCGGACGACACTACTTTTGTTGTTGTTTTTTGTTGTTGTCTTTAGAGCTTCGTATCAAATTATCGGCTAGATAATTGATACATATTTTATCCGGCACCCGAGTGGTGAAACGGAAAAAAGTTATCCGACACTGTTATTTACCATCCGCCTGCTACATATCCGGAACTTTGGTAGAAAGTGGTGAAAAAGGGCCTAAGAGTAAGGCCTCATTAGTGCGTTGCGTTGCGTCGCTTTCTCGCAACGGATCACCGCATTGTATGCTACACCTGCGTTGCGTCGACGCGCAAGTCTAGCATTCTCTTACTGTCAGTCTTCGGAGTTCGCACCAGAGCTGCGACGGCGCAGTGCATCACACTTCCTCCCATTTCGTCTCTTTTCTGTCGATTCGTGAAAAAAAATTATTTCCTGAGTAATTATTGTTGTATGAAAAGATTGTTCAAGGAAATTGTTTTCACAGAACAAAAAAAAAATATTTTTTAAATAACTATGTATTTGAGGCAATAAATAAATATATTTATATGTGAGAAAATAAAACAGATTAACTTGATTATTCATTTGAACTGTCGTTAAAGTAGCGTTCGTAAACTCAACGTAAATCTATGATTTAGCATAGAATCCAGCGCTTTTACTCCGACATTTTGCTGGTTCAGTGCTGTCAAGCATATCCAACTTTGCGAATTCCCCCATACATATTACATATATGTAAAACGACCTAGCGTCTACCCTGAGACAACTCAACGCAACGCTCTAATAGGGTCTCACTATTAGAGGTCATAGTTGGTCTGAATAGTCAGACATTTCATCAGAAGTTTTCGTGTTAGTTATCAGCTGCAGGTACTATATATTATATATTTTCAATGAATATATTGTTGGTGTTGCTAATTCATACTACCAGTATATACAAATACATTCTTGTTTCTCATGGTGACCAGCCAGCCTGCCCATTAATTTTTTGTGTTAAATTCTATTCGAACTCATGCTCAGTGCTCATAATTTCAACTTAAAAAATAACGGAACTAGAGCAATGATGACTATAGGTTGTAAAGCTAGTTAAACGAAATCCTATAATGTTGAGATTGAATCTGAATTCGGGACTGTCATAATCCCTAATCTAATAGGTGCTTTCCAGTCTCCCAGAACTTCACGCTTACGCTATGACTGGGACACATAGAAATCAAACTGCCAACAAATTTGGCCTTTCACAGCTGTCAGTTCGTGAAGTCTTACAAATTCGGGTGGTGCATTAGGAGAAAGCGCGAGTGCTTTGCTCTGCTTACTAGAACGGTCAAAATGAGAGGTGGCGCGTATCAACCGGTAACTGAAGGTGCGCTTCACTTGCAACTCACCAGTGTTGAATATCTAGATTTTCGGCGTGTTATAGGGACTTTCATAAAGATTTATTAATTTTTGACCAAAAAACAAACTATGATCTCTTAAAACGGACATAGCATGAAAAATAACAACTAAAAAATGTTCATACGCAATGAAAATTCGGCAAATATGAATCTCTCACGCCCATAATTCCACATGCACCATGATCATTATATCTAAAAATACTTTTGTGTCTACTACTTATATTTTGTTAAGATAATTCTAGCGACTTGAACACGGGATTTTTTCATACTGGAACTACCAATAGAATCGTCAGTAGGGCTTCGTATAATTCATATAATATAAGTATCTTCATTCCATAACAGAGTGTGGTGAGGTTGTCGTCAAATAACACATATTTTGCTTTTCAGCGTTTTTATTATTATTTTCCTAAATTATATATACAAGAATATTTACAAGGAGAAATATACAGGATAGATAAATTTAAATTTTTAATTAAAAATTAGTACCTGATCTCTGGGATCGCACCTAATGTTTTTATATAAATTATAATGTATGAACAATATTGGGTGAAATGAATAATATTCATTTGTATTGTTTTATTCTTACGAATTTGAACAAGTGAAATTATACCAAATTCACTTCGATATGTTCCGAGTCAGAATCCTTTCATAACAGCATTTTTTAATGTCGAAATATTTCTCTTTCCAGAAAAATATCGAAAAGGCAGAAAACTTTCCCTTATTTTATGAGAGCAAATGGAGATAACTTCAGAATAATCTAACCTATGCGCTCATTCCGCTTTTTCACTTGGTAGGATAACAAAAACAGGGCCTTAACATCAGCTTGTTTCGGGTTTTATTTCAGAGCTGCAAACCTTAAAAAAAAATATTTTTTATAGACATCTGGCTGAAATCAGCCCAGTCTGTTTATGACATCAAAATAAACACGGGAAAGGTCTAATAAAATAAGGCATTTTAGAAATAAAAATAGGCAAACCGAAATAAGGAGTTATAATAATACCTATGATAAGTCGTTGGCAGTATAACCATTATCATTCAATGTAGGTTCATGTGATTTGGTCTGACTACGAAAGACCAAGTATTCAGTTGGTTTCAATGTAACCAACACTTAATCTATGTAGAAAGTAGATAACTAAAATATAGTATGAAAATTAAACCATATTTTTTTTCAGGCAGCGAAAACAGCGTGATGTGGCGAAAGAAAACGAGTTCTATATGCAGCTTATTCAGCAAGCGCTGCCAAATGATACTCTAACTCAAAATACTGAGCCTGTTGAAAATTCAATTGTACCTGTTATCTCTCCTGTACAAAATAATACTAAGAATATTCATAATAATCGTCTTTCACACCATGAAAAAAACAGTCATATTTCAAATGGTCACATAGCCAATGGTAAGCATTTTATATTGTTGCAATGAAATATTTATTCTTCCAAGCAAAAAAAAAAACTATTGACACCCAATAATCCAATATTATTTTTTGTTACTCTTACTTTCCTACAATGAACAAATATTAAGCATAAAAAGAATTTCAAACCTTAGATTATAAACTAATTCACATTAATTTCAGGTGTTCACAATAACAGCCATGGTAAATCACACAGAAAATCTTTAGATAAGAGCAAAAACGATGTAAATGATCATGAACAAAGTAAAATTAGCGATAAGCATGACAAACACATAGATCGACAGCAAAAGCAACAAGTGAGTTATCATGTAGCCGTTTATGATTAAGATTATAGTTCTGTTTGAAACTATGTAAATGTGTTCAATTTTATTGATTCAAAAAATGAATACTCATTCAAATAGTTAGGTAGAAGTTCTTGGGGTCCTTTATATTTCTCTATTGATTTCTCTCACATCAAAACATTGCCAATGAAATTGAAGAAATGTAAAATATTATGAGGATTGACGTTTTAATTCTTGTTGGTTAAGATTTTCTCATAAAAATATTATGAAATTACCATTGTAGAAAGCATGCATATTCTACATTCAAAACTAGTTTTTAGATAGAACGCGTTTTTCCTAGTTGTAACTAAGTTTGTACTAGACAAAACACGTTTTTCCCATGCGAGTCAGTTAAAGCTGTTCTGAAAAATAAAGAAGACCACTTTTAATTCTGACAAAAGAAACCTATGACAATTTAGTTGAAGAAATTGAAGAAGCACAATTAGCTGTTCAGAAATCTTAAAAACAGTACAGGAGAGCGATTTAAGGTAATTAATATTTGTGGAATAAGAAAATTAGTGATTAAACAGGAGCCCATGAAGTACGACTTGTTGTAGATTAAAATTTTGACATAATTGAAGCAGCTCATGTGGCCGTCGGACATGGTGGTCGCCGGTCGGGATAGACTGAAAAATGAAACTTCTCGAAAATATGCAAACATAACCTTAGAAATAATGAATATTTTTCTCTCTACGTGCAAAACTTGTCAGCGTAAAAAAAGTATGAAGAAAAAACGACTTGTTTTCAGTGGAGGTACATTTTCTATGTTTGTGCGTACGTAGGTTGCTACATCATAGGGTCAGTCATAGGTAGTGCCCAATAGGTCAAAACTTGGAATCTTTCTCTTGGGCGCAGTTGAGCTTTATTTTCTGTATGCGTTTCCTGAATTGCGACCTGGTCAACATAATTTTCTTTCAAAAATCTGTGCAGAAATTGGCATTTCGCTCTGCTTATGCCTTCTATATTGAGGTGGCACACTCGTATAGGTCCAAGGTCTTTTGTCAATTGGTCCTTAGAAGAACCATTTGTTGATAGCGTCATCTTTGTTGCGTCTGTGATTGTCTTGCCAGGAGATCTAAAGATAATCTGGAGATTGTCTGGCGCCTCTTATGTTAGCTCATTTAGCGTTATTCAGGGCTCACCACGTGGAGGCGCATTAACTCTACACCCAATTTTTTCAATGTTTAATATTGATGTATTAGTATACAGAGTGTTATGTAATCAGTGTCCGATATTTTACAGTTATTTATTAGTCATCACTGGCATTCGTGTCCTGACTTTTTAAGTATTCAACTATGTAGTGGCAGAGAGGACAGGGGAAATAAAAATCCTTAATGAGATGCCGACGTTTCGACCTTTATTTCTGGTCTTTTTCAAGGCTGGAAACAGAACGACATTGAAAACATGGGGCATAACATAGTGCCATAATATAAAAAAGCAGTATACTCTAGTAGGTGCAGAAACAAAATACAACAGAGCAACATAAAAACATAATTTAAAACACATACCAATTCATATGAATAATCCCTCACAATATTCTGAGGTGGACATAAAACTGTGTCGTCAATTTTTTAAGAACTCAATATACAATATACAGGTCCACTGGTCAACAGATGAAACTATCTATAATCTTTTATTAGAATTTTAGGGTGTTCAAAAGATATTTCCTACAATAAAACAGCTGAAACTAGTCTCCGTGTCATCTGTCATATGCAGAACGTCGAGCGTCATATGGTTATCTAATGTCAAAGAAAGGGGTATGTTCCTGAAATTCGTCAAGAACGAATCATCCGTTTGTATCTCTCTAAAATGTTGTGATATATTGTGCTCAAATTCTGTACATCAGTCCTCAAATTTACCGTCTCGTTTAAAGAAATATGAATCATTTCACCGATACATCTCTTTTTATAATTTTTTTCTTTTTCTAAGATGGTGACGTTTTCGAAATCGAAATTGTGGTCTTCGTTGAAGTGATGAGCGGCTAGAGCGGTTTTTTCATTTTTATCTTTATTAGTGGGTCTACAATCATATCCGTGCTGGTAGACTCTATTTTTAAGATACTGTTTGGTCATACCTATGTAGCATCTGCTGCAGTCTTTACAAGGGATCTTGTATATTAAATCGGATTGCAAACCATCTGGAGTTTTATCTTTGATTTTCGAGAAAAGGGAACTGACGCATTTCAGTGGATAGAAAGCCAGTCTTGCAGAAGAGTTAGTTTGTTGTAAGGCTCTGCTCATGTTTTCAGATAGACCTTGAATATAAGGAAAACGGTAATATCTGGTTCGTTCATCATTCCTCGAGCCTGCATCGTTAGTGAGCACTTTCCTTTTATATTGATTAAGAATACGTTTGACCAAGGTTGTTGGGTAATTATTTCTTGTTAGTAACTCAGTTATCTTCAGTTCATTTTCTCTGTGAAATCTTTCATCACTCAAATGAATAGCACGGAACATCAAGTTTGTTATAGTTGCTATCTTCTGCGATGTGGGGTGTTGTGATCGGTAGTTCAACATTCTACCAGAAGAGGTGGGTTTGGTATACCAATTGGTGCTTATGGTTCCATCTTCATTTCGAATCAACAGTACATCTAAAAATGGTATTGTTGCCTCGGACTCTCGTTCAATGGTGAATTGCAGTTTATGATGAACGTTATTGAATTTTAGGAGTAATTCGTCCGATTTCCCTTTTGGTATAGAGAAAATCGTGTCATCTACATATAGTTTAATGAAATGGACATCAAAGGTTAGCGTTCTTAAGCTTATCGTTATTACTTCATCCATAACTAAGGCGGCTAGTGTACCGCTAGCCGGATTTCCCATGGCTGCGCCATCAATCTGCATATATATTACACCGTTAAAGGAGAAGTAACTAGAATCAAAAATGTACTCAACTATTTTGCAAAATAAATTTTGTGGAATTGTTGTGTATGCAGATATATATTGCCATCGTTTCTTTATAATGTGCAAAACTAGGGCTTTAGGAATATTGGTATATAACGATATAACGTCGAGTGACACCCATTCACTTTCCTTAGGTACTCTAATTTTCTTTTATTAGGTGAAAAGTTCATATAAGCATGGGCCTTCATTTTTGAGATAGAGGGTTTTAAAAATTTATTTTTATTTTGGTAAAGTTTACCATTTTTTAACAAATAATTGCGATAACGATAATAATAACTATGCTTAAATATACATTCTTTGACATAAAAGCACAAAAAAAACATTGGAATAAACTACTCGACACTTTTATTTTCAAAGATTTTGCGAATCGATGAGTAGATTGGATGCATCGATTGATTCAAATCAAAATATCTCGAAAACGGCTGCTTGTAGCAACTTGTGACAAGCATATCTTGTCCACGTGAAAATGATAAAGAAATCGATATTTCTTCTAGAAAATGTGATACATACATGCACGACAAAGTTGTGATTCCCCAAAAGAGACAAAGACGTAGGTGACGCCCCCTATAATCAAGGGCCAAACTATTTGAATTGCCCATATTGAGGAATCCCCAAATACTAATTTCCTTCCGAATATCGACATTAATTATTAATTAAATTATTAAATATTAATTATTTACGAAAAACCAAAATGAAAGTAAATTTTATATATAAAGTATATTTTATATATCTCAAAAATGAAGGCCTTGCGGATATGAACTTTTCACCTTATAAATAACTGAGGAATCGTCCTGTGAAAATTGGACGCTTATTACATAACATAAATTTTAATTCTATGAAAAATAACTTTGAAGTACTTTTTCATGGGTCGGGTTTATCTCAAGCGTGAAACACTTCATGTCTCCAAGGAAATTCATTTTATGAAAATAATGAAAGAAAAAAATGTTCTTAGTTTTTTACAAAGAATGAGATTTTGAAAGGAAAAATATATATACCTTATTAAAAAATGTACTTGATCTTGAAAGCAAACTCACATAAAATGTCTGCATTCGATGTCCTGAAGACTAAGAAACGTTCATTTGAATTATTTTGGACCCAGGCTCCTCCCAAGGAGTTACTTGAGTCGATCTTTTGAAATGAAAAACATGGGAAAAGCGCTTCTGTCAAGAGACCACTGAAACAGCCAAACACTTGCTATGCGAAGGCTGTTCATCAGAAAAGGCTACAAAACCTTGGCTCTTGGTGTTGGATATAGCCAATAGAAATAAACTTTCGAAAAAGGGCAACCTGTATATAATGTCAATGATTTCCTCCGTTTTGATTTTAGTGTTGAGAGTTACCCGATTTTTTTGACATTGCATATTTCTTGTTAATTTTGTAAATTGAATGAGTATTTATATTTGAAATTTTTTATCTTGAAGAATATACTGAAAACAAAATTAACAAAGTTTCAATTCAGGTCAATCATTCGCACACTAATGGTTCAGCTGTGGGGGCCGGAGCTGAAGAAAACACCCATCACCACTCTCCATCGGAGACTGAGTCCAAACCTGCCCCACGAAAACGGGAGAAGAGGGAACAGGATAAGGATCGTGAAGCAGCTGAATATTTACAGCGAGTGGAAACAGAGTCCAGGAGGTTAAGAAGTGATTTACAAAGTAGTAGGGCTAGTGAACAGGAACTCAGGTTGCAGGTGACACTTAAATAATTAATTAATTTTTTCCATTGAAAATTAAGGTCTTGTTTTCTTCAGCTGGATGATCTGCCATGCTCAAACACCCCAAATTTCATTATTTCCCAGTCGTTCATATTCTACAGTTATCTCAGCTCCTACCGAGCTCAATCTATTATCCATATTCAGTTCAGCATACATATACAGGGTGTCCCGTATAGACCACGTCAAACCTAGGGAGAATGTAGATCAAAGGATAATTTTTTTTTTTTTTAAATAATGAATTTTTGCCCCTTTCAATAGTTTTGCCCTTACGTTTGGTACAATTTTATATCTTTCTGGTTAATTTTTTCAGTAAAATATTGCTGAAGAATGATTTTAACGTTTACATTAAAAACATCCTCCGAAAATTTTAAAGTGGGGCTATGAGAAATATTTTTATTGCAAATTTTGGTAGTGGATTATTTTGTTCATGAAGTTTAGCCCATCGTAGTGGAAAAAAAAATGTACCGAGCTACTGCTGCACATTACACCAATAAATTGTCTATTTTATAGTGATTTCAAAGAGGTATCACACAAGTCATTTGTTATTAAAAGAAAAAAGATATGGTTGTTTTTATCCAAATGGGTACGTTTCTGACAAAATCAATTCTGTTAAGAAATCTTCGATGTTGCATTACTTAGTCAACAATGGCAATTGTTTACGTGTGAAAATATTACTCGCATAATTAATCACCTCAACGAAATTCAATTTTGCCGGCAAATTTTGGAAAACATCATGCAGATCCAGATTTTTTTAATAAGATCATTTGGAGCGACGAGTCTTCCTGTACCAAGGATGGGTACATGAAGACCTAAATCCTCTGGACTTTTAATATTGGGGCTGCCTAAAAGACAAAGTATACGCAACACCCATACTTGATGAAGCCGAATTGCGGATGCGTTCTCTCAATTCGGCTTCATCAGGTATGGATCTTGCGTATACTTTGTCTTTTAGGCAGCCCCAATAATGAAAGTCCATAGGATTTAGGTCAGGTGAACGAGGAGGCCACAAAATTTCACCTTCCCTTCCAATCCACCGGTGGGGATAAGTTCTATTCAAATGTGCGGTAACTTCGAGTCCGCAAAACTATTGAAAGGGGCAAAAATTCATTATTTTCAAAAAAAAATATATCTCGAAAACGGTAAGACTTTTATAATGGGAATTTTGTCATAGCAGGTGGGTTATCCTTTGATCTACATTCTCCCTCGGTTTGACGTGGTCTTTACGGGACACCCTGTATAAAAATATCGATGGTGTAGCGCACATATGTGCTAAGTGCAAAAAACTTTTTCTGAGAAAAACGACTTTTAAGGTTTGTCATCATCAATCAATTAAACTTATGACTTCAGAACTTCAAGAGTGACATAATATTGTTTTCTAGATATTACTTACATTACCTCCAAAATATGAATATAAAAAATAAATTCCGAAAATATGAATTATATGTGACCTCTAAAATCGACAAACAATATACGCCTGGTGAAATATGAACAGAAAAGTTGGAGTAATTGCCATAATTAAACAATAGAACATATTGTGATTGAAGAATAGTAACCATAAATAATTTGAATTAATTTCATATATCGATGGAGTAGCGTACATCTGTGTTAATTGCATAATCAGAATTATGCAATTAACAATATTGTCGATTTCAGAGGTCACAAGTGAAATAAATATATCGCAAACAGCGGTGTCCCACAGGCTAGCAATCTGGCACCACTTTCATTTTCCATCTATAATATATAGTCACTGTAACCGTTCACACCTTACACCTCGCGCTCTGTACCGGTGTCGATTTTCCGCACGCAGTAAATATAATGCCCGCCACTCACGAAGCGTTTTTTCGAGCGTTTGGTAGCAAGCGTTCAAGTAGCTTGCGCCGAAATGGTAGCTAGAGTCTGTCATCCCTTGCTGCCATCGAAACCTGCCACTCGAGAGGTTGTTTACTTGTTTTATTGAGTATCCGGGTCGGATTTCAGATGGTCACAGACAGCTGGCAATTTATCAGGTACCGTCGGAACTTCGTAGCGTACCAAATTCTTGTGCAAAATGAAAGAATTTTTGATAGGTTTCATCGAAATATTTAGGCAGAAAACCTGTCGATGGAAAATAAAAAGTTCAGCATACGCAAACAGGATTATCAAAAGTAAAGCCTACAATGCATTAGCGAGCTCATGTTTATGGGACTTTTTATTCTTAAAATTATCCCAGGAATCTCTCATTTTCCTTCATAACTCCATTTTAAGAAAATCCAGTATTAGATGAGAACAATTGGTAATAAAAAAATTATTTAGAGTAACATAGTGGAAAATAATGACTATTACAAATTTGTTAAAAACCTTAAAATGTATGTAAAAAATAACTAGGATCTCATAAAAAATTATGTGTTATATATATTAGAATTTAAAGTTTATTTTTGTAACAATTTACAAAGGCTCTGACACCAACATTTGTTGATTAAGAGTCAGGAATAAAGATTATTATTATTATTATTATTTCGAGTAATTTGGTTCGAACTTGTCAAACCTCATTTTCTCACATTACAGATATGGGTAAAAGTTGTTGCAAAAAAATTTTTTTTTCGATTACGGTTTTCAAATTGGTAAAAATGATTGATAGGAAGACTACCTTCCAATGGGACATTCCAGGGAAAGAAGATCTCCAATTAATGAATGTTTATTTCAATGTAAAGAGAAAGATAATAACAATAAACAATTACAATGGAAAATGATATCGGCCAAATAGAAATTACATCTACTCTTTCATTCTGTAATTTTCCTTTGGAATATTCTACTAGTTCCCCATAGGCTTTACTTTTGATATTCCTGTTTGCGTATGCTGAACTTTTTATTTTCCATCGACAGGTTTTCTGCCTAAATATTTCGATGAAACCTATCAAAAATTCTTTCATTTTGCACAAGAATTTGGTACGCTACGAAGTTCCGACGGTACCTGATAAATTGCCAGCTGTCTGTGACCATCTGAAATCCGACCCGGATACTCAATAAAACAAGTAAACAACCTCTCGAGTGGCAGGTTTCAATGGCAGCAAGGGATGACAGACTAGCTACCATTTCGGCGCAAGCTACTTGAACGCTTGCTACCAAACGCTTCGTGAGTGGCGGGCATTAGTGCTTTCCAGTCAGGTGCGTGTCACTCCGGGGCTTGGCGCCTTAGAGCCTCACGCCCTCGCTTTGACTGAACACGCCAAGCTATATATCAAATTAAACGTGATCAAACAAGCGTTCAATGGTTGTCTCGTACTTTGAGCGAATCAACGGTCTTTTTTCTCTCTCACAACTGTCAGTGTCGACACCTCGGAAATTTTGGGGGTGCGCCAGGGAAAAGGGGAAGGTGTAACCGTAAATGAAAAAAAAATCGGACCTTGGTTTTCTCTTTATAGATCTTCAAAAATATCCTAACTGTCACCCAAAAATCTTCAAATTTGATTTCATTTGATCAATGTCGGATTTTTTCAGGTGGCTACTCTTACAACTAGTGAAAAAGTATTAAAGGGTGAAATCTCGGCCCTCCAACGTGAAGTGGAGGAGTTACAACAGAGATTGCAGAATGTACAAAGCAGTCGAACGACAGAAAAACAGAATTTAGCCAGCCTGGAAAGACGGCTGGCAGAAGAAAGGAGGCTGAGGTCTAATCTTGAGACCCAACTTAATCAAGAGAGGAAAAGTAGAAAGCAGGAGGAAGCTAGAGCTGCACAGGTAAAATATTTCCATACCGGTCGCACCATTCCCAACGTAAGCTCCCTAAGCGTTAAAAAAATCACAACCGTGCAAACTGTATTCAAGATGATCACATTATGTAGAAATAGAATACATCCTGATATCACGAGGAGACAAATTAAATGTAGTCTAACCATCTCCAATAATTTCAATCGAAGAAATTGTTCTTTTTATTTTCACAAAACACATTCATATATTCTTCGATATCGTCATCTTCGATAAAACACGCATGCTCCCCTTGCACCATGGTCACGTGATCTATCAAACGTTCACAATCTTGAGATGTTGAGTTTTAAGGTTATGTTATACATGAGTTTGTTTACTAAATAATTTGATGCTTGCTAAAAGCATCTCTATAACGAGAAAAAAATCTTCAAGGATCCAAGATCTCTTCTTTTGAAGTAATAAGATACCTCTATATCTCTGAAACGGTCATTCATTTCTATGATCTGTTATGAGTATCATATAAACCATTGAATGACTGAAAAATAAAACATTTTAGAATTTTTCGAATATCTCAATAGAAACCAAGATAAAGCGAAATATTTGAAACGGTCATTTTTCAGAAACGGTCTGTAACTTGAGAACAACTATCTATGATATGCTTTCTGTTATCTTATTATTTCGAAAAAGAGATTGTTATAGTTAATTTCAGTTGGTGTTTTACTTATTTTACTAATCACTACACGTGTGTAGTGATTATAAGCAAAGTTAAGAAAAAATGACAACTTCTCAGGAATGTATGTAATGAAAATTATTAACAGAGTTTTTTTTTCAGGTGGCTGCTCAAACTTCCCGAGAATGCACAGAACAGTGCAAAACGAGGCGTCGCGAGCTGGAAAACGAACTGACTGATTGTAGGTCAGCGATGCACTGGGCTGAAGATAAGTACAAGCAAATAGATAGAGAAAATGTACTCTTGGTAGAACAGTTGCGCGATACTGACATACTTATGTCAGCGTTATCTGCGATGCAAGAAAAAAACACACATTTGGAAAATTCTCTTTCTGCAGAAACCAGAATCAAATTGGACTTGTTCAGTGCTCTAGGCGAAGCGAAACGACAGGTTGAAATCAGGGAAAGTGAGTACATACATAGTATTTTTTTCCTTTTGATTTTTTATAACAGAATATAGTCGGTACTTTACCGTATTTTACATCTAGAACTAGTATGGCCTGTAGGTTTATTTTAAAAATTTTATGATAGCATACAATCACAGAACAAAGCTTTGTGAATTCAACTCAAAACACCTTTCATATAGTTTTTGTTTCGATGTTTTCTTCAATTAAAAAAAATTATTATCACATATCGTTAAAAACAATTTATAAGTCAACCACCTACCATCTTCAATTACCTGCTGTGGACAGAGCAAACTCCAAATTAACTTAGGGTTTGAAATGCCTTTCAATTCTTATGTTATAATGGGTCCATATCATTTTGACAGACATTCCAGAAAATATTAGAATATATTCAGAAATTAAATTTTTATTTTTGAACATTCTTTTCACATTTCTTCATAATATCAATTCAAACCATGAAGACAAAGGTTACTATATTTTATTTCAGTTAATATTTGGGATCTTGCAGATATCGATTAGGTGATT
Organism: Harmonia axyridis; assembly: GCF_914767665.1. Classification (NCBI taxonomy): domain Eukaryota; kingdom Metazoa; phylum Arthropoda; class Insecta; order Coleoptera; family Coccinellidae; genus Harmonia; species Harmonia axyridis. The sequence continues at coordinate 17,659,913 of NC_059506.1, forward strand.
TGTTTTTGAAAATGACGTGAAGTGGAAAGTCTTATGAATTTTGTGTTCCAACCTTTTCAGATATGTGTTCAGAATTACCGACCACTAATCAAAATAAGGAAAGCACTTACATGAAGTGAAGAGCTTTCGCGTGCTCGTTCATTCATGCGCCAATAGCGTCCTTGACATGACTTTATAACCCCCTCCTCCTCTGTCTATGATACTCCGCAAGGATGTGGTGACGTTATAGCTACTTTCCAATCAGGTCTACACCAAGAAAATCAACCATCATTGCTAAGTTTAAACGTGGTGAAAAAAAATGGTGAACGCAGAGGACGCCCAAAAGAAGCTGTCACCGACGAAATAATCAAAAAACTTCAGAAAATAATTTTGAATGACTGTAAAATGAAGTTGATCGAGATAGCAGACATTGTGAATATATCATCTGAACGTGTACATCATATCATTCACGAATATTTGTACATGAGAAAGCTGTGTGCAAATTGGGTGCCGCTCGAGCTCAGAATCGATCAAAAGCAACAACGTGTTAATGATTCTGAGCAGTGTTTGAAGCTGTTCAAGTGCAATAAACCTGAATTTTTGCGTCGATATGTGACAATGGATGAAACATGGCTCCATCATTTCACTTCGGAGTCCAATCGACAGTCGGCTGAGTGGACTGCACACGATGAACCGAATCCAAAGCGAGAAAAAAAAAACAACAGTCAGCTGGCAAGGTTATGGCATCAGTATTCTGGAATGCGCAAGGTATAATATCTTTGATTGCCTCCAAAATGACCAGACCATCAATAGCGTTATTGGATCGTTTACAGGATGAAATCGTTAAAAAAACGGCCCCATTTGAAGAAAAAAAAAGGTGCTGTTTCATCAAGACAATGCGCCGTGTCACAAATCAATGAAAACAATGGCAAAATTGCATGAATTGGGCTTCGAATTGCTTCTGCATCCACCGTATTCGCCAGATCTGGCCCCCAGCGACTTTTTCCTGTTCTCAGACCTCAAAAGAATGCTCGCTGGAAAGAAATTTAGCGCCAATGAAGAAGTAATCGCCGAAACTGAGGCCTATTTTGAAACGAAAGACAAATTTACTACAAAAATGGTATCGAAAAGTTGGAGATCGCTATAATCGCTGTATCGCCCTCGAAGGCAACTATGTTGAATAATAAAATCGAATTTTGCCAAAAAAAAATGTGTTTTACTATGCTAGACCGCGAACTTTTAAATTGGCCCGTTATTTGCAATATTCTTCTTGAATTTTATCTGACTTTGTTGACGCTATGAAAATAAAATTTGGTATGAAGTTTTGAACTGTAATTCTACAGTTAAATGCTTAAATTTATTTTCATTGAATCCGTAGTCTCTAAATTAACATAAAAACTAAATTTCGAACGACCATATGCTCTCATCAGATTTTGTCTATTTACTAACTCAACCACGGCATTCGAGAGCCGACCGAAACTGAAAATTTCAAAATTCTGGTTCTTTTCATTCGAGATACGAACCTACCATGAACATGAAATGAACAGGAACGAGAAAATATGTACTGTCAGACAGAAAATTAGAAGTCGGGGTCAAAGGTGAAACCTCAGAAGAATTTACAACAGCACAAGGACTACAACAAGGCTCACCACTCTCTCTTCTACTCTACAATTTGTTCTGCAGTGATATGTACAGACAATCTGATTTCAGAAACCAGAACATCGACAGTCGGAAGTATATTCTCCAATTTGCTAATGACACAACTTTAATATCCCACCACAAAACACTGAAAGAGTGTATGAAAGAACTACAGAAGTTGGCAGATGTAACAGTGGAATGAATGAGACATTGGAGAATACAACCCAACCCAAGGAAATCAAAACTCGTCAGTTTTAGCAATAATATCAATGCCAACTCTCCCAATATAAAACTTGGAAGTGACAACACAATTACTCCAGCAGATTCGTGCAAATACCTAGGCATAAAGATTGACAACAAGGTGAACTTCAAAGCACACTTAAAATTTAAAAAAAAAAGCTATAAGGCTGGGCATTTTATATCTCTTACCTATAAAAACATGGGAATCAGTAGTAAAACAGCTTATACAACAGTAATAACCTTATACGAAATGATATGCCGACCTTTATTAGACTATGGACATATAATATTCTCAAATTCAACAAAAACAGCTCTGAATACAATTGAGGTAGCGGAAAGAACTTGCTTACGTAAGATTACAAAACTGAGACATCCCAACAACCCACTGTACAACCCATCCAATCAGCTTTTTTATCGGACAACGGAAATATAACCAATACTGGAAAGAATGCAAAAAATAAGCAAAAAATAAGCAAAAAATTCACCAATAACCAAAATAATATCAACATATTGGAGCCATTGATACACCATTACATTGGAACAACTACACCAAAGGCAAAGTTGCTAGCTTTGCCACTTTTTGAACACTTGCAATCACTAGGTTGATATTTATTTTTATTTTTTAATATTTATTAATAATATCTCTCTCTCTCTCTCTCTATGTACTTTCATGATTGTGCCAATACAATATTTTTTACATTCAAACATAATGCTGTAGTTTCGAGCAGAATCATCGATTTTTTCATTCTACATATTCTAAACACTACGAAATTTTCAGGAGTTGAAAATTTTATTTTTTTAAAGGAACTAATCAAATCTGATCGATCTCTGCAGGAGTCCAAAATCAATATAATAAACTTTATTTTTCTCTAAGCAAATGAAGATTAACTAATAAAAAAGAACCCTCGCTATTTTCCCAAGATAATCTAATGACAAATGTTAATTTTAGGATGAAATTTTATTTCCAGGCGCAAATCGAGCGCAAGAGAAAGAAATCGAAGAGTTAAAGAGTAAAATAGCCCAGGTTTTAGCAGTTATGCCAAATGACACATTTGGCGGTCCCACCTCTACAACAAATCACTCAAGAGTTCGTCTGGCCGAGAGTCCTCCTGGTTCTACTCTAGATCCCAACGCTACGGCTTATACCCCTAAGGGGTCGCTGGTGGCATCCACAGAATCATGAAAACGCCCTAAAATCGTTGCCCATCGTTACTATTTGAAACACACAAACACCTGATTCGATAATGATGTGAATTATCATTAATACGAGTTGTTTGATTTAGGCAGTCAGTGTTTCTGATCTTTTTGTTAGCTGTTATTTTATTCCTCAGTTCTTTGTTTTTCAGTATTATTATTCAGAGCGTCGCATCTTTTAAATTTTATCAAAGAAAATTAATAATTACGTTTTTCAATATAGATTATATGCAGTTTATTGTTTTTTATTGTTATCCTCTTAGGAGTATATAAATTTAAAATTTGTTGTATTCACTAAAAATGAACATTCAACTGAAGGTTTTGTTGTTTCTTATTCATCTATATTTCTGTTTTATTAATCATTCAAAATTCAATATCAATAATTATGTATTGTAAAAAATAATATATACAATTTGAGCCACATATTGAATAATATTAGGAACCAGTGTAAATGTTCTATGAATCGAAATTTAAAAAATATTTGATGGCATATTTTTCTGTCGAAATTTTCATTTCTGTAAAGGATTTGATTCCTCAATTTTTATTTATTGACAAAACTGAACGAAAATCTGAGAATAGAAACGCTGGCTGTCGAAAATTTTGATTTTGTATTAGCTTCTTTGATAGCTTATTTAATGTGATATAATTTATGACTTTTTGGTACCTTATCTGTGAGAATTATCCCTCTAATTGGATTTTTTCTTTATATTGTTAAGCACAAAGGTACTGATTTTCTTCTTTTAACATATGGCTCACTATATTGGCTGAACAATGATCTCTTAAAAAAATTTTGTTACATTTTTTTCTCCAATATGCCTTATGTCTTAGGTATTAGGTTTATACTCGCTTACTTAAAGAACATGCGAGTTTAACTAGTGTCCAACTAAATAGTGTTCATTTCTTGTAAGTTTCATTAAAATGCAGTTCACCTTGATTTCTTCTATTACAATTTGCCATTGAATGGATAAATTTTAATTTTTGCAGATCAGATATTATTGAAATAAGACACATATTGGCCATTACAGTGGAATGTCCATTTGAATAAAATAAATGAGGAAATTCTATGAAACATTTTTTTAATCTATACGGGGTGTTTGGAGGAACATTGAACATACGAAATGAAAGGTAGGTGAGGTCGTCTGCTACCTACTCAGCCCCAAGTTTTTCTTAATGCAACCCCAAGTTGAGGTTTGAAATTTTTAGTATTTCTTTTCTGAGAATATTTTTTTTATTCGAATCTCAATGGCTGCTATGTCTTTTTAAAATTAATATTCGTTGCAGGTTATTGCTATAAACAAATTCATGGAGACCGCCAAATTAAAAAAAATTGACAAAAATCTTAAACATCAACTCGCTTTATATTCAAAATTCCGAAATTCAAAGAAAAAAAAACATAAAAAATAACGTCAGAACTATGGGGCATAGTAGATAGCAGACAACCCCACCTCCCATTTTCGTATGTTCAACTTTCTTGTATATATAAAAATAACCTACATTTAAACAGTTGCATAGTAGCAATGTGGTAGTTGTTTACAGAAGGAACGAAGTGAAATAATCTCGTTTTGAAAAAAAAAACGACAAATCATTTCAAATACACCAAAATTCTTTCTGTTAAAAATAATTGGCCCTCCTTAAATTATTATCTGCTTTTAATGAATTTGAAGTCCCCTTAGGATGAAGCACCAATAAAATTGAATTCTAGTAACAATCCGATATGTGTTTTATAGAAGGAGCTTATATCATTAGAAATGTCCATCATAATCATTTCTGATGATGCTTATGAAACAGTGTCAATTGAAAATTCAATATACATGCAAAAAAATAAAATTCAAAATAAAATCAGTTGTCTGATATTTTTTCATCTACTATTACATTAGAATCTTCTCAAGCTCATTATTATTGTTTTCAATGTGAAACAATGTTTTTTTGAATATTATTTTGAGACAGCAAGATCCATTCATCTTTGAACACCATTCATGATATTAAATGGAAATAAGGTTTATAAAATGATGTGTTCTTTGAGTTTTTTAACATTGCAATTGAGGAAATTATAGGTGACCTGACATCACAACTTCAGTCTGGAGAAAACATTTTATGTTTCATAAAATTGAGAAAATTTTTTGTTTTTGGAACAGATCTGGGATTGTTTAATTATTATCACGTAACTTATGTACTAATTATTTATGTTAATGTACGAATCAAAATTGAAACATTGACTATGAAAATTGGGATAATCTCAATAAAAGTTGAATTGAAACATTATTTTGTTCGAAAACTTTTCATTTGAATTTCTTGAAAAAGAATATATTTTTTTTATGTACTTAATATGTATTGGACGCTTCGAGATATTCGAATAGATTTCCTTGGTCGAATTTGTTTTTATTTTTCCCGAAATTTATGACTCAAGTTCACAAATAATATGATGACTTGAGTTCCAAAATAATTTTCTGGGGCCTTTTCCTTTTTTATATTTAATTCATACAGGATGGTCTAAACTTCACCAGTAGGTAATGGACATTATAGCGATTGAATATTGCCTCCATATTATTCTCAAATCTCCTTCATTTGGAATATACAGAACGGTTTACGATTTTGACCAAAATTTCGATACACTACATTTTTTTATTGAACCTTCCAAATCAAATAAATTTTTAAGGGTGTTTCCACTGGATTTTTTTTCAAAAACTATATTTGGCTCTTACTAAAAAACAAATTAGGGTTCTGGCTAGAATTACCTTATACAGGGTGATTCAAAAGTACTTGGACAAACTTTAGGAGGTGATTCCTGACAATATTCTGATATGTTCAAATAAATATATGTCCGAAAACGCTTCGTTTCCAAGATTCAAAGTGTTCAAGACGTACATGGACGTACCGAAAAGTAATGACCTATTCAAACGAGGAAACAATAAATTAATAGGTGGCGCCCCCTACAAAAATCAAAACTACTTAAACACAAGGCGTCTTTATAGATGAAGTCTATAAAGACAGCGGTGCTTAAACGTCAAATTCATTTCCTAAGAATTCTTGTGGAAAATACATCATGTTATATATTTTTGAAAAGGAAAAAATAATGCGATTTTCTTTATGAAATGTTTTATTTAATGATTTTTTTCCCTATAGTCCGAACATTCCAATAATACAGTAGCCCCTGGTTTTTATTATGGCCAGATTAGTGAGATTATACTGTCTCTAGGTAGGCTGTGGCCTGTGGTATATACCAAAAACCCTAATCAACTATTGAACTTTTTCGTGGTGGCGGTTATGCACGGCCTACAATTCCATCACTATAAATCAGCGCTGGGTAGCGTATCAGTTAAGGATGGTACATTAATGTGTAGAGTAAGAAAAAGAAAGAATTCCTTATATTATGGTAATATATACCTAATTTAATCGGTTTATCGCCTTACCGCAATCAAACCTCACGAATCGCCACCTTGCTATTGCAGTAAACACTACACTTTTCTGAACCTCTTCTAAAGCTTACAGCTGTTCACATAAGTTTGAGAATAGCTCACTTCATCCAAAAACAATATCAAAGTGGTATTCTTCATTTGATGCAAAACCCGGTTTCACTTCAGAACTTGGAAGCATACAATTTTTTTGATTGAAAATATAAAACACTGATAAAAACTGAATATCCTTTGATCTTTAATGAGATAGCTTTATGGAATACACAGGCAATGAATACTATGGCTATGTTGATTTTGGTAGTGGATTGCAGGACGATTCAATGGAAATAGCTACCCAAGTAGTATTCATGATAGTATAGGCAAAGCATGAAAATTTTCTATTGGGTATTTTTTCATATTATTGATGGAAGTGGAAGTAACAGTGAGTAATATAACTTTTGGGAGATGGGTAGCTAATTTTAGCATGCTGACTTTTAAGTACATTGCTGAAAAATGATTGCAGCAATCATTTTGGGATTATGAAAGAACTATTAAATCATTATTAACATGATGAATTTATTGTTAAAAACACCAGAAATGGAGAAATTCAATACATGCACAAATAAAAATTCTAAAATTCAAGAAAGTGAAGTTTCATTGTTCATTGATACACATTATTTCTTGAGATACTTAACTATATGAAAATATTTTGAAACCTCCTTCAATATTTCCACCATGTCAAACTTCGAGGAAATTCTTGATTTAAAAGTGTAATTAAAATATTCTAGGTATAAATAAATTATGTAAATCGAAAAATGAATAGAGTATGAGATCTACAATATACGTTCATAAAATAGGAGGTAAGCTTGGGTGCCTAGAACTTTTTCCTCTGACACTTCCGAAACATATGAATCACTTATATAATACCACTTTCCACTAGGAACTTCAGGATCAGCTGGAGGGGCGATTTTTTCCAGTTTTTCAGCTTGATTCCTGGGTAAAAAATTCCATCTGTAACTATTCTTATCCAGTTGTGGTCTAACTTTTACATATGCTACATAGTGTCCCCCATTGATAGATCCTGAATGTTCAACTACGCCATAAAGGGAATAAAGAATTTTGTTTTGACCCTCTTGAAATGTTGGTAAACTTCTAGATCTCTTGCTAACAAATGGGGCTATATCCAAGACAAGAGGGAAATTCACGTATTTGGATAATTTCACTGATCGAAACCTGAAAACCTAAAAAAGAGAATATTTAATTTTTTTTTCAAATTCAAATTTGTAGAAATGAGGATTATAATAAAATTAAAATAAAAAAAATTCAATCAGAAAACTCTCTGAAGAACTAGGCACAAATACATTGGGAATAATGGGGCAATGCACATGGACGCCGATAGGTATCGAGTACTTATGTATCAATGTATTTCTGCCTATCGGATTGAAATCTATAGCGGCGCAGCTCATGTGGACCTAACCTAAAATTACTTTATAAGTAATGCAGCAGCGCGTTTATGCATTATTTTTTATGATCATATTAATTTTCCATGTACAAACATTGAATTTAAAGTTATTCATAGAAAGAAATATCCATATATTCTGATACTGTTAAATATAAATACATTGAAAAAACCAGAACAAAGTTAATTAACAAAATAAAGAATAATTTATTGACAGACTACTATGTGCAATGTGTATTTAAAATTGTTTTATTTTTTGTTGAAATGAATTATTGTTGTTTGAAAACTATTATCTAAACTTAGTCTCTGACACCAGCAGATTTTGCTGTTTGAGAGAAAGGAATTAATTAATAAAAATAAAATAAATATATATGAAATATCTGCTATAAATTAAAAACAGGAGTTCTCATAATGAAATAAAATAGTTGATGATAAATTTTAATATAAAATTTCATAGATGTCAAAAAAATGCAACTTCTTAAAAAACAGTATTTTTAAAGGTCACAGCTTTCAACCATAAAATCAAGGTCGATTTATGTATATAGTAGTGATTTAGTAGGAAAACACTACGATGTCTACTGATGTACCGGGGAACTATACATTCCGAATAGAACGACCTAACCTGAAAACCGAGATTTGATGATCAACAACCGGAGAAATTGTGAATTTCACTACATATGAGTCAGTTCAGGAAATGGAGGAATTTTGAAAAGAACCTGGTCAAAAATCTGGACTGTCCATAAGGTTTTCTTTCGCTCACATGTGTTTAGTGAAGAGATTGAAAGACTCGATCTGATAAATAACACACGACTTTATGGTAAGAATGTGGTATGTCTGAATAAAACTTGAAAGTAAATGAATAAAATAAAAATAATAAATAAAAAATCACACACGACTTTATGGTTAGAATGTGGTGTGCCTGAATAAAATTTGAAAGTTTCAATTCATTCAACGCAAAACTTGACAGTTGCTGAATCATGAAATTTTTAATAAAGTAAATTTTATTGATGTAAGCATAATTTTTATTCATTTTATTCAACTTGGGACACCCTCTACCTATAGTTAATTACAGATGAGTAACTATGAAGAATATACATACCTGGAATCGTTTAAGATGTAATATCAGAACAGCTGGTGGATTGTAGATGAGCAATTGCTTGGTAGCGTTATTATATTGGACTTTCTTTTCTGGGCCACCCAATCTTTCAGTACATGCATCACAAGTTACTTTATTGCACCCATTGAGAAATTCCCAGGTGGTGAATTGGTTCATGCAGGATTGAATGGAACATTCTCCTTCGGTGCATTGATACCTATGCGAAAAAGTGGTTGTCCACATATTAGGATCTTCTTGTGGCTCATCATCTTCTTCCATCTGGAAAATGAGAAATTTATTAGGCTTCAAGTGTTGCTGTGATCTCAAAAGAAAGGAAATTCGAAGATAAAATTGTGTCATTTCTATCGAACAAATGATGAATGAGTTGGTTTCAGATTTATTCAAGTAAATTTTCATTCTGGTATAATACTATATCACAAAAACTTTGAAAAGATGTACCCCACATTTGTTCAGGTTTAGGATGATCAGATGTAATGCATAAAAGGCAAATACATACATTTGTTTTTATATATACACACTGTTCCAAAACAAGTAGGTTGTCTCAAATTAAGAAAAAAGTCATCAGCATAGGTCTGAACATTTTTTCATATGAAATGTCCTTGAAGGATATCAACATATTTATGGTTGTATTCAACTACTTTATATTTGATTTTCAAATTTGGTTAGGTTTTTTCCTACTTTTGGCGAATATCCGCGATTGACATTGTCTTCAGGGGCGTAGTAGAGGTAGGGGCGCTCTTGAATTATATTTATATTTCATCTACCACTTATATTTCACTCCTTTTTTTTTGGGGATAGAAGACAGAAGAGATGATAATGTCTGTCCCAAGTGTGCAATAATAATTGTAGATGATTGTTCGTTCCGTTGAAAACGTCTGGACGTTTAAAATATGAAATAAGTCAAATTATCACCGCAGTTTCATTTATAGGCAAATATCCCAACATCAAAATATACAAAAATCGCAATATACATCCAATGGATTTGCCATTTTTGAAAAACCTTTAGTAGAAATAATACCTTCCAAAACTAGGTTTTCTTAAGCAAACGAACTTGATATTTACATGACATTAATATACACAATCTCTAGATTGACGATATTAAAAACAAATAAATCAGAGACACCTCAATACAGAGCGATTTCACTATATTTTCTCCCTGTATTACTTCGAAACATAATCCCTCAAATATTCAGGTCTATGACGAATTCTCTTCGTTCTGCCTTCCTCTTCAGCTAGATATACCATTTGATTATATGTAGAACTTTAGTTTGAGGTTGTATGAGTATCAGTGTCAGATTGCATTTCTGGACTATTACTCTCGATCTGGTTATCCGTTGGTTTTATAAAAATATTTGTTTCATTCCTATTTGAAAATCATATTAACGCATATACAGGATTTGGCTCAATTAGTTCTGCCTCTTCGAAAAGCGACATTCAGCAGATAAAAAAGAAGCCCATACAATAGGACAAGTGGCGGCATTAATTGATTGGAAAGAAGTTGATTTCAATAACTGATCAGAAATATGTTACTTTGATGTTCAACATGCACTATACCAGCAAAATTAGAAACGAAAACATTTTGGGATGGCGGCGACTAGAACTTTCTTGTTACAATATTGTTATAGTTCAGAAATGCAACCTAACACTGTGACTCATACTACCTCAAATCAAAGTTATACAGATAATCAAATGCTAGATCTAGCTGACGTGGAAGGCAGACCGAAGTTAATAGTCGCAGACCTGAATATTTGAAGGATTATGTTTCAAAATAATAACAGGTAGAAAATGTAGTGAAATCGCTCTGTATTGTTATGACTCTGATTGTTTTGTTATTAATACCGTCAATCTAGAGACTAATGTCATGTAAATGTCAAGTTCTTCTACTCAATAAATTGTAATAATACCTTCCAAAACTAGGTTTCATTAAGCGAAAGAACTTGATATTTACATGACATTAGTATACACAATTTCTAGATTGACGATACTAATAACAAAACAATCAGAATAACCACAATATAGAGACACGATTTTCGTCCGAATATTGTGTTCTTGGTCTTAAATTGCATTGGGGTATTGGTATAGGATGGGTTTTTTATTTTCATCAAAATGTCAAACAAGATATATTAATTAGAGTTAATATCAGTTTAAGGGATTTCAGATCTTCTGTATTTATTTGGTTGGAATAGATACAGGTAATGATCATTAGGTAGTTTTCGTTAAAATTAATAATTCAAGACCTCGTGAATTTAGTGTTCTGTACAAAGTACATTCATGATTTACTTCTACTTCTTCATAAGTCATTTAAATATTCAAAAATCATCAATTTGAACGAGGAATATTTATGTTAGATTTTGAAATTTTTTCGAAAAGTCCATAATCATCTCATGAACCAGATACCTATCAATTTATTATATTCTGCCATCCCAGTAACTTATAACTTTATGATAATGGATAATCTCTTTTATGTTTATGATTATGTCTCAAAAAAATCATTATCACAAATTCACGATCCGATTGAAAACATACCGATTAACAAATACAAAGCTGATATTTACTTAACATTCTTTACCAAGAAAAAAAAACAACGAACGAAAGAACCAGATCTACGGATCTTTGAATCATGCGCAAATCGTACATGATTCGATCTGAGCTAGTGAGCTGAAAAGAACCATTGGGTCAATTGAACGGGTCTTTTGAAACGGGTCGTCTCAGCCATGGATCTGGTTCGACCCGGTTCGTCGAAATTGAACGAACAACACATCCCTAGCGTATAATCGCCTCGCACGCGTTACGAAGCTCCTCAGCAGTCTCCGCTGAGACCACAACGGAGGTGTCATCGGCAAAGAGAACCACCAAAAATAGAGCCAAGTGAATGGGCAAGTCGTTTATGAACAACAAGAACAATAGTGGTCCCAGCACGGAGCCCTGAGGAACTCCACAATCGATTTTAAATTTAGTCGAATAAGTGGAACCAACCTTAACGAAATCTAAATGAATTCAAAAGAAAGCGTGTCGAAGGCACAAGACAAATCAAAAAACAATCCAGCAACATGTAAATTGCGATCCAAACACCCATACACGGACTCAATGAAATCAAGTGCAGCCGTTTGAGTTGACCGTCCACTAGTGAGGCCGTGCTGAGCTGGATTTAGTATCTTGTATTTATTTAAAAATTTAAACATTCTTGTGAATACGATTCTTTCGAAAACTTTTGAGAAAACACTTATGATCGAAATGGGACGATAGTTGGTGATCTCATCCAGGTTGCCGCCCTTGTGTATCGGGATTACTATGGACTCTCTGAGAGTATTAGGAAATTTACCTGTTGATATTGAAAGGTTAACGACATGGGCAAAGTGCTCGCTTATGGTTTCGGAGATGCTTTTCACTATTTTAGTTGAGATGGAATGTAAACCTACGCAATTTTTGTTTTTTAGATTCTTAATTGCATCAAGAACCTCTAACTTAGTTACCGGATAAAAGTAAAAAGTATTATCAACCAAAGATGCTGTGGTACAAGAAATGGACAAATTGTCGCCATAACAAGTCTTCAACTTAGATTTAGCCATTGAGGTGAAGTGGCTAGCAAATATGTTAACAAGCACCGAAGGACTATCGTATTTCACACCATCTAAAATGATACTAACTGGGTGATGTGCCCTCGTTTTCCTACATGTAAACTTATTAACAATATTCCACAGAGTTTTATTCTTATTATCAGATTTATCAATTTTTGAACTATAATAATTAATTTTAGTCTCCTTTATTAGTAAATTGTGCTGTAGTTTTGCATTTTTATATTTGACTAAAGTGGACGGTGAACGTATGACTGAATGAAGCCAATCTAAATTGGTCAAATTCTGTTTATATTTATAGCGCAGTGATTATTACTATGTCAAAAAAGAGCCGGAAAAGATCACCCGTGCATTGAAAACTCCTTGAAAACGTAAGTATATAATGGGTATAAATAAGATTACATACTACTCAAGAATATCTTGAGTTATACTTAAGCCTTTTCGTAAATAGTATAAATTTAAATTAAATCATCAATAATTAAAATAGTCCATTTTCTGACGTATCGTTAAACATTCAACTTCATCCAATTTAATAGACACAGTTTTTACATTTATCTGCTCCTCCAAACCCAACTGCGTCCTTAGCAATTGCCTGAGAGACGCTTGAGATTCGGCAAGAAGTTGCTGCAGTCTGGCGACTGAATTCCGTAGCTGTAATGCCTCGTACGCAAGTTGTGTTTCCACGTGATCCCGCACTAGTTCCACGTTTCTACGGTGGGCCCTGTTACCTAAGCGCGTATGCGAGAGGGCCATGTAGGGTTCCTGGTTCTTGATGGTCTGTTGGATTTTTCGGATGTTCTCCATCATATCCTGACATTTTCTAGTAATGTCGGAGTGCCGTTCTTCCATAAAAGACTTTTTCTCTTTGACTTCTGCCAGATTACGATAGAACGCGTCGTTCACAAGGGTTCTCTGAGTGATTAAATCTACCGTGGCTTGTTTCATTAGCGCCTCCATCAATAGCCTCATCTGTCTCGAGGAGGCGAGTTTGTGCAAGCCGGTATTGATAGTATTCTCCAAATCGTTGATCCACTCTTCAAATGTTATATTGGCTGGATCAAGTGGGCATCTTCCATGGTAGATTGACAAATTAAGGCTAGAAATATCGAGTGCTTCAGCCCTTTCATCAATTTTCAAAGCGTGAATTTTATCCTCAAGATTTCTGTCTACCGTGTACAGAACAGCTCTTAAACTTCTCAGCTGCTCCCCCATTTGACCATGTAAATGTTTCAACATTTCCTCAACACTTCTAATAACATGAAGTTCCTGCAGTAAGGTCTTTTGTACTTCATCATGGACCAAATCAATGCCAGTTCTACTGTCTCTTATAACCAGACATTTCTTACAAATAGTCATGGCTTCTCCTAAAGTAGATCTAGCATCCTCTAGTCGGTCAATATACACTACCAATGATTCTATTTCTAATAAAATTTCTTTTCTAATTTTTTCCATTTCCCCTTTATGATAACTTATTTCTTCTACCCTGACTTTCAGTTGATGGTTGCTTTCAGCTTTTAACAGTTTTGTCTTTTCCAACATCATGTTGGTAAGTCGATCTGACTCTTGAAGAATTGAGTCTGAATATCTTTGTTGATCAAAACAAGATCTGTTTGATAATTCGTGGGTGATTTGCCACTCATTAACAGAGAACTTTTTAGGGGGTAGGGTTATAGGGTTAAGTGCTTCTTGGTTCATATTTCTTCCCATACAATACATTATTAATTCCAATTAATTAAATATGACTTGAGGAATGATTCAACTTTCAGCTTTGACAATCCCACTACTATACACACTATGATTTAATATACAAGAATAATGAACGAATATTGTGAAATCAAACAGCTTATTTTTTAAGATATGCAAAGTCCACAGTTGCATTGAAGCTCAAAAATGATCTAAGGTTATGGTGCTTTATTTTGTCGTATCATATTTCATCTTAGCAAAAAAAAAAAAATAGAAGAGGATATCATTGAATGAAACAATGGTGGTTTCATTCTGAGAAAAAATTGGTAGGTATTTAATCTTTTAGCAAGGGCCACATAATGAATGAAATACCGATATTCCTAGAAAACTGTTGTCTCCCTGGCAACATCAATGAACAATGCGAAAAAAATAAACTCACCTTTTCTTCATCATTACTAAAACTTCTCTCATTGTTGGAAGTAGTCTGATTATTATCATTGCACAAATAATTAATTATCTTATTAGAATCTCCATCATTGAGGTTTAGTTTTTCCAAACCATCTTTCAAATAACTACCTCGGTTATTGTTGTTATTATTATTGTTGAATGAAAGTCTTGATTCTGGCCTCTCCATATCTTCTGGCTTGCTATAAGTGAAAAATATAATACATATATAAAAAAATTGACAGCTTTGTGTCTATTCCTTCACAATAATATATCTATATGATATATTTGATTTATTTCTGTCTTGGAATATATTCCAATTCTAAAAATGACAAAATTAATAATCAACCAAAAGAAAATTCAATATAACTAAAACTGTACAAATTGAGTAAACGGTTAACAAATTGAATAACTAAATTAAAGACATACGTTTCGGAATTTTTGTAAATAATAATACAATTTTTCCTCATCAGGGCCTTATAGTTCAACAAAATTACTGAATTTACCAACTCACCACTTGTATATCTACTTCACAAAAATTGCAATTAAGAAACTTCAAACTTACTAAAACCTAGAGAAACCGTTACGTTTAGTTAGTTTCTTAATTGCAATTTTTGTGAAGTAGATATACAAGTGGTGAGTTGGTGAATTCAGTAATTTTGTTGAACTATAAGGCACTGATGAAGAAAAATTATATAATAATTTACAAAAATTCCGAAACGTACGTCTGTCTTTATGTTAATTTAGTTATTCAATTTGTTAACCGTTTACTCAATTTGTACAGTTTTAGTTATATTGAATTTTTTTTTTGGTTGATTATTAATTTTGTCATTTTTAGAATTGGAATATATTCCAAGACAGAAATAAATCAAATATATCATATAGATATATTATTGTGAAGGAATAGACACAAAGCTGTCCATTTTTCGATATATATTGAATATCCTTCATCAAGTAGACTCATTAAACCTTTGTAATATAATACATAGTTAACTCTTTGTTGCAAACAATATTGCAGTTTTTGGGCCTGACAGGATACTCAAATAAGTCATGAACTTATATCTCAAATATTACTTACTCTTCTTCAATTGGACTATTGTGCCCATAGATAGGACTTCCCATATCAGCATAATTAGTTCCAATAGATGATGGACTGGAAGGCAAGCTATTTGAAAACATTTTGTTCACACCTGATGGCGATAGATTAATAATGCCAGTTGAAGGACTGGGAATGCCACTGTCATCTACGTTGGTAACAGGAGACATTCCTCGGTCATTGGAGTCAGGACTACTATTTGTGTACACTTTTTCAGAGTTGTAACCAGACTCTGTACCCTTGATTAATGTATCGTCTAAGGTTTGATTACCAAGAGATGTGGACTCCTAATAACAGTAATAAAAAAAAGCACAAACTCATTAATTTCTCTTCAATTCAAACTTTTGATCATAGCATAGTTTACATATTAGAACAATGTATATTTTTTAATTTATATCCGCCTTTTGCACTTTGTTAACAAATATTGTACAACCTTTAATGCAATAAAGAGTTCTAATAATAATAATATCCAGTATACTCTTTACAAGTCCATATGATGGCACCACAAGCTGCATAATATCGGGCAGAACTGTGACTATCACAGATTTCTGGGTGTGTAACTAGTAATGGGTGTGGCAACTAGTAATGGGTGTGGCTTTGTGGCGCTTTGCTATTGATGATAGTATTCGCCTAGAGGGGAGAAGTTTGCAATAGTTTACAAATAAAGTAGAACCTTGGTTATCCAAGGTAGCATAAAGTGCTTTCCAGTCAGGTGCGTGTCACTCCGGGGTTTGGCGCACTAGAGCCTCACGCGCTCGCTATGACTGGAACATGCCAAAACCAAACTGTCAAATTAAATATAAACAAAGCAGCAAACCAAGATTGGCGTTCAACGGATGTCTCGTACTTGTATGCCAAGTAACGGTCTTTTTCATCTTTCAGCTGTCAGTGCGTAAAGCCCCGCAAATTTGGGGGGTCCGTCAGGATAGAGGTAGCGCGAGGGGTTGACGCTCTGCTTACTTTAACAGTAAAAATGATTGGATCGATACGGTTCGGAGCTGCACTGAGGAGCTCCTTTCGGTGACTGGAAAGCACTTATAGAAGGGCTTCTTCATCGGATAACTGAAAACTCGGATTGATATTTTATGTATTAAAAAAATAAACACCAACACATCCAACAGTTCAATAGCGTTTTGAACATGTAAATAATTCCATTATAAAAGAATGACCTATGCATTTCTGTATAATATTGTATATTATTTCTAAATCTTAATAGATGAAGACACATTAGGGGATTCCCCATGATTTAGAATGAAAATACTATGTACTCGACACATTAAGATTATCGATTGAAGAATCCACAAAAATTGATTAGAAACTCGGTTAATAAGGAGCATGGATTCACAACAATCAGGTTCTTGATAGACCCTTAGATTGGGCTTGGCTAATTTAGAGCTTGAATGATAGTTACTCGATCACTCAGAGTTTTATTGTATGTAGGACATTTTATGACCAAGACTAAAATATTGCATTTTCATAGGGAAAGTCAGAAAGGGCGAAAAACTAGTTATAAATTATGTTTGATATCTTCAGACCAAATTCTTTTATATGTATCAAAAATTCTTTTCTGGGAAATATTCCTTAAAAATATTGTTTTGGCAGGTGAAATATTATGTTCTCAAAAAAATTGTTTTCACTCTACTGCAAATAGGATTTTGATCAAATTTAAAATTTTTGTTTACCTCCACATTATCTTCAATATCAGCATCAGATTCACTGTCAGACTTTTCCATTTTACTATTATTTTCAGATAAGTTTCCATCAGCTGGGTTAGGTGAAGGTCCGATAAATTGGAATTTATGATATTTATGTGCTTTATTTTTTTTTCTTTCAGCCCTCTTTTCTTTTTTGATCTGATGTTTAGATGGTTTCTCTTCTATTTCATCAGCTTTTCTTCTAGGTGGCAATGGTTTCTCAACAATTGGCAAACTAGAAATTTTTCATAATCATTATAGTTCAATTATCAATATAATTTTGTAATTGAAGTGTAGAATTTTGAATTTTTTTTTAATATTGAGTAGAAGTAAAAATGTATAGTTTCAGCCTGCTCACCTTATATCTAAGAAGTTTTCATCTCTATGTGAAGTATGACTGCATTCCTGACACTGAAGAGTGCTTACTAATACTCCTCTGAAAATTTGATCGATAGGTAGGAGTGTTTCAGCTTGATGGGCGTAAAACTTGACCATTTTTTTATCTTCTTCACTAACAGTTGTTGGATCGACATCTTTGAAACCTAAAATAAGCAAATCAATTTTTTTTCAAATTAAATATCGATTTTCAGAATGGATAGGATTCTCAACCTAGGAGAAATAATATTCGATATTAAAAGACTTTGAACGAATTTCAATTAGCTTTCATAGTTCCTGAGAAAAACTACTGCAACTGCGGTCAAATTTATTGTTGGATAATGGTTTAAGAGTAAGAATTCAATTATTACCTTTACTTTCTAAAATGAGTGCTTGATACCTCTTGATATCTTCTTCTCTAGCTGCATCTAATAAATGCCGCAGAAGTTCATGAGCATCATGTTGATCACCTCCTGCAAATTGAGGTAATCGATGTGTTAGCCTAGAGAGCAATAACCTAGGAGTGTATACTTCGGCTCTGCCACTTTTCAGTTCCCTAAGTGTATCAGCTAATACATTTGTTAAAACTTTCCATTTTCCTAGTTCACCTAGAGTAAAATTGAAAAATTAGTTATAATTAAGAAATAGTGTCACTTAATTAATTATCATGGCCTACTTCTAGGATATCAATATCTCTAGTGTCACTTTAATATCATTTTTTGGCGACAGAGAGGTATTTTATCGTTAGTAGCTTTTTGTATTTGGTAATTTCGCAAAATTGGCCTCTCCGAGGTGGTAACAAGCATAATTCCTTAGAATATACTAATGGAATTAAAATTTTTTTTCCAAAGATTAGATTTTCGCCTATTTTTTGCAATCATTTCACTATCATATCCAAAAATTATTCATTAGAATAGTGGAAGAATAATTTAAGGACAAATTAAGTTTACCAATTCATCGAGGAAGATCCAAAGAAAATTTTTATCAGAGGAAAACATGATGACATTTGATATTTGTGATAATAATTTCACAAAATTCATACATAAAAAGTGTGTAAGCAACTTTTGAGGTCATATTATTTGTCTGTTGACAAAGCTGAAAAATATTATATGGAAATAATGGTCAAATATTTTCAACTTTTGTGATAATTCAAATTGGATGAAATAAGACATTTTTTCCACAAGAAGACGACTTTTTTATTGATAAGTTGATGTCTTTTCACCAGCTCAAATATCAAATGGTATGCAGTGATAATTTATAACTTGGAATTAATAAGTAACTCACTTGAATCTTCAGAAACCGATTGTGAAGATTTGCGAATATTGGTACTTACTTGGAAATTTCTTGAAGCGTACTGTGGATCCTGGGGGTCGCTTTTCGTTAGAGATATTTTCGAACATATTGAAAATTTCTATAAAACACGAATTTATGAGAAATTTTGAAACAAGACAGATTGAAATGAGTGTTAACGAGATCTATGATTCGAGGATTCCGATTAGATAACTATAAAATTAGATGTAACTACCCTAAATTTCCAAATTTACTGTTTCTATAAATTACAATCTAGAAAGAAAAGTCCAGGAACGAATTTTCTACAGATTCATATAAAGGTTTACTTTTTCACACCATGACTATAATAAAAATTCAGCCTACAGAATGCTTAATATAAAGAAGTAAAATTACCAGATCATGCTTTGTAGATCACATAGAGTGATTGTAATGATACTGAGAGTTTCAAAGATGATCCGGAAATATTTACCCAATGACCTAGTTTCATTGACTAATTTAGAAATCTAAATGCTGCAACCAATCCAACTCACCTTCTATGGGTGTTAACTCAGGAGATTCCTTATTAGCAGAATCCATTTTACCACCTGGTAGGATCACATGCTGCCCAGGATTTTCTGCTTCGCTTAGAAGTTCAAGCAAATATGGGGTTTGTCCTAAGCATTGCATCACAGAATTGAAAAAGCATGTGTTACCTAGATTAGCTAGTCCACGGGCACGTGGTAGACTTGTAGCCTTTGAAGTTAGGTCGTTCAATAATGGCTGACTTTCCTGAAGTGGGATTATCTCCAATGCCTGAAATGATTTCAATAGATTGTAATGAAATATGTTTTTACTTGATTTTTTAACTCTTTTGTCTAACTTCAGAAGGTGGTTCATTAGGTCGTTCAAAAAATGTACCTATGAACATATATCGGGAGTTCCTTCTTATCTGAGATATGTTGAAGATTGAAAAGAAATTTTGAAAAATATCATAAATATTCTTTTAAACTGATTCAGTTGAAATTTGGTAGTTGTTTGAAATAATAAAACCCTTATACAGGCATAACTAGATTGAAATTATTAGGTCCAGTGGCGTCTCAGTTGGCACCACAGCCAACAATATTGGGAAAAAAGTACGCTACTGACCTTTTTGGATTTTAAGCAACTAAAATAAAGAAACTAAATTAACCAAAGCCGTCGCTAGCCAAACTGCCGCCCTAGGCGAGACTCAATTTGCCGCCTCAACAGAAATCAACTCTGCAGAATACAAAAAATTAATATTGGGTAATCAGGGTCTTCTACTGGGAGACTAGAAAATCAAAGGTATCTTTTTGAAAAATGTCTATAATAACAAAGGGGAAATAATAGTCATTACCAAAAATCCAGTAATTTCTAACCTGTACTAAAATTAAAATTTATTTGGGGATTGGTAAGAGAAAATAAACCTTAGTCCTTTCCCTTCATCTACTAGCATTTTTTATCCCTGTACTCTGATATTTTTGAGTAGTAGACATTTTTTCTAATTCTCTGACTATAACTTTCAAAATTACCTTCGGCTGTTTTTCCAAAAGGGACAAGTGCTAGAAAATACTCAATTTGCATACAGTAGAAACCCCATTATCCAGACTAATTGTTGTTGTTAGGCCCTCAGATAATCGAAAATCCAAATAATCTTTGAGAAGAGATTATCATACATATTGTAAAAATTATTATGTATATATTTATTGAGGGAAATAAAATAACACTCAGTAACATGAATGAATACTCATTAAAAAGAAAACAAATTGAATAGATTTTTCTCAAATACATATTTATAAAATAAATATGGTTTCAATCTGGTTCGAAATTTTCCTTAAATTTCATTTGCATCTGACTGAAAGAATAACAAAATCGTAGTGCAGACATCAGGGAAATTTCTGATCGACCCCTCGATTTGGGGACATCTGGTTAATCGGGTATCCGTTAAACAGGGTTTCTACTGTAATTACTTTTTTGTCATTAAACAGAATTCACACATTCAATCTCATTCGGTGTTGCTGTAGTTGTATTCAATTCAATTTAACAATGATACATTTTTTTGGTACAACAATGGAATACAAACCCAAGATATTGCTTATGTACTCATGAGCTAGTTAGCTTTACATTAGCAATATCTTGGATTGGATTCTGCACTTTTACCGAAAAAAATTATCATTGTTAAATTGAATTAAATACAAAATTCAATTGGTACTCACATTTATGGATTTTGGTCTATTGATCTGGTATAAAGATTCAAAGTGTTTACGTAAGTACTCAACTGCTTCTAACAGTTTTCTTCTACAGGTGATATTCACCTCATCATCACATTTATAACACCATACAGTCCAAATGGTGGTATTTACACATAGAGTATGTTCATCTGAATGAGGGGTTTCAAAGTGTTTGAGAGCATGTCCATTCTTTCCTCTACCACAAGCTTGATGTCCACACCTCAAACACATCCAAAGACTCAAATCATACTCTAGTTCCATCTCATCATCCTGATTGATTTGAGGTATTTTCTTACATTCTTCACAATCTTTGAGAAAACCTTGTTTAATTATTGTTCTTTTTAACATTTGAAGATCTATCGACTTGTTGATATGGATGCACTCCACAACATTGTTTTGATTCTCATCACAACTGTCTGTGGAATGCTCATTAGGGTCTCCTTGGTGTTTCTTTTTCATCATTTTTCTCACAATGTCTCCACTAGCAATTGATTCTAACACGTTTTGTATAACCTTCACATACAAAAATATCTATTTTTTTCTTCAGAAGCTCAGCCAAAATATACTGAAATAAAGATAAATTGTTGAATACAATACTAAAATGAAAATATATAATTAACTAAATGAATTAATGGGCAAAGAGGATGACAAGACGAGTACCTGCTTCACGAATCACGAATAACCCTGAAACTATTTCACTTTTTGACATATTGTCACAAGAGGCTCTGTGGCACAGAATATATTTATATAGAAAGTGTAATATTCTTGGGTTTAGAGCACATTAAAATTCAAATATTTACATTTTATTCAGTGAAATCAACATATGTTTCGGCGTAAAATAATCTTTTTTCAAGATTGTATATCATTACAGTTGGACATCAACATTAGTCTAGCAATATTCCTTTAATTGAAGGAATATTGCTATATATATATATAGCAATATTCCTTCAATTAAAGGAATATTGCTAGACTTATACATATGTATATATATATATTGCTACCACAAAGATAGTGCGAAAGTTCCTCACTAGCTCCTGAACACCTTGTCCGCAAAGCGGACCGGTGTACTTGGCGAACCTTAGGTTCAAGTGGCGAACCATCCCCATTGTGGTGAAGTTAAAAAAAAAAAGAAAAAAAAAGTATATATATATTATCTTATATTTAATTGTTTTGGTCTTTACTTGCCGAAAATTCATTTCGAAATTATGAATAAAAACAATGATTTACTTCCGATATTTTTATTTCTTCGACAATTGTTTATCATACCATCACTTCTTGAGTCGACTATTACTGGATACTGTTGTAAAAATAAAAATAGCGGAAGTAGAAAATATTTTTTTTTTAATTATAGTATTTTATCCATAGAAATATAATAAAAAATATGTTATATTTCTATTATTTTATCTTGTCTAGTGAGATTCTCTATGATGGAGTGTGATACTTGTTTTGACATTTTTTTGGATAGAGAAAGGTTATGTTTATTAGCATGTGAGGAGAAAAGCAAAAGCAATTTATTTGATTAGCTCGGATAGTTATGTATTTAAAGAAAAAAAATGTATCTACGTTTACTCAAGTTTCAAACATCACGATCGAACTCTTTTCAAACGTTGTCATTCAATGCCGACTTGAATATAACAGAAAAATCATGTCATTTTTGTAGGATACTACAAAATTGTACTGAAGGTATGTCAACTCAGATTACTTCTTTTTGATAGTATAGTTTTTCATTGAAATCTTCTTTTAGTTCGTCATCGCTACCTTTCTACGTTTTTAAATCCTAGTCCACTGAAAACACAAAAAGTTAGGAAACGGAGGACTAAAAGAAAAAACACAACAGAATTGCTAGAGGGTAATGGATATACACTGTAACTTAGGTGATGATGTAAAAAATGATTCATTTTCAGTTTCTAATAAGTCGACACTCCAGCTCACAACTAAAGTACAGAAGGCAAATCTCAATGATTTGGAAAACCTTTTGCAGATCAAAAAAGATGTTTGTAAGCCAAGAGCAAAATCCCCCTTTAGTTCAAGTGAACATACCTATGATAATTTAAGTGTAATAAATCAGTCTAGTAATGAGAATAATAACTTGGAAACTTTAACCGATAAAGATTGGAGGATTTTAAGCATGCTGGGATTTCCCAATCATTTGAATGGTCCTGATGAAAATTCAAATTTGAAAATTGATAAGGATATTTCACCCATTGATAAAAATGATTTCGAAGAAATTTTACTTACTGAAGAAGATTATGTGATGGATGATTCTATAGACATTTTAGATAGGTTAGTCTAATATAATAATAACAATTATAAAGGTGTCTTTTCATGAGAGGGGCGCTATTGGAAAGCACAGTGAGTGGTGGAAATATAATATATAGGGTGAGGTAATCCTGCAGTTTAGTATACCCACTTGAAATTGTATTGTAATTTGATGTCAAAATGAGTGGTGAGTTGCCAGAGTGGAAAATTATTCCTGTAATCGAGAAATGTGATAGACATAACGCGAGGGTAATGTGAGTTCACGTTTGAGATGATATTCAAACGGTGCAATGAAATAGAATAGAATTTTGATTTGTAGCCTACTTTGAAGGATTGTAGATACAAAAAAAAAATTGGTGGACTAATGAATTATTTTTTCAATGATACTGTGATACTTTACAAATACAAACATGTAAATTTGAACGCCATAACTCGAACAGTAAGGAAAACATGATTTTTTCCGCGTAAGTCTATTTTTTGCCATATTCATATGGTCAGTAGGTACTCGTAAAAAACTTAACAAGTCAATTGAATACCCATATTGTTCAATTACACGCTAGGACAGTTGAATATCCGAAAAATTAATGATATTTCTGAAGATATTAGTATTTTGCAATAAATGAAAATTTAAACAATGTTCAATCTGATATTTCAAAAGATATTGAAAAAAATTAGTTTAGTATCTAATTAAATCTTCAGTAAGTCAAACATTCCGAAAAGGAAACATCCTACGTAAAAATGATTTGATGGTTTTGAAGGGGAAGTCTACTTATGCCAGATCCTCTTGCATTTAATTCTGTCTTATGTGGGGTATGGCAGTCAACTTTGTAATTTTAAATAGGAACACCCGTTTTTATTGCACATTTGTATTCTATGTCAAAAAATACAATGTATGATACGAATAATTTTTTCCCAAATTGTCACTGTATTCGAGTTTGAATTTTCCATCTGAACGACCTTAGCGTACCTACCCGATCCGTCAATTATTCCGACGTTTTTTTCATTACATGTACTATCATCAAATGGCATTATTTGTTTTTGGTTCAAAATACTTGACACTAATTATTAAGGATCTAACACTGTCGTATTCCTTATCTTCAAAAATATGGATAAATTCTCTTGGGAGTGGAATAAGTTTAAAATGAGAGAAGTTAAGTCATTCCTTTAAGCGATGTTTCGCAACTTCATTGTTGCTTCTTCAAAGCTCTACAAAGAAACAGATAAATACCTACAATAACAATGAAAAATGTAACCTGATAATACCTCGGAAGTGGAAAACGTCTGTCAATTCTTCATTTAAACTTTGTGAAAATTGAAATTTCATTTAATAAATCGCACAAGTCAACGTATTGCTATGTCATATGATGATAAAATAAATAAATATTCGAGTGTTACGCTGGCGTACAGATGTATGAAAACTAGTTTTTGATAATTGTCAAATAAACTGTAATAACGGGTCGCTACCACTCCCACAAGCAAACATACACTCAGAAACAAATGATACAATTAAAATCAAAATAATATCACAAACATTTAAATTCTGTGTCGGGAAAATAAATTTAGGATGTTATAGTATATAACCACCCTTAAACCCAAATAATCAGTTCTAAGATTAATGTTTTCGGTCAATTGAATTTGCACCATCTCCCCCATATTCCACCTAAACCAATTGGAATCCCTATCCAAAACTGTTGTCCCTTCAAACTTAAAATTGTGTCCAGTACTAAAGTGATGTAAAGCCAAAGCTGTTTTGTTTACTTTGGCCTGATTGTGATTTTTACAATCATTTTTGTGTTGTCCTTTTCTCAACTTTAAATACTATTTAGTCTGACCTATGTATGATTTTCCACACGAACAAGGTATTCTGAAAATCACATTTGACAACATGTTCAATGGTGTAGGATCTTTCAACCATGTGAACAGGCAATTGGTGGTTTGTACATTATATTCTGCTAACTGGGTATTGTTATTGAGGGCACCATTAATTGCTTGTGGAAGGCCCTGTATGAAAGGAAATCTGAAGTATCGGCTATCTGATGTAGTCTCTTGAACACTTGTACGGCCATGGTTTGTGAAAAATGAGTGTATACACTGGTTGACAAAACTTTTGGGGTAGTTGTTATTGCTCAAGATGGTCCTTATTCGTCTCAGGTTGGTATTGTGATAGGAAACATGTCTCAAGTTCACCATTCTGTACAGTAGTCCCTTTATTATGCTCATCTTATGGTTGATTGGGTTGTTTGAATGAAAATTTAATATTCTACCTGAATTTGTTGGCTTGACATACCAGTTTGTCGTCAGTTCTCCACTCTCAGTCCTCTGATCTTCCACATCCAAAAACGCTATTTTCATGTTCTCTTCTTTATCGATGGTAAACTGTATCTTAGGGTGGAAGGAATTGAAAACCTCAAGCATTATATCATGGCATCCCTCGGGTATTGCTGTTATTGAGTCGTCAACATATAGCCAGAAAAATGGGATCATGAATGTTAAAGTAGCCATTATGGAAGAAACTAATTCGTCCATTATAATTTCTGCTAAAATTGGGCTCAAAGGATTCTCCATAGCACTGCCATCCAACTGTAGGTAAATGGTCCCCCTGAACTGTTTATTCGACTATTATCAAAAACTAGTTTCCATACATCTGTACGCCAGCGTAACACGCGAGGGGGTTTGTCGGATCGGACCCCTCCCTGGCTACGGCCTTGTAAATAATAATAATAATAACAACCTTTATTTTGAGTCATGTGAAGCACATTATAGATACAACTGCTGTACATAAAACCAAACAGTGTCAATAAAAAGAACTAAAAGTATTTCCAAAAATATTTCATACCCCTACTGAGCATCTAACAACATCATTACAAATACTCTAGCACGGAGTAGGATTCTAATGTCGTAAGAAAATTTTTTATTTTCTTTTCAAATAAATTGAGAGTATTAATTTTCTTAATTTCATCAGGTAATCTATTATATATTTTTATGCACATATAAGATGGATGTTTCTCTGTTAGAGTCAGTCTATGCTTAGGGGGTAATTAAAATTTAAAGTTCTTGTCTCATATTTATGATCAACCATATGTACCGCAAAGTTATCCCTGTTTTTTAAAGAAAAATATTAAACATTCATACAAATATATACCATAAACTGTCAAAATACTATTCTTCTTGAATACTCCTCTATATGAATCTACATACCCTAATTTAGCTATTATTCTTAAATACGAGTACATATTGATAATGTACCATTTCTGCAACCTTCATGTCTGGAGATGAACTTTTGAATTTTTGAAATCAGTAAAACTAAGCTTTCAAAAAATGGCATAGAAATCTAGTGTTCCCATTTAGAGAAAACATACCTTTGGTTCATAGCTACTTATTTGGAAATACTGTTAGAAAGACGAGCACGCCAATGGATTCTACGTAAAAAAGTGCCTGTATAATGTTAATTTGAGAGCTCTATCGTCAGTATTTCCTTTCGATATCGCCATTTTTCGCTTATAACTCGAAAACAAAAGAAGGTGGTCAAAAATACTTCTCTTGTTAGTTTCTCAGAAAAAGAGAACGAGAATGGGGTATCAGATTTTGCCTATCACCTCTGATTCAAAAGTTGTAGTGCTAAAACATCGAAATTTGCACACCCTATGCATATATAATCCTCATATCACCTAATCAATTTTTTGGTATCTATCTATGATGTGCTTTTTGAAATCTTATAATTTGGAAAAAGAAGGCCTTCGAAGGTTTTCTTCTCCAAGTCATATAGTTCTCGACATGCTTTCATCAGTGAGAATCGAATTTGGGACACTCTGTACTATATTGTAAATCGAATACCACTAAATACGATTTTGAATCGAATGAATTTTCGTAAGACTGAAGTAAAAGGAGTATTTTTCGATATGTTGTTATCTGAATAAATTTGGGATATACAATTTTTTTCCAAACCCCTCAATAATTGAATAGTAGTCCTAACTGAGAGAAAGAAAGAAAAAATTTATTGATTTTAGAATCAAATGGCTATCGACCGCAGTCTTCCAGCCAGTTCTATACAGTTTTATATTACGTTCTATTATAAATTATCAGAAAAAAAAACAACTATTATTTTGTTGATTTTTGTTTTGAATAGTGGTAACTTCGCCTTTGGTGCAGCTGCTTTATTGTTGACATTCAAAGAGATTTCAAGTATTTAAAGATTGGGAGTGCCGGCAATTTGGCTTTCGGTGGTGTTGTCCTTTGGTAGCTGTGTATCAGTGGATTCATAATATTTACGTTATTCTGGTAAGTGATGAACTTTTTGCCAAGCTTTTCGAGTCTTCCCAGTATTGGTCCTACTTCTGTAGTTTCGTCTAGTAGTTGGTTAGATGAGTTGTGCAGTGGATTGTTTGCGTGTCTCAGTTTTGTAATTTTTCCAAGGCAAGTTCTTTCGGCAACTTCTATGTTTTTCATTGTTGTCTTTGGGATGTTCAAGAATGCTGTGTGTCCATATTCCAGTAAGGGTCTGCATATCATCTTTTATATTTTGCTCGCCGTTTTGGTGATAATTCCTAGATTTTTATATGTGAACGATCTGAAATATCCGGCTCGGGTAATAGCTGTTCTTTTTTGTGTTATGTGGGTTTTGAAATTTAGTTTTTGATCTAATTTGATACTGAGGTATTTACACATATTTGTGGGTGTAATTGTGCAGTTTCCGAACAAAATCGTTTTGGAGTTAGGTTCAATTTTGTAGTCAATCAAAAGTCTCGATTTCGTGGGGTTTGCTTGAATTCTCCAGCCTCTCATCCATGCTACAGTCGCGTCTGTTAGTTTTTGTAGTTTTGATATTTCTCACCATTTCGCATTCTTTCACATCTGGTGAATCCGATAAACAGCGATAAAACTAGTGCTAACTCTGTCTATTGAGTTCGGAATGGGCAGTATTGCCAAATGTTTAAATTATATTTCGATGCCTTACTCTGTTGTTATTGGTTCATATTTTTTCATTCGTACATCTCAAACGTATTCGAGTTCTTGCATGTGTTAGAAAAGGACGATAAATCAGGAACATTTGGGATTGTTTCACTCATCCCGAAAAGTGGTAGGATTTCAGAGACACTGAGGGGTGCGGATCAGGTAAACTTTGACAAATCACGAGAAGTCCACTTGGTATAAACCCCTCTCAATATAATAATAATTTAGAAGTCTTTCTTGGGAGAAATAGCACTTCTTCAAATCCCATTCATTAAAACCTAATTGCCCATCAATAGGGTCATTAATCCACAATTTCATGTACAGGATGATCCAGATTTTTTTGTTCAACTATAAGATACCCGGTACTAATAAGGTTTAAAAAATATATACTTCACATTTTCAAGCTTGGATCTTTTTCTTAATCTAAAAATAATTAATTCTGGAAATCCTACATTTCCAATTGAATTTGAACCATCCTGTATATCAAACTTACCTATGCTTTGAAGTCGTTGGAAAAAATATATTATAATTTTTCATGAAGTTAAAAATTAGTTGAGTTATATATGTTTTAGCGTATCTGGTAGCAACCTAAATTTTGAAGAAAATGTGAAAGAATATTTCAACACTGATCAAATTAAACCAAAAAGGAAAATATCAAAGAAAACGCCTAAGGTTATTTCAGAAAAGGCCAAACTTCTTCTCCTTCAAAAAAGAAAAGAAATGATTAATAAGACTGTAGCAGCATATATTGAAGTTTGTGTTGAACAAAAAAAGATCAAGAGAGCCGAGTATGCCTTAGCTTTCTATCAGCATAAAGCTTTAGCCTCATTCAAAACTCCAATTGTGGATGAGAATACTTATAATGCATTATTGAAAAGCTATGCTAGTAAAGGACAATTAGATGAAATTTTTAACATTTGGCAAAAAATGGAAAATGATAAAGTAAATCCAAATCTTCAAACTTATATAATATTATTGTATGGCTTTGGAAAGAACACTTCAAAGGATGTTGTATTAAAAAAAAAAATTGAAAAATATCTCATAGAAGCTAAGAAAAAGGGTTATAATTTCAATAAAATGATGAACGATGGTGTATTTCTCGAAGATGAAAGACAAACTGTATTTGAAACTATGAAAATATTTGATCGAAATTTTAAACCAAGATACAATATCCCAATAATGCATTATAACAACGAATTAGTCAATGATTTAAATCATCAAGATCAGTCTTGTTCACCAAAAAAAGAATTGGGAAGTAATGGATTCTTTGATTCCGATGACTTGAAGAAGAGAATTGATGAACAACTTGAACAAGAGCAGCAAATTTCAATAACAGTATGTATCTTGGGTTATTTTCATATTAATTTTTGTTTTATTTGTAAATAAACTGAATGATTGTATTTTTTTTCTGATTCTTAGATTGTCAGAGCCCTCTTAGAGCTTGCATCAGATCAGAGAATTGAATAATATCAATAATAATGCTAATATGTTTCATTCAAACTCAATTTCATCAATATTGACTGAATTATAGAACCAACTTTAAAATATTTTTTAAATGAATTGTAGGTAAAAAATATTGAAGCAAGGGAACAACCTTCTGAGGAAACTCTCAGATATAGAAACTATGTAGAAGAATTGCACAAAAATTGGACTGAAGCAGCTACTGAAGCATTCAAAAGAAACTTATGGGGCCTATCGAATGAGAAAAGTGCTATTAATCAAGATGTTTTTATGAAGATTATTCCCATTGAAGATTTTGTCACTATTATTGTCGACGAGGCTAAAAAATTATCACATGGTTCAGAAACTTACAGTCCAACTGTAAATATGTTATATAGAGATTTAGGAAATAAAGTTTATAGGAGATATATGGTACTAAAACGAAAAAACACAGGTGTTCTAGACAAGGTAATTTATTGTTTATTCTACCATTAAAACCATAAAGTCAAGCAAAAAACCGACTCTACCATTACTGAAAGCCCTGAATTTTCCAATTGTGTTGATCCTGTTTACATGTACATTGCCAAGGCAAAGTTAGAAAATTATGCTTTCCTCCAGAAAATGTCTTTATATTACATAATATTTTGAAAACTTGCGAAATATAAGATCCTCAATGTACTGATGTATATTCAATTATTTAAAGCTTTTAGCATATTAATGATTGAGTGTTTGTTGTTTGTCACTTGACTGTGTTGATTGCGTTGTAGAACTAATTTACTTTTGCAGTCACCTCTGAGATTTGCTTGTTCTGTTGTTTATTCTATAGCAGATAGATGTGATGTTATGTGCATTCTCATTATCTTAATTATATCTGTGATTTGAATTTAAATAAAAATATTTAAACTTAATATGATCATCTATGACGCTATATTTGATTTCCATTTCTTTCTAGAATTTTGTTTTTTCCCCGGGGCCTGAATACTGTCTGTTGAGATGTATACAGATTTGGAAAATTCACTCGGAAACAAATCTGCAAGTTGCTCTGGCTCCAATGGAACAGTGGTAGAATCGAAACATGTGTGCGATACCATATCAAATAAAAATCTGGTCTTCGCGAACGGCCACTGTCAATCGTAGTGGGAGATCTGTTAGTCGGTTCTGAAGTCTCTCAACCTGCGTGCGCGATGAAATCAGTAGCAATCCAAAAGTGATTTGCGATTTGAAAATTAATCATGTCCAGTTTACAAGAGAAAATTCAAATAATAAAATGGTATTTTGGTGGTCAATCAATTCAGGAGACAATAAATTCATTCATTGTTGCCTTTGAAGGTAGAACGATACCTTCGAGATCCGCGATTTCGAAAATAATTAAAAAATTCGAGACATGTGGATGTTTACAACAATGTAGTCATTGCTGAATTGATAAACCTACCAAAACCATAAATGAAAATCATCTGAATAGAGAGGTAGATGTGTGTGCTGCTGTTGAAACCAATGAACCTTGTTCGAGTAATCGAATTACCGAACAAGTCGATATGAGTGATATAGGAATATTTTGAAAAGAAATGGTTATCGATCTTATAAGGTTTAAACAACTCAGGAGATTTTTTCAGAAGACCATATTTAACGAATGGAATTTTATAAAACGATGATGGAAAAAGAAAATGAAAATAGTTCATTTTTGAGCAATGTCTTATTTACTGATGAGTCATCGTTTTCCTTGAATAGAAAACATAACCCATCAATAGTAAGATATTGGTCTAGAAAGAATAAACGTCTGAGTATTCCTGTGCGTATCCAGTATCCTAAAAAACTTAATGTTTGGACTGGAATACTGCGGAATTACATCATTGGGCCATTTTTCATCGACGGTAACCTAAACACTGCAAAATATTTGGAGCTTTTAGAAAATAGAATTATTACAACAGTTCGTCAGCTACCAATTGACTTCGATCTTGTCTGGTTTCAACAGGATGGCTGTCCAAGTCACAACGCACGAGCAGTCACACAATATCTCAGGACAACATTTTCTGACCGTGTCATTTCTACAAATGGCACGATCAAATAGCCTCCCAGGTCACCAGATTTATCTCCCAATGATTTTTTTCTTTGGGGATATCTGAAAAATTTGATTTATGGGCATGAAATTGAGAGAGCGACAAACCTTGTTGATTTAAGATCCAAAGTAATCGAACTTTGTTCCAAAATAACAACTATGTCGACTCTGTTCAGAGAGATGAGATTATCTCTTTATAATAGATTTGGCTACTGTTTGGCTCAACAAAGTGGATTATTTGAACATTTAATTTAAATTTGTCGATCTCTCAGTTCTTAGAATTGGTTTTTTTATTTTTCGATTTTTTATTTTGTAGAATTTATTTCATTTTCAAACCAGTTATGGCGAAAAATAACCTGATTTACACTGAGGAAATTATTTGTTGCAATTATTGTGGCAAATAAATTCCTCGCATACACACAACAAAATGATCGTAATAACATTCGAATCAAACCGATACGGCCTGACGTTCTACACACCACGTTTGGAGTGCGAATATTTACTGATTGCGGTTCGCGGACCGTCAAAACTCCAGAACAACACATCCCCAATACGCCTGCCAGCGACCGTTCGCGAAGACCAGATTTTTATTTGATATGGCATCGCACTCATGTTTCGATTCCTCCACTGTTCCATTGGAGCCAGAGCGACTTGCAGATTTGTACGCTAAATCCGATATTTCCGAGTGAATTTTCCAAATCTGTATAGGCTGTTTATCTCTTAATTTTAATTTTATTGTTCTATTAGATAACGTACATGATATAGCATTGATTTTTTAATTATTATCGATTTTATATTCGTTTTTGATTTCCTGTAATTGTATTATTTGAGTTGCGTTGTTTTTGGACTTTGTAAACAAGTACCTTATTATGTGTTATAGCTAGTAGCTAGTATATTTAGGTTTGGCACTATCCAACGTAAAGTTTTTCATCTGCATTTTCAACTTAATTATCTGATTCTTGCTCTTGGATGTGTCATTCCTTGCCATTTTGCTTTTGCCTTCTTGGTTTCTTTGTCTTGATTCTTTTTGTCTGAAAATTCATTTAAATGATTTTATTCATCTCTTATGCTCATGTACCAATTTGTTACTATATTTTTTCTCAATTCAGGCACCTTCAGAAATACTTGTCACAAAGAGAATGAATTAAAACAAGTTCTAAATTTTGTTTGCGTATATTTAATAGAATCAAATGGTACCTACCCTGAACAATTGAGATGGAATACAGTAATGTATGGATGATTTGAACAGAAAGTTGTCGGAAATGTTCGGATTATAGAAATCATTTTCGGATTATAGATTCATTTCTGGCACATGCAAATACATTTTCATGAAAAAAACTTCTTTTTTTTTCATGCTTCTATCGACAGCTTTTGTTGAATTCTTCTCAGAAGAATCACTTCATGTCTGAAGAAAACTCAATGAGATAGGCAAGAATAACAAGGTCTTTTTAATCTGGGTTCCCGGGCACTCGGGAATTAGAGGGAATGAAGATGCCAACCCACTTGCCAGAAA
Source organism: Harmonia axyridis (assembly GCF_914767665.1). Lineage (NCBI taxonomy): Eukaryota > Metazoa > Arthropoda > Insecta > Coleoptera > Coccinellidae > Harmonia > Harmonia axyridis. Next base: position 17,693,535 of record NC_059506.1, read on the forward strand.
AGGAGCACAAACTCCTTTCATCGGCCCGGAACCTTTCTGTGGCGTAGACTATGTACCTACAAGAAAGAGTTTCAGGAGAAGGAAGTAACCAAAAGAGAAACACTTCGACAGAATCCTCCTGGTTTGGATCACTCCAAAAAGTTTCTTCTTCTATGAGATCCAAGAAGTATCTGGATCTTAGTTAAAATTTGCTACATCACCTCACTGGATTCCTCACAGAATTGTGAGCATTCCTAAGGCATTGTCGCCTTAGGAAACACCTCATGAGAATGGGTCTAACAAAAATGACGAGTGCAAATTCTGTGGGGAGAAGGAAAACACTCTGAATCATCTGGTGATGGAATGCCTCGCCATCGCTAGCCAACGCAAAACCTGCTTTGGACACGAAACTTGTAGAAGTGAGGAATTGGCCTCCTTGAAGCCATCCCAGATATTGAAGTTCATTAGAACTCTGGAACTGGAAGGCGAGCTGTGAATCATGTTATGAAGAGAATAGCTCTGATGGGGGGCACGATAGGCCATTAGATCGCAGTGAAACGAGAGCACCTTAATCGAATCTAATCTAATCACTTCATGCAGTGGCAATTCATTTTCTGCTACCTATCGAAGACATGAATTGAATGATGTTTTCTTTAGTGTACGCTTTTTAAATAGGTTCATCGTCGTCAGAGCTTTGATTTCCTCAGTGATATCACCAATTATCTCATAATCATCCAAAAACTATGTGTCCCAATTTTCTTCGTCATCACTCATGACCATTTTTGAACTTCTGTTTTGTCTAACTGAATCAAGTCCTTGATCTAGTCCTTCTCCTAATTCACTCAAATAAGGAATCAAATCTTCTGGATTCAATTCTTCCGTTAAGATTACAGAGTTCAGGTTGTTTGGTATATACATACCTTTTTATCAATTGGTATCGTTCGGATTATAGGGTACTTCATATTATCAGGGGTTCAGATTATCCTTACATAACTGTAGTGTGAATACTGTAAATTTGAAATAATTTACTTTCTAGATTTTATCAATACACAATGAATACTGTGAGGATTATGCAAATAGTCACAAAAAACTTGATGTACTGCCAACACATGTAGATAACTTGAATCCCAGACATAAATGGCAGTGGTTTGAACATAATCTCAAACCTCAAGGTTCTACATTAGATATGGACCATAGGGAGTGGGTATTGTCAGTTGTTTCTCAGATTGGAAAATTTCTTTATCATATTATAATGCATGATCTTAAAATAGATGTGAATTGTATGAAGCCAAATTCTAAGCAAAAGTGAGTGAAACTTTTTGAAATATGTGGGATTTTATTTTATTCCTTATATTTGATGAATATTTCTTTCAGGAAGGACTTTCCAGCATTCTACAATATTTTCAGATATGAAAATCGCAAACTGAAAGAAGAAGTTAAGCCACATCCAGTTTTAGTTAAATTAATAAGAGCATCAGTACCAGAAACGATGTCGTTTGCTGTGGATGAAGTACCTATGCTTTGTCCTCCAGTACCATGGACTTCAGTTGAAAATGGTGGTTATCTTATAACATCCAGTCAGATGGTTCGATTGCCTTCATTTGCCCAGAACCAAAAAAAAATTTTGAAATCAACTCCTACTCAAAACCTATATCCAGTTTTTGACTCATTGAACCAATTAGGTGCTGTGCCATGGAAAGTAAATACAAAAATATTGGAAGTGATCACTGAGGTAATTTAAAAGATTGGTTAATGCCATATAATGCTGTTAGTTGCGAATTAGGTTTTTGGCATCCTTGATTTTGTTTTTTAACATGAGCAATATTAATTGAACTGAATTATAGGTTTTCAACAATGGAGGATCGGCTAAGCTGGATGTTCCTGAGCCTCCATCTTCTTTATCACCTCCAGTTCAGCCTCCCAACTTGAAAGACTTGGAGAAAACTGCACGTCTAGATTTTTTGAAGCAAAAATTACAGTATCAAAGACAAAAAGCTGAAATGCATTCTTTGAGGTGTGACTGTTTGTACAGATTATGTCTAGCACATCATGTAAGAAGTTCTTTATTATTGTTTTAGCAATATTTGATTATTATATTTTCAGTTTCGTGATAAAATATTCTGGTTACCTCATAATATGGATTTCAGAGGGAGAGTTTATCCTCTACCACCTCATTTGAATCATTTGGGTTCTGATTTAGCTAGATCCATGTTGGTATTTGCAGAGCCAAGGCCTTTAGGACCAAATGGTTTGAATTGGCTCAAGATCCATCTCATTAATTTGACGGGGCTTAAAAAGAGAAATAGCGTAAAAGACAGGTGAGATAGTTCCTCCAAAATGTCAACAATCCAGAAAATATATACCTATAGCAATATTAATCATTAAAAAGTCCAAGATGGGGACTGCAGGTTGTGATTTTTCCATGTTCTCATGGTGAAATTTTAAATTCTGAAAAGTGAATAATGTGACATCTAAGATCTTTTACACTTTTTGCTGGAAAAGATTAAACTATTTTGCTGGACTTTTAACTGTTAATATTATTATCTGAATCGGACTCGTTGGGGTTCGATTAGCATTCCTGGAACTGCGACCACATGGATTTTTTGTTCTCAACCCTACCTATTCATACAAACCCAAGGAGGCTGTTGATACTATAATGAAACCGATAACAGCCTTGGCTGTTACATCGTGAGTATCCAGGACTGACCTTACCATAATATGAGTGGTTCTTAAGCCATACAACCCCAAACATTTGCACACCATGTGTTCATCTGCTTCTATCTCCTTTGCATAGAGCCTGCAAATCTCATCTGCTGACCTATCCATGCGGTACAATAGATATTTGCACCAACATTGTCTTGTCAGTCGTTCCAGCATTACCCAAAGTTCAGCTTCAGGAGCTTCCTGGTATTGGTTGGTGAAAGCACCACAAAACAGGAGTGTTCCTATATGTATATATTAGTTGTTTTAGAAAGTCTTTCGACGTTGTCTAATCGGCCTAATCGCTATTTTCTCCTATTTTCGTAGTCTTCATTTTTCAAGTTCCTTTCGCTCATGGACTTGTGGACAGATTTTTGCTACTCCAGTTTAGGTCTTTTCCTTTTTCTGGATTGTGTAGGTTGCAAAACCTGTTTGGGGAGTCTTGTGTCCGGCATAGGTTTTACATGTCCACACCATGTGAGTTGCATACTTTCGATACCTTGCACTATGTTGTCTTCGATTCCCATCATCTGTCTTAGTTTCGTTTCTTATGTGGTATTTTCTCGAGATGCAGTTGTTATTTCATACAGTACTTAAAGAGATATTCAAAAAAGGTTCTGCCGGAAACGTTAGTGTTTTTTTGTGATTGTAATAAAAATCACAATAAACGTCTTTAGTAAACAACCATCCCTAATGATCAAATACTTAACAAATTCGATTATAGAAGAAATTAATGGGATAAATAAGTTTAACAAAAATTTATTACTAATATGTATTTCAATTTCCGAACTCAAGACTTCAGTATGCTGAGGAAAGTATGGATTTGATATTCGATTCGGCCGATAATCCATTAGATGGGAAGAGGTGGTGGGCAGAAAGTGATGAACCATGGCAAACTCTTGCTTGTTGCATTGAAATAGCAGATGTTGTAAGATCTGGAGATCCAGAAAACTACAGATCACATTACCCAGTTCATCAAGATGGAAGCTGTAATGGTTTACAACATTATGCTGCTCTAGGTAGAGATAAGACAGGAGGCTTTAGTGTCAACTTGTGTCCTGCTAATGTGCCCCAAGATGTATATAGTGCAGTGGTTGCTCTTGTTGAAGAAAGGAGGAGAATTGATGCTCAAAATGGGGTGGAGGTGAGGAACAACCTTCTGTTAGTAACTCCTTTGATTATATTGATTTTTTTTAGATTGCGAAAATCTTAGAAGGTCATATAAAGCGCAAAGTGATAAAACAAACAATCATGACATCTGTATATGGAGTAACATGGTATGGTGCCCGTCTTCAGATATCCAAACAGCTGAAAGACATTGACAATTTTCCAACAAACCAGGTGTTCGTAGCCTCAAATTACTTAGCCAGTAAGTTGGATATTTATCATTAAAATTTGTATCAAATGTTAATATTTTTCAGCAAAGACTTTTGACTCTTTACGATCAATGTTTACATCGGCTAAAGAAATTCAAGATTGGTTCACTGAATGTGCTAAACTTATATGTTCAGTTGGTGGACAACATATGGAATGGGTTACTCCATTAGGATTACCTATTGTACAACCTTATATAAAACATCGCACATTCAAGAAAAATTCATTGTATGAACCATATTTAGATGACAAATTCGAGTAAGCATAGCATGATTACTCTCCACATTTTATATTTATAAGAAACTTCATTTTTGTTTCAGAAAACCATATGTTTCAAAACATAAAAATGCTTTCCCTCCAAATTTTATTCATTCTTTGGATTCAACACATATGATGCTTACTTCGTTGAATTGCGAAAGAAAAGGACTTACATTTGTTTCTGTTCATGATTGTTTTTGGACTCATCCATCAACAGTTGACATAATGAACAAAGTAAGAATGAAATTATTTGAGTCAGAATTAGTTTTGATAATTTTTTTTTAGATATGTCGTGAACAGTTTGTTGCACTTCATTCCCAACCAATATTAGAAGAGTTAAGTCTTTATTTGACACAAAAATATAGTTACAGTAATGCGTAAGTTGAATTTCTTTTGTTTTTTTTTTTGGAAGTTATCACTAAACCCATTTTCAGAGTTTTAGCCAATGATGGATCAGTGTTAGATTTAACAAGGAAGAAAATGAATAAAGTATTGAGTAATTTGCCACAAACAGGTGATCTGGACATAAAACAAGTATTGGATTCTGTTTATTTCTTTAGTTGAAAATGATTGTGATGATTATATGTTCTTGTAAAACTTGAATGCTTTTTTTCTTGTTATCTACTAAATTTCTTTCTCATGGACTACCACTTATTTTTGGATGATTTGTAATGTGAATAATGAACTCATTATAGCATTGTTTTCAGTTATATTTTTCGTTGTTTTCAGTTTTTTTTTCGTCAACGCTAACTTCCGATACTATCAAATTTCAACTCATGTCAATTGTCAATATACTCTAATTTATATTTAGTGAATTGATTGGATACATTATTCGCAATTTCTCTTAATTCTGGTTACATTCAAGAATTAAATGACTAATTATAAATTATTTCAAAATTCGAAACGTAGGTACGATTCAAATTCCGTAACAATCGCACCAACTGCCAAGTTACAATAAAAAAGTCACTAGGATGTATAATCTAAATTTTTCATTGAATTTCGACAATATTTCACAAAACTTGACTGAAATAGAGAAAATATCGTCTAATACTCGTTGCAGAAGGCAATTTCAGCACTTATGCGTTCGGTCCTTCGTCGCTCGTTTTCGAATTCGTGTTGGAATAGGAGCCCATTCTGCAACTTGCTTTAGAATATGATATTTTGCGATTAATGTAGTTATCTTAAAAGACACTTATAGCAAATTTAACAGTGTTAACTGTAAACTCTCCTCTTTTTGGTATCTAAGACTAAACCAGTTAGTTTCAGTGTAACACTTAATATGAATTTACAAACTTAAAGAATAAGTGAGTTTAAGTTGTTACCCACTTTCTTGTTTGCAATGAATCTATTGCAGATAATTATTGAAAAAATGCTTTATTCCATCCATTAGTAAGGATAATAGTAAATTGTCATAATTAGGGATTATGAAAATAAATTCTTTGGCACAATATTTTTTTATCTTGAATAAATTACAAGGACTACATTAAAATGTCTATCTCTGTCGTACTTATATAAAAATAAATATATTTACCTAACCCTGATTAGCCCTGAATCATAAGAAAGATAAAATGCAATTCTTGGTCACTTCAACATCAATAAATATAAAAAAATGATAACAATTATAAAAAAAATTGTAACAAATATAAAATATATCCATTATTAATAAATAATTAAGTTAAAATTTGATCTTCAAATATTTCGATTCTAATAGTGGTAAAGTTACAAATTTTCGTATTCTTTAACAAATCCAAAATTAATCCTCAGTTGCTCTAGGAACATGAATGTCAGGATTGTGTGAGGAGCCAGCCTCACAAATGCTGGAACATAACCCTTGAAGAACCCTAAGGGGCCCAACTTGGCAGTGTAGGTAATAATTTCCCATTGGCTCTTGAATTCACCTGGTTTTGCATTCATTGCTCGAGTTTTCAGTACATCTAATGGCTGTGTTAATGTAGTTGCTATGGCACCCTGTGAACATTTGTTTGATGAAAAAATCAATTTGCTCCCAATTGCTGAGATTTTAATTTATTCTAATCTCAACATAACAAAAAAAAATCAATGGTTTAAGGTTCAATACTGAATATGATAGGTTCTGGTTCATATTATCACCTAAAAGAGTTTTCATTATTGAAAATAATAATTATGATTTTATAATGCCGAAACTATTATAAGTAACGATTCGTGTTGACAATTATCCTTATTATTCTTGAATTTATGGTGTATTGTTTTGCAGAAACTTATTTGATAATTCTATTCTTTCATGCTTACTCCTTCAAAATCAGATCCTGAAACTACGAGGTTTAATGGTATGAAGCAACAAATTCTTGTCTTTTTTTGGAATTCGAATTTTAGATTTATGAACAAAAAATTCTGTTGACTTAAAAAATATTCTTTATATCAACAATTTCAAAGATATACTTACAGCTGTTAGACTAGAAACAAAATGTGTCATAATATTATCTTCAAAGTAGGGTGTCTCTAAGAGCAATTTTTTAACTTGATCATAGAAGGATAACTGTCCTATTGTCATAAACACAGCTCGACTAGTAGCAGTGGAAGCTCCAGACCATAACCTAACAACACCCTCTTCTTTATAAACTCTCCAAAGACCATCAACTGCATGTTTATAGCTGAAAACAAAATAAAACATACAGGTATTGCATACTTTCAGCAACCATTTAAGACTATTTCAGTAATACTAACTTTCTTCTTTTTTCCTGGGGAAGTTTAATATCGTTTTGCATTCTGACGTTAACCATATCTGCAGGTGTACCAATAAAACCACCAGCAGCTCCTGCCATACCCGCTATTCCAACTTTTGTCAAAAAACTTGTATCTCCCTGTATGGACTGTTTAGCAACTTCATATATTCCAAATCGAGTTGTAGAATAGGTCATCTGCCGTAAAAACGAAGCTGAAAGTCCATTATAAAGGCTTCTCACTCCTGTAAAAAATAGATAGGAAGTTTAAATTTACTAAACAAAGTATCTCTATAATAAATGAAGTGATATTTGAACAGATAATGTGCATTAAGATGTAGCCACTACGAGAGGCTCGAAAAGCAGCGGTTGTTCTCTTAAAGCAGTTTTGATTTAGGAAAGGTGTATCAGCTATATCTTTAGTAGGAATAAGATATAACCTTCTTAACTTTCCATATATGTTTACCATGATGAATTTCAATATTTCAGTATTATTATTTGTCTATATATAAATATTTATATATATTCAACTTTTCAGGGTTTATTGACTCTAAATTTTTTATACATATCAATGTTTAATAAAAATTTTCCAGAACTTACCTTGTTTTTTCACAATATTAATGGTAAGTTGTACTACAGATAATTTGCCTTCTTGTTGTGTCTGTAGCATAACTTTCAGTAAGTCTAGGGGATGAGTAAAACATGCAGCCCCTGCTGAAGCTAAACCGCCAAAATACCATCTTGCTTGCATTATCTGTTTCTTGTTATCTGCCATTTTACTGAAAGTAAATACATACAGTTAGTATGAGTTCCAAACAATCACTTGATGATCAGGAATTAATTTAAAGCTTTAAGAATTAACTGTCTTAATTTGTTCAGATAACTTCTATTTGACCTTTATTACCTCAAATAATTTCAATATCATCTTTAATGCAAATCATGGAATGAAAAGTGAAGAAAATTTAACTGCAACTGATTTGAAACAAATATTTTTTCTTGGTTTGGTTGAAAATTCTTTATTTCATTCATGTTGCAATTATAATTGTATGGATAAAAAATCTGTATTTAATAAGCTACATTATTGAAATATACATTGTATATTGAAATATATATCTCCAAACATATCTTTGAATTAAATAATTTACTGTGTTAGGACTATCTAATATTCTAAAAAATCACTCCAATTTTTCATAACGAATGAATGTGATTTTGTAATAATGTTGTAGCATCTTTGGTTGCTCACCTTCTATTTTGGTGTCGACAATACAGATGAAGGGGTGATATCACATCATTTATTCATATCTAAGTTAGCACAGATATATCGATTTCAACTCTGGATTATGAGCATAACTAAATGGGAAATCCTATTTACACAACATGCGATAAATCGTTATTACGGTGTGGACCCTAGACCTCCCGTTTTGAATTTCATTAGACCTTGATTATCATGGTTAAATTAATTTCAAGGTTAGTATTAAGGTCCTATGTTGGACAAATTTAACCTTGATTTGATACATGCTCATTGATTCAAAAATCAAATGTATATTTAAAATTAAAAAATGATAAACAGAAGTTTTAGAAATTTTTATCATAGACATAAAATAAAAGAAGAATGTTCTTCCCTCTTCGTTGCAAAAACCAAACTATCTTGACACCTATAAAGGAATCTTTTTCAACTTCTTCCTCTTTGGACCTCTGTAGGAGAAAATTTTAACTGGCATTTTAACATACGAAAATATTGAAAATAAATAAAAGTTTAGGTTATGTTTTGAGGACATGTGCTCTTAGTTGATTTTATAATAAAACCGTACGATTTACGGATTGATTTATAGATTTCTATACAGCTTAATTGTGTACTCAATGGTATCTGTTGAAGGTAGGTATTTAATTATTTTTTATTATCTTGAAACTTGAAACATGTAGTAATCATAACCTATATCCGTAGATTTTCTCGTTTCTCGTTCAAAAAGTCAATAATGAACAAATTAACCATTAGTTTACTATATCTAAACCAAAAACCACTTTGGTCATTTGAAATCTGATTATAAGAATGAAACACTATGAGTAAAGGGTAACATATTCTCTTTTTTTTCAGAATTGTTTTAGCTGTAAGGCATCGAAATGTTGGGACATCTGAGTGGTTTGGATTTGAATCCTCTACTATCAGCCATCAAACTAACTTCAAATGATAAAATTATCTCCATAAGAGAAGTTGGATTAGCAGATTCGAATTTTATCATCACATATCTCATCAAAAAGATATTTCAAAGCAATAACAAACTTATTTTTGTGAACTTTCACAACACCCTTGATCATTACCAACTTGTTGGTAAGAAGCTAGGTTATGACCTCTTGAATAAAGTGAATGATGGAGATGCAATAATAGTAAACATGCTCAAGAATATTGAAGAAGAAATTGCAAAAGAAGACTCCCAATTTTTCCAGAATTCTGGGGAATTTGTTCGAAAATTATTCTCAGAGATTGAACAGAAAACAGATGAAATTTTAAAAATTAATAATGATCATACTTTTGTTGTAATTGATGATTTGACTCATTTGCTAGACATAGGGGTTAACATTGAATGTATTATTGAATTTATTACTTGGTGCTGTAATCTCAAAAACAATTCAGTTTCAATAATCATAAACAATCACGTCTCACCTTATGAGACTAATGATGATTCATTACCTGAAGATAATATAATTGCTAATTCACTTAGTTATATTTCGGATTTGGAAATAATAGTTGCTCCACTACAAACTGGACATAGTAAGGATGTAAGTGGTATCATTAATATAGGAAGACCCGGAGAGACCACCACTAAACTTCATTATAAAGCATTTGATAGAGGAATTAAAACATTTAAACCGGGTGAATCACTCATGAATTTGTTGAAATAATTATTGTTATCTTTTTATTACTGAATGTTTACTGCCAAAATATATTTTAAGTTTTTAATTGTTTTTAATTTAATTTTATCCGAATTTCATTCTGGTTGAACCTTTTTAAGTGATGAATGAAGATTTATTAAATGTATCACAAATATAAAAGATATAATAATAATGATAATAATAAATATATACATATTAAAGAGAGATGACCCAACTCTTATAAATAACTTTCAACAGAGATTTCTTTGTTGAGCGTTTTTTCGAATTTGATTGAAAGAATAGTTTATGACTGCATGGTAGACTTCTTATCTAAATTAGGATAATTGAAGGATGACCAACACACGGGTTTCGGACTTGACGTTCTGCACAGACAGCTGCTCTATCTTATGTTGAGCATAAGTGTTTGGATGATGGATTATGGGTCAGTGGTTTATTCTTCAACCTATCATGTCAGTAAAAATGTTCAGTATCGGATTTCGTGGTGTCTTCCTACAGTAGATACATTGTATGGTCTAATTTTTGATTGGCTACCGGTTTTATCCAAAAAATGGGGGCTTTTTGTGGAGATAAGGAGAATAATCTTTCCGTTTCAAAAGTGTACGTTGAACTGCCCCAAATTGGGGGCGCTAGTGTATCTAGAGGATGAATTTGATATGAAACTTCTTGTTACCCTCTGGCCGCTAGCTACACTAGCGCCTTCTTAATTCCTTTTCCGCTGAACACTTTCTCAACACATCGTCACTTCTACATACCATAAGAGATTATTTTCTTTATCCCTCCATACATTCTCCGTTTACATGATTTTTGGAATTAAATCAAAATGTAAGGCCCATTTTAGTGAGGAAGTAAGAAAATTTCACGGTATAGAAATATACTCGTTATCTGAGTTAAGGCCTCCTCAGAAAAAAAAAATAACTAGTAGCTGAATCACTTTTTTGTCAACCTGTATAAAGCGCGCATTTTCTAAATATTAGATAGCAATTACAATTTTCAGTGAAAGATTAATTCAGCTACTTGTGATGTGACTGTATCATTTACTAAAAACCTTCAATTTGTTATTGATTTGTATTTTGAATCCTTTCAAATGGAGTAATGAACGTGAAATCCTTAAGTTTCTTTTCATTATAAAACTGCAATGTATGCAATACATAAAATTTTTTATGATATGATATTCTATACTACGTTGATATCATGTATGCCTATATTAGAAATGAAGCCATATTATTATTATTATTATAACGTCCTTAAAACGATTTGGTCAGTGAAATTGAGAAAAAAATCATCAGCCTTTTTATTACGATTTTCATTCAATACCTATATGCTTAAGCCCTGCCCCATTCGCCAATTTTAGACTAAATTTGAACGAATTATCGTCCATGTGTTTCATCAAATCATATCCAAATTTTCATTCCAATCGAATGTGCACTTTCGAAATTAATTGGAGACAAAATTTCGAGCGGCTATATTTACGGAACAGATTTTGTTCATTAACGCACTTATCCGCGACATTCAAGATCTGAACCTAGCCTCTGTTTCATGTTTCTAGCTCCTTCCGTTCAAAAGTTATCGTGTATAGGGACGGTTGTCAGCACTGAGTCGAATATTTATCGTTTGAGACCATCCCCGGTTCAAAATTCGTACCAACAGATCAGACAATTCAGACTAGTTTGAAATTTATTTTGTTGATGTCAATAAATCATTCTTATGCCGAATTTTAGGATGATCGTATTATCCATAGAGTAATAATAGTATATTATTCAACGAGCGGTAATGTAGGTCATAACTCACGCAGATGAAGTTTGCAGCACGAGCCGCAGGCGAGTGCTGTAATTCATCAAGTGAGTTATGACCATTACCGCAAGTTGAATACTATACTTTATCTACGACTATATCAATAAATACTAAGAAAAAAATACAGACTTGGAATATAGACAGAAGGAACGGGAAATAAACATATGTGCTCGATCCCGACTACAAGAGAGATGGAAACTTAGTGTCACCAATCACAATCGAACTAGCTTCGGCTAGCTCAAGTCCAGTACAGAGTACAGACATAGTACTGAAAACCCTTAATAGTTGCCTATAAAAATGCATTAAAATATACCAAAAAACATTCCCTGTAAACGACGACTTAATGCTACAAACTCCTTTATATTTTTTTCGGGCAAGTAATTCTGTATGGTAACATTAGCTGTTTGTCTTTTGGAAATGTATACCTATATAATATTTCATCTTCACTATCTGAATTAATCGTTTTCAGCAAAACATTCACAATAATTAGATATCAACTTAATTTGAAAACGTCAAAATTATTAAAGTGACATTCTCTCGGACATTCCTCCCCTCAATAACAATAATGGAATGTTCCCTTTCGGCCAATCGAATAGAAGCAGAGAAGTATAGAAGCACAGATCCATATTTTCGATTTATTATAGTGAGTTATAGCAGTGAGTTATTATAACTCACGATGTTTGTTAATAGATACTATTAATTGCTCAAAAGCAGTTGAATAATGAATATATAATTCAATAGGAGTAGATAAACATATTTATTACTCTGAGGTATTATCAGAATTCCTCATATTCATTCTAGATAAAATAACCGACAACGATTACATTATAATATATCACATCTCGTATAATGCATTAGATATACCATGCTTTTTCTTTTTTTCAATAATCTTTTTAAAAAAAGTAAAATTCACTCAACATTCGTTAAGAAAGTTGAAATTCACTAGTATTTTTATCTGGAAATGTGATCATAGTTCATGGTGATCTAATTACAAAAAATTCAAAAAATACAGACATTGTGACGAATTGATAAAGCAATCGGTTCGAAGAACTAGCTCATTTCAGATTTCTTACAGTTGAAAATTCAATAACTACTCAGTTTATGCACTTTATTCTATACAAAACGAAATATAGACTGTAATCAGTTCTTGTAAAGAAAGCAAACAGAAAAGAAAATGCGCGCTGCCTCGTGATTGTAATTCCCGCCAATATAAACAAATTGATAAACATATGTGGATGGTTGAGGTTAAGTCTGAAATCCAATGGTACTTTTTATTCATTCATTCGTTATCTTGCTTTTGTAATGCAGCTGGAATTTCCTGCTATAAAGGTACGTACTTTTTTAAACGCTATCAGACTGATTCCTTGTATAATAATTGAACAATTGGACAAACGAATTTGATAATTTATAATATAGTTGCAAAATCTTAATACCTATTCAAAAAAATTGTATTTTTTATATTAATAATATTAAAGGAGGCATACTTGTCTATGAATAATATTCTTTTGTCCAGGATACCATAAAAATGTCTGAATGGAAGACTATGGAAGATATAGAAAGAGATCTCTTCGAATATTCACAATTAGAATACCCAGGTAGTTCTCTCACTATTGCACCGCCTAAATCAATTGCTGAATATAGAGCAAGAACCACGACATCTCGAAATCCAGGAATATTTGATGATCGTCCTGAGAGAAGGGAAATTTTCATTAGTGGACGTGGTAAACACCATCCTGGTACTATCATTATACCAGGACAACCAGTTGTTTCAACCCCAGAGGAAGATATGGATCTCAGGAGAAAAATTAGAGAGGTCAGTCCTGTAACAACTTGCGAGTTCTAATTTTGAACTTTGTTATTGGAAATAACATTTGTGTAGAATGTTGAAGGAGTAATATTAAATTAGTGTAGTCATACTTGAGTAAGTGTTACATTTTTGAATAAACTAATGAGTTAAGTTGATTCGTTTTCTGGAATTCTTCCCAGATTGCTCATAATATCATATGGATATCGAGTATTTGAGTCCATTGCAGGTCCGAATATCATTATACATTGAATGGATTTACATAAAATATTCATCTAGAGATAGTAAATGGATATCCAACACTGGATATTTTATGAAAGTTCGTAGGATATCTATTAGAGGCAGTAAATTTATATCCCTTCTCACAATTACGGATCTCTTATAGAGGTTCATATGAGAGTTTTGAAATGGGCAACAATCTAATAAACAACTGACAATTTATTACGATTGGCCAAGTTTGTTTGTCTCTGTGCAGTTCGGCCCTAAAAAGATGCTCTTCTGTGAACGGTCACCTCTGATTTCGAATACTGTGGGCCAACTTGAATTTTCATGTTTATTCTTTAAACAGTTTCACCTAGCAAGACAGCTGAAATTGCAATAAAAAATTGGCTAAGAAGAGGATACTGGCCAATGAAAAAAAATCAAATCAATGAGTTTGAACCCTGAAAAAAAAAATTTCATATTTTGAAGGATGATTTTTTTTAGTTGTGTTTCATTTGTGAGCTATGAATTATTTTCAAACTGCTCTTCGTTTTCTTTCATCTACCTAAGAAGTAATGATATTCAATATATACTATCTCATTACTTATATTATCATATATTCAAGTTTCTTGTTATGAAGGAAAATTGATATCGAAGAAAGTTTTATTCACAAATGATATCTCATATCTTGAAATATTTCATGGATATTTGTTCTGCATATTTTGAGGATATCTCAATGATAGTGGTAGGACATATCCTATAGTGGTCAATACTGCATAACTTAGAGATATCCATAACATATATCTTTAGTATCCATCTGACATTCAAAGGACAAACCTGTGCTATTTGGGGTATAAAGTTCAAGAATATATGGGCGCTTAAAATGACAATTATCACATTAAGGAGGCTTTTTCAAGTATACCTAAAAATATCCTCACTTCATCCAACTTCCCTAGTTCTAATTCTGTTTGTCAAAACATTCCTCATATATAAGATGTCTAAAAACATGGTGAATGCACTCGTCAAATATTGAATGCAATGGCTGCGTTCAGCGGAAAGAGCAGTTGCAAATCTGATCACTGAGCGCTCACAAATCCACTGAGTGATCAGACAGCGGTTTTCTGAACGGTTAGAAAATACCTAACCTCTAAAACTTATGTTTTGACAGTTCTCACAACGTGTTGAGCTTAGTGAGCGTAATTCAAAGTCTCTCAGAAAAATGGCGTCCGCTCACTAAACATGTTGAGCATTCACTCACTGATCAGATTCGTTCAACGAAAATTCTTCCAACTGTTTTACAACTGTTGTGTTCTCTGAACGCAGCCAATGACATTCGACCAAATTGAAAATATTAGTTTTAGTTCGTGGCGGCGCCGCAATGTCATCTTGTCATTTCCGTTGATTTTGATTGGATACATTAATTAAAACCCGATACTGACCAACCAAAAGCGACGTGTAACCGAGTATGATCGTGCAAAGTCTTGAAACAAAACACGAAACGTTTACTGGAATGAGTTCAAATATTTGTAATAGAGAGAGTTTATTGGTATTTCAATTACAAGAATTACTTCCATAGATCATAACTATAATGAAAGATATACATATAGGTATATAATGGCACAAAACTCGTAAATAATAAATAACAAGAATCTTAATATGTTGATAGCGCTACCTACAGTTGACATAACGAAGCTTAACTAATATTCTCAAAATTGGGAAAACAAAAGCTAATCAGTTCATACACCTGGTTTTTAGACATCTTACTCATATAGTATATTTATCTAATTTGACGTTAATAAAAATCAAAATAAAAAATTTTAGTAAAAGACAATCCCTACAGATCAAATACCCAATACATCAGATTATATAAATTAATGGGATAAATAAGTTTTAACAAATAAGTATATTTATCAATCAGAAAATTTTCCACCATTATTCATGCATAATTACATTATTATTAACAGAAAGAATTTGAGCATGTTCATATAATCTGATGGCTATTTACACAACTGGAATGTATGAATCAGTTTAGCAACCTATTATATTTTTGTGAAATTATTTTGTATCAAAATGTAGTTGCTTAAGATTAATCTTACCATAATATAAAGATTAGGTATTGTCTTACTCAATATGAATAAAAATACAATTTTTGAAGGATGGGTTTATTCTCTAAAAAGATCAGTATCTATATTTAATAGTGAGTAAATTTTTTTCAAATAAGACCTCTTATTATCCACCTCCCTCATCAATATCACATTCAAGCATATCCACACTAATTGCTTTTTATATTATATTCAAAATGTTGATATTAACCTAATATAAAATTTTTCATGGTTGATATACCACCTGAATCATTGAACTGTAGAATCAATTTACACCCAAATATCTGATAACTAGTTAATTCAGCTAAGTAAATATCTTGCTTTTGAATAGTTTTATTTCATGAAATCTCAGAAATATAGCATTCATATAAATTGTTTGATAGCTAGATAGAACCTTATGTGTAATATTTCTCATCGCACTATTTTAGCTGGCAAAAACAAACTGGTTTTTTGGGATTAATGACATTACTGCTCTTCTTTGAGACCAAAGAGGTAGAGGCTAAAAAAAGCAATGCTAATTTCATCCATGGAAAACTCATGAAAAATTTATGATTAATATCATTAGGTTTCAGGCTTGGGGTATGGTAATGAGCTCACAGAAAGTTTGTGCAGGCAAGAAGTCTCTTCAGAAGAAGAAGAAAGCAATACTGGATTTGTTCTACCAAATCTCAAGTTACGTCCTTCTAAACCCAATACAATTCAAAAAAAAAATGTTTCTCCCAGGAAAAGTCCAAAACTAGAAGCAGCCGAGAGCAAAAAAAAATATATGAAAAAAGAATTGAATGAAATGAAAGCTCTAACTGCAGCACAGAAGATTGAGAAAAATGAACATGAAACAAGTGAAAATGTTGAAGAAAATAGTGAATTTCCAGCCAAAAGGTAATGTTTTAGATGAAACTTAAATTGTTTTTTATCTTTGATGTTCTAAAATTATTTTCATAATATAAAAATATTGTCGTATGTATTTAATAAGTGAATTTATTGTTAGTAAATCCATTGTTGATATCTTTTTTCTGTATTATTCCTCAATACCATATATTTGTTTTGGCGTTGTTTTTCCTGTTTTCAAATAGTTTCCACTGGGAAGTACTTTGTTACTATTATATATTATTATTATGTTTCAAAATATTATTTTTTGTTTTATTTCCAATTTTGAATATTTTCTCCTGAACTCTGGGCTTCCAATAGTATATCAAGTGTCAAGAACGGTTAACATGCTTTAACAATCTACTAATTATTATTGCCTGAAATCAGTATTTTCTAACATTTTTATGCTTTTAGTGTTTTGAAAAATGTCATTATTATTAATTATTAATTACTGAGAAGTGAGAAGTCAAAAGTGACTTTTATATAAAAGTGATATTTCTACTACTTCAGTGAAAAAAAAAAAAAATTCCATTAAGACATGAGGCATTATCCCTCGAAAATTTTAGCCATGTGCATGGGCTCTCTTAGTGTCAAGGGTAGATTCGACTGAATATGTCTTAACACCTTAACTGCCGGCGGCCAAGTGACTTGATACTTGAGGCGCCAAACGAAACTGACGTATCCCTAAAATTGCTATTTGCTTTTTTCCACTAAATATTGACATACCATTGTGAAACAAAAGCGCATATCAAAATATTGAATTTCTATTTATATACGGAAATTATTTTGTATTGGTATACCTCTTCAATATTGAATTAGGTGTCCCTCAGAGGTCAGTTTTGGGACCTCTCGTTTTTTTATTGTTCATCAACGACATGCCTGATTATGTATTTTCGGAATGGATCATTATGTTCGCTGATTATACAACCTTTGCAATTTCTGCGGAACTGTGTACTACTCCAATTTAACGTTTTACAAAATGATGTAAAGATAATTCTGTAATTGTATAAATTAATGAAACCGAGTGGGTTATTTTCGATCCAGATTGAGAGATGAAGTTTTCACTTCAGACCACGGTGGCGTAGGCGATCAATTGAGGTGGTGCGATCACATCCATTTTTTGAGCACAACGTTGAATAAGGCATACTATAAGTAGACTAAAAGGATCTTTGCCCATGGAATCTTTGATAGATATATACTACGGCATTTTCACTCCCATTTGAGTTCAAATATTTTATTATGTGTAATAGTCATCTACATTCCAAATATGGTTATACTCCGATGCGTATTTCGTAAGATACGAATTTTTCGAAATTTGAGATATAAAAAAACTACCCCTGGATCCCTAGGGAAGTCAACGATTTTTTCACCGTTTATTCACATTGCTAATAATAATCTACATTCCAAATATGGTTATGCTCGGACGCGTACTTTCGGAGATAAGAATTTTCGAAATTTAAGGGTTGGAAAAACTACCCCTGGATCACTAGGGATGTCAATTATTTTTTTACAGTTCATTCACATCGCTAATATCCATCTACATTTCAAATATGGTTAAGCTCCGATTCGTAGGTACTTTCGAAGATACACATTCTCGAAATTTAAGGGTTGAAAAAACTACCTCTGGATCCCTAGGGAAGTCAATCATTATTTTACAGTTTATTCACATCGCTAATGGTAATCTTCATGCCAAATATGGTATGAGCCGAAGCGTACTTCTGGAGATATGAGTTTTTCAGATTAGACGGATGATAATTTGAATAAAAATGTTGCTAAACTATCCCGAGGTCTATAGGCAATCAATATTTCCTCCAACTTATTCTCTCAATACTATACGGAACTCACTTCCGAAATTTATATCCGATATTTTCCGTAAGAAATCGTTATTTTGCCGCACGCCACTGGTTACCGCCTTCGGGTGTTTCCGTCAAACAGTTTAATGCATAGACCTGTTATTATAGGTCTATGGTTTAATGGTATTGACCAAAATGCTGAATTAATGTCCAGTGATGTAAAATATTAACAGTTTCTAGCTTTAATTATTAGGTCATCAATCAGCGGAAAAGGTTAGGCTTGTGGTGTCATAATTTCAATTAAATCTCTGAAATCAATACATAATATCTAGTCTTTACTCCAGCTTTTTTTTAAACTAGAATCACTGGTGCAGCAAATGACTATAATTAAATTTTTTCTAAATAGTTTTTTCACTTGCTGTTCTATTTCATTCCTGTCTTCAATTTTACATCTATATAGTCTTTTACTACAAAATATATCCACTAAGAGATCTTTTATTGCCTCAGAGTCTTTTACAGTTCATATATCATATTTATCTTTGGCGAATATTGATTTATATTCTTCTATCAATTGCTCTATTTTGATTTTTTCTTATCATCTGAATGATATGAATCTATTTCAAAATCTTTTTCTTGAATGTGTTCATTAAAATTTCAATCATATTTTCTCTTTGCGATTGTTTTTGACTTATATTCAGATTTTCATCTTGCCTTAATTAAAATTTTTCATTATATCTAGGCCTATCAAAAAATCATGATAATCCTCATTTTCTACAATAAACAAGTCTACTTCTTTTTCAATATTGAAAATTTTCAATTCTACCTTTGTTAATCATTTTGTGAGTGACACACCATCAGATGGAGGCGGCTAGATAAAGGCAGATGAAGTTGGGGACGAAGAACTTTCGCGGGTATTGGATTTGACAATCAAGGATCTACGCGAAGGAAGAAAAGTACTGGTATCGGTAAGTGTAAGGCAAGAAGAAGACGTATTTGGAGGTTGGATGATGACGAGCGAATGGTCCGAATAGGACCCAACCTGACAAAACAAAATCATTCTCTCTCTCTCTCTCTCTCTCTCTCTCTCTTGATATCACGTTTTATCAGCTGATAATGTAATGAAACTCAAATTTTGAGTATATCAAAATCAACCTACAATACTATTATTATTGAACTGGGGTCGTTGTGGCTCGGTAAGCCTTCCGAGGAGGTGCGTCAAGTTGGTGATCCACTCCCAGAATTTTGGTATCAAATTGTTTTGGGTATTTTGTGCCCTTTTTGTACCAATTTTTGCCGTATGAAAAAAATTTTGTGCCCATTCGGTTTTCGAGATATTTCGAGTTTTTCCCGTGAGTCACCAACTTGACGCTGTGACTCGCACATGGAAATTTTCAATTTTTTTTATTTGGGTATTTTGTGCCCATTTTGTGCCAATTTTTGCCGTAAATAAAAAATGTTGTGCCCATTTAGTTTTCGAGATATTTCGAGATTTTCTCATGAGTCATCAACTTGACGCTGTGACTCATACATGAAAACTTTCAAATTTTTTCATTTGGGTATTTTGTGCCCATTTTGTGCTAATTTTTGCCGTATAAAAAAATTTTTGTGCCCATTCAGTTTTCGAGATATTTTGAGTTTTCCCTGTCAGTCACTTACTTGTCGGACGGAAATTTTCTTATTTAGATAAATTGTGCTCATTTTGTGGCGTATGGTATGGATTTTCTTCCCCTACAGTTTTCGAAATAGTTGTACTTATTGCAGTGCGATGGATAAATGTAGCACACTTCATCGATGAGCATTGTATTATAACATTATGCTTCGGATAAATCTGCATTTGCTTAACCTCATATGCTAATGCGTATAAATTTGTGTCTCAAATGAGATATTTTTGCCTTGCAGTGCATATTTTCTGATTTTCGGTTTTATCTGCATATTTTCAAGATAAAATTTGTTTTCAAACCAATAGAAACAAGCCAAATAGAACCGTACGTCGAGAATATATTGACAAATCCCAACCAACTTTTATGAGCTATTGACTACTAAAGCCCTAAAGGCGGCCACTCACGATGCGCCCATGTTCGAGCGTTTACAGTCAGACAGCTCGGGACACGACCGCACGACTGTAAATCAGAGAATGAACTTGACTGTCCGACTGGAATCTCTTGAACTCCTGCTACCAAACGCTCGAAAAAACGCTTCGTGAGTGGCGGGCATAAGGAAGGAAGTGTTTGGAGAAAATATTTATCCCGATTACTAATATTACTAACATCTGGTAAGTATTACAAGGGAACACAAATCGATGTTAACTTGGTGAACTTCAAAAACAAAATAGTCGAACAATGGCAGAGAAGATGGAACGAAACTGAAAGTAAATTAAGAGAATTCAAACGATGTTCAATATATTTAAGACAAAATAAAGACGGAAAAATAAGTCTGACAAATGTGCTTTCGATTCATTGATTCAAGGCCTTGCAACAAATTTTTGTGACAGCAAGTTTCTCGCTGAAATCAACCAAAATGAATTGAACAATATACCTACAGGGTGTACTATTTTAAAACGGCCTAACTTCAAGGGGAGATTATACAAGTGATTTGTAACAGAAAATGTTATATAACATGGTCGAAATGTTGGTGGTTATTCTTCAATTTAACATTTTTTGATTTCACGGAATTTATCACTTTTTTCCATAAAACCAATTATATCTTATTCATTTCTGCGTCCTCATCGAATTTGATCATATATTCCGAAAGTGCATTAAATTTGCCTTGATATGAGCAGTCATGAGTGGCAAGAGATTTTTACAGGGGGAGCAGAGGGAATCCATTTACAGACGAACCTTATCCAAAGGAACAAGTGTGAGGGTCCTGACTCATCAAGAGCGAGAATACTCACTAAACTTTACCTGCTGCTTCTTAGGAATCTTAGGTTTCGGGCATAAAGCCCATAAACCATTCATCTCTAGATCGGATAAATTTCTACTTGCACATTATTGTGCTGGGTTATTCGGGAGTCCTTTTTTTAATCGGATTGTTTCTTCAATTTGATGTATTTCCTCGAGTTTCCTATATATTTAGGTCATCATTTCGCAATTGATACCTGGGTCTTTTGCGGCATGTATTCATTCTTCTTGCATCTTCGGCAGGATCGTAATCAATTAATCTTCTCAATTCTTCGTTGGGATGTTTCATCAATTTTTCGAATATTCATCTGGCTTTTTTCTTCATGAAGTCAGTTATTCTGTCCCATTGTAGGTCTATGTGGATTTGAATGTTTCTAACAAACCAAGGGGCATCTAATGCCCATTTTAGATATTTATCTTCCGTTGATTGTATTCTCTTGATGTGGTTCTTTGCCGCGTATACCCAAGCCACTGAGCCGTACGTGAGTTGGGGTCTGGCAACGGCTTTGATTATCCTGAGTTTGGTGTTTCTGCCCATTCGGCTTCTTCTTCCAATGATTGGGTATAGACGGTTCATCGCTTTGTTGATTTTATCCACCGCATACTTAACATGTTGTTTCCACGTTAGTCCCGTATCCATGATCACACCTAGGTATTTTGCTTCTTTTTGCCATTCAACTTCGTTGCCGTCAATTGATAATTTTTCTTCCATTTGTAATCTTCTCTTTTATAGTGGATAGCTTGACTTTTCTGTCCATTTATTTCAATCTTCCATTTAATGCACCATTTGGTTATTTCATCTGCTGCTTCTTGTAATCTTTGGTGTATGATATTTGCTCTTCTGTGTTTAACTGCTATTTCTGTGTCATCCGCATAAAGGGCAAGCAAATTTCTCGGATTCCTTGGTATATCATATTATTGTACAGGAAAGGTCCTAATACTGAGCCTTGTGGGACTCCTGCTTCTGAGTGTCTTAGCGTTGATTTTTCCTCTTCTAATTTAACGTAGAAATTTCTATCCCTTAAGTAATTTCTGATGATTCGGCACATCTTAATTGAGTATCCCAATGTTCTCATCTCATAGGCTAGTCCTTTCTGCCATACTCTGTCAAATGCTCTTGTTACATCCAGTAGTAGCAGTCCAGTAGCTTGTTTGTTTTGAAAGCCCTGAGTGATATACTCTGTTACGCGACCATGTAGATCTTTTGTTCTCCATCAAATGGCTGACAGACTAGCCAATAGCCCTCACCTGAGCCAAACTAACATCTGAAAATCCTGATTAATTCCTATTTGTATCAACGGACAAGTCGTCGTAACCAAAGCAACCGAAGTAAACACTCTCACCGGACCCTTCGGATTCCTGAGAATCCGGTCAGTGCTTTTCATTTGTTCCGCGGTTCGTTCACAGCACGCTCCGCTTTTCGCGCTCAAAGCCACGCGATCGGGCACATGCACCAACTCCCTGCGTTAGTCAATTACGATGAAAAAGTGCGAAGTTTAGGAAACTTTGTGAATAATTGCTTGGACAGTTCGGAAGTTTTTCTGGACTTTCCGAAATGTCTCCCGAGACCCCGTCGAGTTCTGGAAGTGAAACTTCGAGACCACCGTTAAAGACGGCTGAGGAAAGGTTGATGGTGGCCGTTAGGATAAGACCACTTAAGGCTGACGAACCTGCGAGATGTTTATATGCTTTGAATAAGAAGGTAACAGTGAGATTTATCAGTAGATAAATACATTTTATGTGGAAAAAATTCCGAACTTAATGAAACTTCTACATGTTATCGGAGGTGCTGTGGCATGACTCTGTCAAGTTGTCCAACACGAGGACCCTGTGCTAACTTGAAGGCGGCCGAAGAACCTCAACATTTTCGGACTTTTTTCAGTTTTTTGCTCATAACTTCTAAACTAAGTGGTTTTCGACCAAAACGTTCATTTTCAAAATTGTAGACCATTAAATTATCTACAATTTTGAATTCACAGACGTTTTCGTAAACCCAATATCGATTGAGATACAGTCGATCAAAATAATAATCCAGTGACAAAGCAAAAAAAGTGATGTCTGCTGGAAAAAATTCCGAACTTAATGAAACTTCTACAGGTTGTTTGGGGGTGATGTGGGATGATTCTGTAAAGTTATCCAATACGAGGAGCCTGTGTTAACTTGACGAAGAGCTGAAGAACCTCAACATTTTCGGACTTTTTTCAGTTTTTTGCTCATAACTTCTAAACTAAGTAGTTTTCGACCAGAACGTTCATTTTCAAAGTTGTCGCCATTAAATTATCTACAATTTTGTATTCACAGACGTTTTCGTAAACCCAATATCGATTGAGATACAGTCGATCAAAATAATAATCCAGTGACAAAGCAAAAAAAGTGATGTCTGCTGGAAAAAATTCCGAACTTAATGAAACTTCTACAGGTTGTTTGGGGGTGATGTGGGATGATTCTGTAAAGATATCCAATACGAGGAGCCTGTGTTAACTTGACGAAGAGCTGAAGAACCTCAACATTTTCGGACTTTTTTCAGTTTTTTGCTCATAACTTCTAAACTAAGTAGTTTTCGACCAGAACGTTCATTTTCAAAGTTGTCGCCATTAAATTATCTACAATTTTGTATTCACAGACGTTTTCGTAAACCCAATATCAATTGAGATACAGTCGATCAAAGTCCAGTGACAAAGCAAAAAAAGTGAAGTCTGCTGGAAAAAATTCCGAACTTAATGAAACTTCTACGAGTTGTTTGGGGGTGCTGTTGGATGATTCTGTAAAGTTATCCAATACGAGGACCCTGTGCTAACTTAAGGAAGAGCTGAAGAACCTCAACATTTTCGGTTTTTTGCTTATAACTTTCAACTCAATTAGTTTTCGACCAAAACGTTCATTTTCAAAGTTGTTGATAATTGAATTCCTTATAATTTTTTTTCCGAAACTTTTTTCTAAACCTTATATCAACCGAGATACAACCAATCAAAATTAAAGGAATTTTCTCAAAATGTCAAAAATTGGCAAAAAAACAAAGGTTTTGACCCTCTAACTAACAATTACCAGCCGTTCCATGGTAATTATAGTAATTACTCATCAATATCGACATATTGAACATAGGGAGGTGGAGGGGGGAGGTAGCTTTGACTAAAAGCCTATGTTTATGCGAAAAGTAGATTTTTCTATGTTATCGTGGCATGTTATCATCTTACTGTAAATTCCTATCAACCCCTAATTATTTTGAACATTAATAATCAGATCAACTGGGTAAAATAAATAAATAATAACCAAGAATTAATTGAAAATAATGATTGTATATTATCATCATCATTATACAACCCTTTGCGTCCATTGTTGGACATAGGTCTCTCCTATGATTGTATATAATCCGAAAAAAGTCCAAAAATGTTGGGGTTCTTCGGCCCTCCTTAAGTTAGCACAGGGTCCTCGTGTTGGATAACTCGATGGAGTTATTTTTTCCAGGAGACCCTTCTTTTTGTATTTATCGACTGGACTAAATACCAGATTTTACGATTTCAATTTCATTTGATTGACTGGCGATATAAAATCCCACTCAATGGGATATTTTTTGCTGGAGAATAGAGATGCATTCTAGTCAAACTATAGTATAGTTTGATTTTACTCACAAACTTGACTAGCAAATCAAACTTTTTATGTTAAAAAGTTTGTTTTGACTTGATTTCATTATCTTTATGTTTGGCTTGAAATCAAACTTCTCCGAACAGTTCGAAGTTTGAATATCATATTGCGCAACGTGTCTGGACCTATACTCTGTTACTCCGCGCAAATTAGTTTTAGTTCACATTTAGTAGGATACACTTGGCTTGTTTCTTTTTTTTTGAAGTGTGTATGTGTTGTGCGTTGTGTCTGAACTCGAAATGTCTGATTTTTTTTTATATAGCTCATGCAGCTTGGAATACGTACCAGAGCAACAAATTGAATCTGATTAAGAAGACCCCTGCTCCAAAAACTATGAGAAAAAAATCTGTAGACGAGGCAAAATTAATCAACAAAAAAAAAGAAATATATAGATTTTTTTGGAATTGGAAAGTGTAAATTATGTAAAAATAAAGAACAAATTGGATGCCAATAGTGGAACTAGTTCTTTAACGACATTCGATGAAGAGCCACAAAAAATTGTATGAAGTAGAATTTTCGCAGGAAGCAACACTTTCTGGATCAAGTAGTATTTGTGGTAGTAACAACATAAAACGATGGATTCAAAATTGTCAAAGCAGTTTTTGGACGGCAGCTCATTTATTCTTGAAGTTAAAAATAAGCGGTTTGTTTTATTGTAATTGTAATTTTTATTAGAAGGGAGCTCCAGTGCCAGATTTTTTGTTCTCAGCTTTCACTTAATTTGTACGAAGTACTGAAGTAAGAACTTAACTTCGCACGAAAAATTTTGAGGTGACAAGTGGCATTATTTAAAAAAAAATATAATGATTGTAACGGTTCTATATAGTTCAATAGTTAGTTGGCTTTTCAACCATTCAAATATGTTATATTAAAGTTTCCATAGTGACAGTAAAATTTGTTATTCTAAGTAAAACAGTTTTGTATAAGTCAGAGCAGTAAAAAGTTATTATTAGCCAAAAAAAGAGTTATTATTAGCCGACGTACAATAACATTTGGTCCTTCGAGCAAAACAAAACTGCCTTGTCCGTGGAAAAATAGTCAACAAAGTATTCGGGAAATAATCATGTCTGTCAGAAGAAGCAGTAGGAAGAATTTGGGAGTACCTCCAGTAAGATATGGCGATGATAGCCAACCCAAAGCAATATCTGAACCACATATTATTCATCGACGTTCAAATGAACCCGAAGAAATTTCAAAAGATCAAGAGGTTTTGAGTGAGAGAAAATCAGTATCATCGAAAGCCTTATCGAAGATGACGAGAACCAGCACAATCTGAAGACGAGAACTAGAAATAGAACTTGAAGCCCAACGCCGGATCGTGCAATTGGAGAAGTCATTCTGAAAGAAATCGAACTGAAAAAAGCAGAGTTGAAAGAATGACAAGACTTAGGACATTCTGAATCGTCAGGAGAAAGAAGTGAATGTGGAGATCAAGAAACCGAAATATGTTACGCCTCTAAATGCAGAACACAAAATTGGGTTGAGGTTCATGCTTTTAATAATCAAAAATTTGTTTTAAGTTCTAGGTCTGGCAAAGATCCTGAACATCTTTTGGGTTCTGGATGGGACGACAAATTAGAACATTCGGTAAATGAAAAATGGCTCAAATGGTTGCAATATTTAAGAAAAATTGAAGATGTGAAAATTCCTAGATGCTATTTGATGGATGATAATACGAAACGTGAAATACAATTGCATACGTTTTGTGATTCCAGTTCGAAAGCCTACGCCGCAGTTTCGTATTTTCGAATTTTGTCATCCCAGTGTTGTTTTGAAGTCGGCGCTTCTGACTTGTCCATCCTTTCCAACAAAAACAGCTTCGATCACCCCTTTCATCCAGCAGTTCCTGGGCAAGTCACCATCGATTATCATTACTACGTCTCCTACGGCTAAATTTTTCGTCTTCTTGTGCCATTTCGTACTTCTTGTGAGAGATGGAAGATATTCCCTAATCCAACGTTTCCAGAAACAGTCTGAAAAATATTGGGATATCTTCCACTGCTTTCTCGTAACTAGATCTCTTTCCGACAAGAGGCAAGGAAGTGGAGAAGCACTTGAAGTCCCTATAAGAAAATTTTTCGGCGTCAAAGCTTCTCCATCTGCGCCATCTATTGGAACGTGGACTAAGGGTATACTATTTACTATATTTTCAGCTTCGATGAGAAGGGTGGACAAAACTTCTTCTTTTGGCGATCTCTCTTTGAGAGTGACTGATAGGGCCGTTTTTACGGATCTCACCATTCTCTCCCAACAACCTCCCATGTGTGGTTTAAGCGGTGGTATCCTGACCCACTCGATTCCCCTAGTGGTCATTTCGGCTAAAATCTGATTTTAGTTCATTTCCTCCAACCAACGCCTTCTTCATTTCTCTCTCAGCTCCCTTCAGATTGGTACCATTATCAGCAAATATTTTTTTAGGACAACCTCTTCGTCCGATAATTCTTCTTATGGTCATAATGGTGGAGTCGGTAGTTAGAGAATTTGTAATCTCCAAGTGGATGGCTCGAATACTCATACAGGTAAATAAAACCGCGTAACGTTTTTCGTGTCGTCGGCCAATGGTGACATTCATTGGACCAAAGTAGTCCATACCTGTAAAAGTAAAAGGTCTTACAAAGGCACTTACCCTGCATTTTGGGAGTGGAGACATTTCTGGGACAATGGTTTTCGCTCTGAAATTCCTGCACCTATAGCAAGAGTTCCATGGACTTCTGCCAGCAGCTCGAGCTTGTAAAATCCAAAACTTCTGTCGTAACTCATTCAAAACCAACTCTTGTCCTTGATGACTGGCTCTTTTATGATAATGAAGGATCAAAAGACGTATAAAATAATGCTTTCTATCAAGAATGATTGGAAATTTTGTTTCATAACAGATATCTTCTGATTCTCCTATTCTTCCGTTTATCCTTACAATTCCTTCACTATCCAACATGGGCGATAATTTATAAAGTCTACTAGTTTTATCGACAGGCTTCTTATTCTTTAAACTTCGAATTTCTTCCCTGAAACATGCTTCCTGTACAAGTTTAAACCATAATTTTTCAGCTTTGTCTATTTCATCTGGTAATAACTCAGAGAACGATTTTATGGTACCTCTGAAAACTTGAATAGCTCTCAACAACCAGGCAGTTGACCTTATGAGTCGAATATAAGATGAAAACCTTTCAATTTTCGGAATAGACTCAATTAAATTGTCTCCTTCCGTTGTCAGAGCAACGTATTCTTTTTCCATTTCCCTGAAAAATTATTCCATTTCTTTATTTTCTCCTTTGTCTATCTCTATTTCGTTTTCTCTGAACCACGTGTCTTCATCGCATCTAAGAAAGGATGGACCAATGTTCCACTTACTTAATTCCGACCATTCACAATTTATATTATCCCTAGTTCCTTCATCTGCTACATTCTCGTTTGTTGAAATCCAATTCCATTCATTCTCTTCAGATATATCCAATATTTCATTAACTCCATGACTCACAAATGGCTTAAGTTTGCGAGGGTCTGATTTCAACCAACTGATAACTGTCCGGGAATCCGTCCAACAATACTGACGACTTATAGGAATACTATGTTTTTCTCTTATTGTTCTAGCCAAACGAGCTCCCAGTACTGCCCCTTGAAGTTCTAATCTAAGGATAGATAAGGTTTTCAGAGGACTTACTCTTGATTTTGCCATAACGATATTGGAATAAATTTTTTGATATGATAAAATTCGAAAATACGAAACTGCGGCGTAGGCTTTCGAACTGGTATAACAAAACGTATGCAATTGTATTTTACGTTCCGTGTATCATCCAAATAGCATCTAGGAATTTTCACACCTTCAATTTTTCCTAAATCTTGCAACCATTTGAGCCATTTTTCATTTACCGAATGTTCTAATTTGTCGTCCCATCCAGAACATTTTCCAAATTTCTTGTAACAACATTCTTGCTTTGACAGTGAAGTGATATAGAAACCCAAGAGGGTCAAAAACTGACATTACAATTTTCAACATTTTTCTTTTGGTAGTTGTTGTTTTATTTATTTTTGGGGGGGAGAATGTTACAGTTTTATATAGTTCAATAGTTAGTTGGCTTTTCAATCATTCAAATATGTTATATTAAAGTTTCCATAGTGACAGTAAAATTTGTTATTCTAAGTAAAACAGTTTTGTATAAGTCAGAGCAGAAAATAGTAATTTACGTAACAAGTCCGGAAAATAAGGTTTTTTTGGACGAATAGACAAAATTCCAGGAAGAGCGTAAGCGAGTCCTGGAAGTCTGTGAGTCCAAAAAAACCATTTTCGGGCGTGTTGCGTACAATATTTTTTCGGCAACCATGTAAAATAACACTATCGCTGCTGCTTTCCATACTTTATTGCGATTGCGATCAAAAAACATTCAAATTTTTGACAACTAATTTCATATGAACTGTCAGCCGTTATCTCGGTTGCTATGGATTCTATGATTCTTTTCCGGCCTAGTCCGGGAAGTACGTACTTTCCGGACTAGGCCGGGAAATGCTACTTTCTCAGAGAAAAAGCGTCCGGGAAGTGAGCACTTCCCGGACGGTTGCCGAAAAAAGTTATTATTAGCCAAAAAAACAGTTATTATTAGCCGACGTACAATAACAATGATGTATTTTCTTTTTGTTTTGAAATAATGGAGTATTTGTTGTACCTACTTACTAAATATTTTACCCATTAAATATCTAGTAAATGATTTTTTTTTTATTTTTCAAACTCGTTCAAATAAACTGGTTTGAAAGAATTTGAAGAATAATTTATTTACTAGATATACCTAGATAGGTTTGTCAAACTAGACAAACAGTTTGATTTTTCAAACCTGTAACTATTGTCCAGTTTGATTTGACTTGGATCATTTGTCAGAAAGATTGACTTGACTTCAAGTCAAACTCAAGTTAATCTCAAACATTCAAGTCAAACTTGTGCAACTCTACTGAAGAAAAAACTTCACAATCTTTAATTTTTCATCGATAAACCTATTGGAAAAATTTGATTGATATTGTTCACCTAAGAATAGTTATGTTTATCTGCTTACCAGGCCCGCATCAAGAAATTTTTTTGCATAAAAAATTTCTTGTGTTATAGCCAATTTTATGTTCTTTTGAGATTTATAATCAATTTTGATGAGGCTACAAGAATAACTGGAGTGTGATTCAATTTCAGCGGGAAATTGGATTGGTTGAAACCAACATTTTTCGCCTTTTTTTGGTCCCTATGCAGCATTTTTTGTTCAAAAATCGGGGGGCTGGGGCGTTCATTCAGATCAGGATGCAAAAATTCATATTCTGATATTGAGGTCCGTAGTAATTTTTCTCGTTGAATCAGATTTTTTGGTGCAAAATGTTCACTGCGGACGTATCCCCGGGGGCATGTGTTAGGTCCTTAAGGGTGTTCAATACCTTGTTCATACCACTGCTATTTCAGTGCTAATTTCAGTGCATTCCAATTCCAAAGTACAGGTCGGATTCATTTCATTTTTTGAGTGAACAATGACGTGATAGTGAACTTGAAGATATCGTCTCGATTTTCAAAAAAAAATCGATAGTATTCCGAAAATTGAACTTTGAAATTAAACACTTTCTTTAAATGACTATTCAGCTTTAGAGAGACTTCTCATTTCAAGTAACTCATCCACAAATGTTCAGTGATATTATGAGTTTTGAATTGGTGCAAGCATTTTTTTAAAATTGCTTGATTTGCTCTAATTGTAGATGTTTTTCAAATAGAATTATGCTTTTTGGAACGCCTCCCAAAGGTTTACGCCTTTTTGCAACATGAACGCCAATAGAATCTTGGACTGTATTTTATGGCTCGAGATGAATGACACTCTTATGATTTACGAGGGTAGGGTTTCTCTGATTGGCTAAAATTGTGTACATTACTAGTTTATGACAATATTGCACTGAAGAATAGGGATAGGTAGAAAACTTGTTATGAAATCATTGTTAGAATTACAAACGATACTGTTCCTAAAATATATATGCTAGCTGATTTTATTCGTAATGATGTCTGGAGAAGTACATTTTGAGTGCTTAGTATCATAAAGAAAATGGTCCAAAAGTTCCTTACTTTTGTGAAGATCGACAATCCAGAAAAGTTTTTAACGATGCATACTTTTGAGATGTCGTCAACCTCTCCTCTAACACATTCTGGAACAGATTCACTAACAAAGGGATTTCATAGCTTTTGGAGTGCTTATCTCTGAACTTTTCAAATATTGAGCAATTCTCTGTCTTTTATGGGTGGATCATTGATTATGTAACATGGTGATTCACCTATTAGTGAAAAATACAGGGTCTTCTATTTCGATGAATAAATTAATGTTATTTATAAAGGGTTTTTAATAGGAGATTTCATTTTCAAATACAAAAATGAGTTTATTTCTCTGCAAGGGCAAATCCCTTTGCAGAGGCTTTCTTACTCCCGCTAAGGAAAACATTCACTTATCCTGGATAAAAAAAATCGCATATCTTATATTCCTATACACAGTGTTGTGGCCTCCAAAGGCGCATAAAATGAGAACTCAAAAGCTTTTCAAATTTTACATTCTAGAAATCTCAATTTCCAAATTTTTATGATTTTCTCTGTGAAATCATACAACCAGAGATGATCATATATTTTTTCTCAATTCGAATAAATTGCTATTTCTATTATCCATACTCAAAATAAGTCCATGACAGTGGTTCATTGTCATTTCTAACTTCACAATATTTTCAGCGATTTTCTTATTTAGTATTATATACCTAAACAGTGGCGTACCCAGACATAAGCCTTGGAGGGGGGATAAAGGAAAAAATATCAAATTTTCCTTCTTTTGAAGAAGTTTTCCAAAGAATTTTGCTTACTCATAATAATATTGTGATATATAAGGTTGTTACATATAATGGATATTCCTCCTGGGGGTATATATCCCCCTTATCCCCCCCTAGGATACGCCACTGTATCTAAACTGAACTGAATTTCTAGTTTACAGAAACACAAATTTACTCTTTTCTGGGCTTCATCGAGAGTTGAGATTTTATTAGGGGCAATAAATACCAAACAGGCGGTTCTTCAAGTTGAATGGGTGTGTCAGGTACAAATCTACCAAAAATTTTCGGGTAGCTCCATCTAGCGGAATTGCAGTTTCAGCGCAGTAGTCTACAACCTTAAGTAAGTGCGGCATCAAAAAGAGTGGATTATTTCAGTGCGAAAGCCATAAATAAGTTGTTTTTTTAGCGATTTGAACGATGCAAACAGCAATTGATTTCTATTTGAAAAATATATTTATTCGAATATTTATCACAACACATGCCTCCGGGGATACGTGCCACACGCAACTAATGTTTCATTAGTTTGATGCGGCACATGCCTCCGGAGCATGTGTCAAACTTCGATTCTTGTTCATACTGAGAAGTTCGCCAGGTAATTTCTTTTTGTTCGGATTGTTCAGGGCAACCTGGATACTGCTTAAGTTGATTTAATATTCATAATTCTGTTCTCTAAAAAAAATATGACAATAATATGTCTCTCAATAATACGAAAACTACCTATATAAACCATGTTGAAAGATGATAGTCTGACTGACAATGTGTATTATTGTTTATTATACAAAAATACTTGAAAAAAGAACAAAATGACTCAATGTTTGTTTCATCCTGCCTAGAACTCGAACTAATTCCAAATAAATAAGTGCACTGAATTTCCATCTAGTCCTTGTGCGGTACCAGGACACCGTAGGCAAGTGCGGCTGAGTCCTTAAGTAGATTACTACTTCCAAAAAGATCTCCAACAATTGGTACCTTGAATATTAGATTACCCCTTTGTTAGATGGAGCCAAAAAAAAAATTTACACACGTATCCCCGGGGGCATGTGGCGCACAGAGATCATGGACTGTAACATGACGCCGGGTGCGTATTGGCATTGTTTACTATGCTGCAACGCATACATGGTGTTGCAACGCGGTAATACCCAGACATATCTTACCACGACTCAGCACAGGAAGGTGTTCAGACATAGTAACTATTGTATTATGGATACGCGCCCATTCTCGAGGCATTGTTTACCGCGTTGCAGTCCCAACCACGTTCAAATTTACTGCCTTTCGCAATTTTGCAATCGGCGTTCATAAAAATAACAATAATATACTATCGTCAAAAATCGTTTATTAAACTACACTGAAATGAAAGAGAATAATACATAGTAAATAATACTAATACACAAAAAAATAACAATAGTATAAATACAGTGAGTATATCACTGAAAAGAGTTTATATATCCACAGAAATAAAAAAAACTGCATTAAATGCAAAATACACTATGGTATATTTTCTTGACGAAAAACTCCATGAGTGTGTCTGGTAATGAATTAGGAAAGAAAATGGAAGACACACTTATTTATATAATTGTATTCTAAGACAATCGATTTCGGCACTAGGCCATCATCAGGTCAGCTGAAAATAAGATGTAAAAATAAAATCACAACATGATAACTTAACACACAATTTTTACAAAGTTTTTACAGTGATAATGTCTGATATAAATAAAAGGATGTATTATAAACTCACCGTCAAAGAAATGAGTACTTTTCAAAAAAGACATTAAATGTATAATAATTTTTCTGATAAATTGTTTCCATGTATACATATATATCTAGGTGTTAAAAATTAAATATTGAATTGTACTCCCTTCTATGAAAACCAATATTGACAGTTTTGATTCGGAATATGTTTTATGTTTTCATAATTCCGTGTATTAGTTGACCTTTAGATTCATGAAAGCGAATACAGAGGCAGGCGGAAAAATCTATATAGTTAGAGGTTGGATCACCTTAAATATATCAACTGTGGGAAAATCTTTAATATCGTTGAGGAGGTGTTCGTCATTCTTGTTTTTTAAAATCTCTAGTTGTTCTAAGAGTGTTAATTTATAAAAATCATTATGTTGATGCAGTAATTTTAGTTTATCTAGTGAGGTAGAGTGTTTGCTCTCAACTAGATGATTTCCCATGGCAGAAGCAGGTCTATTTTTTATATGTTCATTAAATCTGATTTTTGCAGCTCTGGTCGTCATACCGATATAGAAGGCAGGACAGTTATCACATGTTATCTTATATATACCGCTTTTTTGGTTGTTGTCTTCTTTGGGTTTATTATTGACGAGCATTCTTTCTACTGTTCTATGTGATGTGCTGACAAGGTTCAAATTAAAACCCTTCAACAATGATTTTAGTTTGTTGTTGAGGTTGGAGAAGTAGGGGATGGTTGCGTATGTCGTCTTAATAGCGGTATGTGGGTATATCTTTTTGAGAAGTTTCCTCTTTATTATAGAGGCTAGGATATCATCGACAAACTGTTTTGAGTAACGATTCACAGTTGCTATTTTATATATGTTGTTTAGTTCTTTGTGATAGTTCACTTCAGATAGTGGGATATTGACGAGACGGTTCAGGAGAAAGTGAAAGGCGCTATTAAGACGACATACGCAACCATCCCCTACTTCTCCAACCTCAACAACAAACTAAAATCATTGTTGAAGGGTTTTAATTTGAACCTTGTCAACCTGATGATGACGTAGTGCCGAAATCGATTTTCTTAGAATACAGTTATATAAATAAGTGTGTCTTCCATTTTCTTTCCTAATTCACACTATGGTATAATCCTAGTGTGCATTTCCATGTGATTTTGCATTTGGTCTATTGAGATCAATATTTTTCTTTAAAGATCTTTGCCTTTTACGATTGTTCGGCATTTTTTTGTTGGATGGCCTACCAGCTTGAATACGTTTTGCGCCGCATGATAAACCAAGTCTAATTTTTCTTCGGCTCACTGATGTTGGCTGAACCGAAATGTTCTTTTTTAGTGAGATATTTTTTGATACGTGAATAAAATTGAATAAGTCAGAGGGTGTTATAATTTTGTTTAGAGTTTTATTAAATTTTTTCATAGCATTAACCATATCAACCGTTTTATTTTCATATGCTATTTTACTAATGCGTTCAAAATTTTCTGATAGTTCTGTTACAGCTGCGGAATGTTCTTCACCTAAATTTGTTTCATTGGCATTGTCGACAGTGTTTATTGTTCCTATAGAAAAATTAGCCTGTTGGGTAAAAACATTGCTTTGTTGCTCTGTACTAGTTGGCAAGTCACTTTCTATACCCACATCAAATGCCATATCGTCATAAAATTCTGAGGATATGTTTTCTCCTAGAGCTATTTTTGCTAATTCTTTTCTGTCATCAGTGTTTATTTGCATATAGGTCCTAAAAGTGATTCCAAATTTATTTTGTATGGCACAAAGGTGCTTACAATACCTTCCACCCTGTCCGAAAACACAGTCGCAAAATGCAATATCTACATATGCAGTATAAAACATATGATCATCGGTCTCCGAAGAAACTAAAAAAGTACACTGCGCAAAAGAATTAACGCACATTATGGAAATCTCAAATTTATTCTACAACTGAAGGTGTTCTCAATGATAATTATTTTCATCAGAATTATGCATGCATATGTTATCCACTTTCAAAGTTTTTATTCAATACAGATGTTTTTTCCCAGCAGGAATAAAAAAAGATGAGATTATCAGATTTTGAATGTATTGGCTCCATTCTGAAATCAATTGTTCTCGATCAATTCTAGTGATCAATAGTTTTTCTTTAGTTTGATTTTCTACACTCGATCGCTATGAAACGCGAAACACGCAATTTAACCCAAGAGGAATGTGCCCAA
Organism: Harmonia axyridis; assembly: GCF_914767665.1. NCBI lineage: Eukaryota > Metazoa > Arthropoda > Insecta > Coleoptera > Coccinellidae > Harmonia > Harmonia axyridis. The sequence continues at coordinate 17,729,254 of NC_059506.1, forward strand.
GCGGTAGTTTTACGAGAAGAAGGGTGGACATACACAAGAATTGCAGAAAGGTTTGGAGTTTCCCATACAAGAGTGTCCAGAATGTTGCAGCGATTCAGGGAGACAGGTATGAATGTCCGAAGACCAGGACAGAGTAGACCTCGGGTAACAACTGCCATTCAAGAACGTTACTTGAGAGTTTCTTCGTTGAGATAACGGTTTGCAACCGCTCGCCTCCTTCAAAATCAGCTTGAGCAAACTCATGGGGTGCAAATTAGCACTCAGGCAATAAGAAATCGCCTCAGAGAATATGATTTAAGGCCTCGTGTCGCGGCAAGAGGCCCAGCTCTTACCCCAGCCCATCGAAGGGCGCGTTTGGATTTTGCGAGAGAGCATATCCATTGGGAAGAGGCTTATTGGGATCATTCCTTATGGTATGGCGGTTAATTTTTTTGAATATAATCGTAATAGTTGCGTTGCAATTTTATTACGTTGCCTGGTATCATCGCGTTTCCTTTCCTTCACTTTGTCGAAGCTATTATGCTGACATTTAAAAGTTTTTTTGAAATTATACCTCTGTACGTTTGGAAACGTATACCGCACAATCCAATTTCTCGAAGTTTCCTGGCTGAACCTCTGAATCCATTTTGTGCACCATACATCATAAAACTGTGCATCTTTTTTTATCAGAACAGCCACTTTTTGCTCTAACAAGAGCAGTGAAAGAGCCTTTATTTTTAAAATTATAAACACCGTCTCCACTTAATTTCTTAAGTGATACGAAAATATTGTTTTCGAGAGACATTTTCTTCCTAACCTTCGCAACATCTGCGCCTGTCTAGCGGTCATGCGTAACTGACAAGAGCTCAGAAGGCACGGTGGCTGGTACAAGTTGGTGCGGCCGTGTAAGCAGAGCTCAATGTTGAGTTGGAACGCGGTAAAGAATGCCCCGACAATGGGCGCGTATCCATAATACAATAGTTACTATGTCTGAACACCTTCCTGTGCTGAGTCGTGGTAAGATATGTCTGGGTGGAGAGAGCATTGGTTGAGCCATTTTTTACCGCGTTGCAACACCATGTATGCGTTGCAGCATAGTAAACAATGCCAATACGCTCCCCGGGTCATGTGCCGCACATAGATTGAAAAGGGCAAAATCTATAGTCGCAGTGAACGACTAACTAAAGGCGAGAACAGCACAATGGACCAATGCCGCGTAGTGAAATGAAACCCCATTTGAATCTAATCTGATACCTAAGGTATAGTACCTTAATTTTTAACGAATTCACATCGCGTGCTTCTAGTCTCTTCTCGTGAAAAGTATTTCGGAACCTAATGGCATAAGCACTTCTTTTTTTTTAATGACCCGCCCTTTTTGACTTTGATCGATTCTCCGAGTGGCTTTGGCCAATTCTGTATCGCCGAAACCACTGAAAATCGCACGTGGGCGATAATCTCATGAATATTATCGGAAAAACAAACTCTGCTCCCTCCGAGAAGTTGAAAATTTGCCGGTTCATAATATGCCGAATTAAGGCATGATAGCGTGCCGCTGCAACCAAAAGCCTATAAATTCGGTTTAGCCAGACCGTTATCTGGAATCCGGTTAGTATATGGGGGTTCCTCGAAAGTATTTCGTTTTTGTTGAACCTATCCTTTCTTTGCTTCCAGCCTCTTCATCTGATTCTGAAGAGCCATATATATGACACTGTCTACACTATAATAATTGTAATTTGTCCTTGGTAAGTTTGGCAAATTCACTGAATGCAGAGCCGTATTTAGGTACTATTTTGCCTTTGGCAATATATTAGACAGCGCCCCTATTTTCAAATTTTTTTTTTCATCAATTATATTTTCTTATAGTATTTTTTGTTCATAATTTGTGTCAATTATTTTCGTAAAAGTTTTGAAATAATACAAAAAATTATACATAGTGTATATGAATAGTTGCGAAAAAAAAATTCAGGGAGCTATTCCTAGTCAAAAAATAGGGTGAGTATATATGGCGCTCGAAAAGTTATTTTTAATATGAGAGAAGTTTATTATTGTTTTTTTTGTTACAATTATTTCATATTTATACAAATGAAAATATTTTGACATGCACCTATTGGAAAAAATTTGAGGTCGAAAATGATTCCAACTCAGGCTTATTATCTGTTGATATTTATTATCTCAAAAATCCTGAATTTTAGTTCCTTTTATCACTTTGTCTGAACAGGCCAATTGAAAAGTTTCCGGACACCCATAGTAAAACACATTTTTTTTTTGGCAAAATTCGATTTTATTATTCAACACAGTTGCCTTCGAGGGCGATACGGGGATTATAGCGATCTTCCAATTTTTCGATACCATTTTCGTAGTACGATTTGTCTTTCGCTTTTAAATAGGACTCAGTTTCGGCGATTACTTCTTATTGACGCTAAATTGCTTTCCAGCGAGCATTCTTTCGAGGTTTGAGAACAGAATAAAGTCGCTGTGGGCCAGATCTGGCGTATACGGTGGATGCAGAAGCAATTCGAAGCCCAATTCATGCAATTTTGCCATTGTTTTTATTGGTTTGTGACACGGCGCATTGTCTTGATGAAACAGCACTTTTTTTCTTCAAATGGGGTCGTTTTTTCAACGATTTCACCCTTTAAACGATCCGATAACGCTATATAATAATCGCTGTTGATGGTCTGGTCCTTTTAGAGGTAATCAATGGATATTATACCTTGCACATCCCAGAATACTGAATCCATAACCTTGCCAGCTGACTGTTGTGTTTTTCCCAGCTTTGGGCAGTCCACTCAGCTGACTGTCGGTTGGACTTCGGGATGAAATGATGGAGCCATGTTTTATCCATTGTCACATATCGAAGCAAAAATTCAGGTTTATTGCACTTAAACATCTTCAAACATGCTCAGAATCATTAGCACGTTGTTGCTTTTGATCGATTGTGAGCTCGCGCCTCACCCATTTTGCATACAGCTTTCTCATGCACGAATATTCGTGAATGATATGATGTACGCGTTGAGATGATATCTTCACAATGTCTGCTATCTCGATCAACTTTTCTTTACGGTCATCCAAAATTATTGTGAGAACTTTTTTGATTATTTCGTCGGTGACAGCCCCTTTTGAGCGACCACTGCATTCGAAGTCTTCGGTGCTCATTTCACCACGTTTAAACTTAGCATACCAATCAATGATGATTGATTTTCCTGGCGCAGACCCCGGAAACTCTTCATCAAGCCAAGATTTTGCTTCAACTGTATTTTTTCCCTTCAAAAAGCAATATTTTATCAGCACACGAAATTCTTTTTTTTTCATCTTTTTACAAATAACAAAGGTAGCTACACTCACAACGCAATATCTCATAAACTAATGGTCGGTCTGTTGTCAAATTTTGATACATATCGTTTGAAGTTTGCACTAACTGAAAATCATATGAATTTAATACTAGCACCGCCATCTCTGCATGAGACAGGGGACTTTTCAATTGGCTCAATATGTATCGGTCCACCCAGTTCAACACTCAACAAGTCATGAATAATGTTTCTAATTGAACCGAAATGATCTAATTACCTTTCAAACCCAATAACCAACATTCTTCCTCCAACAAAACTACCCCTCGAAAGATAGAATCGAAAATAAGAAAGATCGATTTCCTTCCTAATCACTTTTGACATTCCAATCATATAATTATCGCTTTTTATAATGAAATAACAACATATTGCATGCGAATCGTCCATGCAACTACCTTGTAAAATAAGAAAACGTTTCGAAACTTATTATCCCATAAATAACCTTCTTTACGCATGCTGCGCATGCCACCCCATTCTTCGACCGCTATTTTTTTTAATTGCAACAAACCGCTCTAATAAATATTTCCGCTGAACTTTACCCGATGGCGATATTCGAGGATTATCGTTCTACAGGATCTCATTAGGGAGCATTTGTAATAAATGTAAATTCAAGTCGGTTGCGATTATTGGTTAGATTCGTCCTTAAAATGACCAGAGCCGTATCTAGGGCGTGACAAAGGTGGCACTTAGGGAATCCAATCCCGCATCAAAATATCAATCCCGCAAATCCGCGGGATGAAAATTATCAATCCCGCGGATCCGCAAGAATACGGGATTGTTAACAATGTTCATAACTGATTATTTCATGGCAACAGCTGTCAAGTTTTGCCGCTGGTAAACTCGAAAAATCTGCCGACAAGTGCTGTTTTTCCAGCTAGAAACCATTTGTTATTCAAAATTGAACGTTTGTGATTGGTGGAAATTATGTCGAGGGTCGGAGTTTGCAAGTATGTACCCGTACTCCTATTCTGACTACATTGAAAACGGGTAATTCAATGTCTTAATAACTGACCGCCTTTTTATATCTCTAAAATAATATAGTCTTGATTCTTAAAAACAACATGAGGTTGATTCGCTCCGCTGAGTTTATCAATATTCCCTGCATTAAAAATCTCCAAACCGTCTTTACTAAGCCGCCTGTCCAATAAATAAAACATGGCAGCCCAACCAATATAAGCAGCACTGCCTATTACCCTAATTGGAAGCGGGATGAAATGTATTTCACAAAGACGAAAAACAACATTATCTTCGCTTTCAAATTAAGTGGGAGTTGTTTACACATTCAACATATGGAAAATTCCTACGATTTTGTTATGCGGAACTAGTTACTGTTAAATGCAAAATGTTTTCAGCGGAACACATGTTTTAATCCCTTTTAGTTTTCAAAGCTTTACATGCCCTACCGCCCTTTGTAACTTGTATGCCGTGACTTATGAGTGGTTTATTGCTTTCTGGGACGTTTTGGAAGACGTTTGCGCTCTTATTTTCTGATATGCAATTTTAATATTGAATCCCGAAGATCCCGCATAGAAAATCCCGCAATTTTGATCCCGCATTTGCGGGATTGGATTCCCTAGTGGCTCTTGCCACGGGTGCAAGGTCTGCAAGGGCGTCCAAAAATATCAAAAATATCGCAGCACCACTCGATATAATTGGAAAGATCACAACTCGGTTTTCATGTATATGTATATACGCCTCTCAATAAGCGATGCCAAGGAATCTGGGAATATTTAAATTATTGGTAGCTTTCCCTAGAATTTGCGTAATAGACCTAAAATATTTACATCATCAAAAATTTAACTTTAAGGCAAAAAATAATATAAATATGGCGATGTTCAAGCGTGACGTAATCTAGTCATAAATATTTCTGTCGGGCGTCGGCATGTTCAAAGGTGCCGCATTCTGATCATAAATATTAGTGTCGCACATCGGCATGTGTGCTTACCCCTATTTTAGCGAATTTTTTACGCTTCAAGTTTGTCTATATTTCGTCGACAAACTGTACCATCTATTTTTGTGTGAATCTCGGCTACTTTTCTTTCATACAATTTTTTAACGATCTGTTTCTTAGATCTCCAAAAGTTGTCTCTTTTTATGTACCTATATGAAATGTGTATTTCAATGGTTTCAATGAAAATGAGAACATACCTATATACATGGTGTTCATGAACAGTTGCAAAAACAATAGGGGTTGATTCCTTGTCACTAAGTTACAGCCCCCTAAATATGGCGCCCGAAAAGTAGTTTTCAATTTTTTGTTTGAAAACCAAAAAATTCACAAAAATGAAATTAAGCTGACATTTTATGCTGGCGAGAAGGTCCGCATAAAACGTGGTGTTCCCCTTTAATTTCAAGGTGTAGATAATGCCACCCCTCAAATTTGTTTCGCAATAACTTTTTTTTCATATTTTACAATAAGAAAATAAATTTTGGATAGACTGATCCATCCTTAACAAATAAAATCTCTTGTAATTTTTTGCTAAAATTCAAGGTTTTAAGAATAAAAATATCAACAGATAATAAGCCTGAGTTGGAATTATTTTCGACCTCAATTTTTTTCCAATAGGCGCATGTCAAAATATTTTCATTAGTATAAATATGAAATAAAAAAAAGCAATTATCAACTTCTCACATATTACAAAATACTTTTCGGGCGCCATATATAGGCTGTAATCAAGCGGGGGGAGGCTCAAAAAAAAAGTTTGTATGAAAAACCCACCCTATTTTTTGACAAGGAATCGCTCCCTGAATTTTTTTTCGCAACTATTCATTTACACCCTGTATAAATTTGTGTATTATTTTGAAGCTTTAACGAAAATAATTGACACAAAGTATGTACAAAAAATACTATAAGAAAATATAATTGATGAAAGAAAAAATTTGAAAATAAGGGGCGCTGTCTAATATATTGCCACAGGCGCAATAGTACCTAGATACGACTCTGAAAATAACCCTTGAGCATTGCTGATAATTTTGCCTACATACGCTTTGGGTCTATTTATTAGCTGAGCTGATGGATGTAATCAAAGCTGCATATTTTCATAGTACGCAATGCTGTTCTTGAATATTAAACATGTTTCTTGCGGTTTTTGAATAATTATTTTACGCCATAATGATATATTTGATAACGTTTGATATGGGGGTGTGATCTGGGCGTATATGTTTGACTAATGCGGCTCTATTTTTATGGTAAATGATAAACTTAGGCATTATACACTAGTGGAATGAATTGAAGGATCAAAATAAATTTCGAAATTTTTAGCGGTTTTTCAAATGGCTGTATTTTCGATAACAATGGTTGTATCTCAATTTGAAAAAAAACTTTTCGAAGCTTGAAGTTTATAGCAACGTGATCCTTCAATTTTTTGAAAATTCGATCGAATTAAACAGAAAAACCGCTCCATGGATTGAATTGAAATTCTCTGGGATTTTTGTGGTGATATTGAACTGTAAAACGCATACTTAACATTGATGGTTTTTTCGATATTTTCAATTCAGCGCTTGATTATCCAAAAAAAGCCTCCGAAAGCCCTTTTTTTATCAACTTTTCAAATTAATGTAGACAACGAAAAGAAATTTTTTCCGAAAATCCAATAGCTACTTCTTGTAGAGAATTCATTCAAGGTTTTAAAACATCCCTTGAATTTTCTGTGCAATCATTGATTGGCAGGCCCGGTCTGGCTCCACTGGGGGCCATCGGCTAGATGCTGATTTGGGGCCCCCCTTCAGGAAATAAAACGAGAAGCTATCACGTCAGCCAAAACGTGCTCTTGAATAATTTTAAATTATGGTTGTTGAGGTTTGAATGAATCTCAAAGTATTCTGCCTCCAGCAGCAAATTTAGATTAATTTATTATTGTATCTCTAATTGAAAGAACAAGATTATGCATTCAGTACTCCTTGAAAGTGGTTATAATTGAAGTAGAATGAGAGTTCAATGAGAGACCAATGACGTAACTACGAACATAAAAATGAAAAACACAAGACAAAAAAAAAGTACAATTAGAAAGTGAACTTTAAGGTAACAACTAGGTATATTGATACTAAAAAGTAAAATAGGGCCTAAAATAATAATGAAATAAAAGTATAAAATAAATCATTATATGAAGTAGGTCAAAATGAATGCTGTTGTTAACAATATAAATACAAAAAAAATTTTTAGCACAGTGCTAGTTGAGTAATTAATGATTTTACTAACTATCCTTTCAGTCTTTGGTAAGTTCTTCACAACTCCTGCCCATGACATTAATTATGTCATCTTTGTCCAAGTCAAAAAATAAATCTCTTTCCATATTCATAAAAACTAGTATAGAAGTAAGGTTTTGGCTTGAACTAGACCTAAGACGATTCTTGATTATTTTTAACTCAAAAAATATTCTTTCACAGGTAACCTGTATACAAAATATCGTATTTATAAGATACATACAAGTGAATGAATAAGCCCGATCCAAAGAAATCAAAAAGAACTGAAAATACGCATGACGAACACTTGACAATTGCTTTACTGTCATTACGTAGACCACGAAAAGTTGCTTCTTCTGATTTAGGTTCTGAATCAATTTGACAGTAATCTAAATTTCCTTCTGCTTTGTTTAACATTTCGACTGGGATTTGTTCATCTGGAGTATTTTCGATTTTCATGAAACTTTTGAACTGATTGCGAATTATTTATGTTAATAATCAACGTCTTCAAACTTTGCAGGCTTGAAATACAAGAGAAGACTACAGTTGGAATATCTTCGAGCTTATTTCATTGAACTTTCTTGGTTGTAACCAAGACAGGTCCTCTAAAATTTCTCTATTTGGACAAAAACTTTCTTCAATGCTGGTTCTAACACATCGAAAAATACTGACTTGTAATTATTTTTGTTGAGATTTTAGGAGAATCATCTTTTGATTTTTCCCAGATATCTGTTTTTTCTTTGAAATTCTTCTTTCCGTGAAATGCAATTTTATTTCCATATCAATATTCCGATTCTTCCGATATTCTTCCGATTTACAATTAATAGCAGACTCTTGGCGCATACTCTTTTATTTTCGTGTATACAACTTCAAAATGTTTATCATTTCTTTTTTCATTAATTAGTTTAAGCAGTGATTGAAATGAATTCCAAGCAACAGCGTAGTTCAATGTTTTAGTTTGCAAATATTTTGAACCAGGAGTTATAACAAGAACCAAATGTAAAACGATTGAAATAAATGAGTTTCTAATTTTTGATCATTGATTTGCCAAATTTCTGGCCATATGTCTGGATTTACAATCAAACTGACCATCATGTTTTTTTAATACGGTTTACTGACGTCAATTATTAATCTTTGGCAGTTTTCTTCAACACACTTTCATCAATTATCGAAAATAGAGCCTTAGAGTCTTTTGCAGTCTATAAAGTTTGTATGAAAAACTGCAGATTCTTCCACCAATCCAAACAAGTTTTCTGTCTCTAGTAGTAGTAACTTTACTGCTGAATCAGCTACTAGGTTCAAGACGTGATAGATACGTCATATTTTCATTCAGCTTTTTAAGGTGAGCCTGTAAACCGTTATAATACTCTTTCATGTTATTTTTTCCATCGAATGAACATGAAACGATATTTGATTCCAGAATTCCGTACTTGGTTAATTCTGGAGGTACACGTTTTTACAATGCAGGACCACTCGAGTCTTCAACTACAGTAATTTCTAGAAGCCTTGCATAATCTTTTCATCGAATGACATATCGTACGAAAATAGCCAATTGGTATATAAGTGCTTCCTGTATCTTGGGTAGAGTCTACCATAACGTTATGAATAATGCTATCGTGGAAGCCTTTCAAAATTATATTGCGTTTTATCGAAGCAATTGTTTTTATCAACTTGTTCAAATAAAAGTTTTGACAAAAATATCAATACAGAACCTTGCCCATAATGTCTATTCGTTGTTCATTTTAAAACGTTTAGATGAAATAAAATTGTCAAAAAAACATATTTTCAAAAATTTGTTTAGTTTAGTTTGGTTCAGCTGGGGGCTCCCTTGGGCCGGGGCCCTCGGCGATCGCCGACCTGCCGACCTGGCCAGACCGGGCCTGTTGATTGGTGAGATATTGATGGTTAAAGACAAAAAGGTCCTTTTCAATTCAAAGTTCGATATTTCAACGAGAAGTGCTCGCATTGACATTTTGAAGAAAGGACATTGAAGCTGAATGAACAAGTTATCTCATCCATATAGTGATAAGGTTGGAAAAAAATATTCCAAGACTGTATGACAAAAATGAAAACTGAAAAAATTTCGCAGAAAAATATCTTTCTACTTCGACGACACCGACAAGAATAATTCTCCTTTTCTGAAATACCTCACTAGTAATGTCGGTTGGAAGGGGAAAATTTCGAGTCTCAAAATCGGCGGTGTGCCTATGAAAAATAAACGACAACATGTAAAAAAGAACATTTTGAAGAGATAACGTCTATAGCGGTGTCGCCTATACATAGGCTGATATATTAAATTGCATCGTTATATTTTCATGAAATAAGTAAATCAGAAATTATTTCAAATGAATTTTCCTGAACTGGACGAAAAATACCTTCATTGCTTTCGATTGAAATTTTATTTTCACCTACTCAAGTGACTGGTAGAATAATGATGGCATTCTAAACCTGGGGCAAATTATACTGGGTGACTCTAGTAAAATAATTATTGGATTCTGAACCTGGGGCAAATTATAACGGGTGATTCTAATAAAATAATTATTGAATTCTGAACCTGGGGCAAATTATACCGGGTGATTCTAGTAACGAATTTCATTTCGTTACAGGGTGCAACGTCTGGAGAATACGGCGGGTGGGGTAGGACATCTCATTTCAACGTGTAAAATCACTTTATCATGTATCCCATTTTAATGCGGCAGTTTGTCTTTCAATGCTCGCCTCAAACGCATTAATTGCGTTCCATAACGATCCCTTTGATCGTCTCAGTACGTTTAAACAACTCATAATACATTACGTAGAGCAGGTCCCACCAAATACTGAGCATGATCTTGGAACCGTGAATATTTCGTTTGGCCGTCGACGTGGAAGCATGGCCGGAATATCCCCATGATTTTCTGCACTTGGTTTTATCGTAATGAACCCATTTTTCGTCTCCAGTCACAATGCAATGCAGAAATCCTTTCCGTCTTTGCCTTGCAATTTGCCTGATCTTGCCAATTCTTGTTGCGTTTAACACGAGTCTTGATCAATGCTTCCGATACTGCATCTTCGGAAACCTTCTCTTGTCTGGTCTTCGACGTCAAAATTACCGTGTTTGAAGCGTTGAAACTACTCTTGGCAAGTTCTTTCACTAATAGTGGCCTCACCATAGGTATTTGAGAGTATTCGATGAGCCCCATCCGCAAATTTCTTCATATTGAAGCAGAAAATTGAAACCTCCCGCAAATGACGAGAATTTGGCTCGTAATCTTACATGTTTAATAATATAATAATAATAATAAATTGCCTTTATTGAAGAAAAGAAAAATACATAATGAGAGCCGAAGTTTAGCATAGCTACTTTCACTTAACCTCTCTAAAATAAATCGAGAATAACTTTATGATGCAGACACAAATCGACTAAGATTTCGATGGCGTAAAGTTAACAAATACCTACACTTGTGAATTTTTCGAGATTTCCACGAATGAGCCTGTAAAATATGTTCAGCCAAGTTGATATTTGGTATTTTTCATTTTCAATAGCTAGAGAATAACATATTCGAAACACATCGATTTGTAAGCCGTCTAAGGGGTAGTTCACACTTGTGAATTTTTCGAAATTTCCACGAATGACCCAGTAAAAAATATTTAGCCAAGTTGATATTTGGTATTGTTGCTATTCAGTAGCTACAGAATTATGTATCCGAAGGACATCGATTTGCATGCCATCTAAGGGGTATTTTACACTTGTGAATTGATTGATGTTTTGACCATTCAAATAACGAACCCTTAAAAAATAATCCGCAATCCACCATTTTGAAAACCAGGAGTTGGGTATTAAAGTGAGGAATCTATATTAATAGTCGAAAGTCGATAATACAGCACCCACATATATATCAGATGAGTTAAATCAGAAAAATAATTTACTTTTTTCAAATGAATGGAGCCAAGAAAACTCCCCAAATCACTGAACGAAACGAGTACCTAGGTACGTAAATACAACGAAAAAGTACGTTGGGTCAATTAATTTATTCATCAAAATAAAGCCAGTGGACGCGCTCATTAGGCCAACGAATTATCGTACATTGGGAGTATGTACCGAATGTGCGTAAATATTATTACTATGACACATCACGGCAACGTATGATAATTCATCGACTGAATGAATCAGTTTCGTTGTCGCAATGAAATTTGTTCATTGGATTAACGAACGTTTTACTTTAACTCAACGTACGAATTCGTTGAATCAATGTACGATATTTATTATTAGAAAGAACGAGTTTGTTGGCCCAATGAATGAGTTTCGTTTTCAGAATGAAATTTGTTCATTGTATTAACTAACTTGGTACGTTAATTCAACGTACGTATTCATTGAATCAATACGGTTTTGCAAGAAGTTTCAAAGTTTCATACCTCTTTTATTTTGAATAAAATGATTGGTTTATGATTTTATCCAAAATATAAGTAGTAGGAATCTTTGACGGCGATTTCCTAGACTTCTCGCAAAACAGAATTATGATAGTAGATAGTTTCATTGATTCAATGAAAATTCAAACTTTTTTAATTTTGGATTTGTGGAAACATAACAAAACATCGTTTAAAGATATTTATTAAATAATTTATACTATACATCGTATAAAATAAACCCCCATAAAACATAAAACAACAAAAAATTCAACTCATAATTTTTTTTATATGTATAATATATAACAAAACTTACAAAACATAATATTATATTTATATTTTGTACACTTTTATTTCTTCTATGGAATTCGAATCTTCTGCCATCAAAATATACAAACAATTCATTTATAAATTTTATATCATCTCCGATGCAATGCCTTTTATAAATGAATGTATGGGGATATTCATTTTGTTTTCCAATATTCTATATGATCTTCCACTTCCTGAATCTACCTTCCAACAAATAGGAACGATCCCTGAGAATCTTGAGTTGTATATTTGGTTGTGTTTTTTGTCCAGTAATAGCATCCATCGCATCAAATAAGCCAACAAGCTCCAAACAATTAAACAGAAACTCAAAGAAAGTATGTATCAGTATCTTTTGTCGATGACATTTTCAATTTGAATTTCGTAAATCAGAATATTACTGAATATACCATTACCAATTTCGGTTTTGCGCAGCCGCCCGGAATATAAAAAATTCCTGAATAGACTATACATACAACTTATTTCAACTCAGTTTACTCATTCGTATCTGTACTTATTGAAATAATATTGTAAATATATTCTGAATTTTTCAGCACGTCATCCTGGAAGATAATGAAAAAAGTATAAGGAATCAAAGTAGTAGGAGAGGAAATGATAAGCAGTATTCTTTCGATGTTGTCTTCGGAGAAGAATCAACACAGGAGGGGGTTTACGAAGTTACAACGAGCAGCTTGGTCAAAGATGTATTGAACGGGTAAGTATTTCCAAGCTACAAATTTCAACATTGGTTACGAAACACGCCCTTTTAATTGAAGTGACTCTTTGCTTGACCGAGAGATGGTGTCGTGGGCTGCGCATTTCTCGGAACACCGGCACGGCTGGTTTAGAGTCTAGAGCGCAGAACACTAAATATATAAGAAGTCCTGACGCCGTACTTATATCAAGGCAACGATGTGGCTGATATTTTGTCCGCCATATTTGAGTGATCTACACGGCGGAAAATTTGAATATGAAGGCATGGCAATTCATTGAAATTGTTGGAATATTTTAAGAATTTATTTTAGGTTATGTTGCTATAATTTCGAATTAAAACAAAACATATCATTCAAAAGTTTTTTTCATCAAAGGCAATTCACATATTCGCTTGAAATAGTAATTATTTATAAGAATTAATACATAATATACATTATTTGGGAGATTTACACTATATATGACTGAAAAAAAAATACCTATTTATACCTATTTTATAAAACTCTATCTGATGAACAACTGAATTGATACATTTCTGAAGCAATTTTCAAATTTTCACACAAAGATAAAAAATCTTCAGTTGGTTTAATCTATCTTCCTACGTTATAGTGCTCATTTCGTAATTCACTTTAATTTTCACAGGTCTTCTTTGGTACTATATTTTCAGCTCATTTGGAGGTTGTAGGTGGATATGAAAAAACATATTATAAATAGCGATCAATTAGTAGGTAATTCATTTTACTTTGATATGATAATTCTGGATCACGTAGATGGTTATTGTTAGAATCATCAATATTTTCCATACAAGAAACATTTTGGGAAGTTCTGGAATCATAGGTATGATGATGATAAATTTGATATTTCAGTAAAGGCCGAGGAACATAATTTAAGAGTCTGTTTACACCACACTGCTTGGGAAGCAGAGGGGTCGCAACGTAAAGGGGCAAGAGCGGGTGGGTGTCGACTATCGTGGTAAAAATATCGTGAACGTATTAGGCCCTCAGCCCAGAGAGAATGAATTTGTAACGCATTGGGATGATCTCGTTTCTTTCTCGTGTTCTACTAGTGCGTGTTGGAATTTGCGGCCGCATTTTTGACATTTTGATGAAATGAAATGATTGTCAAATAGTCACCTATGGTTATGGTTGTAAAGACGGTTTCTTTATAATAAGAGCTAAGAGTTGAGAAATACGAACTCTTTTTTAGGTTTCGAAAAAGACTCTCTACTTTCCATAATTACTTGATATCGAATTGAGAATCCAAATACGCTTTGATATACCATTATCCTCATTTCTTGAATTGTAAAAATCCTTATGAATTAAATGGCGTGAATTTTGAAATATCTAATCCAAAATTTCATTGGGAATGTTGATGAACTCATTTTACCGTTTCTGAGAAAATCAAGACCGAATTAGTCAAGAAAACGCCTGAATTTGCGCCCCGTGAACGGACTCTTAACTTTAATCTAGTAGGTTTTAAGGATTATTTTAATCACAAGTAAGGATTTCAGATATATTAGAACATTGAAATACAATATGAGGAGAAACCCAGTCTTATTATGTTCTAAATTTAGTTTCTCATGGATTACCTGACCTTACATTACCTGAAAACTAAAACAGAACTTGTAATAATCGACAATAAAAACTACTTTATCTGTTCATTGCCACTTTACAAGCATTACAATTACATTTAATTGTTGGTTATAAAATCAAATACATATTGCAAAACTCGAACGCTGATTGGCTTATTGAGAGAATAAAATTTTTACATCTAAGAATTTCGTTCAGTCTTCAATGATACAAACTTCATCAAATTTTGCATGAACATTTGAAATGCTCTTTTACAACGAAGTTATGTTTTTTTCTATTATAAAGAAATAAAATTTTAACTGGGCATAATTTCAGAACTATAGAACGAATTTCGGCTAACAACGAACAGCTATTTGCACTCTGAACCTACCCAGAAAATTTCAAGTATCTAGCACATTCTATTCGAATTATTGTGTAAACGGTGGATGAACAGACATAATTTTGGCCCCGAATTCTTCATAAGTGTGTCCAATCCAATCGTTTAAGACCATCGGCGGCTCAAATTCGAGCATCGAAAAGGCATTTGGGCAAAATGTATCGCTGTTTCCCTACTACCTGGTACTTACTCATATCATGCAAATAAGTATTCCGGATGGATCTAGAGAAGCTTTTTTCACATATTGTATCATTTCATTAGACAATTTTTTTTTCGGATATTTCGTTCCTTATTATGGTTCCTACTCAGTTAATTTCTCTTATTTGAATAGGAAAATGAGATACCCAGCGGATGAAACATTGGTTTTTTGAAAGAAGATATCTTTCACACTTGAATATTGGCCAAGAACCATGTTTAGACTCATTTGACTTAGAAATTTTTGCTTTAGGACGAAGATTCCAATTCAAACTTCAATTTTTCGTAGCCAGAATCGTAAAGATGTTGCGTGGCTTTCATGGATATGATACCATCTTCTGACTCTTTATCTATTTTTTCTATAATAATTCTGATGAATAATAACAATAAATGTGGGTAATTATCAAAAGTAGGATCAATATAATTTAGTATATAATTTCTCAAGCCCTTTGGTTACTTTCATTGATCTTGAGACAAATTAAAAAGTGAAAAATGTCTTTTCTCCAAAAACTAATGTTCAACTCACTTCCATTTGCTTTTTCGCTTCTTTAAACCAAAATAAATAGGTGTTGAAAACTGGAGGAATTCTTTATTTATCTTACAGAGCCCTAGGAGAGTCGAGATCTACGACATAAAACCTAAAAACATCTTCCAAAAATGCACCTTTGAACTAAGCTGAAAACTCTACTGGCATAAAAATGGAATTATGGAAATGAAGCAATCCTGAATGTGGTCGAAATGGAATACTAATTTGCAATGTATTCCATTACACTAGAAATTACCACTCGACGAACCACATAATTGAATTGATGTTGAATTTTTCATAGGTAGTTCTGAAGGTTACAAGAAGTGTTAATGAAAAATATCGATTAGGAATAATAGGAATAAGGAATTATAATTATATGTTATTTACCTTCGCATTTGAATTGATGAAAACGGAATAAGTTATCTGAAATTAAATGTATTTCAGCGTTCAATTCGAGGGTTGAAATTATACGTGTAGAATAATATGAATCGAGCTTTTCTCATAAAGTTGTTCATGGTAGTAATTCTCTTTTTCGCATAGTATGAATCATCTCCGAAGAGCATACTAGAAAACAGTAGGGAGAGCGGTGCTGGAAGTTCCCGGGGTAAGGCGTTCCGATGGAAATAACTTTGTAACGAAAAAAAAGGAAGATATGCAAAATATGTTTCTAAAGCACCAAGTGGAGCGCCAATTTGGCAGTAATTTTTATTACTCTGGTGACGGTGGTTGAGTGGCTGTGTGCACGTGCTCTCGAAACGTCACGTAAGTGTCAGTTTTCATGTTTGAACTATTTGGTCTATCTTTGTTGAACCTATTAATGCGTAAATTTCCTAAATTCAAGTTACATAAGTAAGAAATCTTATTGCTTTAGTATTGTTTCAATTGATTTTGTTAGTTTGTCAGTATGTCAATGTTCGTATATTAAAGTAATTTGGGGTCATAAGTTCCTTTCTGGCGGGGCTGGTTCTTCCGCGGAAAAACTGAACCCAATCGAATTTCAATCGTATTTAAAATTTTCATGACACATTTTTTCTTCATTCTAAGGATGCGAAACTACAAGACAGAGAGAGATAAGACCTCCTAGACAATTGTTACGTCAAGATTCCCCTGCTGTTACCAACGACGGAAAATCTGTTAAAACTGTGGCAAGAGAAATTGAATTTTCCGCATGACCTTATATTGACTTTTAGAAAGATACAAGAAAAGTAGATGGTAAAAGCAAGGAGAAAAGTGAAGAAAAATATCAGGATTAGGAAAGAGCAAAACGCAAGATACCGAGAATGATATAAGTTCTAAAAATATTCCAACAATTTCAATGAATTGCCATGCCTTCATATTTAAATTTTCCCGCCGTGTAGATCACTCAGAGAAGGCGGACAAAATATCAGCCATATTGTTGCCTTGATTTAGTACGGCGTTAGCACTTCTTATATATTTAGTGTTCTGTGGTTGTCAGGATATGATTCTACCTGGGGAAATTGTTCATTTTCCTGGTTAGTGGCAGTTACAGCTTAATCGCAGTTATCTCCAGTATCAATAAGTTGGCAGCATCGTATTTTCGAATGTCAAGAATTATTACTCAACTCAATGGAATAATGTCCACTTTGACTAATTTCCCGTATCAGATTTCTAGAATTAGGAATGACTAACTCCGGAACCGCACATTAACCACCTTTATTTTAGGAATCTATTTGAATGTCGAGGTCCAAAAAGGTTTTTCTTTTTCTAATTGTCTTCTAGTTTCATCCCTACCGAATAGTTTTTGTTTGAGTGAACCGGAAATTTGAAAATAATTGAAATTTGAAAATCATTGAAATTATTATTCAGAATGAAAAATACGTTAAATGCAGACGAGCAGGCGAGACTTGTGTAAACCGATCTTATCTTGGAAGCAGGATATATTCTTTATGGATTATTGCTTTTCATTATTTATTGTCTCACTGCGTTGGTAAAATCGATATATTTTTCACTGATAAGAAAAAATAAACTAAATCTTGACTTATCTGAGTTCGATACATGCGAAGAACCGTTATGGTCGTTCTCAGATGACAGAGGAAAAAGTTCGTTAGGCAAAATCGAAGTATAGTTCTAGCTGAGACAGCAGAAAAATCTAGCTTGAGTTGAGGTTGAAGGTGAGGTCTGTTGACGAAAAATGAAGAAGGATAAACATTTTTTAACCAATGATCTAAATTGGCATGGTATCTTGGGCAATTTTTGGGGCGGTCTTTGATGAGTACGAGGTTACGATTTTGTTGAGGTTTAAGGAGGAAGTTAGTATCGCTTAGGGTCTCTTATTGAGAAGGGTTGAGAAGTCGAACGTCGGTCGGTCGCAAAACCGGACTTAGAGCAAAACAATTTCTTTTTCAAGATCAGAGTAATATTTAATAAAGATAAGTTAAATAGAACGGTAAATTGGTAGATGAGGGAGTTTTAGGGATTTAAAGTATTCAAGAAAAGGAATTGTTTTGGCTCTGAGAAAGGAAGAGTTAGGTCAGAAATAGAAAAGCAATGATTTAATTTTTGATGAAGTTAAGATTCATTTTTTTTGGGATAAAGTTTTAAAATTTGTTTTGGTATGAATTAGATGAGTTCGGAGTGCGCGAATCGGGAGTGGAGTTATTAAAAAGGAATTACAAGTTTCGAGTGAAAAGTTTAAAAAAATCAAAACTATGTAATATGTATAGGCAGGGCCTATTTACTTATCTAGCACCGCGGGATAAGGGCAAGTTAACAATATTTCGGCTATTCATTTATTTTTTTTTGATGATTTTTTAATACTTATTTGATGAAGATAAGTTTATTTGAGTTGTCCCGATTCTCCCAAATTCAAAGTTGAGTAGACAATTTTGGTTATTTTTTTTGTTTTGTATGCATAATAGATTATTTAAGACATTTTTTTTTAATCATAAAGTTTTGGCCGTTGAGTCAAATATATAAAAATTTCGTAAAATATTGTAATTTTGGATATTTTTTTTCTCTTTATTATATTTTATTTTAAAATTTTAATCGACTTTTATCAACCCAGAAAACTAATCCTGTCCCTAGGGAAAGAAAGTCAACTAAAAAGACCTGTCCACATAACATCTTTTTTAATTTACATAATTATTCATTCCCCGAGACCTCTGGAAAGCCACTCTTCTGGGGTTGAAAGAACATCTCAACCGGAGATAAGTGAACGTTGGTCAACATTCTCGGACCAATCCGTTCATGACATATTTACGGATTTTATGCACGCATGCACAGAAGTTTTTGTAGAAGCTCATAAAACAAACCGTTTAGAATTAGTTATGGGCAATTCGTACAAACAAATAAATATGAAACTTGAATATGCTCTTGATGTGATCTAATGGGAAATGAATAAATTTAACTGCAGGGAAATAACATAAGAAACCACATGTTTGTAGGGTGTAGGTAATTACCTATTTTATGGAATGTTAGAGTCATTTTATGAGCCAAAGGAACTGACGTGAATGGTAATATCCCAGTCTTTGAAATCAAGGTCAAATAATATAATTACATTCCTTCAAAATAAAGTGTTTTTCAATAAGAGCAAATAGGAATTGTGTATCTATCGGGTAGAAAGTCACTCAAGGATCTCAGTTAAGTTCTTTATTAAATTTAGCAAAACTTTGGATCATTCAAATGCCTATCTTCAGTGCAAACAAGGGCCATGTGATTCTATCCGATACATAATTCCTTTGTTCAATTACAAAGTCGATATTCCTTTCAATGAGAGGTTTCATGTTGATATTGAAAAAAGAAACGAGTTGGTATTTTTCAAGAGTAATCAATAGATGTTTATTTCATTGTAAAGAGGAAGGTATGACATTAACGATGAAAAACGATATCATTCAAAAAGCCACGGCTTAGGTTGCTGCACCATATTTCATGAAATTTTCCATGACCAATTCGGACATTTGCAGTTGTATGACCTCGAGCACTTCACGAATTATATCTCTAAATATCATAAATCCATTGGGGAGCAATGGCATGGGCCTTATATTTTCATTTATTTCACATGGCTCCAAAAAAAAAGTCTGAAGGTATTAAATCACAAGATCTCAGTTGCCAATTGTGATAACCTATTCGAGAAATAACAAGGCCTGTAAACTTTTCTTGCAAAACTGCGATTGTTTCGTTGCTTGTGTGGTACGTAGCCTCTTGTTAAAAATAAACGTCGTCTACATCAATATCCTCAATTCCGGCCATAAAAAATCTTTAATTAAAGCTCGGTAGCGTAACAGTTACACCAGCTTCATTTTCGTTTTAACAAACACTACTGGCAATAACAATATTCGGTTTCGATTCTTCACATCACTAATCCAATAGCTCCAATTTTTCCAACAGTTTCACTATTGCCAACCGAGAAGATGTTTCACGACGATCTAAAAGTGCTTCAGTTTTGTGAACTGTGACTTTTTAGTCAATGCCTTGTTGAAATATATCGTTCCATTTTTAGTGATGGCTTGTTTTTACTTGTCGAATGTCAAAAGATGACAGCTTCAAATGTGATAGCTTCCCATATACCGGGCCATTCAAAATGAAATCTCTTATTGGATATTATATTTATTTTCAAAGCTCACAATAATTTAATCCGCATATATTGATATCCTTCAAAAAACATTTGTTTTTTTCAGATATAATGCTACGGTATTCGCTTATGGCGCAACAGGAGCTGGTAAAACGCACACCATGGTTGGTTATCCTGATAAACCAGGAATAATGGTGAGAGCTCTAAATGACCTTTTCGAAGCAGTGAAAGAAAAAGAGGATGAATTTACGGTGAGTAATTATAATTAAATTCATGACACATACAGGGTGTCCCATAAGTGGCACGTCACAGTGACACCGGAGGTAGGTCAGCTAAAGAGGGACCTAACCAGCCTAACATGACCCCAGTAAAAGTTGCATGGTTTTCGAGTTATTACCAAATTACGTTTTTTAGTGAATTTTCACCTTTTTTAACATTGTCAGGGTCAGAATTCTGCTGGAAAGCTCTCGAAGCTTATTTTTTTTGTTGTAATGGAATCTTAGATAGTTATTTAAGATGACATGAGTATGATTCTGTCAAAAAGTTATGTGGATTTCCGTAAATTAATGGATAAATCTTGATTTCAATTGCTAGCAAAACGAGAACTTCGACTTTGGACACCTGCTGTGAAAAAAAAATCCTCGAAACAAAACGAGCAAGTAACATCAAAAAATTGGGCATTTTAGACAGATTTAGAAATGGTACTATACACGAATCTTATGCCCATAAAACTAGGTATTTTCATCATTTTACCGATGCCCTACTTAACTAAGTTGAAACTAGGAACCCCGCTATCAGGTAATTTTGCCGCTTGCTATGACATTACATTTGATACCGGGCTTTGTTATTATTTGTTAAAGTCACAATAGGGAAAAAGATGGATTAGGGGAAGCGAAAAAGGAATGTTATTGAAAAAAAAGGTAAATTAATTAAAAACAGACTTAACTTTCAATTATTTATTTAATTCTTAAATCTAACTTACAGTAAATGTTCAAACTGTTTCCCTCGGACTCTAATGCATAAATGACACCGTTTTATAAAATTACGATTCAATTTTCTTAAACTAATTTCCGATATGGTCCGGGCTGCGTCGAATACGCGTTCACGCAATTCTTCCTCTCTTCTTATTGGTTTTGCATACACTTTGTCCTTAAAACATCCCCAATAAAAAAAATCCGGTGTCATTTATGCATTAGAGTCCGAGGGAAACAGTTTGAACATTTACTGTAAGTTAGATTTAAGAATTAAATAAATAATCGAAAGTTAAGTCTGTTTTTAATTAATTTACCTTTTTTTTCAATAATATTCCTTTTTCGCTTCCCCTAATCCATCTTTTTCCCTATTGTGACTTTAACAAATAATAACAAAGCCCGGTATCAAATGTAATGTCATAGCAAGCGGCAAAATTACCTGATAGCGGGGTTCCTAGTTTCAACTTAGTTGAGTAGGGCATCGGTAAAATGATGAAAATACCTAGTTTTATGGGCATAAGATTCGTGTATTGTACCATTTCTAAATCTGTCTAAAATGCCCAATTTTTTGATGTTACTTGCTCGTTTTGTTTCAAGGATTTTTTTTTCACAGCAGGTGTCCAAAGTCGAAGTTCTCGTTTTGCTAGCAATTGAAATCAAGATTTATCCATTAATTTACGGAAATCCACATAACTTTTTGACAGAATCATACTCATGTCATCTTAAATAACTATTTAAGATTTCATTACAACAGAAAAAATAAGCTTCGAGAGCTTTCCAGCAGAATTCTGACCCTGACAATGTTAAAAAAGGTGAAAATTCACTAAAAAACGTAATTTGGTAATAACTCGAAAACCATGCAACTTTTACTGGGGTCATGTTAGGCTGGTTAGGTCCCTCTTTAGCTGACCTACCTCTGGTGTCACTGTGACGTGCCACTTATGGGACACCCTGTATACATAATTATGTATCAAAGGAATATCTACTATTTTATGTCATTATCCTATTCAATCTTTTGAGAATCAACACCAGATTGCAGATTGAGAATCAAACTGGATTGCAGATTGCGCCAGTCATGTACTGAGGGAAATCCCATAGATGGCGCCAGCGTCGGTTCTCTTTTATATACTTGATTTAATTTAATTTCTAATTTATATTCTCTATTGTATTTCTTCCTCTTATGAGGTTTTCTAATGTAAATAACATAATTTGTATTTATTGGTATAATTTTAGATAAGTTTTCTTCATTGTATATGTTCATGAATTCTGTGCGTAACATTCTATGGTTAAAGTCCATGTCCTGGACGCATGAGAAATTCTAACCCTCTTGTCTCGTTAACTCCTTCTAGTTAACTCTTTCTCGTTAACTCTTTTACGGTTAACTCTTTCTCGTTAAGTCTCTCGTGTTAAATACGTTCTCGTTTAGTTCTACCTGTTGTCAGTTGTAAAACAACATAACCTACTCGGGGTTAGTTTTTAATAGTGTTCAAATAAACCGTTTAACCAGTGCAGGACTTATTATTTTATACAGTCCATTATATCGAAAATATTTCCATGCTCCTTCCAGTCGAATATTTTCCAGAAATCCTTCACGAAATCACTGACTATGCCGCTCTCCATTCGTAAGAGGCATCCTTGAAAACATTCACAGATGCAGCACCGACAACACCACAGTTGAATTGTTCCAAACGTCAAATACTCTATTTGATAGAAAACTTTGGCGATGGGTTGTTCGAAATTTCTCCTTCATAAGTTTATAACTATGTCTTCTGAGATGAATAAAGTTTCTCTTAAACATATCGCAAATCTCATCTCCGAAATGGCCGCGAAGGAAGCGGATGTTATGGCTACCAGACTGGATCCACGTACTCATGTATCAGTCTCACATATATAGTGAAAAGCATACGAACAGTAGAAACGTCTCCACGTCCGTACATCTTGCTGATACAAAAAGTCTAGAGTTCGGCCTTGGCGCAAATGGAGGAGATATGCTAAGACCACTGCGAATCCTCAGTCACCACCAGCCCAAGATCGCAATAGCTGGATGCAGTTTTCACAGATTCCCCATCAATAAAATATGCCACACGTGGATTATTCCTTCTTATATGAAGCAAGCTATACTTATCAACACTCAGAGGAAGGCACCAATCGCTAAACCAAGAGTTAATGACGTTCAAGTCGTGTTGCAGACTCAGTGTCTCAGCGAGGGGAAAGTTATTGATTTTTGTATAATCAGCGAACATGGAGCATATCGAGCGTAGCAAACATGGAGGGTCAAAGGTGTATAATAAAAATAAGATGGGGCCGAGTATGGAGCCCTGGGGTACACCAGAAGTGACTGGCTTTTCTGTGGAAAATGATTCACCGACTCTCACTTCATAGGAACGATTGGATATGAAAGCCTCTATCCAAGCTAGTAATTTGCCCCTTATGCCCAGATGTTGAAGTTTATGTAAAGTCTTCGGTGGAGGAATTTATCGAAAGCTCTAGAGAAGTCTAAGTGGAATACATCCACTGGTACATCCATGTCACATGCTCTCGTCCAGTCATTCAGGCAATTCGGTAGGTTGGTCAAGGCCGAACGTCCAGAAGTAAAGCCATGCTGTTCCTTAGGTATCAACTTCATGTTGATGTGTGTTGAAGCAAATTGGACGATGTGATCGCAAACTATTCTCTCCAATACCTTGGACACAGCGGAAAGCTAGCTAATGGGCCAAAAGTTTCGTGGGGACAACTTATCACCCTTCTTGAACACGGTTGTTACAGAAGCCATGAGCCAGTCGACAGGAAGTTTAGAGTGAGCAGAAAAATATTCTACAAAGAGGTGAGGCTAATGAGTCAGTTATACATAAATTGAATTAATTTTACACGGATAACATCTCAATACAAGCAAATACCCCAAAATCTTTTCTTCAATAACAGATAATTGAGAGAAAATTATACACGATCGTATTGAATTTCTAGTAATTTTTTCACGTATTTTCTCAAACAGATATGACTAAACTTGATTAGATCAAATGAATAATGTATTGGGTATAAAGTCACTTAACGATTTTATTAAGTTCTATATTAAGTTTAGCCTAGCTTTCGGTCATTTACATGGCCATCTTCAGGGCACTGGGAACAATTTTTTACATTACGAAAGAATATATAAAAAAAAAACTCATTATTAATCTAAATCTGAACTCACAATTAATCTGAACCCAACAATGAAAAATTAGGCAGAAACATAACAATGGGAGTCACCTTTTAATAAAACTTCCTGGTCATACAATTAAAATCTCAAAAATGGTAAACTTCACAATTCAATTATTTTAAAATAGAGATCTGTAAAAACACATGGCAACAAGAACGTCAACACTCAGAAACTTAAACTTCAGTCGACCACAACAGCGTTGTGTTAGCTGAATAGATATTTGTAAAAACACATGGCAACAAGAACGTAAACACTCAGAAACTATGAAAATTGACACCGACAACAAATTTAAACTACTAAAACATTGTTATGTTTCTGCCTAATTTTTCATTGTTAGGTTCAGATTAATTGTAAGTTTAGATTTAGATAACTAATGAGTTTTTCTTATATATTCTTTCGTAATGTAAAAAATTGTTTCCAGTGCCCTGAAGATGGCCATGTAAATGACCGAAAGCTAGGCTGAATTCAATAAAGAACTTAATAAGATTGTTAAGTGACTTTATACCCAATACATTATTCATTTGATCTTGTTACAAAGTCGATAATTCTTTTCTTGTAAACTTGATAAAAATGAGTTATTCTTGATTTTGAATAATGGAAAAATGGTGATAATGACCTATTTCATGATCAGGAGCTTTTATGAATAATCAATATAGAACGACCCTTCTTTTTCAAAAAGAATGTAATTATCGACATTGATCATTATACTACGAATAGAATATATTTTACTCTACTGCGGAAATCAATATTTACGACTTCGAACAACAAATTTCTCTACATTCCGTGTTTCTGTATCACTTTCAACTGGAAATGACATATTTTTCACATAGCAGCTCAATAATGTACAAAGACGATACAATCGCTGGAATTGTCCGAGTGGAATTATGACAACACATGACATCGCCACGAACGTTGTTTTGGAAGGTAACTATCCACTGACATGAAAGTTTGGTCTTTTATTCCAATTTTACACAGCTGAATCCTGGATAAAATTTATGAGTTCATTACCGTACGACCCTTTAGAATATTGAATTACTATGTTTTTGGTTAAATTTCTATAACTGAGGTAGTTATCATATTCTAAGATTATTAATGTGAAGTCATTGTTATTTTTATATTAACAAAAAAATTAAAAATCCGGGCCTACATAACAGGCCAATTGAAAAGTCCCCGGTCCACTATAGTAACACACATTATTTTGGCAAAATTGAAGGAGAAAATGCAGTTGAAGCAAAATCTTGGCTTGATGAAGAGTTTCCGGGGTCTGCACCAGGAATATCAACCATCATTGATTGGTATGCTGAGTTTAAACGTGGTGAAATGAGCACCGAAGACGGCGAACGCAGTGGAGCCCAAAAGAGGTCACCGACGAAAAAATCAGAAAAGTTCACAAAATAATCTTGAATAACCGTAAAATGAAGTTGATCGAGATAACAGTCATTGTGAAGATATCATCTGAAAGCGTACATCCTATCATTCACGAATATTTGTACATGAGAAAACAATCGATCAAAAGCAACAACGTGTTAATGATTTTGAGCAGTGTTTGAAGAGGTTAAAGTGCAATAAACCTGAATTTTTGCGTCGATATGTAACCATGGATGAAACATGGCTCCATCATTTTACTCCGGATTCCAATCGACAGTCAGCTGAGTGGATTGCACACCATTAACCGAATCTAAAACGATGAAAAACACAACAATCAGCTGGTAAGGTTATGGCATCAGTATTCTGGGATGCTCAAAGTATAATATTCATTGATTACCTCCAAAAGGGCCAAACCGTAAACAGCGATTTTTATACAGCGTTATTGGATCGTTTAAAGGATGAAATCTTTAAAAAATGGCCTCATTTGAAGAGAAAAAGGTGCTGTTTCATCAAGAAACTGCGCCGTGTCACAAAACAATGAAAACAATGGCAAAATTGTATGAATTGGGCTTCGAATTGCTTCTGCATCCACCATATTGGCCAGATACCTCAAAATAATGCTCGCTGGAAAGAAATCTAGCCAGATCTGCTCCCCAGCGATACTTTCCTGTTCTCAGGCCTCAAAAGAATGCCTGCTGGAAAAAAAATTAGCGCCAATGAAGAAGTAATCGCAGAAACTGAGGCCTATTTTGAAGCGAAAGACAAATCGTACTACAAGAATGGTATCGAAAAGTTGGAAGATCGATATAATCGCTGTATCGCCCGAAGGCAAATATGTTGAATAATAAAATTGAATTTTGCCAAAAAAAAAGTGTTTTACTATGGTAGACCGAGGACTTTTCAATTGACCTGTTATATATTCTCTCAATTATTTTTCCTCTTCAATTACTTCTTCGATTTTATTGTACTTATTTATTATTATTCTTTATGCAATTTCACTTATTAAGTATAAGCTATAATTAAATATCGGTTCTTTGGTTTTCCAGTTTTTTTATCAGTTTTGTTATTGCTGTTTTCCATATATCTGAGTGAATGTGGTACTTGTTTATTGCGTTGATGATTTCAGTTATTAGCTTTTATAAGAAGATTGCTTATTTTATTCTTCCCTGTAGCCTTTCTAATACTGAGGATTTTATTTTTTCATTCACTTCTTCATCTTGTGTTGTTGGTCGTATTTCTTCTTTTAATATAACTATGTCATCTTCTTTACTCCTTGAATTCATATTCTTCGATGCGGTTAGATGAAAGCTGTTTTTCAAACATGGATGAAATAGTTCAGTTTTTTTCACTGATATTTGATCATTCGCTTCGGATTTTAATGGCGGAATGATAATTTCTTTCTCCTTTGAGGGTTCTAATTATTTGCCAGGATTTTTTGTTTATAGTTACTTAATACTAATTGTTTCATATTTCGTTATTTTCTTCATTCAGTTGATTTCTGATTTTTCCTATTATTTTATTAAGTGCCGGTAATTTTGAGTTAAGTGTGTGGGTTTATATCCGTATCGGTGCCGATCTGCCGAGTAATGTACAGTATCAGGCGCCATTATACAAGCTAGTAAAGTCATCACGATATAAACACCTGAAGAAGCGAAGCAATTGTCGAATCTACATTTTATAATGCGTGGAAAGTTTATTATTTTTTATTCGATATGTAATTTAGAGGGTTTCGTAAAATTATTTTCGATAATTTTAGAAGTTTGAATTGTATGAAATTAACTAAAAACAGAATAACATGATTGACTTTGAACACCAATTTCGTTTTAATGTTAGGTTTAGGTAGATATTCAAATTTCTGAAGGTAATTCTGTGAATGAGTGTATCCTCAAGTCTTATTTCTCTAGACTATGAACGGTGGCGCTTGTATTTCCTTTACACAAGTTTGATAATCCTACCGACTTCAATCAACTAAAGTCTATAAGCATTTTGTCCGCAGGTTCAGAGGTACTCGAGAAAATCATGGAGAGCCAGATCAGAGATTTTTTAACAAGGTTTAAGATTCTACCAATTGATCAATGGGGATTAAGAAGATATCACGGTTGTGAAACAGCATTGGCTAGTTTAATAGATGATTTACTGAAGGCGACTGACGATGATATGATTACAGCCTTGATATTGTTAGACTTCAGCAAAACGTTCGACTCTATTTCACATTTGCTGCTCTATGAGATACTTCACTATACTAGCTTTGCTAGAGATCTGATGCGGTCCTTTCTGTCCGGGAGACCCCAGCAGGTAGTTTCTCCTAAACAGTTTTCTACTCCTTTAGACCTAAAGGTTGGTGTTCCTCAGGGAGGTGTTCTGGGTCCTCTTCTTTATATTATTCACACGATGAAATTTCACGGATGTCTTGACACCTGCAAAATTCATTGTTGAGCTGATGATACGCAATTGTACTTTCCTTTCCCTGCGAGTCGCGTTCCTGCGGACAGAGAATTGATTAAATCAGATTTGAACCAATTTCATAAAATAATAGCTAAAGATCATCTTCTCAAGTTGAATCCTGAGAAATGTTCTGTCATGATATTCGGTAACACGCGAAGCTCGGAACAGGTAGAGCAATATTTGGAAATTAGGAATGATGATACTAAACTATTAAGCAATTTATCATAGGAATTTGGACAGAAATAAATAATCAATTATGATTTTGCCAACGAACATGGACGTGAATAGTACAGATACTAAACTGTCTTCCTCTACAAAATGCAAAATCCTGGTACCTACTCGTTATGGACCCACAGCGCTTGGAGGGACATATCAGTAATAAACTTCGTTCAGCCTATTGCTCATTGAGACTTGTTTATTCCTTTCGACATTGTCTCTCTCGGGATGCCCGGAAGCTGCTCTGCGACTTACTTGTATTGTCACAATTCAATCATTATCTGAATGTTTACTATCCTTGTTTGGAAGGCGGGGATAGATATCGTATTCAAAAAATGCAAAACAGCTGCTCAAAGCTTATTTACGGAGTGAGAAGAAGAGATCATATAACACCTTTTATGGAGCGTTCGGAAGGGTTGAATATGTTTTTCTGGTACAGGCTACATCTTGGTTGCCTCGGTTTTAAGATCTTGAAGTACAGAGAACCTCGATATCTCTATGATAGGATACAGTTCAGGCACGAGACGCATGGTCTCAACTTACTTGCGTCATCGATTTCTTGTCACAGTACCAAGGCACCGAAAAGAAGTTTATAAAAGATCGTTTTCGTATCGGGTATCTGATATACTTAATTCTTTGGGAGAGCTGGATTTTCGTCTGACGGTCTCCTCATTTAGAAATAATCATAGAAAATTGCTCCTTGGTTCGAGACGATAGATTTGAACTCGTTGTTTTGAGACTTGTATTGATAGTGATCAAAGATATATTTTTTCATCTCATCCTCCTCTCCTGATCTTTTTTCCTTTCCTATTCGAAAAAAATAGGTTATTTTTGATCAATATCAAATTTTTGCGCTGCTGATGTTTGTCAAAAAATTTGTCTGATTTAAGGCTGTAACAGATTCATTAAGGAGAAATCTGATTCCTTAATGCCTTCTGTTACTTATTGTCATTGTAATGTAATAATAAAATTATTTTTATTATTATTAAACTTACGCGAAACGTATCTCAAAAGTGTTCACAAAAATAAACCTTCATTTTTTTTCTCTTCCTCCAACCCAACAAACAAGGGTAATAAATTGTAGGAAACTCAACGTTGAAACCTTTTTCTAGTCCCTCATTATTTTTTATCGCCTGGAAGTAATCGATGCCCACGAAAAGAGGAAGAGATGTACATCGCTGGCGAGCCATGAATCAAATCGCTGGTTTTCCCGCCGTTTTTCACTTTTCAGTGCGTCACTGTCTATCGCATTCCAACTAATCGGGCAAAACATTCCCCAAACTGGGCTTCAGACACGGTAAGGGTGGAATTTCTTAATCGGAAACGAACTTGACCTAGATCGGAGATTGGCAAAACGATTCCAACATGTGAATTTGCGAGTTTCGAAGCGTGGGTTTGAGAGCTTTGTGGACGTGTATTTCAGTCTTATCGAATTAGGGGAAGGGTGGGCAAGACAGGGACCTTAACGTTTGAAGCATCATAAAATTGTCATTTTCAAATATTTTCAATATATATATTTATTCCTTTATTATTAATTACTATTATATTATATATTATAATGAACTCAAAAAACTTCATATTTGTAGAGAAGGAAAATATTACAAATTCTGTCAAAAATGTCCAGAACCCCATCGTGCCTTCTCGATAGGGTAAGACGGGGTATCCTAGGCAAGATGGGGTATGAGAGAGATATATATTTCATTTATGGATGCAAAACTCACATAAAAATACTGCCTCGTCGTCCTCGGCATCAGCTCAGCTACAGTGTGCCCATTTCCTACAGAAAGAACAAGCGGCCCATCCTTTATTAGAATCCAAGTATTTTCCGTAACAGTAAAAACAAGGCACATCATTTTCTTCGTCTTCAGTTCCAGATCTAGAATTGAAATCTTTTTTGGTTTTTTCATCTTCAGCCTTTTTGATTTTCTTATTTTTTCTTTTCTCTCATCTTCTTTCTCATTTTTTATTAGCTTCCATAAGTTTCTTTTTTCTATTGTTTCCTCTAATTCCTTTTTGTAAGGAGAAGAAGTTATAATTGCCGTTTTTCCTCGTTTCTTTGTCAAGCGTGAATTTTTTCCGGTTGTAGGATCATCAATTTCTGGGGACTAACAACAGAAAAAACTATTTGTGAAGTAGTTGATCTTTGGTCTATTTCTATGTTGCTTATCCAAGTAGAGCATCCGGGCCTTGGCACTGCTTCCATTCTCAAATATCGACGCAAAGATTCAGGTTTATTGAACTTAAACAGCTTCGAATACTGCTCAAAATCATTAACACGTTGTTGCTTTTGATCGATTGTAAGCTAGCGCGGCACCCATTTTGCACACAGCTTTCTCATGTATAAATATTCGTGAATTATATGATGTACACATACAGATGATATTATCACAATGTCTTCTATCTCGATCAACTTCATTTAACGGCCATTTAAAATTATTTCGAGAACTTTTTTGATTTTCTTGTTGGTGACAGCCTCTTTTGGGCGTTTAAACTTCATACCAATCAATGTTGGTTGATTTTCCTGGTGCAGACCCCGAAAACTCTTCATCAAGCCAAGATATTGCTTCAACTGTATTTTTTCCCTTCATCTTTTTTCAAATAACAAAGGAAGCTACACTCACAACGCAATATGTCACAAACTAATGGTTGGACTGCTGTCAAATTTTGACACATATCGTTTGAAGGTTGGTACTAACTAAAACAAAAATTTTTATGGTTTACATTTGAAAAATATATCTAAAATTAAATTTGAACTGACTCTCATCATTTGAGATCATCGCAGGTTCGAATTTCGAAAACGAAAAAAGTTTTTGTCTTTTAGTGTAGTTGAAATGCCGAACATTATAATACCTACTACATTTAACGTGCTATAATAGAGAAAAAGATGACCTTTTTGTTAACTTATTAATCTTCTCAAAATGACTAACGAATTATCCTTGAGTTTCACCATTGAATGATAATAACCATCAAGAGGCTAACGCTGTCATTTATTATAAGAACTACCCCAAGATATTAACTATACAAAACGTCAACATAATACGAATTCAAAGCCACAAATAATATGGCTAAACGACTCCTTTCAAGTTCGAGACCTTGAGCAAAAGACAGGTCATTAGGTAAAATGGAGGTTTTACAACCAAGGACTATGTCAAATTGATAACACGTTATGAGTTGAGGGAAGAATTGATTATGAATAAGTATCCAGGCAAAAGTATATAACGATCTAAAAGGCCAGAAGTAAGTATTCTTCGGTTCTAGGACGTTTATTCAATATAAATGATGCTCGATATTTTGAGGCATATTTTTGTGGCGGAATTGTTTGGATAGTGTCAAGGGGAAGGTTCAATTAAATTTAACGCTAATAGTAGTAGGTATTGTTGATCTTTCGATATCCTAGTTTACTTTATTCGTTATAATGATAGCCTGTAATTGGTAGGTAAGAATGTTATTTCTATCAATTTACCACGGATGTGAGTCCAATTTATTAGAAGTGTAAAAATTCGATCAATAATTTGGTTCATGCAATATATAAAGTATGTAAATTGAATAGAGCTTCGAGAGAAGATAACAGGCCAATTGAAAAATTTCCGGTCTACCATAGTAAAACATATTTTTTTGGCAACATTCGATTTTATTATTCAACATAGTTGTCTTCGAGGGCGATACAGCGATTATAGCGATCTTACAACTTTTCGATACCATTTTTGTCGTAAGATTTGTCTTTCGCTTCAAAATAGGCCTGAGTTTCGGTGATTACTTCCTCATTGGTGCTAAATTTCATTCCAGTGAGCATTCTTTTGAGGTCTGAGAACAGGAAAAAGTCGCTGGAGGCCAGATCTGGCGAAAACGATGGATGCAGAAGCAATTCGAAGCCCAATTCATGCAATTTTGTTATTGTTTTCATTGATTTGTGACACGGCGCATTGTCTTGATGAAACAGCATCTTTTTTTTTCAAATGGGGCCGTTTTTTGACGATTTCATCCTTTGATCGATACAATAACGCTATAAATAATCGCTGTGGATGGTCTGGTCCTTTTGGAGGTAATCAGTAAATATTATACCTTGCGCATTCCAGAATACTGATGCCATAACCTTGCCAGCTTGTGTTTTCCTTAGCTTTGGGTTCGGTTTATCGTGTGCAGTCCACTCAGTTAAATGTCGATTGGACTCCGGAGTTAAATGATGGAGCCATGTTTCATCCATTGTCATATATCATCGCAAAAATTCAGAATTATTGCACTTAAACAGCTTCAAACACTGCTGAGAATCATTAACACGTAGTTGATTTGGATCGATTGTGATCTCGCGCGGCACCCATTTTGCACACATCTTTCCCATGTACAAATATGATGTACACATTCAGATGATATCTTCACAATGTCTGCTATCTCGATCAATTCCACTTTACGGTCATTCAAAATTATTTTGTGAACTTTTTTGATTTTTTCGTCGGTGTCAGCCTCTTTTGGGCATCTACTGCATTCGATTCATCAGTGCTCATTTTACCAATTTTAAACTTAGCATACCAATCAATGAATGTTAATTTTCCTGGGACCGTATTCTTGACAAGTGATCTTTCAAAACGTATACGTTCATTCAGTGTTCAGTGTACGTTTTTAAAGATCAGACAAGTGATCTTTCAAAACGTATAAGTTCATTCAGTGTTCAGTGTACGTTTTGAAAGATCACTTGTCGAGAATACGGTCCCTGGTGCAGGCCCCGATACAAAAGTATCTATTGCGTATAGCGTTGTGAGTAAAACGCAATAACTCACAAACTAATGGTCGGACTGCTGTCAAATTTTGGCGCGTATCGTTTGAAGGTTGATACTGACTAAAAATTATATGGATTTACTTCTAGCACCGCAATTTGTGCATCAGATTGGGGACTTTCCAATTGGCCCAATATAATAATAATAATAATAAGGCCTTTATTTCTTTATAGAAATCTCAAGGGGAAGTTCACCCATAGGTGTTCTACCACTTAACTCTTGTTGATACATGAAAGAAAAAAAAATTAAATACATACATACATTGTGTGCAATCCATCCAATAACATTGATAAATAAACAATAATAGAGCATAAAGAATTGAAACAAAAAATAATAATTTCCTTTTTTACCCTCTCGGAGATAGAAGGTGAGCTAGGAGGAGCTGAGCAGGTATTCTCTGATTTTGTTCCTGAATCTGTGATCATTAAGTTGTTTCAATTCATAAGGTATAACATTGTACAATTTACAGATGTTGTATCTAAAACTTCTTTGAAAAGTTGAGGTTCTATGATGAGGACATGTAAGCAAATTCCTATGTCTGATATTAACATTGTGAACATCAGCTCTGTATTGCAACTTATTGAAGAGATAAGGTGGTCTTCTCTTCACAACTATTTTATGAAAAGTACAGAGAGCATGATAGTTGAAACGAAGTCTCATAGGAAGCCAACCCAACTCCACCAGCTTATGGGATACATGTTCAAATTTTCTAATACCGAAGATAAATCTTATACAGTTGTTCTGTACCCGTTGAATTCGACCAAGAGAGTCCTGGTCCAAGCAGAAGCTAAACACAGGGGAGCAGTAATTGAACTTCGATAATACCAGACTCTCACACAGAATTTTTTTAGTATAGATAGGTAAATAAGATCTATGCGGATATGAGATTCTTAACGCTTCATAAGCTCTACCAACCGTATTCTCTACATGCTCGCGAAACCTCAGCGACTCATCCATAATCAACCCCAAATTACGTGCACTATCAACGAAAGTAACATCATTCGCAACCACGATTTTGATATTATCCTTAACGAGTTGTCTATTGTTTTTGGAGCCGAATGCAAGAGCAAATGATTTTTTTGCATTTAAAGACAAGCCATGTCTCCTAGCAATGTCCCATAACCGATGTAAATCCTCATTGATTCGGATGGTTGCATTATTTAGCTCATCAATGAAGAGCTGAAAGTCGTCGGCATACATTTGCACCCTGCAGTGATGAATATACTTCACAAATTGACTGGTATACAAAATATGATGTGAATATTCGATTCAATATTATTATTAGCTGGTAATCCCTTTTCAATAGAAATAAACTACAAATTCTTGCTATTGGCGGAAAGGAAATAATCAAATGAAGTTATGTAGGTACAATGGACGCTCTTCTATAAAAGCTTATTAATTAAATTAAAATAAATGCATCAGCCAACAGAAGGCTAACATATTGTAGCCCAACAGTGGCGTACCTAGACATAAGCCTTGGGAGGGGAAAAAAACTTCAAATTTTCCCTCTTTTGAAGAAGTTTTCCAAAGAAGTTTGCTTACTGATAATAAGATTGTAACATATAATGAATATTCCTCCTGGGAGTGATATATCCCCCTTATCCCCCTTGGGTACGCCACTTTAGCCCAGGCTCACCAACATAACATTTCATTTCCTCAATAATTGAAATAAATTCAAACAAAAATTTAGAAATCAGTTTCAATATAACGTAACTAATATGTTCATGTCGATTTTCGTAATGATCGCATTGTTGAGATTAAAAAAAAAAATGATTTCAGCAAAATTTCTAGGTATATACAGAAGATAAAATGAAATAATTTCAATCGGTCGTTTGTCCAACGTTAGTCCACTTTTCTCTATACAATAATTTGTCCAACCATAGAAACCGAAATATCGATCATTCGAAATTTCGGAAAGTTGGCACCCCCAAATGCGAAATTTGGGTTCAATATTTCAGGATTGTTTGTCCATTGTAGGTCCACGATTGTCCACCCAATAATTTCATTTGTCAACCTCTAGAAACCAAAAAAATCGACTATTCGAAATTATGCGAACTGTGAAGTTGTCACCGCCAAATGCAAATTTTGAGCTCAAAATTTCAGGATCGTTTGTCCATCGTAGGTCCACGTTTGTCTACTTCATTTGTCCAGACACCGTTCAAGAGCATTATGTGAGCAAGACCCTCAGATTGCAAAAACGTGTTCCAACAATGAACACTTTACTATCTTATTTCACTTTAATTGACTATATCAAATAAACATTCTCAATGATATGAAAAACAGGGGTTGAAATTGTTGAGAGAGTTTCTTTCATGATTTAATTTATTCAGAATATGGAATAATAGGCTTCACTTAGTTAACTATACAACTCCTTTATTTTAGTTTTGTGGCAAAATGAAAGGATATTATATTCTGTTCCATGGACAAAGGCTTTCATTGTAACCCATCTATTATTGAATACTCTTAAAATTCTCTTAGAAGTTGTCGTGTAAGCAGATGTTTGTATTTGAATCAACAAATTTAATGATATGTTAATTAGAGTCGATAAATAATAGATTTTTGACAACTCCAATCTTGACTAAAAGTTTAGTAAAATATTTATATTCATTTTACGTGTAACGCATCGATTATGCCCATATTCAGAAGGCAATCGAACTGAGAATAATTATAATTTTTCTTTAAGCACCTGCAATAATAAAATATCACAATTGTTGGTTATAATGTTGATAATTTATGACTCATGGTATAGGAAAATCGATAAATAACCTTTCTAGAAGAAATAGTTAGAAACGAAAACGAGAAAATAACTGACGTGAAGTCTGGCCAATTGAACCCTGAAGACCACATGCTGTATGATGCGAAGGTCTTCTTCTGCAGTAAGGACTAGTTCTGTCATTTTTGTTGTCGGTCTCAGTTGATCTTAACGTCCAACTCTCATACCACCTCTTGTGCCTGGAGGTCTTTCCCTTTGTGGTAAAGGTACAAGATCTTTCTTCAAATTTGCAATTCTGCTATCCTCATGATCTCTCCATTCTCTTATTTTCGATCTTACCCACCTTGCCACATCGTAGTTCCTCTCTTATTGGATTGCTCCTTATCTGAACTATCAGTGCAGAGATTGTGGAATAAATTCATTTTCTCTCAAGAAAACAATTTTTATAAAAATTGCTGAAAAAAGGCGATTTATATTACTTATTGATTAGGTAACCAATATTCGATATTCATGCGAGAGGGATTCCGTCATGAATATTTTTTTTAATGAGAAAGTATGTTATGTGACAATTTAATTTGAAGCTCTTTCAAGTACTTATTCGATTCGATGATATAAATTATTGTAGCATCTATTTATACAAGTGAACACATATTTGTTTAAGTTTCATATTCTTTCTTAGAAGTTCGGGGGTTAATTCTGTAATATAATGTTATGTCGGCTTTGTTTCTTCAGCTGATTGAAATTATCCAGTCGATTTTGGTACACTTTTCTTTTCAAACACCCCATAGGAAAAAGTCCAACAGTGTAAAATATGCGG
This sequence comes from Harmonia axyridis, assembly GCF_914767665.1. Taxonomy (NCBI): domain Eukaryota; kingdom Metazoa; phylum Arthropoda; class Insecta; order Coleoptera; family Coccinellidae; genus Harmonia; species Harmonia axyridis. Next base: position 17,765,877 of record NC_059506.1, read on the forward strand.
TCGTTGGAGGCCATTCATTCGGTCCTCCCGTACGTTAACCGCTTAATATGTTGGAGCGCTCCATATTGTTGAAACCATAACTCATCTCTATTTGAAAATTTCATATTTAGCTCTGATGAGGGAGGGGTTCTATCACCCTATCTATCAATCTATCAATTTTCCACGAAGCTTGGTTAGGTATACGAAACCTCAAATCAATCATGAAAATATTGGATTTCTTTTCCAATATTCTTCTTGACTTATCTATGGTTTTGATGATGTGATAAGCTTGAAATTTCGTACTGAGCTCGAAATTCTTATTTCATATCTAACTCAAAATCGCAACTCCGTTGTTTTTCTGGCCACTGAAATATTGTTATGGAAGGTTAATTTAATCACAATTTCTCTTTTTTTATGTGGTGGTTAAACCGATTCTATGAAGTAGTTGACACACGCGATTTTCCCAACGCTAAAACTGAAATCTGTTCAAATCATATATTACGGTTCATGGTTTTGTGTTTTGACCCTTAACGGCTTCGTTAATGGTTATCAATTTGAACTTGGCGCTATATAAATTATTGATCACCATAACTCATTCCTCAATCACGCACATGATGCATGCGGTAGTCGTCAATACTCTGTGATTTTCGATTTTTGAATGATTGACAGGACATGAAAGCGTTTGAATGTGTGACAACTTACATCAATTCACATCATAGAAATCACGAATAATATAGGAACTCCTCCATATATAATTTGGCGGGTCGGAGTTTTCGAAATATGCATTGAAGTAATACAGGGTGTTTCATTGGAAACGGAAATACTTCACAGGTGCATAGGTGGCACCAAGGCGGTTTTGGAGATACCCCATTTATTGGGTCTTACTGTCTTCGTAGTCGAGATACAGGGTGTTTTATGAATTTTGCCCGTTTCTTTCTGAGGCCATATCAAACGAACCACCCGATATATTTTCTTCATATTTGGCAAATATGTTCCAAATTGATAGCCCAAACGTATAATGCAATAACCGCCTTGAAAATCCAGGTCCGGGTTGACAAAAAATTATGAATCGTTGGAATCCTCGAAACAACACCCTGTACATCGGAAGTTTGAAAATCTGTTTTAATATTCGGAAACACCACTAAAAACTAAACTGAGACGTGTACTTAAAATTTTCGCGCAGACAGTTTAACTGCACAAATTTTCAACGTAAAAGTGAAGTTTTTAAGGACTCGGATACCTGAAAGTGGTTTGAAGTGACTTTTAACAATGAATTATCAAAAATATTGAATCCATAATTATTTCAAGATTACTTTGTAATTCATTTTCACATTGGTTTTCCTTTTTATAGCTGTATACTATTTCAGTTTCTATTTATTGAGAATTGAGTTGCATTAGGTTGATATCGTATATTTTGAAACAATTATGAACAAAAAAATATAATAACAAAATAATTGATTAATCTGAATTATTCTGAACAATAATGGTCTTCTGTCAAAGTGATAGTTGTCAACCTATTTGATTGAATACGAAATTTTATGATTATTCGCAGTAGTGAAAAGCTCTGCTGAAAGAAACAATAGACTTCACACACGAAAGAGGACTATGATCTCAATAACTAACTCATAGATTAATCACTAAAAGTTACTTTGAACCACTTCCAGCAAACCAAATTCTTAAAAAATTCACGTTTTCGTTGAAAATTTGTGCAGTAATGAGAAACGACAAGAGACTGAGAGAGTAACTCAAAAATAAAAACTGAAATGGTATACAGCTATAAAAAGGAAAACCAATGTGAAAATGAATTACAAAGTAATGTTGAAATAATTATGGATTCGATATTTTTGATAATTCATTGTTGAAAGTCACTTCAAACCACTTTCAGGTATCCAAGTCCTTAAAACCTTCACTTTTACGTTGAAAATTTGTGCAGTAAAACTTTTTGCGCGAAAATTTTTAGTACACGTCTCAGTTTAGTTTTTAGTGGTGTTTCCGAATATTAAAACAGATTTTCAAAATTCCGATGTTGTTTTGAGGATTCCAACGATTCATAATTTTTTGTTAACCCGGACCTGGATTTTCAAGGCGGTTATTGCATGATACGTTTGGGCTCTCAATTAGGAACATATTTGCCAAATATGAAGAAAATATACCGAGTGGTTCGTTTGATATGGCCTCAGAAAGAAACGGGCAAAATTCATAAAACACCCTGTATCTCGGCTACGAAGACAGTAAGATCCAATAAACCAGAACCGCCTTGGTGCCACCTATACACCTGTAAAGTATTTCTGTTTCCCAATGAAACACCCTGTAAAGGAACTCCTCCATATACATATAATTTGGCGGGTCGGAGTTTCGAGATATATATTGAAGTAATAACAGACCAATTGAAAAATTCCCGGTCTACCATAGTAAAACACATTTTTTTTGGAAAATTCGATTTTATTATTCATTATTATTTTCAAATTGAAAAGATATGGATTCGACGACAGGGCGATGGACATGATGGCTTCTTTTTTGAGCGAGAGGTATCAAATAGTCAGCTCGAACGGAACACGCTCTCAGATGAGCCCCATTAATATGGGAGTGGTACAGGGTTCAGTTTTGGGACCAGTGCTATTTCTGGTGTATATTAACGATCTACCAGATTATATACCTGAAGTTGAAGCTACATTATTTGTAGATGATACTACAGTCGCAATAAGGGACGTGAACTCACAGACATTGCTTGAGCGTTCACGTATAGAGCGAGTGAGGCTCGTGGAGTGGTTCACGGCAAACGGCCTCAGTGTGAATGAGGAGAAAACATACAATATGATTATGACCTTGAGACCGTTTGATGGGGAAGACGACATGGTTCATTCAGTAAAGTTCCTCGGTGTTCATGTGGACTCGGCGCTCACGTGGAGTAGCCACATTGACAACCTACTGGCCACGCTGAGTGGAAATATTTTTGCCCTGAGAACTCTATCCTTTTCCCTGACACCGGACATGTTACGTGCCGTATATTTTGCCCTGGTAGAATCACATCTGAAATATGGCGTCCTGCTGTGGGGGGACAGTGCGGGTCGTGAGGCTGTTTTCAGACTGCAGAGGCGAGCGATAAGAGTTTTGGGAGGGCTGGGCTACCGTGACTGCTGTAGAAATGCCTTTAAAGATTTGGGTATTCTTACATTCCCATCGCTATTCATATTGGAGAGTGTTATATATATTCATAAAAACAAGGATAAATATGTGCTACAATCTGACATACATGGATATGGTACACGGAACAAATCACTCATTAGGAAAGATTTTCTAAGATTGAGTAAATCCCAGAGCGCTCCTGGATTCCGAGCGGTGTCTTTGTACAACAAACTTCCTGGTGGGCTGAAAAATCTGCGAATGAACGTTTTCAAGATAAAAATAAAAAAGATGTTGACATTGAAGGTATTTTATTCAATTGACGAATTTTATAATATAACTCTGGATGAAACTGATTCAGCATAATATTGTTCTGGAGCTGAGATTTAATATACTATTTATAGCATTTATTTATTTATTTATTTTATATTGTATTTCTATTATATATTTATTTATTTTAGCATAATATTGTTCTGGAGCTGAGATTTAATATACTATTTATACTGCTGTTTGTAAATTACCCTTAATGACGTGTGAAAACAATGTATTATTTGTATTAATCAGCAATAAATATCTTATCTTATCTTATCTAACATAGTTGCCTCCGAGGGTGATACAACGATTATAGCGATCTTTCAACTTTTCGATACCATTGTTGTAGTAGGATTGGTCTTTCACTTTAAAATAGGCCTCAGTTTCGGCGATTACTTCTTCATTGGCGCTAAGACAAGTTATTGATTTTCTAATAATTAATTGACTATATTTCAATTTGCAAGCGTCCTCGATTCTTTGAAGAAGTTGCATTTTATCGTTTATTAGTGCCCAGTAAACTTTTCATTTCAAATAACCCCATACAAAATAATTAATAGAAATCAAGTCGGGGCTCCTTGTAGGCAGGTTATGAGGTCCATCCTAACCAATCCAACTATTCGGAAAATTTGTCACAACAGCCTTGAAATGAAGTACGGCCATATGATGTTGAAAATACACGCCTCCGACATCAACAGCTGCATCAAGCAAAACAGGTAAAATATTTTGAAGAAAATCAAAATAAACTTCGCCAGTTGAAAACGGTGATAATATACGTGCGGATCTATTATTATAAACACCACACCGAAGCATCAAATGAAAACCTGTATTGGAAATGGGCCTGTTTTGTAGCAAAAGGATTAGGTTATTCGGCGCAGACATGTGATGTTTGAATTATACAATCTCTGAGAAATCGTGCTTCATCGCTAAATTAACATCTGTATTCTTTGATTTCGCAATATTCACCTAAAAACGAGTTCATGGCCTAACTCTAAGTTCTGAACTTTTTCTATAACTACTAGATTCAGTGAGTATTGAAATCGCGTATGGAAGTTTGAGAAATACTTTGCTCTATTTATTAGTTTTTTCTTCTTTATTCGAATATCCTATCAGATTAATATATTTTGATATACAGGGTGTTTTTTTAGGATGGAATCTTATTTATCAATTTTTCCTAGGCTGGACCTGAAAAAATAATTCAATGCTATGTCTGAATGAAGTACCAAATATCATGAGAATGTAGAGGGTGGTTCGAAATATAAGTTGTTCTGACTCGCCTCAGTGACCTCTATCTACCCTTAGCTTTAGCCTATTTACCAATGAATCTCCCTGTATACTCATTTATAATTATGTGGTCTCAAAAGGCGCCATAGCCGCGAGAAGAAATGAGAATGAATGAGCATTCAGTAAATACTGACGACAAGCCAAAGCTTTTGTAGACTTTTTTATAGAAACTTTAGGAAAGGTGTTGTAATATAATCGTAAAACTCTATGAAAAATTTTTTTTTTCCTTAAAAATATTTGTCTATTGCCCATTGAATGTAGATATATGTATTAAACAGGTCACGATGTCATACCTGGAACTGTATAATGAGCAAATACGAGATCTTTTGAACCCCAGCTCGGGATACCTAGAGTTAAGAGAGGATGTCAGAGAAAGAAGTATTCAGGTAGCAGGACTATCAGAAATATCCACAAATTCTACAGATGAGGTAAGTGATTTCTTGAAAAATTTTATCCATTCACTTTTCCATGCGGAATTGTTATTCGGCATAAAAATTATGACATTCAGAACCTACATTTATAATATAGTTTTGCGTCTTGGAACTCATGAACTCTTGTCTTTTAATTGTATACTGTTCGGTTGAGAAATCCTTGACAACTTCTTCTGCATTTGTAACTTCATTATTTTGTTTTGTTTTGATCTCAATCCTTTCATGTCTCCATTTGTTGCTTTGATACTTGTTCAGTGTCTCCTATTTTGGCAAATAACTTTTTTCACTTGTTTGTTTTTGTCGTATACTTACAGGATGCATTAATTCGTACAAATTCGTATCCAATCAGAAGCCAGTTACGATAAGCCGTTTTTATAAAAGAAACGGTTTGTGTTAGTTTAGTACGTCTTTGTGTTTTTCTGTCGTGTCGATATTAACAATCAATTACCTAATAACATTATTAAAATCATCGCTATCAATTCAATTCAATTGTACATAAAATTGAATCATTCCGGGTCATTCATATGAGAAGATAAAAGTCAACGGTTTCTCATTCACATGTTTACCACTTGCCTATTAGTTCGTAAAGAAGAAACAAACAGGACTCATTTATATTCTCAATATAAATTCTATTTTTCATATAGGTATAACTATATTTTTCATGTCTTCTTTTTGCTATTTGAAATAGAGTTTTGATCAATTTCTTATCCTACGCAGTTGATCTCTAGATCTTTCGGGATGTCTGGCATCCTAATCACAACTTCGTCAGTGTTTTCGGCAACCAGTCTTTTCAACTTGCCATTTGTGGATTGACTCTCTTTTTCGAGAATATTTTCTGCTTTTCTTTCCTGGAATTCTGTGATTGTTTCCCATTCTTGGTCTATGTTTTGTTTGTTCCCCATAAACCAGGACACATACATTGCGGCTCTTAACACTTCAGTTTTTGTTGCTTGAGTAGTCATGCTATGGGTTTTGGTAGGTTATCCCCAGGATTCGTATTTTGCTTGATTTGGCTCTTCTTCCTATAAAAGGGTAAAGTCTGTCCATTGCTGAATTTGTTTTGTCCACTACGTAATTTATATGGTTATATACAAGAAAAAGTAGATATAAGATACAAGATACAAGAAATAGAAGATATAACAATAGGTGGAGAAGTGATAAAATGGGAAAATTAGTTTAAGGAGGTATAACACTATATAATGACCTAGTGTTATACCTATATACGTAATTTTCCTATTTTATCACATCTCCATTTATTCTTAGATTTGTGTTGGTCTCTAATATCCTATTCTATAAGAGAATAGTCTAGCTAATTTTTTAGTTTCTTTGAATTTTTTATTCAATAAACAATATATTCTTATGCTTCTTACGGTATTTTTTATATGACGTCTGTTCGTCGATGTCCGACTGCGATTCCCGTATAGTCTAAGATCCCGATATAGAACGACCTTCACCTTCACGTATTTTATATTTAATTTAACATGTCAATGAATATATCACATATGGGTTGCCTAACAAATTTTAGTCCAGAGTAGGTTTAATTAATATCATAATTAAAAAAAATTTCTTTTTCGAACATTTTCGAACGGTTTTGCTTATTAGATAAATTCTATACCAATCGAAAGTATGAAGCCCATAGAATGTGCAAACGTTAGGTTGCCTATTTTTTTCCGGTCACAACTCTCGGTTGCCAGGTATGAACAGGTCAATCTATACTAGCATTTTGCAACGGTCTGACTATTTAATCAAAATCAATATGATTAAAGATTATTTTATTATGAACACGGTGATATAGGGTTGCCTGCAAAAAATCAGTCCAGAATCCCGGTTGTCGAATTTTAAAAAGTTAAATATTGCTGCGAGTGAGGACATGGCATAGCAGCTGTTTGAAGTTCGTCCAGTGAAAGAAAGAGAGTGCGCATGCTATTTGTTCTTGGAAATGAAAAGGATAGCGATAGACTCGTATACAGTGTGACCAGATTTAGTAGAAATCTACTTTTTTAGTAGATTTTTCGCATTTTCATGGAGTTTTTAGTAGGAAGAAATCCTTTGGTAGATTTAAGTAGATTTTGGTAGTTTTAAAAATATAACCGAGGCTATTGGGAATATGGAAATTCAGATGTCTAGACTGTTTCTATGAATCAATTCATTGTTCATTCTAATTGAGGTTCTACGTTCTATGTGTTTCTAGAAGAACGTACCTACTTAAACATAATAAAATCATAAAACTTCTGTCGGCTGAGAATAAATACGAAGAATGATGGAATATCCGAAGGGTGCCTCATTGAAAACAGGTGGTGTGTGAACTTCCGTTGAAAATATACCATTATCTCACATTTGGTATTCTATTCAGTGGAAAAAAATGTCTAACTGGAATTTCATCGACAAATTTGGGTGGCTGCATATTTCAGATTTCGAATGCCAAATGCAAGAGAATATTTTCGGCTATTAACCGCATCAAAACAAAAAATAGAAACAGATTTCTAAATAAAAATATAGCATTATTATAACATGCTAAAGAAGGACTTAAAGAGATAGGTGATTGTTGTCGTTTTCAACCTACAAAAAATATGCTCGATTCGGTGGATAGTGAAAATTTATGCATGGATGTTAAAGACGATGATTTGACTGCAGATTGATACTGATTTTTCAATAATTTTTTTTATGTTCAACTGTAGTAATTCATTTCTTTATTTAATGTTATTTTTATCTGAAAGATTTCAGTTTTTATTTCTATTTATATCCTTTTGTTTATTTAAATATATAAATTTGTTTGTTTATATTTGCTATTTTGATCCTATTTGTTTCTGTTCGGTTTTTTTTCTCCTTTTTTTTTGTCGTTCAAATTTTGAAATAAAATCTTGTTTTATTTTCGCATGAGATATTGCATTTTTATGAAAAATTATTCTGCCAAAAAAGACAGTGAGCACTTCTTAGAAAAAATAAAAGGATTCGACTCCAACTCCATACCACCATGCTGGATATCATTAATTCAAAAAATTTCACGAACTATTTTTGTAAATTCCATGTGGCTTAATGCAACGGATTCAATATGCGTGAAACTTCAGCCTGAGAACTGCGGTTGGTTCTTAGATGAATATTTGAAACCAGTAGGATTCATTGAGTATCATACACCTTTGAAGATAGAAGACATTGTCGAAAGAACTGAAACGGAGAGTGATGATGACGAACAAGATTCAGAAGTTGGAGATCATAGTTATATGTCCGATGACTCGAAACCTGAATAATTTCAAAAAATTTTTGTATTTATAATTTTTCATGAAAAACAGAAGTATTTTTTTAATTGTTGTTTTTCATTTTGTCGTCTAATAATAAAGAAAAAATTTCCAAGATTAGTATTATATATGTATTACTATAACCTTCTTTTTGAGTAAATATTCTTTAGTGTCATATAAAAAATATACACACATAAATAATTAATTAACTATTCCTCTATTTCAAAAGTTATCTACTCCAAAATGTACACGCATACACGAGTCTATCGCTAACCTTTTCTTTTAGTGTCACATAAAAAATATACACTCATAAATAATTAATTGATTAAAAAAAATTAAATAACTATTCATCTATTTTGATAATTATCTGCTCCAAAATAATGCACGCATATATCCTTTTCATTTCCAAGAACAAATAGCATGCGCACTCTCTTTCTTTCACTGGACGGACTTCAAACAGCTGCTATGCTGTGTCCTCACTCGCAGCAATATTTAACTTTTTAAAATTTGACAACCGGGATTCTGGACTGATTTTTCGCAGGCAACCCTATACCACCGTGTTCATAATAAAATAATCTTTAATCATATTGATTTTGATTAAATAGTCAGACCGTTGCAAAATGCTAGTATAGATTGACCTGTTTATACCTGGCAACCAAGAGTTGTGAGCGGAAAAAATAGGCAACCTAACGTTTGCACATTCTATGGGCTTCATACTTTCGATTGGTATAGAATTTATCTAATAAGCAAACCGGTGAAATGTTCGAAAAAAAAATTTTTTTTAATTATTAATTAAACCTACTCTGGACTAAAATTTGTTAGGCAACCCATATGTGATATATTCATTGACATGTTAAATTAAATATAAAATACGTTTTATCAAATAAGCATCTCGGTGAAGGTCGTTCTATATCGGGATCCTATACTAGTATCATTATTGGTAGATACTGCGCCATCCATTTTGACCTGAAAGTTTGTGTCACTTAGCTAGTTTCTTATTATCTTGCTTTCAGTTTTTGTTGTATATCCTGTCATTCTCATCTTGTAGGCTAGTACTTCGTGCCAAACTCGGTCGAAGGCTCCCTAAACATCTAATTCTGAATAAATCCTCATATCAGTAACATATTCAGTAAGCTTCTGTAGTTTCATTTCTTTGGAATGTTCTCTTCTGAATCTGAATTGCTCAGGTGTTATCTAATTGAGTGATCTGTTCTTTAGTCACTTAGTCTGGATGCTGATGTACATTCAATGTGTAGTTTTTTTTAATTTTCAATTTTTTTCTGGCCTTTTGAACACAATAACTTCTGAAGTCTTCCAGTTGAATACTGTTCTCTTTTCAAAACTGTATTGGGTAGCGCTTCCTTTCCTGTTCTGGGCATCTTCTGTATCTTAAAATTTGTTATTTCCTTCTTACCTGAAGTCAGGGCCGTCGCTAGGGGGTAGGAACGGTAGGCGGTCGCCTAGGGCGGCATTTCAAGCTTGATCAACAAAAATTAAATGTGTAGAAATTTAAAAAACCGAATGAAATTTAATTCAGCCAGCAACAACAGGAAGGAATACCGACAAATTCAAATAACATCAATAACCATCAAAGGTGCCGCATTATATATTAAACTCAGAAATATCCAGATGTGGCGTGATCCTCTCATAGTTCTGTTTACGAATTATTGACGCTAAAAAAACACATGCACTCATCAGGCTTGTCGGCGTTCGCTTTACGTTACCGAATTTTATTGCCACTTGGGGTTCTGGAATGTTTTTCTTTTCAATTCTTCAATCAAAAATGTTGATTCCCCAGAATGGAATGCAGAATATGAGAAAACAATTCCATTTCATCACTTTCAACTGGTCTTTCTCAAGAAATATAAGAAATTTCGTTATTTTATACCACATTCCATTATTTAATGATAATCTTCATTTTTTTATAACAAATTATCTACTGTTGGGCGTGTGCGCATTCGAATTGAATAATGGTTCATCTGATTGTTATACTCGATAATCTCCAACAAAAAAAAAACAAATTTTCAAGCTTCTTCTAAAATCGAAACAGAGCTAGGAGCCTCAAACTGCAGGGTTCTCTCTAGAGGGGCGGCAAATAATGGAGGGCGGCATTATTTACTTTTTCTGGGAAATCTGGATTATTGGAAGAACGAATTAAATCATTTTTTTTCCCTTAAATGCATGACTTTTTGTTTCGAAAAAAAAAATTGAAAACTTGAAGATCAGTCCTATCTTATACAGGGAAAAATAATGAAAAAAATATTTTATTTCATTTTGACATTTTTATTGAGAAAAAAGTGTTTGTAGTCAAAAGGCAACATCATGCATTAACTGTATAGAATCAAGTTATACTACATGTGAAATTGCTTAAAACAATTATTATGTTTATTTAGACATAATCCTACTCCACACTTCTCACATATAGTATGAGTGAATCCTTTACAGTTAGGGAGCTTGCATCGAATTTTTTTATCTGCAATACTAGGCCAATGTCCAGTTTGGTCTGCTCTTACTTCAGATGGAGGTATATGCTTCATTGGCCCTCTTTTTCTCTTATTTTCGATTTCTTGTTCTAAATTTATGCTTGGTCGGCCACGTTTGTTAGCAACCGATCTCAGGTTGCATAAAGTATAAGCCACTTCTGCACGAAATTGTGCTTGGTTCAATAACTTGCACGCTGGTTGTTTTTTAGAATGCACTCTTTTATAAAGTAACCAGGAGTTGACCAAACTCATATCTAAAAGGTGGTAAAAAATTCTGATGTACCACTTACGACTCTTCATATATATTTTATATCGTCCCATAAAACTATCCATCAGATCTACACCTCCCATGTGTCTGTTGTACTCAGTTATGATATAAGGACAATCAACTTCGATGATTTTCTTCACCTTTCTATCATATCTTCTGACTTTTGAAATTGGAGTTTTTCCAGCAAATGAAGATACTAATGTTACACATTTATTGTCCTTCCAGATAACAGATGAAACATCTACACCATCAATTGTTGCCACAAATTCATAACTTGTTCCTCGGTCAACATTTTTCATGGTTGATTCTGTGGGTAATTTACAATTTGGTACCCTATTTCTACGTATGGTACCCAAGGAATAAATTCCCTCCTTCGCTAAATGTACCATTAGAGGAATTGATGTATAGTAGTTGTCATGATAAAGTCTGTAATTTTTTTGTCGTTGAATAATGCTGGCTAAACGTAAAACCAAATTAGATGTTACTCCAAGGTCAGGTTCGCCAGTGGGTACATTTTTCTTTTCTTGGCCAGCATAAATTTCAAATTTATAGGCAAATCCAGAAATACCTGACATAACAAAAAATTTGAAACCCCATTTATGGGGCTTCATCGGCATATATTGCTTCATAAAATGCCTCACCTTGGTGGAGCACATTTGTTCGTCTATACTCAGATTTTGTTCCAAGGCAACCGATGAAAATTTATCATTCAGAAAATCAATAACGGGTCTGATTTTATGAAGCCTATCGTGGCCTGCTTGATCACGCGGTATAAATGTGTCATTGTTGTTGAAATGTATGAACCTTCTTATAGTCTCAAATTTGTTTATTGGCATCACATCAGCTACCGGTGCAAATCTCAATTCATCATTCCACATTGACCTCGTATTGGGCATATTCACCAATGATGTATATATTAGTATGCCAAAAAACTGCCTTATGTCGTTTTCGTCGAAAGAGGGTGGTCTCTCAGGTTTGGATTGAACCGCATATAAATTGGTTTCTTCTAAAATTTTCTTCACTAACTCACTTGAAAAGAAGTAGTTGAAAAACTGAACTGGCCGTTCCAATGCAGAAATTTGCTCCGAAACTTCTACATCTCCATGAAAACGTAGTTGATCTTCATTCAGAATCAATGACTTCGATTTCCAAAGTATGTCCTTTTTCACGGATTGTCCTGCTCCTCTCAATGGCAAAAAAGAAGAGAGGGGCAAAAGATCTTCTTCATCCTCTGAATCTTCTTGGACACCACTTCCAGTAGGATTTCTTTCATCTTCTTCCACGTCGGCTTCATCATCGCCTCCAATCATGCAATCTTCATCGCTATGCTCATCGTTAAAATCGATTTCGTCGTCACTTAGACCTGTAAAATTTTTCCAGTACTCTTCCAGGTCCTTTTCTGTAAGAAGATTTTTCTTGTCCATACTGAAAGAATAACAATAAGATAAACTCAACTGAGTAGCACAGTCAGTCTTGCACTGAAAACGAATGATACCATGAATGCATGGTGTTGCCGATCGGCAACAAAACAAAATTCGATTTTTTGATCAAGAATACTTTACTTATACACAAAATAACACCATCTTATCCAAAATACATACCTTCAGATGTGAAAACAGAATTTTGTTGCACTGAAACACTTTTTTCGAATAAACTAGAATCTATAAAAAAGTCGATATAAACACGTCACTCTGCAGATGCATTCGAACGGCGAAGTCTCAATAATAAACTAATAAGAACGCCACCTACAAACAGATACTAGTTGCTTATTGAAGAGTGGTTCGTAGCAGAACGGCTACTTCATGCAATGATTCGATACTCTCTATAACGCGAGTTTGAAATGCTTTGAAATGTTGTGTTGCCGAAAAGCAACAATATGCATTTAAGGGTTAACAAATTTCACAAATGTTTTTTTATCAAATTCTCTAATCTTAAACATCTTTGCACCGTGAATATCTGTATCTATTCGAATTTAAAATAATCGTTCATTCGCATCATCCGCTGGTTTAATTCATATCAAAGAAAAAAAAAGAAATGTCCGAGCGTTATAGGCTCGAACATGCCTTCCACTTATCCAAAATCTACTGGATTACAATTTGAATCCATAAAAAATAATTACACTTAAAATACATTGTTTCCTTCCTAAATTACTTTTTATGAAAGAGTGTGGAGTTTTTCACACTTCCACATGAATCTTTGAAATCAAATTCATCAAACCAACATCCACCCAAAACTCACCACCCCCGCTCTTTTGCTTAGTACAAAATCCCAAAACTGAAAGGGTTTCGCTTTGTATTTTTGCCGGGGCGGTAGGACTCCGATTATTCAATAATAATTTTAAGGATTCTGCAGAGTTAGATTCTGTTTTTTTTAGGGCGGCAAAATGGGTCTCTGTACGCAGAGACCCATTTTGCCGCCCTAACAAACTGCCGCCCTAGGTGGCGGCAGTTTGTCTAGCGACGGCCCTGCCTGAAGTTTTTCTGATTTTCAATTTCTTGATGCCTTCGTTGATATCAATTGGTGCTGTTGGATTAGGAATGATATCGCAAGCCAGTGTTCTAACATAAATTCTTCCAAATCTTCATTTTTATCGTCTTCTCTGTAGTTAATTCTGCCTTGTCTTTCTATCTCAACTATTAGAGCTTTGGCATTTTCAAGCTTTGACCATGTCATCCTCTAGCTTCGTGCAGTGATGGAATTACAGTTTTCTCAGGCCGTAAGCACACCCTAACTACACAGAAGCGTAAGACCGCCTTCCCGCCCAAACTTTATCTGAAAGCGCTTGTGCTATGCTAAGTGTTACAAATGTCAACGTCAAATCTAATATATTAAATTAATGGATTTTTTGTGTAAACTTACGAAAGTAAACGGTCAACTGAGAAGAAATCCCAGAATGTATTTTCCAATCGGACTGATTTAACTGCGCCTAGAACTACATTAATTTCATTCAATTCAAATTTGCCGCTCGATAGTGACAGATGTAATACTTAGCAGATCAAAGTGCCGCCTTTTACTTATGCTTCTGTGTAGTTAGGGTGTTCTGTGCCGTAAGAACTTTTGTATTTTCCACGTTGAATGGTCTATGATGTTTTTAGCACTTGATTATGTTTATTCATCTCGTTCTTTTCTTCTAATCTATTCGAAGTTCTGTTGATTGCCTTGAGTTCTCTATTTCTCTTCATCAGCTCTTTGATTGCTTTTGAGGTCACTATGTGGATGCTTCAAGGGTGAACTTTTGATTCTGATTTTGTTTCGGCTCGTAGGCTTCTCTCATTCTCTCCTCCAGCTTTTCGACTCCGTCTTCTTGTTCTTCAGATGTTCTTATCAGTGTGATTTCTCCTGTAATTTTCTATGTACTTTGTTGGTTAGTGAAGTTTTTCGTTTGAAATTATGTTTTCTGCCCGTGTCCCAATCTGAGTTCTATCGGATTGTAGTCCGATGTGACATATACCGACCTATTTATTGCCAATAATTCTGAAGGTTTCATTTATTACCATTCTTGATGTATACAGCGGCTCCGCCATGTCTTCCTTCTGGTTTACAGCGAGGTTTACAGTAATGGGCTTTTGGAACATAATCTTATAACGGGTGTTTTTTTTCAAGATATATAACTTTAAGTAGGCACTACTGTTCAAGATGGCGACCGATTTAACAGCTGTTAAGTGATTTATTCTCAATTTGGTTTGGCAATTCATCATGAATAGACTCACGCCTAAACAACGCTTGCAAATAGTGCAATTTTATTTCGAAAATAATGGTTCTGTGCGGAATACGTATCGCGCACGTCCATTTCATTTTGTTTAGCGATAAAGCGCACTTCTGGTTGAATGGCTACGTCAACAAACAAAACTGCCGTATTTGGAGTGGAGCTAATCCTCAAGTCTATGTCGAAACACCGTTACATCCAGAAAAACTGACTGTTTGGTGCGCTTTATGGGCTAGTGGAATCATTGGTCCGTACTTCTTCAAAAACGATGATGGCCAGAACATTATATAGTCAATGGTGATCGGTATAGAGCCATGATTACTAACTTTTTCATTCCTGAATTGAACAACCATGATGTCCAGGAGCTGTGGTTCCAACAAGACGGCTCAACATGTCACACAGCTCGTGCCACAATCGATTTATTGAAAGACACGTTTGGTGACCGCCTAATTTCACGTTTTGGACCTGTGAATTGGCCTCCAAGATCTTGTGATTTAACACCGCTAGACTACTTTCTGTGGGGCTATGTAAAGTCATTGGTCTATGCGGATAAGCCACAAAACCCTTGACCATTTGGAAGACAACATTCGTGTTATTGCCGATATACGGCCACAAATGTTGGAAAAAGTCATCGAAAATTGGACGTCCAGATTGGACTACATCCGAGCAAGCCGTGGCGGTCATATGCCAGAAATCATATTTAAAATGTAATGCCACAAGATTATCTTGCGGATAAATAAAATTCATGTCAATCGAATAATCCATCGTTGTTTTATTGCAATTTATAGTTCTATAGCTCTAAAAAAAACACCCTTTACTTCGTATGATTGAAGTTGTGCTTCAGTCTTCCAGTGTTCTGTTCTGACAATGTCATGAAAGGGCTGGATGTCTTCTGAGTATTATATTCAATTCGTTGATACAGTCCTATGTACTGTATGTTCTGTGACATAAGACTTACTAGATGTACTGATTTGTTGTTGTGCAGCTTCTCGTTTCATATAAAAAATTGCCACCTTGTTGAACTGAGAATTCCTTGTGTCTCAGAAAGTCATTACCCCCATCAGGCCAAAAATCTGATGTGTACATTTTGTCTTTTTTGTTGAAAGATGCTGTTACTATACAGGATTAGAACAATTTAGAGGGGAACTACCAGGGATATCGAAAACCGATAGGGATACAGGGTGACTTAGTTCACAAAATTTGCGTTATTTAAGGATTATTATGTTGGTGTTAACAGATCCAAAATATCTCCAATGTTTCCCGAGATATCTCGAAAAAACTGAAAATAAAGATTTTTTTTTCATTTGTTTTTGGAGATAACTCCACGAAATTCGGTTCGTAGTCATTAACCAATATAGAGATTCTAATGGTGTCTTCAAATTTTTTTTCTGTTTTCCATTGTTCCAGAGACGTGATAGGCAATTTTTTTTTCTTATGGACGCCATATTGGTTTTTCTTATGAGGTCATAAGGAGAAAAATATCGAATTCAACAATGTATCATACTCTAATATCGGGTCTAGGTACGCAAATTTGAAGAGTTGTTATGTGAAATCATCACTTGACTATCGCGTCTCTGAAACAATGGAAAACAGAAAAAATCTGAAGACACCATTAGTATCTCATATATTATCTAAGTATATTGGATAATGAGTATAAACAAAATTTGGTGAAATTATCTCCGAAAACAAATGATACGGAAAAAAAGGAAATAAAATTTTTATCATAGTTTTTTCGAGATATCTCGGGAACCAATGGAGATGTTTCGTATCTGTTCACACCATCCCTAAATAACGCAATTTTTTTGTCATTCAAGCCACCCTGTCTTTTAAACGATTTTCGATATCCCTGTAGTGGCCCTCTAAATAGTTCTTACCCTGTATTTCGACGAAGACTGTTTTCTGAAGAAGGTATTTCTTTGACAGATATCTTTTTCATCTTCGAATCCTAGAGAATTTAGTCCTATAGTCAATATAGTCCTTTACTTTTTGTTCAGTGTCATTTCTGTTTCCCCTGTAGATAGATCCAAAACTTCTTTTTAGGGACCGTTGAATCAGTCTGCCCTTGACCCGTACCAATATTATTAGGGGCTGTTGTCTTCGTATTCTTTCAGCTCATAATCGTAATATATTTATTGAGTATCTAAAAGGTTTCACAAAAACCAAAGGTTGGAATAAATTAAGTACATTAAACATGAAAAACCTTCAATTAAAAGGAGTATAATAATGGTTTTCTTCATATTAGCTCTCATCGGTGAAACTGCCTAATGGCTCTCTTCTTCAAGGGCAAATTATTCCAATCACTTAAATCGATTTTCAGTGTAATTTAAAGCCAATGTTTGTTCAACTTTTTCTATTATTTCCAGTGTAATCAATTCCTACTTATAACCAATATCTCATGCAGGCCAGTATTGTAACATCGAATTCATAAATCATTGAAGCTAAGCGTTTATCGATAAACACTGCGTTCTATGTTCCCCACAATGCTCCTATAATTCTGATGAGGCTATTTGGCTACATGTCACAGGCTTGATATTTTAGTTAATGCATCTTCAATCTAAATATTCCTTCAGACCTTCCATATCATTGTTTACATAGAAATATCCAATGTCACTTGGAGGAAGCCAGAATATTTCGATAATAGAAGGGTTGGCCAAGTTTTCAGAAGTTCCTTTGGAATTTATGAAATTATTGTTAACAATACTCCCAAATAAACACCGGTATTTAGCAATTCGTCTTAGAAACAAGAAAGTTCCGATTTGATTTTTCTTATTGGCTGAATATTCACCGTTCCACTTCGGGGGCGTTTTTGGTTACACCCATTGGCTGCATCTATCACTTCAATTACTTCTTAATTACTTTCTAATGATTTGCTTAGACCAGTGTGGTCCATGAGGGTATTATTGAAATGCAGTTTTACTTAGTTTTATAGTTCGTTGTGTGACTGATGTTTTTGATGATTTCGACTTTGATGTTTGGCAAAATTCTATGGCTTAGGTTAAAAAGATGAATATTTTGCAATCAAATCTATTCCTTCATTTGTTTTCAAAGTCAGAATAGATATGACGAGTTCTGAAGAAAATTATTTCGCATCCTAAAGATCTTCATACCACTGAAGAAAAAATTTTTGGTGCAATACGAGAATGACTTGGTGAGATTAACCAACAAATTTTCATTATATTTTCTGATTATAGCAATGTTATTACTAGTTTGAGTAATCTGTGCAATAGGCATATGACCTTGAGGTTCTCTAATTTGCTACGTCAAAATAGCAGCTACGCAGCCAGATCGAAAAATCAATCGAGTATTTTATAGGAAATGGAAATATTTCACCTTTTCCCGCCATCAGTCGGGACAGTTATAATAATAAGTTACCTATATCTTTGAATATATATTCTGATTCTGAATACGAAAAATTTAAGAGTTATCGAAGAAAAATTTGAACTAAGAATATACCACAATAAATAGGTCACAGAAATACCACAATTTCTAACTGAGTGGAATAGTCTATGACTTCCGGAGAACATAGAAACTAAAAGTCGATATGGATACATATTTTGACATTTCATGAAATGTCATTAATTATTCGTAATTGAAAAATTTATTGGTTTATGGATTCTCAATCATCCCAACGAACAATTGGTTACAATTCATAAAATTTCGACTTTTCAGTTTCTTTCTATGTTTTCTGGAAGTCATAGACTAATTCATTCAATACGAAATTACAGTTTTTCTTTAGTTCAAGTTTTTCCTCGATTACTCTTAAAGTGTAGGGTTTGCTTGAGATCCCCCACTTTTTATACGTAAAATTGACTGAAAGAATAAAAAATATAGGTTGTTTTTTTTTCCATAAGATTTAGAATCTCATTAAGTCATGAACCATTGAGCTTATACCCATATATTGGCATATTGCTGAAACTTATGACTGTTTTGCAATAATATCTGGCCAAGCGTTTTCTTGGACTAGTTCAAGTGACTTTGGATATACTATACCAAGTCTATATTGATTTACATAGAACTACTTTGAAATCCATGATTTTCAAAAATGCATTGTTGAATTGGATCGGCAAAAAGGGAAAACCGGAAGTTCAAATGAAGAAAAGATTGGTGAGAAATTGTCCCTAGATCTTCTTACTTTGAAAACCAGTCAAATTTGCAAAAAAATTTTTTTTTGGAAAAATGGTTTTTCCCTAATAACTTTCCATGCCTTGGTTCGATAACATATATGGATGGCCCCTGAAAAATACTTCCATTGAGATGGGTCACTTTTCAATATTGCTCAACGGATAAGCCACAAAATCTATTGACCCGCTTTCGTGAAACACCCTGTACATACTAATTCACGAAACATCAAATATAATTCGAAAAATTTTTACAACCACTTATTTCTGCATAATTATTCTTCTATCAATTTATTGAACAGGTCATGACTCTTCTGCAAAAAGGCAATAGGGCCAGAACAGTTGAACCAACAGCAATGAATAAAACCTCGTCTAGAAGCCATGCCTTGCTAAGTGTAACAGTACGCCACGCTATACCAATTGACAAGACCGACCACCTCAGGATGAAGGTGAAGCAAGGGAGGCTCTTCATGATTGACTTGGCAGGATCAGAGAGAGCTAACAAAACCAAAAACAGAGGGAAGAGGCTACAAGAAGGTGGACACATCAACAGATCGTTGTTAGCTCTGGGAAACTGCATAAATGCATTGAGCGGGGGTGCTAGATACGTAAATTATAGAGATTCCAAGCTCACAAGGCTTCTTAAAGATGCCCTGAGTGGGAACTGTAGAACAGTGATGATAGCTCACGTCTCTCCAAGTTTCTCACAGAGAGACGAATCGAGAAATACTCTGGTTTACGCCGACAGGGCCAACAATATATCTACCAAAGCTGAAATAAATACTTTGGATGTATCTTATCATGTTTCTCAATACCAGAATGTCATAAGTGAATTGCGAAACGAAATAGGGAGATTACAGCAAAAGATGAAAGAAGACAGACCAAGATCAGCAGATTTGAATAGAATGAATGCCGAAGAAAGGAGCCGAGAAGTGAGGAATTTGAGAGAACAGATCGTTGATACTTTCAAGAATCAGATGAAATTGAGAAGGAAGCTAATGGAGATAGATTCCCACCTATTAGGACTTGGAATGGAAGTTGAAAGACAACATCTGATAATTGCTCATTGGGAATCAAGAAACAACAAGTTGTATAAAAACACTATTAACGAGTCCAGAGCCAAAACTCAGCAGAGCATAAGGTTGGTAATTTTGAATATTTTCCTTCTACATAAATGTTAATGAACAGTGAAATGAATAAAATAATTATACAGGATGTTCCAAATTTGAGCACCTACCAATGTTTTAGAGCCGTATGTTCCAGACCAGAATAAGACATTTTTGTTCATGAACATGTGAACAGGCCAATTGAAAAGTCCCCGGTCCACCAAAGTGAAACGCATTTTTTTGGTAACATTCGATTTTATTATTCAACATACTTGCCTTCGAGTGCGATACAGCGATTAAAAATGATTCAAAATAGGCATCAGTTTCGGCGATTACTTCTTCATTGGTGCTACATTTCTCTCCAGCGAGCATTATTTTGAGGTCTGAGAACAGTAAAAAGTCGCTGAAGGCCAGATCTGGCGAATACGGTGGATGCAGAAGCAATTCGAAGCCCAATTCATGCAATTTTTCTATAGTTTTCATTGATTTGTGATAAGGCACATTGTCATGATGAAACAGCACCTTTTTTCTTCAAATGGGGCCGGTTTTTAACGATTTCATCCTTTAAACGATCCAATAACGCTATATAATAATCGCTGTTGATGGTCTGGCCCTTTTGGAGGTAATCAATGAATATTATACCTTGCGCATCCCAGAATACTGATGCCATAATTTTGCCTGCTGACTGTTGTGTTTTTCCTCGCTTTCGATTCGGTTCATCGTGTGCAGTCCACTCAGCTGACTGTCAAATTGAACTCTGGAGTGAAATGATGGAGCTATGTTTCATGCATTGTCACATTGACAACCTCTTTTGGGCGTCCATTGCATTCGCCGTCTTCGGTGCTCATTTCACCACGTTTACTCTTAGCATAACAATCAATGATGGTTGATTTTCCTGGTGCAGACCCCGGAAACTCTTCATCAAGCCAAGATTTTGCTTCGAATGTATGTTTTTATTTTATCAGCACACGAAATTTTTTTTTCATCTTTTTTCAAATAACAAAAGTAGCTATACTCACAACGTAATATTTCACAAACTAATGGTCGGACTTTCAAATTTTGACACGTATCGACTATCGTTAGAAGGTTGGTACTAACTAAAAACACCGCCACCTGTGCATCAGACCGGAGACTTTTCAATTGCCTAATATGTAAACGCTTGTCGCTCCGTTCTGTACTAGGCATTGCAGTTTCAAGATACATCCACATTTCTAAAGATATTTATTTCTGATTTGAAAAGTTATATATATATGTTTCAATATGCTGTTACAATCTACAGAGTGATATTTTTTTCTGGTACTTCGTCCCATTTTTCGCTTAAGAACTTGTATAGTATATCATTGATAATTTGAAAAACTTGAATAAAAAGGGTTTCAAGTCTTTTCAGAACTTTTTGGTCGCTGGCAAATTTTTCGTATATGTTACCGTTATAAAGAATAACCTAAGTCGTCAGAAAAATCAAAATATCCGAAAAAAATCATTTCTCGGAAATCATAGCGAAAACGACTTCAGATATTGAGAAGTTTTCAAATTAAACAAATAGTTATTTATTTTACTAGGCAGCTCAGTAGTAGATTGGCTGCCGCGTGTGATAGGATTTCACCAAAGGCAGTCAATTTACTTTGCTGCCGAGTTCAACATTTTTTTTTTCTCAAAATTTGATACAAATTGCAACTGTTGTAATGGTTAGTTGCTATGGAAGAGTATATGTTCATAATAGTTTGGCAACTTATGAAATATTCTATATCCATTGAGAATAATCATTTTGCTACCTAGATGGGAAAAGTAATACTTTGCTGATTAATATGTGTCTGCAAAACTATTATTTGTTGTCAATCGAAAAAAAAATCATATTTTTCGAATTACCAGTTACCATGTTGAGTTATTGATATCATCCAAGTAATCACCCTCCTTCGTTTGTGACTCTGATTTTGGAAGTTTTGGAACACTATGTATTAACAAAAAAATAAACTCAAGCACTGAAAATTTCAAGTCAATGAGTAAATAAACAAGGGCACGAAAACTCCATGTTTAATCTCAGTGTTTATCTCTATCTCTCTGTTAGTTTTCTTCTGTAGATTCTTCTTTGCACTTCTGCACTCTGTTTTTAGACGACGTTATCTTAGCACCTCTGATGGCTTCAGATCTGCTGGGAATGATGACGCAAAAGATGAAATAGACGAAGATGCCGAGGGAGAAGTTGCCATACAGCAAGCCTGGAGAGAACTCGCCGATATCGAAAGAGAACAAGAAAGATGGTCGGAATTGAAGACACACATAGATCAGAAATTAGAAGTGTGTAGACAGAGAGGAGTGACATTGGAAGATGTGAGAAATAGTAAAATATATTCCAAACATTTCAAACATTTTGCGTATTTTTCAGAAATTACCTTCTTTGCTTTCTTCCGATGACGAAAGAGAAATATTGGCATTGATGTGTAGAGTTCATGAACTAGAGGCAGACAAAATGGCACTTCAGTCAGAAAGACTCATCAGACAGCATGAGCTACGTAGAAGAGATCTAACAATACTGAGGTACGATCGCCAGAGACAGCTTTCTGAAGAGATCATAACGAGACAAAGGAAACTTATAGAAGGTAAGTTTTTCAATCTCATGTCAAGTATATTTATTTATCGCGTACTTGAATCATATCAAGGTACTTGAATTCCAGCCGTTTTATTGTATAGTGTCACATCAATCAAAAAATGATTAAATGAGAAGGAACCTTACAAAAAACACTTCTATTTATTGAACTTATTGCATGAAAGAACCGAAAATTTCAACATTTTTGAAATAGAAACATAAATTGAATCACCATAAATCATAACAAAATAAAAAATAATAAAAAAATAAAGTTTCTTAATATTGAGAAACCTCCAGGCTTCTTTTGATTTCATAATTTTCCATCCAGGATCTAAGACACATGAGGCATCCTATGCATTTGTCGCCTAACCTATTGCCGGTTTTTGTAAGTGTAATAGCAGATCTGGAAAATTGTCTTTCAACAGGAGCTGAAGAAACTGACGTTGATAAAAAATCCTTGGCCATTTTTGCCAAGTTTGGAAAGATATTTCTGAAACTACCAAAATCAACCAATAAATTTCATAGAAATGTGAGAAAACTACTAATAAAGTCACACTGGCGAATTCTTCAGTCTCTCGGCGCTCTAGGAATCCCCTTATTTAGTGTAAGCGCGCACGAGATTGCAGAAATATATGCTGTGCGACGCGTGCAAAGCAAGGAAACCAAGTAGCTTGATATCAATTCAAGCCATCAATATCTAAAATCAAGTCAAGCTCAAGTATGTAATTTTTCACGAGCTTGTTTTTCAAGTCAATTAGTTGGTTAGAATATCAAGCTACTTGGCTCGATAAATCCCTAATAGTATATTACATACCGAAGTGATCTATTACAGCTGAGTGGCGAGGTAGCATGGCGAGGTAGCATATCGAGGTGCGAAGTGTCGAGGTATGCTGCAGATGAAAATCAACAAAATCATCGACAATAAAAAGTCAATTAATCGGGGATAAAACAGAAACTTCTTATAACATTTTTCAATGACACTTCAAATAAATTAATCAGGAAAATTACATTCAATAATGCAGTTAACGGAAATGCATTCAATAATGTTTTTGAATTCAACACATTTCAAAACATGAAATTCTAGGAATTAATTAATTTTTATATAGTTTATAATTGTAAAATACATACCTTAATGAGATCAGATCAAATATAAAGTTGAATACTGACTAAAGTCACTTAACGATTTTTTGGGAAATATTCCATTATCAATTTTTGTCTAAGCTGACCTTCCATATTGCTTTCTCATTGATAATTAAATCTTTATCACAGATTCAAGATTGAAACTTCCACCTGACCTTCAGGACTTGTATCAACTATACCAGCAGGAAATTCACGCAGCTAGCTATGCAGAATCTGCTACTTCTAGAGATGAAGACAAATTACCTCCCATCAGTAAAATGTAAGTTAAACTGAAAATATAGCGATTTCCTAAGCATTAATTTTGGGCGCATGTATACATTACCACGGACAGCCACACCACGCTGAGATCCCTGGAATCGTACTGCCAGGGGTCTCTGTTGACCTATGGGAGTGCTGTAACAACATAAGGCAACTGTCTAGAGGCAATTAAGTGACTCTACTATGGGTACCAGGGCACTGTGGGTTTGAAGGAAACGAAAAAGCCGATGAACTTGCAAAAAATGCATCAAGGTTGACACCTTCTATATCTGAGCCTCTGTGGGTTAGGAAAAGACCAATATAAGGCAGCCGTCCAGCAATGGAAGTTGAATAACAGGATGACCCACTGGACCAACACTCCTGGACTCACTCTGGCCAAGAAATTCGTGATGATTTCACCTATCTACGCCAGAAAGCTCTTGAAGCTGTCACGAGCCGAGCTTCGAGTGATGGTGGGACTGCTGACGTGGCACTGTCGGTACAAACATCATTTGTATCGTATGGGAAAGTCAGCAGATGAGATTTGCAGGCTCTGTGGATCAGAAACAGAAATAGCTGAGCCCATGGTATGCAAGTATCCAGAGCTGGATGACCTAAGAATCATGTATACGGGGAAGCCGGTCCTGGATACCCGAGAGGTAACGGCCAAGGCCCCTAAAAGGAGTTTGTCAGTTTTATCAAGGCCATCGACGACCTCCTTGGGTTTCCATGAATGAGTAGGTAGAGAATAGAAGATCTACATGATCGCAGTTCCCGGAAGGCTTACTGAGCCACAACGATCCCAGTTCAAATAATAATAATAAACATTAATTTTGTACTTTCAGCTACTCTGAACCTTTTCTCAAACCAGCAATGGAAAGCAGCGATGGTAGTGGACATTCACCGCCATCTAGTGCGGATTCAGAAGAAGTAGGTTTACCAAAGATGCGCGACAACAGCATCGATAGGTTGATGGGTCAAATGATAAACAGGCCACATCACTTCATGAAATTACCTCCACTACCTCCAACTCCCCCAACCGTAGGGCACAGAAATCCCCTTGATGACGATGGTATATAATTAATTATATACCTACCTAAATGTTTGAAATGTTACTTTCAATTTTTCATCACCCTCAACATTCAAATAACTACTTTGTATAATAATACTTTCTGAAATATTGCATGTGGATTGTACATATGTATATAATTTAATTTTCTTAGGAATTTCGTTCACTTTCGAACTATTTTATGGAGGTTTCAATAAAGATTGGTTTTCTTGTTCACATTTTAATATTTCCCTTACCTCACCTCGAAACTATTTTCATTTAAAACTTTTAGAGATGGTTAATAGAAGATATTATATTATTCCTCTATAGTTTCGATATTAGTAGTATCTAATCTCAGCTTCGGATTCGAATTAAATATTTTTGAAGAAACATTTACTATAAAATAAAATCTATAGCACTCCACATAATCTATTGTTATTCCGATAAAACAAATTTTTCAATTTTTTACTAATTCAAAACTACAAATCAACTAAATGAGTTGTTCCCAAAAATATAATTTGCAAGGGCGTAGAAATGGGGGGATTTCCAAAATATATAATTGCGAATTCTCGCAAAGACGAAGAACAAAAATGTTTCCATAAAATGAACCAATAATCATTTTACTTTTTTTCGAAATCCATACGACAGTAAATAATCGGACCCTTTTACGGTTTATAAGTTTATTATTGCTTTCAAAATAAGTACTTTTATTGCACTACGAGGGCGTCTATATAATAATAATAATAATTATTATTTTCCTTCATCTATCCGCTTTGTCGGCCTCTTATTTGCCATCTGTGAATTTTGCATTCATCATCGGTATACACTTGCCCCTTGTTTTCGGGATTTTGTATCATTCTCGTCACAAAATTTCAATATGAAGTTATCAAATAATTGAACTGAGTAATTCGCTTCGAAAAATTGTCTGGGATGTGTTGAACCATGTATTATGTTTCATTCAAATTGGAATGTATTTGTGAAGACATCAGTTTTGAATTGTGGTGTTCCTAAATTGGAGGTACCTACAAATGAAAATGACAGATTTTTCGGATCATTCCAAGAAAAAAAGTCCTATAACATAAGTCCTCAAAAACTTTGTTTCTGATATATAAGTGTTGAAGTTTGAGTTTTTTTCTCATAGAACTTTCCCTTCACAAGATATTCGATTTAAATTGGCCATAGATATTCCAATTTAATGTTTTTATCATGTATTATGCTAATTTTGAATGCAAATCCACAGGGTGTTTATTCTGGGAGGGTGCTTGATTCTTTCCTTCAGAACTTTTTGCGATGAACCGCTGGTAGTTTAGAAAAATTTAAAAAAACTCTGGTCCAGTACTACATTTTTTGGTTTGTTATAGTTTTATCGTATCTGCTATCGATTTCGAGAAAAAAATCAATTAGCTTTCTAGTAATCCTCCGGAAAATCCAAATTATCATAGAGATCCAGTTAATAAGCGGTAATGAAGGAATTAATTATGAATTTTGGTACTTATGCACCCAATATGTAGTGAAGATTAATAAAGATTTGATAAACTGATATAAGAATTACTAAAAAGTACTACACACTAGAAACACCCTGTATCTCGAAAACAATGCGTTTGTGGGCTCATATTCATGATACTTTTTATTCTTAAAATTATCCAAGAAATCTTCCATTTTCCTCCGTAACTCTAATTTAGGAACATCCACTATAAGGTAAGAACAACCGAATTGGTAATAGAAAAAATTATTTCTAGTAATTTGGTTCAAACTTCGTTATCAAACTCCTTTTTCTCACATTACAGATATTATCAAACGTTGTCGTCAAAAAAATTTTTTCGATTACGATTTTTATAAAACTTTGATTGACCGATCAACAACATTGATAGTTTGAAATCTATGATCGAAAATGAACTGAAACACAGAAAATGATTTGATCGTGCAAATCACCTCGATAAAAGTTTTATCAAACCATATAGACTTCTGATAAAGCATAGTAAAAAAGTTAATCGAAAGTGCCAAGAATTTGTATTTGTATTTGAACAATATCACCAATAGTGAATATAATTGTAAGTCACACTGTCACGGCCTTACTGTGGTTCCAAGGATACAATTTCCAAATGAATGAATATATGAGGTGTAGAATATCGTAAGATGAAGGAATGTCTACCTTAGAGTCTAGTATTAAGTTAAGGTCGTTCAGACAGAGAATTTAAATTCGATTGCAGAGTCATTTGTGACGAATCGTGAAAAATTGTTCGTATTAAATTTTGTATGGTCTCTAGCGTGAAATGAAGCGAACTAATTTTTGAACTAATCGCTGGAATAGTATAGACCCCTCTCGATAATAAGAACTAACTCATTAATCAAAAAAACAGCTTGAAGAATTTCAAATAATTTATATTCAAATGAAGAACAATATTTAAAAGAATTTTTTCAATCAGTCAACAGAATTATATTTTCTAAAACAAAAATACAAAATGCATACTGTATTGATATCAATCATAAAAATGAAAGACTTTTAAATAGGAAATAAATTAAAATAATTCATATAAT
The DNA here is from genome assembly GCF_914767665.1 of Harmonia axyridis. Classification (NCBI taxonomy): domain Eukaryota; kingdom Metazoa; phylum Arthropoda; class Insecta; order Coleoptera; family Coccinellidae; genus Harmonia; species Harmonia axyridis. Next base: position 17,793,467 of record NC_059506.1, read on the forward strand.
TGAACTAATGAAGTTGCAAGATATTCTAATAATAATGTACTATGTTATTCAAATCAAGCTAGTCCTTACTGTAACTGACTAGTAAGAATCATGGAAAATTTCCTCAATGAAACATAATCCATCAAATAATCAATTAATTATCATCAAAACTACATTATATGATCAATAACTATCAAATTTTTTTAACAATAAAAAATAACAGTTTTGTTCAAAAAAGGATTTCTTGTCGATGAAAAAATCAAAGAATATATACAAAAGACCAGTAAAAAATATTAAAAACGAGAAAACTTAATGGAAAAACGATACGCGACTTTTTGTCTATCCAATTAGCCACTTCTTGCGGTGTCATAGTATGCCATTGTTGCCTGTAGCCTTGTGGATATCCGGAAAACTCATCCGGTATGGGAATTGATGTGACGCTATCATCACTCTTTAAGCATTCATCCGAGTTCTGAGTGTTAATGGAAGGAATTGCTGGGAAACCCTGAAAATTCAATTTATTCTCATAGAAATTATTGATTGATTTCACTATGAGTTTATTATTTTCAATGACTTGGTAGAGTCGTTCTAAGGAAGAAATTAATATTTCCAAAAATCCGTTTTCCATCCGTACATCCCCAAAAGTGCTTTTTTTCAATTCAACCGAATTCATCCCATAAAATCAATACAAAGCCTTATTTTGCTTTGGTCTTGGAACTAAATTATTATACGACTGATTTTTTCAATGCCCTTCGTCATAACAAAATATTTCAATCTAAAGTGTGGAATAATTTCTGAGATATAAGGTAACCGTTTAAAAAAACCTCTTAAATTGGAGTGACCAAACACTAATCCGCAAAATCGTCATCAGCCTCTAACGAATGATGTTTTCATCTCCAAAAACAAACAGTTTTTGAGCAAATTTGCAAAAATATCCACTTCCAAAATTACATATTCCTACCAACAATCACATCACTCAATAAGTCTCAACTAGGATAGGTATTTGAAAAGTCCCCGGTCTACCATAGTGAAACACATTTTTTTTTGACAAAATTCGATTTTATTATTCAACTTAGTTGCCTTCGAGGACGATATAGCGATCTTCCTACTTTTCGATACCATTTTTGTAGTACGATTTATTTTTCGCTTCAAAATAGGCCTCAGTTTCGGCGATCACTTCTTCATTGGCGCTGAATTTCTTTCCAGCAAACATTCTTTTGAGGTTTGAAAACAAGAAAAGTCGCCGGGGGGCAGATCTTGCGAATACGGTGGATGCAGAAGCAATTCGAAGCCCAATTTATGCAGTTTTGCCATTGTTTTGTGACACGGCGCATTGTCTTGATGTAACAACACCTTTTTTTCTCTTCAAATGGGGCCGTTTTTTAACGATTTCATCCTTTGAACGATCCAATAACGCTATATAATAATCGGTTTTGATGGTCTGGCCCTTTTGGAGGTAACCAATGAATATTATACCTTATGCATCCCAGGATACTGATGCCATAACCTTGCCAGCTGACTGTTGTGTTGGTGCTAGAATAAAATCCATATGATTTTTAGTTAGTACCAATCTTCAAACGATACGTGTCAAAATTTGACAGCAGTCCGACCATTAGTTTGTGAGATATTGCATTGTGAATGTAGCTACTTTTGTTATTCAAAAAAAGATAGAAAAAAAAGAATTTCGTGTGCTGATAAAATATTGCTTTTTGAAGGGAAAAATAAGTTGAAGCAAAATCCAGGCTTGATGAAGGGTTTTCGGGGTCTGCACCAGGAAAATCAATCATCATTGATTGGTATGCTAAGTTTAAACGTGGTGAGCACCGAATACTGCGAACACAGTAGACGCCCAAAGGAGGCTGTCAAGTGAAGTTGATTGAGATAGCAGACATTGTGAAGATATCATCTGAACGTATACATCATAACATTCACGATTATTTGTAAAAGCTGTGTGTAAAATGGGTGCCGCGCGATCTCACAATCGATCAAAAGCAACAACGTGTTAATGATTCTGAACACTGTTTGAAGTGCAATAACCCTGAATTTTTGCGTCAATAATGGATGAAACATGACTCTATCATTTCACACCGTAGTCCAATTACAGTCAGCTGAGTGGACTGCACACGATGAACCGAATACAAAGCGAGGAAAAACACAACAGTCAGCTGGCAATGATATGGCATCAGTATTCTGGGATGAGCAAAATATAATATTCATTGATTATCTCCAAAAGGGCCAGACCATCAACAGCGATTATTATATAGCGTTATTGGATCGTTTAAAGGATTTGAAGAGAAAAAAAGGTGTTGTTACATTGTAGGGAATCTATCGATTCCCTCGAAAATATTCCGTCCGAGAACGAAAATCTTAAAAACAGAAGAACTCGGTGTAAAAACTTGGAATAATCAAAGCCACACCCCTTAGGAATCCGTAGAAAGGCGTTGTGAATAGCGAATAGAAAAGAGCCTGAATGCCCATAAAACTCGGCATTTCAGGGAGAATAATTCAACAGAGTTCAGACCATTCTACAAAAAACTACGACTTCCACAGATGTTCCACACTTGCACCGACAACAAGAAGATTGAAGAATATCACATCTGTTCCCGACCGGCGAAAAACTACCTGCGACCGAGCCACAACGACCCAAGCGTCCAGCGACCCTAAGAATCTAGACAAATGCTCATCTTCTTCAAACCCTTTTAGTGGGTTGAAATAAATCGAATACGAATTTTTTATCCCGTTCTTTTATTTCCCTAAATTCCTTGGCAGTGAACTACTTGATAGTCACCGTATAAGGACTACAGCCCACAACATCAAGACAATGCGCCGTGTTACAAATCAATGAAAACAATGGCAAAATTGCATGAATTGGGTTCGAATTGCTTCTGCATCCACCGTATTTGCCAGATCTAGCCTCCAACGACTTTTTCTCAGACCTCAAAAAAATGCTCGATGGAAAGAAAGCGCCAATGAAGAAGTAATCGCCGAAACTGGGGCCTATTTCGAAGCGAAAGACAAATCGTACTACAAAATGGAATCGAAAAGTTGGAAGATCGATATAATTGCTGTATTGCCCTCGAAGGCAACTATGTTGAAAAATAAAATTGAATTTTGCCGGAAATAGTATATTGTGCAACAAGTGGGGAAAGTCCAACTTTTCTCGCGAGTGTGGAAGTTTGTTTTGCCGCAAACACACGAGCGAGAAAAGGACTTTCTCCACATGTTGCACACTATACTTTTCCTACAACTGTACAAATTTCAATAATTCAAGTAATGGACTTGATTCAAATCAAAATTACCTTCGTTGACAGTATATGTGCTAATTTATTGCGTTTCCATAGAAACGACTCAAAAGCCCAATTTCATTGGTCTACCAAGCGAGGTGTGGGCAAAGTGCCGTGGGGAATAATATTTCCCACAGTATGAGCAATACATAGTCTTGAAATTGAGTAAGCTATGGGGAATACGCTACTTTCCATAGCAGTTGTAGGAAAAATGTGTTTTACAATGATTAACCGGGCACTTTTCAATTAGCCTGTATGTGAAAAGCAGCTGCCTTTGGGGTACTATATTATCAAGCTCGTTAGTTTAGTTTGGAAGACACTCGAAAAAGAAGAATACGAGTTGTAGTATGTATTCTTACGAATATAATAATAATGAATAATAAAAATATCAAAGTGTGCGATAGTATAACCATTCATGATTCAAAGGACCATTATAGTATATATATAGCATTATAATTCTATTCTTTTCTTACATGAACAGTCAAATAGTTGTTTTGGGAGTTCCTGTAACTGTTCCCATCCAAACTTGTGGAGGAAAAACTCTTGAAAAGGTTGTTTTCGCTCTCGGCCTTTCTCAACTGTTTCCTAGCCAGACTGGGGGTCAGAGCACCTTTCAATATATGTTTAGGGTTTTGCTTTTTCATTTCTACTTTTTTCCTAGAAAATTATACGTGAAATACATAAGGTGAATTGTTAAATTGGATTTCTTTAAACTCACTTCCTTCTCCAAATGACATTGACGAAAGCAAACTCAGCCATTGAACTGAAAATAAAACAGACACACCCCAAAAACCAAATTTCACTAGCCTTGATGTAGGAAACCTTTGGAAGATTTTTCGTAACACCTCCATTCAGTGTTATGAATGCCAACATTGTGGAAGTGCCTACAAGAATATAAGTATATTTCATGCCAATGTAGTAGCCTAAAAATATATTTGCTGAACATCAAAAAAAATTGATTTTACTGCCATACTCCACTGGGGAAGAAAAGAAGTACGAATAATGAAAGTTAACAAACAGAAGCAAATAACAAGAAAAACATATGTTTACCTAGTGTAGCTCTTGGAGGTGAGGCATCAGCTTGTAGCCAAAAAGTCACCCAAGAAGTGCAAACCAAAAGAATCGATGGTAAAAAGTAGTCTAGAATATAGTATCCGACCTCTCGTGATAATTGGAACTTGAAGATCAGTGAACTATAGTTTCCAACTGAAAAAAATTATTATTTTATTTTTATTTTGAAAATAATACATCCAATAGGCCGAGAAGCCCAATTACAGGTGTACATAATTAAACTTTCTTATGAAATTATACAATAATTATACTATCAAAACAAAAAGAAATAAATCATTGTAAGCCTACTACAAAAAATTTTAAAATATAATTTAATTCTGAAGTGCACTGAACAGTGAGTGCCTAAATTAGTATAAAGACAAGAAAAATATATCCACACTCTGAAGATTATTATAACTCCTGCACATTGACATAAGTGGACAATAAAAATGATGCTGAGTATTAGGTACCTACATCAGTATGAAAAGTTAAAAGTGATCTGGATGTAAAACGAGGAACATTCAAATATATTGATTTATTGATAAATTATGAGATAAATAAAAAAATCAATTAAAAAATACTTGAAAAAGGGTATTTCATATTAAAAAAATCCAGGAACTCTAAAAGTATTATTATATTACCTACACCTACTTCTTTCGAAATATTTATTTCTAGAGGTAATGTAACTATATCTTTTTGATCAAAAGGAGAAATAAAATTCTCTTCATTGATTCAATCAATGAATATTAATATTAAACAACTACATTTATAGACAGATATAGATGTTACGAAGAGATTTATTATTATGAATATTATAGATATTTTCTGAAATTTTTGATATTTATCAATGATGCAAATATTTAATATACCTATGTGCAGACTGCATCCAAGATTTATTTAATTATGAGATTTTGTGGATAAAAAATTGATTGCAAAATAAAATTCAAAAAGAGCACTGAGCTTTTGAGCGCTTATTCATTCAGGTACAGTCGCCGCCAAATAAGATGGCAAATCTAAGGCGCACTATCACGGCATTGGTTCTGGGGTGTTGCCGATTTCGAGACTGCTCAACTCAGTGGCGTGGTAAATAAATTGAATCGGCAATGAATTATTCGAGATAACAAAAAAAATATCGGAGGATAATATTTGACATTGAGAGTAGAACCATTCATTATAAGAAAAGATAGAAAAAGTTTACAATTATAACAGGTACTTTTATTTGAGAAAATAAGATATACAGGTAGTACGATAGTATGACATTAAACTGGCTTTATATGTACGTTACTGAATGGAACGCCTCGGTTTATTAGGTACTCATAGTCAGTCATTAGCTCCTCCTTCAGTTTTGTGCGCAACCAAGTTCTTGCCAACTTATTTGGCGGCGACTGTACGTACCTATTGCGTATTTGCAGACCAAAGAACTAAATACGTAAATATATTTGAAATGAATATTTTACATATACAACCTAGTCGGATCTGTTGTTAAAAAAATATTGGGTGATTTTTTTCGAGATTCTGCTGGATTTATCTATGGTTCAGGTTACGCAATCAACATCGAGCTTGAATTTTTATTATAATATAGCTACACGCAAATTGTCTCTGGGTCCTATATGTTTCTGGTGAAATACCTATTAGTTTTTCGATATTCAGCTCGAATTTCTTATGGCTTTGATAATGCTATCAACATGAAATTTTGTTATTTATTATTTTACACTCAAAATCTCAACTACGTTGGTTTTGTGCTTACGAAGATATTGAATAATTCTTTTTCGATTTTTTTCTGGTTCTGGTGACGCGATCACTATAAAATTCAAATGATGCATATAAAAAAAATTAACATTTGAGATTGAAATTTATTGGAGATTAGATAGAATTGAATTTAACCATGAATTCGTCATCAGTGAGTCGAACCTTTGACTATTTTGACTATAAAACAGAACATATATTTTCTATGAATGGCATTCAAATGTCATATTTATTTATCTTCGAAAATCGGATTTGTCATTTTGAAATGGACAACAAGAAATCATCTAATAATCGCACATATGGATCTACCACTATAAAAAGTTTTTCTGTTGGTGAAATATGTAACACCGATGACTTGAAACCACCAAATTGGGATATAATGACGAACCAGGAGAAAATTCTATATGTAAGGCAAATGAGAAAAAATTTGAAAAGAATTGAGAGGGAAGAACACGTAACTCAATTTTTTCTGCTGAGTACAATACTGATTTTACTATTCATCGTTATCTACTGGAGTTTATAAGATTAAAAACTTGAAATTTGATTGAATGAAAGTGTAAATAAAAAAGATTACTAACTTCTTCCACCTTCAGCGAAAGTAACAGGAACTTGTCCAACTTCTGTCCAGTTACCAGTTAGAACAAACTCGGTCAGATGGAGATTTTTAGCGATTTTTACTGGAGTTTCACTTTTCCAGTGAAGAAGCAGATTTGTTGTGTTATACGCCCCTGAAACATTGGAAAACAAAACATAATATATCTTTATCGGACTAAAATCATAAAGATTATTCTTGGTTTTCGCTAACTTACAACTGTTCCAGATGATATCACAAAGTTGAATATCGAACGGAAATTTCTTCAAGTTCATCCAGCAGTAAAATGTCAATGTCATCCTATAGGAATACGTCACTTGACCATCCGCGCTGATGGTCACGAAAACGTCTTTACCATCGCTTCCCATAAGAATGGTATCCTTCTCGTTTCTTACTATAACATGAGGTACCCAGATCTTATCTCTAAGAATCTCCTGACCCATTACTGTTTCCCTATTCTTAGAAAAATTCCCAAACTCCAGTCTAGCGTCTCTATAGCTGTATTGAAGAACCATATGGGCCTTGAATTGCTGTGAAAAAAATCAAGTAAGTATACACTTTAACACAAATAAGAGTTTCCAGAATAAATTGAAAATGTTCGTCGTAAGTTATTTTGAAAACTAGCAAAATTATTTATTATTAAGAAGATTTCATAAAATTTACCAGTGAGTCAATCGCTTCAATATGCCTCAAATCTACTTGAAGATATACGTCCAGAGGACCATTGGTTTGTGGTTTTACCAATTTGTCGTATCTACATGGTTCTGTTAACTTGTTGATAAATTGCTCTTGAGTGAGTAAAGACATATACTCGATGGACAATTTTCCACAATGGTCAACCGGCTGTGGAAGCTCAGAAGGCCTTATGGCTATTGGAGTGGGGGTTATCACCATATCCTCAATTTTCCCCGTTGGTTCCGATATTCTTATCGGATTTTCTGTTGGGATGACTTTGGTAGAGTGATGTGGTTTGGATGATATAAGAGATGTAGTTGAAATGTCATTTTGTGTGGAGTAGATGAAATCTTCATCTGGTTTTATCTGTCCAGTTTCATTAATCTGATTTGGAAGTCGGTAGATATTTGGCTTGGACAGGATCGAACTGTAAATTTCGTTTTTATTTAGTCGACATTCATACTTTGTACTGTCATAATATAAAGACGAATGAATATTAATAGTATATTGTGCAACAAGTGGGCAAAGTCCAACTTTTCTCGCGAGTGTGGAAGTTTGTGGCACGAGCCTGAAAGGCGAGTGCCGCAAACACACGAGCGAGAAAAGGACTTTCTCCACATGTTGCACACTATACTTTTCCTACAACTGCACAAATTTCAATAATTCGAGTAATGGACTTGATTCAAATCAAAATGACCTTCGTTGACAGTATGTGCTAATTTATTGCGTTTCCATAGAAACGACTCAAAAGCCCAATTTCATTGGTTTACCAAGCGAGGTGTGGGCAAAGTGCCGTGGGGAATAATATTTCCCACAGTATGAGCAATACATAGTTTTGCAATTGAGTAAACTATGCAGAATACGCTACTTCTCATAGCAGTTGTAGGAAAAATCTCTTTCAGATACCTCAACTCATAGAAGTATTTGAAGAGATTTTAGTTCTGAAGTCTAGAGATTGAAGAATCAATGCGGTATAATAACCGCATTGCACATAGCTTTTATACAGGGTGTTCCGAAACTATGGTGCCAAATAGATACAGAAAATTTGCCTTGAGAAATAAATAAGACTTTCCTAATATAGTTGCACTCAAATATTGTTCATTGCAGAGATACAATATGACTATGATAAATTAAAAGTAATTTATATTCATAACTCCACAGTTTCCAAAATTTTTCAATTAAATTTGAAAGAATGTTAGTGTTGATGAGGTGCTTCATTTCGAAAAGAAAATCACATTTTCAGTTGCCTCTAATTGCGTACAAGAAGGTTTCTTTCTTCCTTTTTTTTGACGCCTCTGGTAAAATCAGAAAAAATCATATATTTATCACATTTCCCAATCAATTATGAGTAGAATGAGTAGCCTTTATGAATACAAACATACGAGTAATGAAAAATTTGTTCGGCAGAAATTCATATATTAGGCTAATCGAAAAGACTCCGGTCTGATGCAAAGATGGCGGTGCTAGTATTAAATCCAGATGTTTTTTAGGTAGTACCAACCTTCAAACGATACGTGTTAAAATTTGGCAGCAGTCCAACCATTAGTTTGTGAGATATTGCGTTGTGTGTGTAGCTACTTTTGTTATTTGAAAAATGATGGAAAAAAAAATTTCGTGTTCTGATCAAATATTGCTTTTTGACGGGGAAAAATACAGTTGAAGCAAAATCTAGGCTTAATGAAGAGTTTCCGGGGACTGCATCAGGAAAATCAACCATCATTGATTGGCATGCTAAATTTAAACGTGGTGAAATGAGCACCAAAGACGGCGAACGTAGTGGATGCATGAAATAGGCTGTCACCGACGAAAAAATCAAAAAATTTCACAAAATAATATTGAATGACCATAAAGTGAAGTTCATCGAGATAGCAAACATTGTGAAGATATCATCTGAACGCTCACAATCGATCAAAAGTAACAACGTGTTAATGATTCTGAGCAATGTTTGAAGCTGTTTAAGTGCAATAAACCTGAATTTTCGCGTCGATATGTGACAATGGATGAAACATGGCTCCATCATTTCACTCCGGAGTCCAATCGACAGTCAGCTGAGTGGACTGCACACGATGAACTGAATCCAAAGCGAGGAAAAACACAACAGTCAGCTGGCAAGGTTATGGCATCAATATTCTGGGATGCGCAAGGTATAATATTCATTAGTTACCCCCAAAAGGGCCAGACCAACAACAGCGATTATTACATAGCATTATTGGATCGTTTGAATGATGAAATCGTTAATAAACGTCCCCATTTGAAGAAATGTAAAGGTGCTGTTTCATCAAGACAATGCACCATGTCACAAATCAATGAAAACAATGGAAAAATTGCATTCCTGTTCTCAGACATCAAAAAAATGCTCGCTAGAAAGAAATTTTTGGCCAATGAAGAAGTAATCGCCGAAACTGAGGCCTATTTTGAAGTGAAAGACAAATCGTACTACAAAAATGGTATCGATAAGTTGGAAAATCCCTATAATAGCTGTATCGCTCTCGAAAGCAACTATGTTGAATAATAAAATTGAATTTTGCCAAAAAAAAATGTACTCTATTAGGTAGACCGGAGACTTTTCAATTGGCCTGTTGAATACACAAATCCGAAGGTGTATCAAAATTTCAGAGAGAAGAAGGCTATATTCATTTCAAACACAAAAGTGCGTACACCGAAAACGATCAATTCCTTTTTACGACCACAATAAAATATAACAATCGAAAGGTTCCCGAATAAACGAATTCTCCATAATCATAGAGCATTCGTGACTTCGTCCTTTATTTTCGTCTGTTCTTCGTTCGACCAAAACATAAAAACAATCGGGCATGACCTAATAATAATTATGCCGCACTGATAGTTCGATAGTAAAAGTCCAGTCAACAATTGCACCACAAAAAATAAACGTTTAGCATTACGATTTTTTATAGCGGGCACATCATGTGCATAAACATATCTGATTATTTTTATTTAATGGCCTACTGCGCTATAGTAAAGAAATCGGCAAATATTTGCGCAATTGGTTATACCACGACGGTAGCTCTGATGATCCCAAATCACTGTGTAGATTGTAAAACTTTACAAGACATTTTATATTTGCACCGGCAGTTATCACTTACTGGCAAATATTAGTTTAAAGTTAATGAGGGCTAATCGTATTCAGTTCTGATTCATTGTTTTTCGTAATTGAAACTTGTCTATGACTGATTCATCTTTTTATGAATTTCGTTTTACCAAGAATGGTTTTCTGATGTTGTTATTGCCTAGCTTTTAATCTTCAAAATCTCACAGAGACGTAGTTAACTGATGTGCCAATGTGAGTGAAACCAGTTGATTATTTATTCAAATGAGAACCATCGATCAAATTTTTATATACCTGATTGAGAAAAACTTTTTAAAAGTGAAGAATGAATTGAGAATTTTTCAATTTTTTAAGGAATATAATAGTTCAAATTAACCTCAATGATTTTCTCCAGAAAAAATTTATAGTTTTTTATATCAGTTAAAATAAAAGGTTTTTCAATCGTATCTCAATTTTTTCGGTGATAAATTTCGAAATGAAACTGTACAGGAGAACCTAGTGAGAAGGTCTTGTAAAATTCTTGTGAAGTATGACCTAACTTAATAATAATACCTAATTACGAATAGCCACAGAAACAATTCGAGAGTAAAGTCAGAAATTTAAGCATGGTCAATCATATATCTCTAGATACCCTCAAAATCCAACCTTAATATTCGAAGTTTATGAATCTTCCATATTGATTTTCATTTTAGGTTCATTAAAAAAAGATCAAATACGTGAATATCGTTTAACGTCTGTGTGTTAATAAATTGAATTAATTTCACGGCATTCAGACAATTTTTCAATTCAGAAAAAAAGTACCTCCTCGAGCGGGACTCGAACCCGCAATCTCCGAGTAACTAGTTCGAACTAGTTATTCGGAGGTTGCGGGTTCGAGTCCCGCTCGAGGAGGTACTTTTGCGTGCATTACGCTCAGATTTCGGTCGACATAATCGTCTATCTAAGCGTATAATATATCCAAAGTCACTCGAAATAGTTCATAATATCGCTTGGCCCGATGTCTCTTTGAAGTGGATACCGCGATCCGCTTAATATCGGGATTCATTGGAAAGTATTCTTAAGCAATGAATTCACTGACCCCAAAATAATTTCTGGAAACTTGGTCAACCCTTGTATAAGCGAAATATTCTGACTTCCCCCATGGATATACTTATATCCAACGTATATCTACTTTGGATATACTATACAATCAGTAAGACAGTGAACGCATGTCTTGCCAAGTAACATCTTTTAAAGGTCATTTGCAATAATTGCAGTGTGTCTCGGACCACCTGTATAGTTATACGTAAATTTGGAGAAGACCAACTTGTAGAGTCAAAAATAATTTAAATTTATGCGCTGAGTTACTATCGTTCCGTAAAAATTTGAATCATTCTCCTAGCCCAGATCCCCAGAAGTGATCGAGCTATTGACTCATGTTTTCAGAGACTTGAATATAAAGGATGTTTTTTTTTAGAGCTATAGAACTTTAAATTGCAATAAAACAACGATGACATGAATTTTATTTATCCGCAAGATAATCTTGTGGCATTACATTTTAAATATGATTTCTGGCATATGACCGCCACGGCTGGCTCGGATGTAGTCCAATCTGGACGTCCAATTTTCGATGACTTTTTCCAACATTTGTGGCCGTATATCGGCAATAACACGAATGTTGTCTTCCCAATGGTCAAGGGTTTTGTGGCTTATCCGCATAGACCAATGACTTTACATAGCCCCACAGAAAGTAGTCTAGCGGTGTTGAATCACAAGATCTTGGAGGCCAATTCACAGGTCCAAAACGTGTAATTAGGCGGTCACCAAACGTGTCTTTCCATAAATCGATTTTGGCACGAGCTGTGTGACATGTTGCGCCGTCTTGTTGGAACCACAGCTCCAGGACATCATGGTTTTTCAATTCAGGAATGAAAAAGTTAGTAATCATGGCTCTATACCGATCATCATTGACTGTAACGTAAAATTGTACTATTTACAAGCGTTGTTCAGGCTTGAGTCTATTCACGATGAATTGCCGAACCCAACTGAGAATAAATCACTTGACAGCTGTTAAATCAGTCGCCATCTTGAACAGTAATACCAACTTAAAGTTATATACCTCGAAAAAAAAACACCCGTTACTTTTAAATGAAGTGGAACGCCGGCTTGAGAGCAAATATGTTCTTCTATCAATCCTTCATTCATGAAAGAATTGTTTATCATCTTTTAAATATAATGCTGAACGCATATGTGACTGGATTGTTCAACATAATTGGAAAATTCCGAGCTATGTAGCAGTAGTCTACTCGGTTTTTCACCTGTGAAAAACCGATTAGACCACGGCTAAAAACCCCGTATTTTTCAATTGTGTATATCCTTATTGTTTTTTTATCACTCGATTGAGCAATTATCAGTTACGTCATTCTTCAGTTTTTAAAAATGTCAAAAATTATAATTGATATGAAATGTTTAGTTCAAATAGAGTAGCCATCTGATGGTTTCTTGTAGGTGCCATAAAATAGTAAAGTGGACATTGGAATAGAGAATTCATAACCTGCCTCCCGTAAGTCGATATCAGCTACAAATTATATTTTTAAGTTTTTTATGAAAAATCCCGAAACACGTCAAATGTTAATTTTAAATTGTCATTCTTCGTAAAAATGCAAATCCTACTTTCAACCCTCTTCGAAAGACAGGTAACAGGCCTATTGAAAAGTGCCCGGTCTACCATAGTAAGACATATTTTTTTGGCAAAATTCGATTTTATTATTCGCTCGCGCGGCACCCATTTTGCACACAGTTTTTTCATGTACAAAAATTCGTGAATGATATGATGTACATGTTCAGATGATATCTTCACAATGTCTGCTAACTTGATCAACTTCACTTTACGGACATCCAAACTTATTTTGTGAACTTTTTTGATTTTTTCGTCTTTTGGGCGTCCACTGCGTTCACCGTCTTTGGTGCTCATTTCACCACGTTTAAACGTAGCATACCAATAAATTTTTTTCCATCTTTTTTCAAATAACAAAAGTCTGCTGTCAAATTTTGACATGTATCGTTTGAAGGTTGGTACTAACTAAAAATCATATAGATTTAATACTATCACCTCCATCTGTGCATCAGACCGGGGACTTTTCAATTGGCTTAATGTGGTCATTTTGCACGAAGCTGCTTGAAATTGTTATTTAACATTTAACTACGTTTATGGTTACGGAAATATTGGGTACATTTTTTTTCAATATTTTGAATTTTCTTTATTTTTGCTGTGACGTAATCATCAATTATGAAGTTTGAATGATTGAATTTTGAGATGGGAATAGTTATTTATAATACAAGTGCAGAAGGCATAGATATTCTTCCACGAGTTCAAAATTCAAAAACGAGCCACGAAGTGTCGGGTTTTGGAATGAACGAGTGGTAGAATGAGCCTTCTGTACGAGTATTATACATTATTTTCTCTAATTCATTGCATTTTTATTGAAATTAATGAAATATTTCCATAAATATCATTTAGTGATTTTTGCATTGAAAAATGTTGGTTGGCAGAACTGATTTCTTTAAGGCAAATTGATGAATTGACAGATAAAGCCGTGGCGGAAAGTTCGGAGTACCAACATATAATAATGAAATATAACCATGAAAACTGTGCGTTTCTGATATATTCTCGCACGATTTTGTTCTACGAGATGTGGAAGAATGAACGGAATAACCACAGAATTAGAGAAAAATCCTACTGGGGTTTTCGAAAATAAACCCTTTTGAGAGTTTATTTTTCACAAAATAAACGAAATGAAATGTTATATTTAGATGTAAAATAACAATTTAGAGCTTAATGAAAAATTTCAAGTCAATCGCGTCACCAGATCCAGGGAAAATTCAAGAGGAATATCTAAAAAAAAGTTACTCAATATTTCCATGAACAAAAATTGTTGAAGTGAGATTTAAGCTATAGATGAAAGAATAAAAGTTCAAGCTGAACCGATTCGATCGGGTTTAGATTGTTTGTGATCAATAAAAAAATAAAAAAATAGATTTTGTGGATATACAATATAAAATAATGATTTCAAGTTTAGTGTGAAGAGGTGTTGAATTCAGAAGGTCTTCAGAATGCATAGAAAATAACATTAAAAAAAAAAAGCACTGAATGAAGTCTTAATCTTTTGAGCACCCGTTCATTCAAAAGTCACCCTGTATATTAATGATGATAGTATTGAGGTCGTTTGGGATCAAATTATGAATTATGAACTTTCTAGGAGTAAAGAAATTATGTACAGAACTCAAAAAAATAGAGTCGGATATAATGAAATAGGTGAGGGAAATGCGGACAAAACGACATATATGGACAAAATGAACTTTTAGATTTTTTCAAAATTTGAGCCGTATAGCTCGGGGTTTTGCAGTAATTCAGGTCCCGCTTGTGATGATGGCAATCCTGCAAAGAAATTGACATCCTACTATCTGCTTCACTGGTGCAACAGGTACAAATGTCTTTAGGTCGGTTGAATTTTTTTTTCCAAACTGTCAGGAGAATATTCGTTGGTTATTGAATATATTCATGTTATTGCAGTTATGACGTAATAATATGTATATGTATTAAGATGGATATTAGTTTTGTTTTGAAATTGTTCTTATTATTATTATTATAAAAAGTATATGTATCGGGCAAAATTACAATGAGCTCATTTTCATGTTATTTTGTACAGGGTGGGCAAATAAGCGAGGTAAGCGGCTATATCTCAGGATCCACTCATCGTAGAGACTCGCGGTAAAAAATTTTACCACAAAAGTGTACAATACAACACACTGGAAATTGTTTTGAAGTTCATACCTCTACCGCTAGGGCGCGTAATAGCTACCGTCGAGTAGAAAAATGAATTTTACTCGAAAATGTTCATATGAAGTGGAAGAAAAAATATCATCACTGTAATCCTTGGAAAATTCTCTATTTTTTTTTTAATTGTCCCTTTTGATTTTACGACATCAAATAAGGGTAGGTGAAAGGGAGAAATCTGACTTATTGAAACGCCTGTAACTTCAGTTTGGCTCAACATTTTTGAGCAAATTAGATCTCTTCTGAAAGATACTATCTTGTTGATTGAGGACAAAATATAGTCATGATAAATTTGTTTTTGCTGCTCTCGATAGGGGGCCCTAAGTCAGAAGTTCATTGTTTTGTTCATTTTACTCCGAAATTTCAAATGTAATGGTAGGATTTTTTCAAGAGAAACAGAAATTCCATCAAATTTGCATGAAAACACCTGAAGGTCGCAAAGCGATAATTTCATGCGTTCTGAAGTTAAGGCCGAAAGAAGATATTCTTCAACTGATTCACTGCGAAAAATCAAATTGTGTTTTAAGTTCTAACAGAAACTGAAATCCGATCAAATTTGTATAAAAAACCAAAAGGTCGCAAAGCAATAGCTTCAGACTTTCTGGAGTTATGGCAGAAAGAAGACACAATTTGGTTTTTCTGTGCATCAGTTGAAGAATGTCTTTTTTCGGCCATAACTCAAGAACGCCTGAAGCTATCGCTTTGTGACCTTTTGGTTTTTTCATACAAATTTGATGGGATTTCTGTTTCTGTCAGAACTTAAAACACAATTCGATTTTTCGCAGTGCATCAGTTGAAGAATATCTTCTGTCGGCCATAACTTCAGAACGCATGAAATTATCGCTTTGCGACCTTCAGGTGTTTTCATGCAAATTTGATGGAATTTCTGTTTCTGTTGAGAATGAACAAAACAATGGACTTCTGACTTAGCGCCCCCTATCGAAAGCAGCAAAAACAAAATTTATCATGACTTTATTTTGTCCTCAATCAACAAGATATTATCTTTCAGACGAGATCTAATTTGCTCAAAAATGTTGAACCAAACTGAAGTTACAGGCGTTTCAATCAGTCAGATTTCTCCCTTTCACCTACCCTTATTTGATGTCGTAAAATCGAAAGTGACAATTCAAAAAGATAGAGAATTTTCCAAGGATTACAGTGAATATTTTTTTTTTCAACTTCATATGAAACATTTTCGAGTAAAATTCATTTTTCTACTTGACGGTAGCTATTGCCCTCTCTAGCGGTAGAGGTATGAACTTCAAAATAATTTTCAGTGTGTTCTCTTGTACACTTTAGTGGTAAAAATTTTTACCGCAAGTCTCTACGATGAGTGGATCCTGAGATATAGCCGCTTACCCTACTTATTTGCCCACCCTGTACATAGTTTGCATTTCCTATACGCAATACAACGTGAAATTTCTGGAATGTATCAAGGCTAAATCTGCTGCGAACAATCCACCAAAAAAGAAGAAACAAGAATTTACTGAAACATCATTCAATGATAAAAAAAACTAGTGGTAAAAGAAACAATTTTTCAACCTTCTGGTTGAAAAATAGAAAAGTCGTTGACGATGAAGAATCCGATACTGAACCGTTTCGAATTAACAAAAAGAAAACTGAGGATGACGACTACTAGCATTTAAATATTATGTATGTCATTATATCCACAATAGTGTGTCATTTTGTCCGTAGTATACGGAAAAAACGGATTTTGTTAGAAGTCAAAATAATTTCTTCTCTTATTTTTGTAGTTTTATTCAATTTTCAGATCATAATACTTAAAAACAATTAATCAAAGTTATTATTTAGTACTGAAATGGGAGTATCATTGCAATTACTTAAAATATATGATTGAAAAACAAAACAGTATGTCGTTTAGTCCGCATTTCCCTTACCTACTCAGAAAAATACTTGACAGAGAACAATTTTCTCCTCAACAATAATTAAACTAACCTGGTTGTATTAAATCTCAACAAATCTAAAAAATTATGAATGAAATGCATATATTCTACTTCCGCTATTTTTGTTTCCATGACAATTGTTCCTTTATTAATCCATTCATTGCTAAAATTAATATCTTGTTGAAATCTGATATGAGGTTTGAACTAGATGAATCTATATTATAAAGGAAAATCAGAAATTTCTAAAAATTTAAAAAAGCATTGCAAAAATCAATATGTAGGTATTCCATAAATAGATTATTGTCTAATTATCACCTGACCTCAAAAGATAGAATCGTTTATGAATAAGAGGAAATACAAATGCAATTCAAAACGATTGAATTACAAGAAATAAACCACCAAGTAAGTACTCAGGGATTTCCACTCTATTATTATGGAGAGTGAGATATTCTTTCACCGGTTTGTTAGGTCTTGATATTTTTCAGAAATTTATTATTATCGATACTTCTGTCTGGTCAATTTCAAACCGACCATGGTTTATAATGATTCATTCTTGTTTGAGATTGATTCGATATGAATTAATTTAATTTAGTGTTTCTTTCTTGACAAATGTATTCTATTCTGAATCATGTGATATATCTCATCAAAATTTATCCATTAAATATTCAACTAACCATTTAAAACTTAAAATAATAGTTTGAATGTTCATGCAAAATTTTGTGAAAAAAATTAAAAAATACGAATAGAAGCGCGTAACAGAATTTGACTTCACATAAATGCTTTTCACAATTTTGAAGGCTGATGTTTTCCGAACACAGCATTATATCATGTAGTCACAATGTCTGTAGTTTGCGAATTTTAAGTTTGAAATGGTCTCAAACTATCCCTGATAGTATATATTTGCTCAAATTCAATTATGTCCGATTTACTTGACAGGGTTGAAGGTCAGGCTGTTGGAACAAAAACCACCTCTCAGACCATTGCCGACAAGTTTCGATTTTATTCTTAAATCTTCTTCAGGGCTCTAAAATAAATAACAAGATTTTTTAAAACACTTATGAATTAACTATGTTGGAATATACAATAGGACATCACAATTGTACAACAATTGAATAAATAATTACATGAATATCTGAACAATACAATGCAAACAAATTTTTCAAAAAAATAATAGTGAGAGAAACATTGAAAATAATTCAGCTCAGCATACAGGTACTCGATGATTTTACATTAAAAAGGGAAAATAATTACTTACAGTCTATTTTGCGGTTTTGTTTTGTGGTATCTTAAAGACAGAATCTCCGAACATAAGAGAGATTCCCTCAACATACTAAACCCTCTGAAAAAGAAAAAGGAGAACAACACCGCTCTAGCTGAACATGTGTCAAATACACTCCATTCTTTTGATTTTAACATCTATTCAATAAAAATATTGGGACACCAGAAAATTTTGAAAAAACGCTTACAACATGAAATGATCTCAATAAAACAAGATGAAAAATCCATTAACAGGAGAACAGACATTGAAGGTTTGAATACTGCCTGTTACTATATCATCAACAAAATAAAAGAAAAAACAACTTGAACTAATTATTCAAATTGAATGTCAATGTCATTTATGTAGATATAAACATTAGTCATTATTTACTTATATCATATGTACAGGGTGGGCAAATAAGCGAGGTAAGCGGTTATATCTCAAGATAGGGGGTGCTAAGTCAGAAGTTCATTGTTTTGTTCATTTTACTCAGAAATTTCAAATGTAATGATAGGATTTTCTTAACAGAAACAGAAATTCCATCAAATTTGCATGAAAACACCCGAAGGTCGCAAAGCGATAATTTCAGGCGTTCTGAAGTTATAGCCGAAAGAAGATATTCTTCAACTGATGCACTGCGAAAAACTAACTTGTGTCTTTAAGTTCTGACAGAAACAGAAATCCCATCAAATTTGTATGAAAAAACCAAAAGGTCGCAAAGCGATAGCTTCAGGCGTTTTGGAGTTTATTTTCGATTGGAAATAACTACATTCCTCTAAAATGTGTAAAAAAATTAGATTTTGAATTCTAAACGAAAAACATCAATAATCTAAGTACTGACCTGAAAATATTAAAATTACATAAGACGTGTTGAAGGGTTGTATGAAGTGAAAGAACCCTCAAAATTTAAAAATGGAATTGCTATTCTCCAAGAGTCACTCTGTATCTCCGAAACTAACAGTCTTAGGAGACAGAACGAGCTAATTTTCTAAAAAGTCTGGATGGCCACTAGGCTATGGCTAACCAATCATGTAACACCCTGTATAACTGTGTATTCAAGTCAGAATTTCAATGGCTTCTAAAAAAAAAT
Organism: Harmonia axyridis; assembly: GCF_914767665.1. NCBI lineage: Eukaryota > Metazoa > Arthropoda > Insecta > Coleoptera > Coccinellidae > Harmonia > Harmonia axyridis. The sequence goes on from NC_059506.1 coordinate 17,812,928, forward strand.
TCTAGAATATCAAGTAGATGATTAATATTATGTGAAATTTATAATAATTGATACAAGCTTCGAACAATTAAGGGATATAAATACTGTTTTCAAATTACCACATATTATGTAGGTATGATATAACGATGTCCTAAAAAAGAAACGTACCTTTGATACAACAAAATTCTAACTGCATGAAATGATTCTATTGTTACCATTTCCCAAAATAATTTACAAGACAATGTAAACCAAAGCATATTGATATTCTCAAGATATAATACGTTTCTCGAAGATCTATTTATAATAAAATTCATTTATTCTGAGGAATTCATCGAATATCACACTGAGAGAAATCCCGATGTATAAAATCTCAATTCCTTGTGTGATGAAAATTGTTTCATAAAGGTAGGTACACAATGGAAGATATACTTTTTTGAACCTTCGATTTTTGAATATATACCCGTTTTTGTGAAAAAAATTTTAACAACATATTGTATAAAATATTCCAACATAATAAATCTAATTTGTCTTTCATAAATTCTTTATATACATTAAACGTCACTTTAAAAAAAAACTGAAAACATTTGGTTGAGAAGATTTCGACATTTCGGGAAATTTTTCTAATGTGGCCCTTTGGCGGGAGACATTGCCACATACCAAATTTGTTGTCACCTGTTTTATTTTGAGGCACAATTATGGGTCGTCGCTACAAAAAGAAGTTGAATGCAAGGAAATATAGTAATTATACGGAAAAACACTAATCCGAGCAATCAATGCAGTTTCCGAGGTGTAAAACATTCCCAGAAGAACTCTGTGGAATAAAATTAACAAAAGATATATGGGCGAGCCCGAAAGGCATTAGTGCACTAACATATACCGCCAGCACTTCATTAAGGCATTGGCAAACTCACACCGATTTGCGGGTAACTTTGCTGAATTTTGAAAAATAAAAAAAAGGGTGTGCACCTTTTCATCTGATTCTAACAACAGCAGTCGACAACTAATATATTCCAATTAAACATATTTTGCACACGACCCATTTCACAAAAAAACGAAAAAATTACACCAAGAAAACTATAAAAAGTGGTGCAAAGTCACACCGCTCTACGGTACAATATTATTATTTTTTCATTTGAAAACACCTATAGTCGCCTGTAAAAAAATAGGAAAGCGTTGACCTGTTGCCAGGAGCTTTCAGTGCTCATTCCTTCATACGCCAATTGCCACATATAGCTATTTATTAGGTATTATACATTAACAAATCACATCTCATGATATGTGATTTATTAATCACATCTCATGTAAAAATAAGTTTATACTTAGTAAGTTTCCTAATATTCTTGTTGTTTATTTCATCTCAACTCTATCGGTTTTGTCACGAAAGTATTGAATTTTTTTTTCGCATTCAGGTAATATGATTCAAGTAATGCAATCAAAAAAATTCTAGACGAAGCTTGAAATAGTTATTCTATATATACACTAAATACTAAACCGAAAAGTTTCGTAGTAACGGGGATATTGGGAATTTCTTTTCAAATATTCTTCTAAAATTTTTAATGGTTATAGTGATATGATCAGCTCGAAAATTTGCATGGAGCTTCAAATTAAACATTGTCGGTTCTGAGGTCATAGAAAGATTGGTTATTATTTTTTCTATATTCTTCTGAAATATTCTATGGTCCTACTCACGCTCAAAACACACAGGAAGCTTGTCATAATTTTCTATACACAGAAGCAAAATCTCAACCCAATCGGATTTGTGGTCACGGCAAAATTTGATTATTTTTTTCCGATATTCTCCTTCGAATCTCTATGGTTCTGGTTGGCACAAAGATTCAAATTGGCATTCTTCATCCATATGTGAAGAACCAGACAGCATCCTATTGGAAAAATTGTCACCGTTTAATTTTTCTGAATTTTCATGTGTTTTGAATATGGCCTCCTGAACAAGAAAATCTATAGGTCCAACTCAATCCTATCACTAGTTTTCGAAATACAGAATGTCAACGTTGGAAAATGGCATTTCTTCAAAGTAACATTCATCAAGGGAAAACATCTTGAATGAAACACTTTTGCGCGACAAATACTGCAGCCTATTGGAAAACTTTTCAACGGTTTTTTTTCTGAGTTTTTCGTATTTTGTAGAATATGACCTCCTGAACAAAAAAGTATATGGGTCCAACTCAATGCTGACTGGTTTTCGAGATACACAGTGTCGAAGTTAGAAAATGGCATTTCTTTAAAGTGACATTTCTTGTAGGACAACATCTCAAATAAAACACTTTTGCTCGGCAAATATTGCTTACCTACAAGGTAATAATTTTAGACTGGTTCTTAATGAAAATTATTCTCAGATACGGGGTGCATCAAACATTATTTATTATATAAACATCGAACCGAGGAAAAAACATAACAGTCAGCTGGCAATGTTTTGGCATCAGTATTCTGGGATGCGCAAGGTATAATATTCATTGATTACCTCCAAAAGGGCCAGACCATTAACAGCGATAATAATCGCTTTATAATAAATAATATAGCGTTATTGAATCGTTCAAAGGATGAAATCGTTAAAAAACGGCTCCATTTGAAGAAAAAAAAGGTGCTCTTTCATCAAGACAAAGCGCCGTGTCACAAATCAATGGAAAGAAAGGCAAAATTTCATGAATTCGGCCTCGAATTGCTTCTGCATCCTCGTATTCGCCAGATCTGGCCCCCAGCGATTTTTTCCTGTTCTCAGACCTCGAAAGAATGCTCGCTGGAAAGAAATGTAGAGCCAATGAAGAAGTAATCGCCAAAACTGAGGCCTATTTTGAAGCGAAAGACAAAAATGGTATCGAAATGTTGGAAGATCGCTATAATCGCTGTATCACCCTCGAAGGTAACTATGTTGGATAATAAAATCAAATTTTGCCAAAAAAATGTGTTTTACTATGGTAGACCGGGGACTTTTCAATTGGCCTGTTAATCTTGTGAAATACCATTCGGCCTTTTTTTGGCTGTGAAAAAAATCGAAAAAAAAAAATGTTTTTTTAACAAAAAGTATTAGTATATTTTTGCCACCAGACTCATACTTTTTGCTAAAATGGTACTTAACAACGTGTTTTTCAATTTTTTTTTCGGAAAATTAGATTTGTTATTTCGAATGATTCGGTATCATGTTCAACATCAACTAATAATTAGAATTAATCATATAGGTAAAAAATTAAACTGAAATAAAATCGGCAATGATCCTTCGAAAAAACCTTACATGCAATCTTTTTTTTGGATATCACGGGAATCGAATACACCATGTATTGAAGAATATCATAAAAAATGGTATGATAGCACATGTTATCATTCAATTTAGTTATTTCGATGTTAAAATTCACTGGTCTCTCATCTACCTACTCTTGGACTTATCATCAGTACAAATTGAAATAATTGTGAGAGAAGAGACGATAAATACTGTTTTTTTGATTTATACGAGACAATGGTATTGAATACTTGAAAACCAGTAGTGAATAAATCGATGGTTTGAAAATATCAGTTATTAAACTTGAATCATATAGGTAGGTAGGTATTTACAATTTTAATTATTCCAGTACCAAAAGTTGGAAATAGGAGTATCACAATAAAATATTTCTTTTCGAATAATTTATGTTCACAGAATGAATATGAAAATGTCGTTGACCATTTACTGAATTCTGATTATTCATTACAGAATTTTTGATTTTATTTCGATTTTATTCGTAAAATCATTTATTAAAATGTTCACAAAAACTACCCTGTATACTTAAGAATACGAATATATGAATATTCGTATGAATATATGAATATTCGTATTCTCGATTAGTCTAATAGGTATTGTAAGGCTTCAAAAGTATACCTATACTCAAATTTATCAGATTAAATTGATATTGAAGAGATGAATATTTTGATATATTTTTTTTTCTTGAAATGCTATTTATTGTGTTGAATGCAGAAATATTTATTTTTCGAAATTTTATTAATTTTCCCAACTATTTATATTTCTAATTAAGGAGTTAGAATATGAAAATTCAATATCAATTCGTCTCAATTTCAGGATAAATTTTCAAAGAATCATAACATACACATATATTTCAAATTGTCTAAAAAGTAATATATGGATCTTCCTCAAACTACAACGAAAATCATGGCAGGTTCCATAAATATATCCTAGGTCAGTAAATCACTCACCCATCTACCATTGTGTAACAAAAGTCCACATAAAAAACAATAACACACAAAACAGATAAAAACATTTGGATTTTCATAGGATATGTCCCTCCAAACATTTTAACCCAAAAGAAAACTTCACCACATTCACGTTCTTCTTCTGTGGGTACCACTTGTAATAAGATGGGGGTATAATAATTTGTCACCTTATATCACATTATCATCCCATGCGTAAAACAATTGCAAATTTGGTATTCAAACAAATAAAAGTCGTGTACACAAGATCAGGTCCGTACCGACCACAAAACAGGAGCTTTACAAGATGAGATGTAAGAGGTAGCCTTAACGAAGCACGTAATGCTAGTACCTACATATTACGAGCTATAAAATTTATCCGAGCATAAAACCAGGAAAAAACGCTTTGTTTCTGGCGGACAGATCGAACTTGACGGAATTCTAAAAGTGCTATGGATAAAATTGGATTTGTTTCCACTTCCCACATCGGTACAAGGTGAACCAACCTTTACCAGCGTTGACTTTCGGTTTTGACGGTGAAATTTTGATGAATGAAGTTGTCATGGTACTTGAAATTTTTGAAAATGCAAGCGAACATAAAGAAAAATCACATAGTCTTCACAACTCAACTAAGATTGAAATCAAATACCATTTTTCAAATTTCCAAATTGCGAACTATCGAATTCGACAATTTTTTTTCAATATTCTTCTTGAATCTTCTCTGGTTCTGGTGCGATCGACATAAAATTTCGTATGGTATTCGAGACTTTTATATCACATATAATATAATTGCAATTTTTCATTCCGATCAAATGTGTAGTTTTGAAATTATAAGTCAAATGGAATTTCGATAGGAATATCCGAGAAAACCCTTAGTCGTAGTTGGCACAAAACTAGGGATTCACGGCTTGGCTTGATTTTCAAGCTACTTGGCTTGAGCTTGACTTGATTTCAAGTCAAGTAGTAGTTTTTCAATCTCAAGTCAAGTCAACTATTTATTTATCAAGTACTTGAATCATATCAAGCTACTTAATTTTAAGCAGTTTTATTGTGTAGTGTCACATCAATAGAAAAGTGATGAAATGAGAAGGAACCTTGCAAAAAACACTTTTATTCGTTAAAATTATTGTATAAAGAACCGAAAATATCAACTTTTTTGAAATAGATACATAAAGCAAATCACTATAAATCATAACAAAATATTTAAAAAATCAAGTTTCTCAATATTGAGACACTTTTTTGATTTCATAGTTTTCCATCAAGGATCTAAGACACATGTGACATCTTAAAGATTTGTCGCCTCCCTATTGCGGGTTTTTGTAAATGTAACAGCAGCTCTGGAAAATTGTCTTTCAATAGAAGCTGAAGATGCTGGCGTTGATAAAAAGTCCTTGACCATTTTGGCCTAGTTTGGAAAGATATTTCTGAAACTACCAAAATCTTCCAAAAGATTTGAAAGAAATGTGAGAAAACTACTAATAAAGTAACATTGGCGATTGCTTCAGTCTGTCGGCGCTCCCCTTATTTAGTCTAAGCGCGCACGCGATTGCAGAAATATATGTCGTGCGATGCATGCATATACCAAGCTCAAGTAATATCAAGTAGCTGGATATCAAGTCAAGTAATAAATATCTGAAATCAAATCAAGTCAAGCTCAAGTATGTAATTTTTCATGAGCTTGATTTTCAAGTCAAGTAGTTGGTTAAAATATCAAGCTACTTGGCTTGATGAATCCCTACACAAAACCACGTCATTCGAAATCCAAACCCACCCGAAAAATTTCAAGTGTCTAGGACTTTTGTTGAGAAAACATTGTTCGTTTGAAAATTACGGACATTTTGATGAAATAATAGAACGATTTGTTCAGGGAACCAGCGCTCAAAATATATAGAGGTCAGTCGCAGATACAGATATGCGACTGACCTACAAAAACTACAAGAAGAAGAGATTCCTGTGAAACTCTTCTTCTACAAGAACTACAAAAAGAAGAGTTTCACAGGAAACTCTTCTTCTTGTAGTTTTGTGTTAAACCTTTGTATCTGGAAATTTATAATGTGTGTTTTCCTAAGAGATTGAGAATATTCTTGGAATGGAATTTTAATTATTATAATATAGTAGATAATTTCATGGCATTTATTTTTTGAACTGATTATATTTTAAACATGAGTTGCTCATTCCATTCGATCAGTCACTACTTTTTCCTATCAATCTGGCCGTATGGAGTCAATGGTGGCTTGAATATTGGCTTCCAATGCTTCAAAAGTTGTTGGTGTGTAATCATAAATGACTCAACATTTGAACCATTCAACAGCACCACTTCAAGAAATAAAATTGTCACCAAACTGATTTTGCAATAAATTGATGCTTAAACTTGTTGGAATCAAATGTCGTCGATATTTATTAGCTGATTAAATTTTGGAATAAAAAAATCAGTCAGGATGGCATAACACCATGATGCCGCCAGCTCTCTTCCCCTTGAATCCATTATAAACACTTATTACAGCTTGTGTTATTCCCATATTGTCTATTATAACATCATAATATGGGGAAATTCTGTGGATTTTAGTAGAGTATCTATTCATATCCCAGAAACGTATCATTAAAATGATTTTCCGAGTTGGTCATCGTGAACACTGTAGATCTTTATTTGTTGCCGATAGTATTTTGACTGTGCCTTCAATATTTATATATAAAAGCTTATTATATGTGAGAGATGACAAATCTGCTTTTAACAAGTTGAATAATTTCATTGTTACTCTACAAGAATTACCTACCGAAACTATGCCTGTTCACAGAACAAGGAAATTCGAAACATCTTCCTTTTATCAGTGTATCAAGCTTTACAATCTCTTGCCTGATTCTGTGAAAGTAATGAATGGGTTAAGTTTTAAGAAAAAAGTTAAATCGCTGATGATTAATAAGACATATTATAGTGTTAAAGAGCATTTGAATTACTGAAATATATTGTAGCAATTTTGTAAATAACATATACATAGCACTAAAAGTTAATTTTAATGGTAATTCGTTAATGACTTCATTTGATTGTCTTTGCTCCATATACGGAAATTTTACCTATTAACGAAGCCATTCAACAAGAAATTACTTTGAACACTAAACACAATTTTCCTGTAAAAAAGCTCATCTTCGGCCAGTTTCAAAAATTAGCCCAATGAAGAAAAATGTGACGGGAACGAACGTCATTTGCTTTAATTTTTCATGAGCTTTATTTTATAGACACGCAAGCCAAGATCATTCGGTAAAATTAATCAGATAGTCGAAGGACAAAGACCAACAAGTTGAGAACGGCGACGTATCGACATTTCGCCGTTTTCTTCAACAATTCGCGCTACATCAGCAATATTATCTTAATAATAAATGCATAATTGCAATTATTGAACGTTTTCGCACTAATTTCTCTCTTCTCGATTCAAAACCATCAACAAGAAAATGATTTACTTGCGCTATTGGCTGATTATATTGACCGTAAAATGGACGAAAACAGATTTATTTATTTCCACAATTTGGAAGCGTTGTTCTGGTTTAAAAAATTCATGATGAATTGTAGAAACTTACTGAACAGAAATGTCAAAATAGAAAATATTTCTCTAAGAGAAAATTATGAACATTCTAGTAAAACTTGCTGCGCTCTCGTCCTTCATCTAAGCGAGCGTTCCGTAAAAATTTGCGACTCGAAAGTCTCAAAGAAATAACACATATCCGAGGTTCCCAGTTTGTTTCTTCACTTTTAATGATTGTATTTATTGTACATAAAAATCTCCCTGTTTCATCATATATCCCAGATCTAGTCGACCCCATTACCATAAATCCTTGCATACATTCTTATTAATGAAAATGATGTACAACAAAAAGATAAGTACGGTGGTATTCAATATTGTTAGAATGAAATCATGTGATCTTAAGGTTGTGATCGATTTATACCTTTCACCAACATCATCTGATTGTACCCAAACACCTTGCAGAAAACGTTCATTTACACCTGCTTTCCTCTGCGAGAAAGATCCATGAAACAAGGTTGATATTGTAAAATCGATCAATAAACCGGATCGAATCGAAGTACGATTACAATTCTCAGTCGGTTTGCTTCGAAGAATAGTTGTTTAGTCAATAAAATCTCGAAAAAGAGGAAGTGAATATACCAGGTGGTACAAAAGTATGGAAACAGTGAATTTATTTCGCGCACAGGTGGAAAATCGGAATTCTGATACTGGGGTCTTTAGTAATTTCGCCCGAGAAATCGAATGGGCTCATCAGATTTTGGGCCCAAAAGGGCGAGATATGAGGCCCAGATTTGAAATTTCAAATGCAAACCCATCTTTTTTATTGCAGATTCGGATTCATCGGGAAATTTTACATACGAATTGGTTGAAACCTAAATTTTTTCGCCTTTTTTTGGGCCCTATGCAGCGTTTTTTGTTAAAAAATCCGGAGCATTCATTCAGATTGGAATGCAAAAATTCATATTCTGATACTGAGGTCCTTAGTAATTTTTCTCGTCGAATCGATTGAGCCCATCAGATTTTGGGGACAAAAGGGCCTTATACGAGATAAGAAGCCCAACTTTGAAATCTGTTATAAAAAAGAAGGGTTTGCATTTGAAATTGCAGTGTTGGGCCTCTTATCTAGTATAAGACCATTTTGCACTCAAAATCTGATGGGCTCAATCGATTCAACGAGAGAAATTACTAAGGACCTCAGTATCAGAATATGAATTTTTGCATCCTGATCTGAATGAAAGCCCTTGGATTTTTGAACAAAAAACGCTTTAGGGCCCAAAAAAGGACGAAAAAATTTAGGTTTCCATCAATTCGGATGTAAAATTTCCCGCTGAATCCGAATCTGCAATAAAAAAGATGGGTTTGCATTTGAAATTCGAAAGTTGGGACTATATCTCGAATAGATAAGGCCCTTTTGGGTCCAAAATCTGATGGGCCCATCGATTTCTCGGGCGGAATTACTAATCTACTAATTTCACAATTGGCAGATATTGATGTGGGCGACGTTTATTTTCAGCAAGACGGCTTTACTTGCCACACAAGCGAAGCAACAATTGCAATTTTGCAACAAAAGTTTCATTGCCGTGTTATTCCTCAAAGAGGAGATTAACCACCGAGATCTTGTGCTTCAACATCTTTCATCTTTTATTTTCTTTTTTGAGCCACGTTCAAGACTTTGAAGATGGAATTCGTGAAGTTATCGAGGACATACGGTCGCAAAGTATAGGTGCATGGAAAATTTCATGAAAAGGATATGGTGCTGCAACCGAAGCCGTGTCGGTGATTTGGCTAATATCGTTAATGACATACCATATATGATTGATATTTTTGAAAAATCATTCTGCATTGGTTACTGTTTATTTATACAGGGTGTTTCCAAATCAGACGTGAACCTTTGAGGAGGTGTTAGTATAACTAATTTGCTGTCGATTGGGCCATATTAATTGATATCCGAAAATCAACAGTTTTCGAGATATTTGAGTTTTTGTGTTGTTCGAAAAATTTCTCACCTTACTCACCTTACCTTACATTTTTCGTAAATTTATTCTACGTTGGCCAAGTTTGATTCAAATTTTGGATTATTTTCATCAGAAAAGGATATGATATGTATGAAAAAAGCAAAACTATGCTGTATTGAATAATAATCAATAATATGATTTTAAAATTGACATATGAAGAAAAGAATAGTAAATTCCTAATACACTACGCAAAAAAATTAACGCACATTATGGAAATCTCAAATTTGTTCTATAACTGAAGGTGTTCTCAATGATAATTTATTTTTATTTTAGAATTATGCATGCATATGTTATCCACTTTCAACTTTTTTCTTCAATACAGATGTTTTTTCCCAGCAGGAATAAAAAAAGATGAGATTATCAGATTTTGAATGTATTGGCTCCATTCTAAAATCAGTTGTTCTCGATCAATTCTAGTGATCAATAGTTTTTCTTTCGTTTGATTTTCTACACGCGATCGCTATGCAATGCGAAACACGCAATTTGACCCAAGAGGAATGTGCCCAAGCGGTAGCTTTGCGAGAAGAAGGGTGGACATACACAAGAATATCAGAAATGTCTGGAGTTTCCCATACAAGTGTGTCCAGGGAGACAGGTATAAATGTCCGAAGACCAGGACAGGGTAGACCACGGGTAACAACTGCCATTCTAGAACGTTACTTGAGAGTTTCTTCGTTGAGACAACGGTTTGCAACCGCTCGCCTCCTTCAAAACCAGCTTGAGCAAACTCATGGGGTGCAAATTAGCACTCTACAATAAGAAATCGCCTCAGAGAATATGATTTAAGGCCTCGTGTTGCGGCATGATGATAGGTATATAAAGAACATTCTTGAAGAGCATGTAGTGCCATTTGCCCCATACATTGGTGAAAATTTCATTTTTATGGACGATAATGCCAGACCCCATCGTGCGCGCATCATTCAGGAGTACCTTGAAGAGGTTGAAGTCTCTCGAATGGAATGGCCAGCAAGAAGTCCAGATCTCAATCCGATTGAGCAGGTTTGGGACAACCTCAATAGAAGGCTGAGAAGTTCAGAAAATCATCCATCTACTCTTAATAACTTAGGAATCCAACTCAGAGAAATCTGGGAAGGATTAGATCAGAACATTTTAAGATCACTCATTTTGAGTATGAACCGTCGTTGCCGAGCTGTAATTAACGCAAGGGGTGGAAATACCAAGTATTTAATCACTTATCAGTATTCTGAAAATTGTTTATTTCTCTTCTTTCACATAAGATTCGGTGAAATCCAATTTTTCTTCCATTTAATGTGTCTTGTTTCGTTCAAAACCTTCCCGAGAGAACATAAAAAATAAGTTTTAAAGTCAATGTAGAGTTAACTTTCATTAAAATTGAGATTTTCAGAATGTGCGTTAATTTTTTTGCGCAGTGTATAAATTTGCCTGCAACTTTCGAATTCTACAATTTATGTATGAAAAAATTGTTCAAAAAACTTGCCTAATTCCTTCTTCATTTCCAAAAAAGTTTTCTTTAGAATGCAGTACTAGTTTCGTTTCCGAAGATTTCATTTGCAAGGGAATAGAAACTTAACTAATTAAATATTTTTTCAATTGCAATTAAATTCAAAATTTCGTTGAAAAATTAGTTCATAAATTATGTTTGAAATGACTTCCACCATTCCTTATACAAGCACGTGCCCTCATTCTAATTTCTTCAGTTGTTACTTTCCTGCTGAAATTCACTCCCAATCTTCTAGCTGCTTTGTCAATTCTCCCAACAAGTTGTGCATGTGTATGTATTTCCCATTCATGTACTATACCTATCTTTTAAACTACTCCAAACATAAAAATCTAACAGTGTTAGATCTGGACTTCTCAGTTGCCACGAAATAGGTCCTTCCTTACCTATCCACGATTAGGAAACAATTCGTTCGAAATATTACGAACATACGAAGGAACCTCATCCAAAAAGCTGTCCGTATTCGTTATCAAAAATTCTTCATAATTTTCTCCGTTTAAGTTATCAGGTAGATAATAAGGACCTATCAAAAAACTAGCTATGGCTCCTATCCAAACATCAACGCTAAATTTCCTTTGGAATGATGTTTCCTTTATCAAATGCAGATTTACATTCGGCCAATAACGTAGATTGTGAAAATTAGTCACCCCTTCCCTACTAAATCATAGGATCCTCGTTAAAAATCTAGCATTCTCTCTCAGCATTCAGAATAAGTTCAAATTCAAATTCTTTATTGATCCCTTCGACATTACAAAGAATGTATGGAACAAGTCATATATAGTGAAGTACAAAATAATAAGCTATTTCTAAAAGAAAATTAACACAAACATATAAACATAAGTTGGCAAAATTGGAGTTTTCTAGCATAGTCATCTTCTAATCCTTGTACTGAAGTGTAGTGATAGGGATGCAAATGGTTTTTCTTCAGCAGCGACCATACTTTTTTATGAGATATTCCAAGGTCATTGCCAGTCTTATGTGTAGTTATTGCAGGAGCATCTTCTATTGCCTGTAATATTGTTTCATCTACAATGTTTCGGAGTCCTGGAGCACCAGCGTTTTTAACTATTTACACGGTACCTGTTTCCGCAAATCTGCGGTAGGCTCGGCGGTAGGTTGATGAAAAAACACTCATGTGGGGAATACGCATGTTTAGGAATCTACGTATTCTCTCTGGGCATCAGAAGCATTTCCATTGCTGCATCCTTACACAAAAAGAATAACTCTGCATATTCAGCATTAACAATTGTAGACATAATCTTGTATGAAATAGTAGAATACTTTATAATTAATAGGATATTGGTATCTTGATCCCTTTTGATTACATATTCACTATTTTGTATGCCGAACATAACAAAAGGTTTCACGTCAAATTTGAAAACACTCTGTATAAACAGGAACCATGAATGGAAAATAAAAAAAAGAGAATAAAAATAATTTTTTAATCTCGTTTTGTTTTTCAGAGACATATTTTACCTAAATCTATCCAATCATTTACAGATTGAGTTATTCTGTGCTACCTAAAAAGAAAATGGCGATAACTCGTATGTTAATTATTTATTCGTGATTAGATATGATGAATTCGAAGGAAGATCAGTGAAATCCTATAAGAATTAATCGGGAGGTTCATTGCTTGTGATATGAGTAATAGTATTTTTATATGACCTAAATAGCTATTTGCTTTGCGCAATCTTAATAATATATCTTGGTAACGGATATCATAATTCTTTGAACTTTGAATAGATTTTGTTTAGAATAGTGATGAAGTCTGAAATGTTAAGACTGCATTTTATCGAACCAAAGATTAATAATTTGGGGAAATCATTAATTGAATACTTTGTTTTCAAAATTCATAAATCAGAAGAGGTATCGTGCGGACCAAATAAAATTATTGAAAACCTAAAAATTATTGAAAATCTAATCTGGGAGTTTCTCATTATTGACATCCAGAGATATAGTGGTTATTATTCTATTTCTTCAATTTTATATTTTAACGAACCGATCTAACTGTAAACATGGCGCAACTTTGAAAGTTCAAGAATGTGACAAAAAATTCCAGAATGTTTTCAGGGAGTTCTGTTTAGAGTTCTTGGCGGGCAGATGTAGGGTTTTCCAATGAGAGTTTTCATTTTGATATTGAAAAAAAGCAGTATATTTCAAGAGAAATCAATGGATGTATTTCATTAAAATGAGGAAGGTATGCCAAAGATATCAGTCAAATAGCCGTTACGGATACGTTTGCAATCTTATCCAATCATATCCTTTTCATGAAATTTTCCTTGAACTATTCGCACATTTGCAACTGTATGTCCTCTTTAATTTCATGAATTATATTTTAAAGGTCTTGTATCGATTGTGGAGCCTTTTCTTGACCTTTCACGTGAACCAAAGAAAAACGGCTAAAGGTGCTAAATCATAAGATCTCGGTGGCCAATTGTGATCACCTCTTTCAGAAATAACACGACCAGGAAACGTAGTGCCGTCTTGTTAAAAATTATCATCGTCAACATCAAAATCTTTTCATTCCGGCCAAAAAAAAATCATTAATCATAGCTAGGCAGCGAAATTCATTCACCGTAACAGTTGCACTAGCCTCATTCTCGAATAAGGGTTTTTAATTAAATTTTGGATGAAGCAGTGAACATTTTTGGATTTCATAGTCAAGATCAAAGTCTAAAAAAAAATTTTATGTAAATGTGGAAAATTTAAATCATGAAAAATTTGAAAATTTCAAAAGTTATAGTAAGGAAATAGGGAAAAAAATTATCCTAACTGTTTCTTAACTCTTTGGGCGACAAAGATATCACCAAAAATAAAACCCAAGAGGGCAGACCTAGAAAACCAATATCAATATTCTATCGGTAAAAACGATCGATCAAAATTGATGTAGAATTCTGTTCATTTATTCGAATTAGTTGGAACACAGAACGTATAGCACTGCCTTGATAGGGAGGTCGAAATAGATATAGTGTATAGGTACCTACACGTAAAGTATAGTGTACCACCTACACCCAAAGTGGAAACTGGAAGGTGGCAAGACGTGGTAAAGCCACGATGAAGATAAGACAGCTTAAACCTACCAAAAGCAATTTAAGGTATTAATGAATTCCAATGTATGGAATGATCAGAAGAAAACAGCCTTGATATTTTATTCATTGGAGAAGCCCTGAACGTCCTGCAAACAATATTAGTCAGTCAACAAGGCAACAACTAAGCTCTGATAGGTAAACTCGCCTTATAATATGTTGAGGGTTATAGTCAACAGTTCTACAGAATAGCCAAGAAATCCTATAAAATTGCAGGAAGATGTGGTATGCTTGGTGAGTTTGGCTGGTTCTACGGAAGCAGACAGTTTCTTAAAATAACTTGGTTTTCAAACCAATTTTGATGGAATAAAGAATATACAGCAGCCTTAAGATTGGAAAGACCTACACTGGAAGGTCCTATGGTCCACTTTATGGAGTTTTAGACAACAAAACAAGCCAAAAAGGACACACCAAAGTTCGATGTTTATTAAAAGAGTTGATCTATCAGATTGGACGGTCAGAATAGGAAAATGAATCACTTGGGCCCTAGAATCAAGACCTTTTGGGTACATTACGATTACTTTATATTGGATGGTGACCTAATGAAAAGATCTGCAGACTGAAAGTGATGAAGGTGCCAGAAACAGGAATCAGTTGGTAGTACCAAAGGAATGAATGTTGGAGAAACTACATGATTGATCTTCTGGGGCACATTTGTTAAGTAAAAAGTCTTTAAGGAAAGTAAGACAACTTTTCTAATAGGCTAATTGCAAATAATCCGATGAAAATTCTTAGCGACGAGTATTTAGCAAAGCACCTAATTGATTCTCGGATAAATACCGCATTGAAGGGAAGTGTATTTGCAAAAACTTCGAACCAGCTTCTCAAAAATGGAGATAAATCATAAAGGCATACACCCACAATCGAATGGCATATGCGAAAAGAGCTCGTATCGTATCTGGCAGAAATAGTGTATGACCATCAAAGAGAAAGACACAAGTACCTATATTTTTTCACGATGGCCTATAGATTCTCATTGCAAGTTGTGTAACCAACCTTTTATTATCAGTAAAAATGTCGCAGGAAATAACGTGCTTTTGGTTGAAGTATTACACCAGTAATAAACGTTTTTTTAAACGATGGACTACGGTTTTATAATGATATGAACAGAAACGTTGATCCACCACTTAAACATATAAACACTTGTTTATATATTTAAGTATTTTATAATACAAAGAATAGACATGTATGAATTATTCCGGTTATATATCTGGTACATTCTGAATATTTCAAATACAATACTTGGCGAGACGTAATCGAACCAAGCGTATTTTTTGAAGGGATTGCGTTATTTCATCTAGAGATCACTGATGGAATCTTAAGTTCGGCTTTCAGTGATCTCTGTCCAATACAACTCCCATTTCTATAGCTGAGGACTTTGTCTGAAAGAAATAAAATTAAAGCTTACAGAATAGGGTGTCCCTTAGCAGTTGCCTATCTAAGTCCTAACCACGCTCGGAGCTGCTTGGCTTCAGTATTCTAAAGGGAACTGACAATTTCAACGTTTTAAGGGTGACTTTGCTGGACTAATAAAAAGTCACTACAAGTGGATAATATAATAAACAACCGCTTTAGTAAATGTGTAAATGTTTGTTAATCACAAATAAATATAAAAATCATTCTTGTACTACCATGTTTCTCCAAATAACTCTCTGTATTATAGATCTTGCGTATAACAAACATAACACAAATTCAGATTTTGTACAAGATGATTCAGGTAAGCAGGATTTTTTCATTAATTCCTTGAGCAAAATTGAAAAATGACCAATCAATATGATAGAATTTTTTAGGGGCTATCCAAAAATATTATCGAAAATACTATCTAACACAGGAATGGAAAGTCATTAAAGAAAACCCGTTCTTCCATAATTTTTTTTTTGCAAACTCAACTGGTTTTCAAAATCAAATGGTTTAGAGACAATTGTCAACAAAAATCACCGAATTTTATTGCGAGTTGGGGCGGCTTATAAGAATGTTTATTTCTCAAAATGGAATGCAAAATATACGAGAGCAGATTTCATTTCCAACTTATCCTTCTCAAGATATAAGAAGATTTATTATTTTATGCCACATTCCATTATATTATAATATTTTTCATTTTTTATATAAAATTAACCAGTGCGCTTTCGAATTTGAAATGAAGGTTTATCCTCATAATCCGATTGTATCACTCGATAGTCTCAAAGAAAAAAAAAACAAAATTGTTCAAGGTTTTTATGAAGTCAAACCTAAAACCGCAGGGCCCGCTCTAGAGGAGCGGCAAATAATGGAAGGCGGCATTATCTAATTCTTCCGAGAAATCTGGATTCCTGGAAGAATTTATTGAAAATATTTATTTTTTATTTCAACTCATTTCATGAATTGTTTTTTTCATCAAATTCACTAATCTTAAACATCTTAGCATCGAGAATGTTTGCATCTATTCGAATTAAAAATAATTGTTTTATTTAATAATATCAAAGAATAAAACGAAATGTTCGAGCTTTCATGAGGTCGATACTCAGCAGAAGAATTTGAAACCTGAATTCAATTAATATATTTCATCATTTACGTATTTATATGAATCCAGTTATGTATTGTTTATTACATTACACGATTCCTGAATAATCTATTCGATTTGAATTTGAATCCATAAAAAATAATTACACTGAAAATACATTTTTTTCTTTCCTAAAATAATTTTCATGAAGAAAGTGTGGAGTTGTACACACTAAATCTATGAATAAAATTTCATGAATCGAACCAAAACCACCCCTCTACTCTTTTGCTCAGTACCAAACCTGACTTGTATTTTTGCCAGGGCGGCAGAAACGGATTATCCAATATTATAGCTTTCTGCCGAGTCAGTCTCTGTTAGGGCGGCAAATTAGGTCTTTGTCTTAGGCGGCAGTTTGGATAGCGACGGCCATGTCAGAAACAGGTGAACATATGTCTATCCTAAAATCCAGCAAAATATCGTTAAATTGTCGTGTTTTTCTCGGATATGGCAACAGATACTTTATTCAATTCAAATACTCATAATACCTATTGTTTTCGAATAAGAGAATTTCATAAAATTCAGAGTACATATCTGTGCTATATTACATAGATACCAAATACGAATGACACCATTAAAAATACCAATAGGTATTTTAATTGGACGGTAAAACCAAAAGAGTTGTATGCACTTCTCAAATATTAGTCTGAAGTAGCATTAATATTCTTATCTCATGCATATATTGCTGTCCCTTATTTCGCATGGTTTTAATTATTGTTCTTCTCGTGTTGTAAACAATCGTTTTAACTGTTTCAGATGGAATTGAATTTTTCCTGATTGTTTCAGTCATTTTCTCCTTTTCAGCAAAAGTCCAGTTGTTCTCATGGATTGAATTGAAATTCTCTGGGATTTTTGTGGTGATATTGAACTGTAAAACGCACACTCAACATTGATGGTTTTTTTGATATTTTCAATTCAGCGCTTGATTATCCAAAAAGCCTCCAAAAGCCCTTTTTTAATCAACTTTTCAAATTAATGTAGAGAACAAAGAAAATTTTGTTCCGAAAATACCATAGCTACTTCTCGTAGAGAATTCATTC
Organism: Harmonia axyridis; assembly: GCF_914767665.1. Lineage (NCBI taxonomy): Eukaryota > Metazoa > Arthropoda > Insecta > Coleoptera > Coccinellidae > Harmonia > Harmonia axyridis. Next base: position 17,830,773 of record NC_059506.1, read on the forward strand.
AAGATTTCAAAACATCTCCTAAATTTTCTGTGCAAACATTGATTGGTGAGATATTGATGGTTGAAGACGAAAAGGTCCTTTTCAATTCAAAGTTTGATATTTCAGAGAGATATGCTCGTATAGAAATTTTGAAAAATGGATATTGAAGCTGAATGAACAAGTTATCTCATCCATATAGTGGTTAAGTTGGAAAAAAAATTCCAAGTCTGTGGGCCAAAATTAAAAACTGAAAAAATTCGCAGACATTTTAGATACTGTATTCATAAGGATTGAGCGGTACACGTTGCTTGAAAAATTTTTTATCATGAGATCTCTAAACTATAAACTTCAAGCTTCAAAAACCTCTTTTTCAAATTGATATACGACCATTGTTATCGAAAATACAGTCATTTAAAAAACCGCTAAAAATTTCGAATTTTATTTTGATCCTTTAATTTATTCAACTAGTATCTATATTAGAAATCTAACGAAATAATCTAGATCTATACGTGATATTATAATTTTCATTATAATTGGATGTGGAATTACTTCTAACTCAAGTACACCGGTATAACCATAACCTACACTATTATAAACTTATCAAATACGTAATAAGATTATAGGTAGCTAATCAGTAGTTATTTCTAGCAATAGCTTTAAGATATGAAGATGAAGAAAGCGACAGAATTTGTTGTTTCAGTGAGAGATCAGGAATGCTCGGTGAGAATTAATAAATTCAATTTGATCTTGAACTGAGTCAGATATGTTTACCTACTTTTTTATTCATCAATTATCGAAGACATTGTCATTGTTTTCTAACAATTTCTTTATATATATATTTATACAACTCAAGTTATAATTGGCAAATTCAACATAAATTACGGTATTGTTTTCGAAATTCATTTCTTCATGAATAAATTCGAATTAGCATGGATTGAAGCAGAAACATCAATACTGAGTACCAAGTTCTTCTTACTGTTGACTTAAAAATTTTCACTAGTGGTTCTCTTGTGAGAAGTCTTCATCAGTGAAATCGACCTCAAAATTAATTATCTCTAGTGTTTCTGATTATGATAAATTACTAGTGAATAAACATGACGCTCGTTATTCAAAGTATGATAAATAACTATTATAATACGTAATATATGTTCTACTTGAAGCAGCCAACACGATGATGCTAGCTTCGGTTTTAAATAAATACTGTATCAAGAATGGTAAGCATGTTTTATCGCTCGAAGGAAATTATTATATTTTTAGGATGCACTGTAGCAACGACAATTATTCAGCCCTATTCTGCAACTTCAAATCGAATAGAGATAGTAATAGCAATTTATTGTCATATTTTCTTTGTATTTTTGTAACGTTTTTTTTTTTTATTGGAATACAATCAGTATAAATCTATGGGAGATGACTCCCCAATATGAAGGGCCTGTAGCGATTCTGGTACACCTGAGGATTCGAAAAATCATTAGTTGGAGTATTGAATCACTTGAAGAATGGAATTGAAGAAACCCTCCCGATTTTAGAGCAAATTTGGTACTATTTACATGAATATTGAAGGGATATCTAAGGACAGGTGTGATTTATTTTGTCGACATGACATGACAATGATGCAGTGGTCATCCTTCTTCAAGAAACCCGCAAGGCAGCTGAACAAAAACTCCGTGAAAGAGGATTTTTATCAGTTATGTATTGATATATGGCCTATTAAGTTCTGTTTGTACTCTGGCTTATTATGTTGGAAAATCATTAGTTGTTTTTGGCTTATGAATTTCGATAATATTCTTTCTTATCCATCAATTTAATGTAGTGATTTCAATAATAATAATAATAATTTATTCACCAAATTGAACAGACATACAGTTCACTAAGTAATATAAAGTAAAATGAGTTGAATTGTAACGAAGTCTGATTATTCCCATAGGAATGATCAGGCTCCGTCTAAAGAATATTTCATTGTTTTCCGTTCAAATTAATCATTCTGATATATTCCGTAAATATTGGAAATAATTTATTAATTGTTCACCGCGATAATGAAAAAGTCCATGCCTCATGTTTTTCAACCGACCAGGGCCTCGAATAATCCGATTGAAATAATATAAGAAATTATTTATTTCGGCGTTTTTACCGCTGATATATTTTTTTCCAATGTTAGATTACGTTCCGCCAAGAGAATTTTCTCCAAAAACGAGGTTTTTGTCGACATGAAGAGTCACATGGGCTGAATTCTTTCACCGCCCTGCACCGAAGTTATAAAAGGGTGTAACCGACCCAAAATCGAAAATTCATGTTTAGGCATTCAGTATTATCAGATAGTAGTAGAAAATTCGTGTTCAGGCATTCAGATAGTAGAGATAGTTATTCAGATTTATTCAGTAGTTAGTATAGTAAAGATAGTTATTCAGATTTAGGCAGTAGTTTAGTTTAGTTTAGTTAGTTATTCAGATTTAGAGATTTAGGCAGTAGTATAATTTAGTTTAGTTTGGAAAAAGACATTTTGGTTAAGGAGTTACAAAGTGACTGGACAATAGTAAAATTGGTAATTGAACGCCAATAGCTACAAATCCGTTTCTGAGGTCGAAAATCGCCATTTTCATCAGTTAACTTACTTGTTAGTCCTTTTCTGGGGAGTTTGCTAATTTTTACTTGTGACTTTCTTACGAGTGAATATTCAAGGGTTTCATTTGATAGAGACAACGAGAGGGTGGTGTACCGGTGGAGTTTTTCAACGTGTTAGGATTAGTTTTCATTCCTTCCCGACTCTACAAAATCCACGATTCTCATCTCCAAATATCATAATTTCCCGGCTCCCGGATCCGACTAACTTGTTCAACGGTTCTGACTGACATTAAATTGGTGAGGTAAGGACACAGTAGTTGTAGACAGTACAAATTATCTCAGTAACCGAATTGAAGTATACAGATTGATATAGTTTATACTTTTTCTGATTTCCCGTTTTTGCTGAGATTGTCTGTATTGTAGAATTGAATCAGTAAACCTATTAATTATGTTGCGTTGTTTGTTACTTGGTCACCGCTACCATCCTAGGTGACACCGAATCCTGTCTTCACTAAGCTGCCCTGGTAAGGTTTGTCAATTTCTCCCTAAAATTGGCTGGCGCTCGAGATACTACTGCAAAGTGCTGAAGGGCAATTGGCAGAGGCGCCCAGTGACGCAAAAAGGAGCGTTACAGAATAAAGGAGGTGAACAAATATAGGGTAACACAGAAGCTTTAGCTAGGAGCTATCGCTTGTACGTGATGCCATTGTATAAACCTCAGAGTATGGTGAATGAACAATTGTCATATTTAATGGAATATAATGTGGTATATAATGAAAATTATAACATTTATTGCTGTTTTCCGGTTCATTTCTTTTCTGTTTTCAGATTTAATCATAATATATGCATTGTCAACTTCTGGTGAAGAGGAAGGATGAAAGAATTTAGTTGGATGAAGAAGAAGCCCTTCAATATAAATATGTCAGCTTATTATGTCAACCAATCACTACACCTATACGAGGAGATAGAGTTTTTGCTGAGGGTTTTATCTGTTCTCTTGTATCATATTTTTTTGCTCCTCAGATTACCGAGAACTCATGAGTACTTCTACTACATTCATCACTTACCGGCAGTATGTGAAAAATGCAAATCTCATATGAATATGGAAAAATGATTGCGCCATAATTTTAGGCTCTATTCAAACTATTGCACAATTTTTTGCTCTTCAGATTACCGAGAGCTCATGAGTCTGCTTATAGATGGCGCGTGATGGGTTGTCGCGTTGCAACTCATTCACTTTTCCACAATGGTGTGAGATACTGTGTCATAGGCAGAGATCATAGATAAGTAGGCAGAGATCGCTGCCTGGATACTGGATAGCCCAACTGAAGAGTCCACCAGCGATCTCGGGATGAAACACCAAAACCCCAGGGAGAGGACGCACCTATAACTTGACTCGAGAAGGTCTCACCAAAATATATTTTCATATTAGTTAGTACCTATACTATCTATGTTTGAATCCAAATAATTTAATAATGTGGAAAATCATTTTCTTCAGTGGTTTTTCCCCCTGTTGTTTCTACTTTATTAAAAAAAATAGATAAACAAAACTAATTTATTTTGTCAGCTAAGGTCTGTTCTTTCCAAATCATCCACAATTCTTTTGGCTTACGAATCCCATGAGCAGCAAGTATAGATCTAAACTCTTCAAAGTCATATTTTGCTTCCACCTTGAAATTTTCATTATTGCTTATTGGTTCTATACCTAACCTGTAAGCTAATAAACCTATGTAAATATCTTCCAATTGAATGGGTTTCGTGAACAAGCTGGCGTAATACATCATGCGCAAAGATTTTCTGCTCAAAATATAAGCTCCACCGGCAGAAAAAGGAGGCCACTGGTCATAAGGATAATCCTTGAGAGAAATGAACCATTTACAGAAGATTTTACGAATTGGTCTTTCTTTTTTGTATATGTATCCACTGTACAAACAAAACTGGTCCGCATTGAAATTTGTTATTTTCTTAACGTTCTCTTCTGTTCCTGGATAAGCATACGGATTCTTCAAAAACTTCAATATGTTGTTGGTTGAAACAAAAGTGTCGTCATCAACAAACATGAAAAACTCAACATTACTGGAACATACATTGGAAGCCCATTTCAAACCCATAATTGTTTTGAGCGTCAAATTATAGTATGAATCTATGAAACTGCCTATCACTAAATCTTTCATTATTTCATTTTCTCTTATCAACATCATATTGACATATTTTGAGATTGTCGTTCCCATTAAAAAAATCGTCTTCACTTCTTTATAATGTATACTAGATCCCCAAGTTTTTCTTATGATATTCCTCTTACGATAATTTTTTGGTGAAGATTTGACAATAAACAACAGTTTTTTGGTGGTTTCACAAGCATAGTTGACGTCACTCTCGATATTGTAAAGAAATGTATGAAATGGTTTTAAATGTTTCCCCTCCATCATACGATCGACAAGGTATTTCAGTTTAACATCGAGAGAGAATTTAAATTCCTTGTCGAAATCCTTCTCCATAAGACGAACAAAGCCGCCAAATATGTGGACAAAAAGGATGATGAATACAATTAGTAAGTACCATTTCCAGTTTTTTTTTTGAAAATATTTCATAATATGCTCAGTTGAAGTGAAAATTTGACGTTTTGTAAAGAGTATTGATATATATTCTAGGAAAATTAAGGATGTGCGTCTATGGTTAATAATTTCGATGGATTTGAACATATGGCCAGTTGTGCCGTTTGCCTAAGCATTGTTTGAAAATTTAAACATTAAGTAATTACTTTCCGATTTCTCTTGCACTATAAAGTAATAAACATTCTTGCGCCATCTTTAATGACGTTTAATGTAGGCTACGGCCAATTTTACCATTCAAAAAATAAACATCGTTTCCATAATCAATGTTTAGTATTAAACCATTTAAAACATGGTGCAAGAGAAATCATAAGGTAATCAATGTAAAATTTTTAATCAATGTTTTGGCAAATGGTGCAACTGGCCATTACTCTCAAAACATTTTAATTTTGACAAAGTGTCAGTTCAGATAAGTAAATTTTATTCCTAAGTTCTATGGTAAAGCCATATTTCGCCATTTTTAGGCTCAATTTGAACGAATACGCTCATCTATTATTGAATGTATTTTCATGAATAAACTCTCTCTTATTATTATTATTATATATTAGTGTGACGTCACACACCGCCATTTTTGGTTCTTCTGTCAGTGTTCGGAATCCAAACAAACAAATTGTCATTCAAATTAGTACGGTGTCGTTGAAGGAATTGGCTTATTTTCATAAATAAGAGTATTGAGGAACGATTTCAGTATTAATTGTTAGACAGAAGGAATGAGGTTAATACCAGTAAGTTTGAATCCTGTATCATTCCCCATATTTTGTAAAAAGCCGTGTTCATTAGTTAAACTTCAAGTTCGACTTTACTGGCATTAATCTCGTTCCTTCTGTCTATCAATTAATAGTAAAATCGTTGCTTAAATAATATTATTTATCAAAATAAGCCAACTCTTCAACGACAACGTACTAATTTGAATGATAATTTGTTTGTTTGGATCCCGATTCCCCTTAGAATATAGATTTATTATTAATGGTCTAAGGGTCTAAGCAGAACTAAAATGGCGGTGTGTGACGTCATCACTAATAGAGGAATAGAGCGTATTGTCGACAGTATTTTATTGAGTCACTGTAAGAAAATTCAAATAAAGCCATCTATGACAATTGGTGAAGAATTGTTCTTACAATAGTTTTGTATTTTTGCCGTAGAATACGAATCTGCGATAAAAAAATAGGGGTTCTTATTTAAAATTCTAAAGCTCAACCCCATATCCCCCACAATTTTGCATAAAGCTTGACTGTTATTTTACATCTAATTGTACTATTGTAGTATTTCATTTCGATTGAATCCATTCTCATAGAGCAACTCCTCAAAAACACTAAATTTTACACTTATGTGTATTATTTCCTCCAATCCAAATAGAACGAACATTCAAATTATTTAAACAAAAGGCTTTCAAAACCTCATCGCGGTAGAGTAAAGCATTTTGTCTCAAAGACACCCGTAAACAACATACCTACAAGATTTAAAATTATGAATGAAATGAGGAAAATACGATTTAAAAAAATATTATATTTCAAAAATGTTTACAATGAATCTACAAAATTAAGAAGTGTCAATAATTTCTCTGCAGAAACTCACAAAAAAATTAATAAGTTCACACTAGTGACAACACTTCAATAACAAATAACAGGTGATCAAAAATCAACATTAACATTGCACACAAAATTTGTTTGTTGATTTCAGTGAGCAAAGATCGATTTCTCCATAAGCTGAATCATGTCGTTTTCAGAAGAAAACATGATTCAGCTTTTCTGTTCAATCAGATCAATTAACTTTTTGACACATCACTAGCCTGTTGTAAATTTCATACTATTCTTCTCATCTTACCCAATGAATCAAATTTGTTGTTAAAATATTCCTATTCAAGGAGCACCAGTTTGCTCTATAAGCTTTTCATAATTGTTGTAATCTTTCCAGACACTCCACAATTCCTCTGGGTTGCTATAGCCATGTGAAGCTATAAGTTGTCGATAACCTTTTGATGTATAAGATAACTTATGAAAATGAAAATTTTCATTGTAAATTGGCTCAATTTTAAGTTTGTATGCCAAAATACCAACATAAATATCATCAAATCGAAAATGATCCATGAATAAACTGGCATAATACATCCTTATCAAAGATAATCTACTCAAAACATAAGCCCCAGCAGTAACATAAGGAGGCCACTTGTTATAAGGATATTCTTTCAAAGACACATACCACTTGCTGAAATATGATCGAAAAGGAGATGATTCAAACACAAAGCCTGCATATAATTCGAATTTATCTGGACTCAAATCAATAAAACTGTACTTCGTAACCCTTTTATCTCTTCCTGGAAAAATATATGGATTCTTAACAAATTCCAATAAATTTTTAGGAGAAACATAATAATCATCATCTACAAACATGAAATAATCTGTAGATTTAGAACAAAATTCAAATGCCCACTTGAAACCCATCATGGTTTTTATTGTATTATTGAAATATGAGTCAGTAAAATTTCCTTGTAATATATCATTATGGGTATTAGATTCTGCAGTTAGTCTCTCATTCTCATATTCTCGTGATCCTATCAAGAAAACAGTTTTAATATTAATGTTTCCATCAAACTGCTTTGTTGACCCCCAAGTCCATCTTATAATATTCCTTTGTTCATAATGCTCTGGGTCAGATTTCACAAGAAATAACAATTTCACTGAACTGTTACAAATATGACTCAAGTTGGACCTATATTTAAAATAATAATAATTTGATGGTGTAAACTCAGCCCCATTCATCATCTGGTCAACAAGAAATTTGACATTACCACTATATGGATAATCAAAGTCTTCACTAAAATCTCTAGCAAATAGGTGCAAAAACCCACCACATAGGTGAAAAACTAATGCAGCTAAGACTATTATTAAAACTGATCTTAATCTCTTTTTGGAAAAATGGGTAACCATCTCGAATTTCCACTGATAAAATGTAGTTGTTCACTTCTCCATATTCTAGATATTTATCATGTTGTAGCTATAAACTCCAAATGATATTCTTCGATTTATACCATATTACATCAGAAGATAAAGCTCATCAAATGTTTAATTGCATTTTGTATTAGTTAAGTAACATCTCAATCTAATTTAGGGTAAAATAACTCTATATACCAATATCCATCAAAAAAATTGATTACAATTTCAAACGAACCATTGAGTTTCAGAATTAGAAAGGTTAACTCTGGTAACCACAGAATAAAAGAAAACCACAGTATTTTTTTTAAAGCATTTGAATCACAGACTACTATCACAGACTAGTGACTAGTCTTTGCATCTTAGAACATTAATAATAGTATATTTTCTTCATTTTAATTTCAAGTTGTCGCTGTTTCATTTTTATATGAGTTCTCCATGATAGTTTTTCATCCAAATGTAGTGGGTGTGTTTTGCAGTTTTACTTGTGGGGGTTTCCCTTTTTTATTGGTTAAAGTTACCTGGGCCGACTTGTTGGTGTTAATTTCAATCTTCCACTTTTTAAGCCACTCAGAGAGAGTATCCAGATGATTCTGTAGTTTTTGAGATAATAACAATGGGTCTGCGAGGTTATAATTGCTGTGTCGTCTACAAATGTTACTATGGTAGACACTGGTCAGTTTGGGGGAATCCAAGGTATATATCAGGTAGATTATAGGTCCGAGTACGCAATCCTGTGGAACGCGAGATCTTATGGTCTTATAGTCGGATAACGAGTCCTCTATTTTAACCTGCAAGTATCGGTCGTTCAAGTATGACTTCAATATTTCGTAAAATCGGTCAGGTAATATTTGTTTCAGTTTGTATAGTAGTCCCTCATGCCAAACTCTGTCAAAGGCTTGTTTTACACATCTAGGAACACCGAGGTGCAGTACTCTCCTGTTTCAAGGCAAGTTTTGATTTCGATGGCATTGTTGGATTGTTGAATGCTTGTTATGGAATTCAAATTGGTGATCTGGTACAAGTTCTTTCGGTGATGTTTTTTCTTCTAGTCTTTTTAGTAGGAGTTTTTCTAATAACTTTGACATGATATGTAATAGACTCATCGGGCGGTAGGATTCAGAGTTTTTTTGTGGCTTGCCGGGTTTAAGTACACTGATCAACAATTGCTAGGGATCACTTATAAACTTCTCTTCATTTGTATTGTTTTCAAGTTATCTCGTGAATATCTGTACATTATATGTTCTCTAAGGAAAAAGTAAGATGTTTTGAGTTGATTATATCAAAGTCTTCCTCACTTCATCGGCTCTTGTTCACAAAATCGATTATTATCTGTAGGCTGTTACAGGTGGAGTGAAAAGCAATGTGGTATTTGTTATTAAATCTGTTTTTTTCTCTCGTTCAAACACATAAGGTGACAATAATTGAAGAAATGAGAACAATATCAGCTTATCAGTCATGCCGAGAAGACGTTTGGCTCCTGTGCAACTGGACCAAATCATACGGTGGATACAGGAAGGTTTGTCCCAGCGAGAAGTGTCCCGGCGGTTGAATGTTTCGCAAAGTGTCGTGAGTCGGGCTTGGAATAGGTTCATCCAAAACGACTCAGTAGCTTATGTTCATGGGGGAAGTCGGCAGCGCAGTACAACAGCTTCCCAAGATCGTCTTTTGATCCTCAATGCTAGGAGAAATCCCACTTACCCGGCGTCGCGGCTCAATAGATCACTGAGAGTTGCAACAGGAGTTCTAATTTCGAACCAGACTGTAAGACGACGACTACATGTTCGTGGTTTGACAGCACGTAGGAGGGTTCAACATCCCCGTTTGAATAGGGAACACCGGGTTCATCGACGGCAATGGGCTGAGGAGCACCGCAATTGGACACCTGAAGATTGGAGCCGATGTTTATTTACGGATGAGTCTAGATTTCGTTTGGTCAACTCCGATGGACGTATTCTTGCTTAGAGGGAAAGAGGTCGAAGGTATGCAGAACAGTTTATGGTACCCACAACAGCTTTTGGCGGAGGTTCTATATGTGTATGGGGAGGCATTTGTTTGAACCAACGCACAGAGTTGGTTGTTCTGCAGAACACCACCATGACCAGCCAGAGATATCACGATATGATTATTGAACCCATAATTGTTCCGTTTGCGGCTGCCGTGGGCGAGAGTTTCATTTTAATTGACGATAATGCCCGTCCACACCATAGTCGTCTGGTTAATGAAGCGCTAGAAACTCATGCTATTGATAGGATGGACTGGCCAGCTCGCTCTCCAGACATGAATTGCATCGAACATATCTAGTCTGAGATGTCTAGACAATTGTCAACCTTAGAACAACCGATCAATAACCTGGAGGACCTTTCTAACGCTTTACGAGATATTTGGACGAATTTGCCCCAAAATTTTATAAATCGTTTGATCGAAAGTATGCCTTGTAGGGTAGAATGCTTGAGACGAGCTCGTGGGGAACCAACTAGGTACTAGCTTAACCGAAACTTCAGCCTTCTTGTGGTTTAATCATAAAATTTTTATGTTATTCAAACACAGAATTTTGAGTGTTCCTAATAAAGTCTTTTTTTCTCTCCAACTTTCCATTTTTTCATTCTTTTCTCAAGTGAACCATATTATCAACTGAAAATACTCTGATATCTGACTTAATTTATAATCTTGGAGCGAATATTTCAGAAATAAATTTAGAACAAGTAAGTGATCCCTATCAATTGTTGAGCAGTGTACCATGATCACTTGTGCGAGTTTCACTGCATTGGATAATAGCGTATTTCTAAAATTCTGTTATATATGGTAATGAGAAGGACGATGGCTTTCCGTGGCATGATTTTCACTGTCAGAGTTACCTTGTCGTTGGTTGGGACTATACATATACTTCAAATAGATATTCGGCAAAAACTGTTGATTAGTCAGAGTTTGTGCGAGCCCAACTTCCATCAGATTTTTTAATGGGCGAGTTGCTTACTATGGGGTGTTTCAACTTTTTTGTTGCTTTCCACAAAAAATGGTCGTCAGGGGATAGCTGGGTTATGTAGTTCTGGAAACTGTTGTTCTTTATCTCTTGTAAGGTTTTCGTGATCTCGTGGGTTAGTCTGTTTAGGTTCCTTTTGACTGATGGGTTTCTACTTCTTTGCCATAGCCGTCTTACTCTTCGTTCTTCAGATATCATTTGCCTAATGTGTAGTGGTGTATTTTTAATTTCCACTTTTCCACTTGTATCTGGTATAGCAGTCCAGGACGCGTATTGTATGATTTCTGTCAGGTCTTTAACAACTTTTTCTATTTCTTCGTCATTACTCATTCGATGGTTCAGAGTTATGACATCATCAATTGTTTTTCGAAAAAGTTCCCAGTCTGTTTTTGCGGTGCATAATTTTGGTATAGACTTCTTCTGGATCGGGTGAGTGCTAAGGCTGATTATTAGATAGATAGATAGATAACTTTATTTCAAATATTCCCTGAGAATACATAAAGAAGAAATGAAATAGTGTCAATAATACATAACTTAACTCTACTCAAATAAACTCAACCTATAACTAAATATTTTACAATTTCCGTTCAAAATAATCATTTAAACCATACACCTCAAGATCTATCAAGAACTTCTTAGTTTTTGATTTGAATTGTCTATAATTCTGTATATATTTAATATTTTGGGGCAAATTATTGAAAATTCGTATGCACATATAAGAAGGGCACTTTTCGGATATAGTCAACCTGTGCATGGGAACATTGATATTGGCTGTTCTTGTATTATGGGACTATGATCGGATGACAGATCGTACCAGGCTTCAATATTGTTGTGTATATCACCAATGCCTTTAGTTATTCCAAAATCAAGCAGGTCGGGGATTTTATTCAAGTCAGTGGTCCAATATGTGGGTTCCCCGGTAGATAGGATATTGAGGTTATTATTTAATATCGTTCTACATAGAGTTCATCTTTTGGGGATGATTTATCTAGACCCAAATGCGGTGTGTTTCGCGTTCCAATCGCCTGCAGTAAGGAAACGAGGGCCTAGAGTGAGTATAAAGTCGTATTCTTCAGTTGTTACTGTATGGCGTGGAGCACTATATATTGCTGCTATACATAGAGGCCAATTGAATAAGTTTTTGAAATCCTCGAGGAAGTCTGTTTGTTTTTCTTATAGTTGATGTTCGCCATCTGTGTATTGGGTATTTAGGGCTTGGTCGTAGATTATATTCGTTTTACCAATATTTCTTGGTTGCTGTAGTGTTTAGACTTGTGGAGTATTGGTTGTTAATTGGTTTTGTGTGTTAGCTCTATTTCCTTTATTTCTGTATTTCATATTCATCAGGTCACGGTAAACTGTGCATCCTTTATAATTTGCAGGATGATCATCTTGGCAAAGTGCACATGTGGCTGGGGTATTTTTTTGTTTCCGGCAATTCTTACTGTTATGGTCTTGTCCACATTTAATACAGTTTTAGGGTTTTCTGCAATATGTTTTGCTGTGTCCATAATCTTGACATCGCGTGCATTGAACAATTTTCTTTTGGAATCTTGGTGGTTCTACTCTGATTTTAATTTGACCAAAAAATTCCAGATTGTTGTTTTTTTGAGGCGCTAGATCTATGAAGTGAAGTGAGAGTGGATCTTTACTCATCCTGATGTGCTTGGCATTGATGATATTTCTCACTTTATGGTCTTTAGTTTCGAGCTCCTGTTTAATTTCGGGTATTGGTATTGAGAGGTGCAATCCCCGTATAACTACCTTATAAGCACTTTTTTCTTTCAATTGATAGGAGTGATGTATGATATCTTCAGATCTTAGGTGATGTATTAATTTTCTATACGTTTCTGAATTGACTGGGTTGACTTTGATTATATTGTTTGCCATGCTTTCAACGACATATAATTCAGGAGGGGTCGCTGTTATTAAGCTTGCTATCATATCCTTATAGTTTGACCCACCATAAATATATATGGGTGGAGGTTTGTGGATTACTTTTTTTTCATTATTTTTTCTGCCCTTTCCTTGCTCATCAGGTAAAGTATTTCCACCATCATCGTTTTGGAGTTGTTTAAATCTGTTGTTTGTTTCTATTTGCTCAGCACTTTCTTCTGAAGATTGGCTACGAACTCTTTTCCCCTTGTTGTTGATGACTTTTTGTCATGTGTGTTTTTGGGACTTGATAAACTGTTGGTCAAATCCAATTATGTTTTCCGAGGGAAAGAGATTATATTCTGTGCAATTATTTTGTTTGGTGTCTTTCATCTGGACCTCCTGTATATCATTCTGATTAGGGTTAATCAGATACCTAGGCGTGGAACTTATGTCTGTTTCCTCACTATCAGCGGTTATCTAACTTTATCGCGTTTGTGTTTATCAATTCTTCTGAAAGAATGCAAATCCAATAATATATTTATATTGGTAGAAAAACGGAATAATTACAAGATTTTTTCTATTTCCCTTCACTAAGTGAGAGCAGCAAATGTCTTATTCACTGCCCCCAATTTTCATGAAAATTATCACTTACTTTTTCAGAGTTATCAGCCAAATTCGAAGATCGCTTTTTAACACGTATATGATACATTACAATAAAGGAAGAAACTGGCAACAATAATGTACTTATGGGTATGTCATGATATACAATACCATAATCGAATGGTTTTCAATGAGGAAGTCTGTAGTAGCATTATCTTTTGCTGATATATTGCAGCAGCGGAGCCGACGAAAATGACTCACCTGGTATTGAATGAAACTGCGCATAAGCAAACTGAACACACTGATACTCAATAGTCAATACCACTTCGTTAAAGAAGCAGTTGATGAAAAAATTCCTTTGGACTATGCAAATATCGAATGCCAATTCAATATACAATTTACAAAATCTGTCAATGAATAAATTTCATTTTATATTCGAATCCCTAAGCGTTTAAGGAGGAAGGTTGAGAATATAATTCCATTGGTCAACATTTTTATTATAATATGATATTTAGAAATATCAGTTGTAGTTGTCATAAGTTTTTAGAAAATAAAAAATTGGATGTCAAACTAATTTTTGGATCGAATTAAAAATAATGTATTTTGGAATATTAAAATATGTTATTTAGAGTAAAGTGAATTGGCTTAAAGGTGAAGGTTCTAAACACCTAAAACCTTACAACTGTGGACTTTAAAGCTCCAGACTGTCAAAGAAATTTTCTAGTTTCATCAAACTTTACCTGTTGGGGTAAATAAGTCATAGTGCCGATGTGACATGAAATAAAGTTGCACAAGCGTAAAGTAAAACATTATGTTACATGTTTTTTATTCTGACACCTATATCTCTTTGGAACTCTCAGAATTTTACAGTTTGAGTAAGAAAACTGGTCATTTTCTGTGAAGAATTGTTACTGTGTGACTTGAGGCACTGTTTATTTTTTACCCAACAGTAAATGTTTGGACAAACCACTCTAACCAACAATGAATTTCTTTCCTAAGCTTAAAGGTGTGCAGTATCACAGGACCATACTACATCAGATGGAATCATTTCTCATGCAAGTGCACACTCATCATTGTTCCCATTTAACTTTATCTTCCCATTTGATGATCTATACTTGAGTAAGAGTTCCCTCAGATAGAGGAAGAGTTCACTATCTTACATGAGAAAATACAATTTGAAAAAAATTTCATAACTTGAATATATTTGTTGAAAGTGAAAAATCAGATCTTAAGGTGTATTTATGCACCGTACCTAAGAACTAAGGTCTATGAACTAAACCTAAGAATTCAGTGGCGTTTATGCACTCTCTTGTTAGTTCTTAGTTAAGGCATGCGCACGTGCTCGAACTACTTTCTCTTTGTTCTATACTTTGATGTTTGACATTGATATTTATTGTAAAAAAATTAAATTAAATTTTTTCAAATACACCTAATACTTTTCATCGATAAACACGAATAAAGAACATAAAATGATAGATACTGGTACTGGTTAATATTGAAATTCTATGCGGCGCACGCACACTTCTATATTTTACCTGAGCCCTTAGTTAACAGTTGGCCTGCTAGTGTTAGTTCTTAGGAAACGTGCATAAATGCCCTCATTGATTTGTTAACGTTCAATTCTTAGTTCTAAGTTCTTAGGTTTAGTCTAAGTTCTTAGGACTGGTGCATAAATCCACCATTAAAAAAAATTGTTCCCACACTAACCAACAATCAATTTTTTCAATGTTGTTTCTTATAAAATTGAAAGTTTTGATAAGTTCTAGCCATATCATTAAAATTATGCACTTGTTCTTTGATGTCATAAAGATGCCTGAGCATTCAATTTTATAGGGCATAAAATACTATAGAATAATATGTTCACAATCCCAACAAATGGAATCTTGAACAGTGTGATGCAATAGGTCATTTTTTTTGCATATCAAATAACATATTGCATAAATTGAACGAAGTAATTCATTTGTGAATTAATGTAAATATTTTCAATGGTATGGTTATAACATAATATATTTATAATACAATAAAATAAATATTTACAGTATTTGGGTTAACAGAAAAAATATCGTACAGAAATTTTACTTTTCTTTAAACGTTAACAGCAACTGATTCATCCAATATCTGTAAATTCTTCTTAATAATGTGGATTTTTCTATTAGATAGACAAACTATATAGCAATGACTTTTGTAGGTGAGTGAGAGTTTTTTGAAACCTTCCTCTGATGGAAAACCAAGAGGATCTATTTGAGGAGTGAGCGTTAATAAATCCATGATAATTGAAGCAGTTCTTTCGTCATTCTCTAACTCTCCTGATGAAGATAGCACAGCACCATCCTCATTAAGAATAAGATAACCAGTTTGACCAGGAATTGGTGCGCGATCCATATTCCTAGTAAAGTATTCGAGATAATATTTCTGAAATTATTTTAAATTTGTTCTTTTCGCAGTAACTTACTTCTTTTAACCGCACTTTTGAGAAATATTAGAACATTTTCGTATTATTTCACAGAATATATCTAATATCTAATTCAAGCAAAATATTGACATCTATTTTCATTTACTACTTATTCTTTATTCTTTTCAATAACACCATAACACAATCATAGAATTGAGAACTACTGGCAATAGATAGACATAGACAATATAGACATAATAAAATTATTATTGCTGACCGCTGACCAAAGAAATTATCTATTCGAGAGAGATAAAATCATCTTTTTTTATTTTCAGAAATGAAATGAGATAATTGAAAAATACTTAGAATATAGATAGATATAATGTTCTAAGGAAAAATATGACCACGTATTACGCATGATTAAGATGCATAGAAAACCGCTTCTTCATTCATTCATTCTTTCTCGCTTATTGGGCTCAACCTTTGGTTATGTACCCAGTCACAAATATGTTGGATTTCTCCTAATTTTTCTCACATGTATTACATTCAACTCACATTCTCATTCATCCTTACGTCAACATACAATTTTTATTATTTCTCAAAGACTTGACATCCACTAAACATCCATGCCCTTGCCGGGATTCGAACCCGGTACCTTAGCTTTGGCAGTCGGGAACCATCCCACTGCTGCCACCAAGGCAGGTAAAACCGCTTCTTACGCATGATCTATAACATAGAATTAATAAAAATTATTAGTTCAATGATCTATAATTATATCTACTTATCTATGATAATTATGACGTAATATTTGATTTTATTTCATTCATTCCTTCAATTGAATAATAATATAAATATGAAATTAGGTTTTTACTTGAATTTGTATTGAAATGAAGGCGATACTAATTTCTGTTATGTCCAGTGTTGAATGTCTAAATTCTTGTGGATTCTCGAATTAATTTTTTTTAATATATATATAATATTTTTCAAATGTAGTTGTAAGGGTTGTTGAGAAATTTTATTATATTCCAAATCGAACAATCCATATTGCAGTCAATATGTATCATATATCCATCTAATTTGTAACAATACTTTTGATACTCGATCAGCGAGTGGGTGGAACAAACAATTGTTATTTAGCGTTTTTTTCTTCAATACCTACTCTTTAGTTTAGACTTGTAAAACAAAAAAAAAACAAATTCATACAAAAAGTTCCTCTTTTATTGGTTTTTCATGTAAAATATATCTACAAATATAAAATAAAGTCATTTAAATTGCATTCAGTTGATATATCAGGAATTAGGTCTTACTAATTTTGCTACTAATTTTCGAGTTTTATTGCACTTCTGTAATAGAACTCTAACTAATGTGAACATTTCAATTACTGTCATAACCGCAGGATATTCTTTTATTGGTGGATATGATATTGTCACTCTCCAATATTTTTTTTGTGTTTCCTGTTCTCCTTCTTCTGAATCCAAGTCTATATTTGTTATGTCCTCAACTTCATATAAGGCTCCTTCAATTTCCTGAAAATGAAATTTCACTCGATCAGTTTCTGCTACTCATAATCAAAGCATCATAGAATGAGAAATAAATTTCAAAGTTTATTTCTATGATAACTGTTTTTTTCTATAACTCTTTGGAGTAAAGGAGGATCTGTCAACTTTGTAATTTGTATGTAATTATTTCCTCAATTTACGTATATTATTCTGTACTATTCAATCACCATGGCTGATTTTGAAAATGATATATATTATGTAGAAATATTAAAAACTCTAAATGAAAAAAACCTATATATACAAAACCAGGAGCAAAATATCGAGTTGAAGCAAAAATATGAAGAATCCTCCAAAAAATATTCAGAATTGAGAAATGTCTTTTTAAATATGAAAGATGTATTTGAGAGCAATCAGATACAAATGTTCAAATCATTCACATTATTGTCAGATTCAAGAGATCAGTACAAAAGTCAAATAACAGAATTAGAAGAATATCAAAAGCAATGTGACTTTCTAATAAAAAAATCGTTGGCTCAACAAGTGGAGTTTGATAACATAGTTAAAAACTGGAATAATAAGATTGAAGAGTTGTCCCTCATTTCAGATGGAGAAACAGAAACATCTAAAATTCAAAATGGTCAATCTAATGTAGATTCTTTACTCAAAGAAATTGAAATAATTCAAAATAGAAACATTGAGGAAGACAAAATTAGTACAAATACACATATGCTAACTTTCTTGGAAGGAGTTAAACAAACAACAGATGAGCTCATGTCAGAAACAAAGAACTATGAGGAAACATTGAAATATTGTAATGAATTGGAGATAGAAATCAACGAATATGGCGCAATAATAGATGATATCCAGAAACAGTTACACTAAATATCAAAATACTATTTTGTTTGTATTAAATTGACCATTAATTTAATAGTTAAAAGTTATATCAATAAAATTATTGAAGAAATGTTCTTGCTGAAACTTACATGTAAATGAACTCTCACAACTTCTCCACATTCTAAAACTATCACATCAAAGCTCCGCTCCCTAACATCCACCACTGCTGCTTCTTTAATAAAAGGTGCATTCTTGGCTATATAATGGCACAGATAAAGGTGACTGCTTTCTTCTTGGGCCTTTTTAGCATTATACTTTATTAAATTACACCGTTCTGCAATTTCACCCACTTCCTGTGAATTCAATTTGGGTATATCTGCCAAGCCTGTAGAAATATAAATTAAACATTACTTCTCTTCAGATAGGTTTAAGAGTAAAAAAAAATACTTAATTTCAGATTAACAATTTGAAAACATACCTAAACTAGCTGCTAGTAATCTGTGTACCATAACATCAGCATAACGTCTTATCGGGGAAGTGAAATGAGTATAAAGAGGAACATTTAGTGCATAATGTGCATACGATTCAGCTATCACTTCAACTTCTGGACAAAAGTAACGAGCCCTCGTCATTGGTTTTGCAAACAAATGATTAAGAACTGCCGATCTAATTTTACCTAAATAAATAAACGTTTATTCTCATAATAATTGCACAACGATATACAATGAAAAGAAAATACATCAGAAACTACAGATCAACTGTAACAACTATCTAGTTATGCATCTATATTTAAAAGCTGGCTGCTTGAATTTTTTGAAAATATTCTCATACTTTTCAGTAAAATGAGCATACAATGGACATTTCATGTAAAGAAGAATATTATTGTTCAACTTGAAAAATTAAATTTTTTTAAAATGATTTCACTCATAGTTCAGCTGAAAAAATTGTTTTGATTTTCTAAAACGATCAAGTATAACTAGTCCAAATTGGCAATCCACATGCTGAA
Source organism: Harmonia axyridis (assembly GCF_914767665.1). NCBI lineage: Eukaryota > Metazoa > Arthropoda > Insecta > Coleoptera > Coccinellidae > Harmonia > Harmonia axyridis. The sequence goes on from NC_059506.1 coordinate 17,850,045, forward strand.
AATATAAAATTGCCAATTTTCAAATAGGTACTATTGAATACCAGATGTTTAAAGTTTAAAAAATGCATTTTCATATTATAATTATTGAAAAATTAAAAATCCATATTTATACTTTAATCTCAGAAAGTGGTAATATTTGTAATGGTTGTTTTTTTATTTAGCAGCATGAGAAGTTATGATGGTTGATGTCTATGGTTTGACAGTTGAGAATATCAAATAATATTGACATTTCTGTCCAGTAGTAAAGTTTAGCAAGTCATCATGAATCTTTTAACATACACAATCATACATTAATAACACACAAGAATGTTAAATATTAACTTAATTAATCTATAAAAACAACCTCATCTTTTTGCTGTTTTTTGAAACCATCAATTAAAATCAAGAGCCTTTCAAAAAGAAAACAATATATTATACATACACCTCCTAATGAAACAATGTCTTACCTGCTTCGTCATTTGATCCATATCTTAAAAGTGAGGTTTGAATGCTTTTTGCAGAAGTAATGTCAACATGTATCCCTACAGACTCTAGCGCCCTTTTCAGTTCAACCAACATGTTCAACTTGGGTGGTTCATGTAATCTTAAAAATGAAATATCAGGATAGTGCTCGAGAATTTTTTCAGCAACAGATATATTGGCAAGCAACATAAATTCTTCAATGAGTCTATTAGCCTCCTTCATCGCCTGTACATAATATTTGACAGGATATCCAGTTTTAGGATCCAGTTCATAGGACAGTTTGACTTGGTCAATTCTAAGGGCACCATTTTCAAACCTCTTGTTCCTCAAGTTTTTGGAAATGTGATATAATTTTAATATCACATCTTTCGCATCTTCCACATTGTAACCATTCATAATTTTTGGTAGAGAGGATCTATCAAAATTATCAGGGTCATCAATGATCGCTTGAGCATGCTCATATGCTAATTGAGCGCATGAATTTATCACAGTTCTAGCAAAACGAGTGCTTAATACTTCTCCTTCTGGTGTCATTATCCAGAAGACTGAAAAAGATAGTTTATCTTTACCAGGAAGGAGCGAACAGTTCATACACAACTCCACAGGAAGCATGTGGTATACGTTGTCTACCATGTAAATGGTTGTGGCTTTCCATGCTACTTGTTTGTCTAGTTCTGTACCTGCAATTTTTTAAAATTATTTTTTCTCTATGATAAGTTATTCTGAATAAGACAATAAAGCCTTTAAACATTTAAAAGAGCTTTGTATAATTATTTCATTTATAAGGAACCATATAGTTTGAAGGAATATTTTGGGTTGGGTTAATATCTTTGAATAGTGAGTAGGTAGATAATATGTGCTTGTTGGAAAGAGTCGATTTTTGGTTTTCTGTTATCTTTCTTTTTTGAAATATCATGTATTAACAGCCTTTCCACTCAATTTTTGAAATTTTCATGAATATTGTATTGGGAAAAGATTATTATTATTATTATTCTTGAAAATATCTATTGGCATTTTAGAGGTAAAGAGGAGAGTTGGTGTAGAAATCAGACAGCCTATATATAACTCGATTACAATTCTACAATAGACACAAAATGAATTAAAATCTACAAATAAACGAAAAAATATTTATATATAAGGTACTCCATTTCACAAATAGAGAACTCAATATCTTTGAAACGGATGACATTTTTGAAAAACAGGATGCTTTTGGCCAAATCTGCGGCCAATAAACTGTTGAAAAATAAAGGGTGTTCCATTTAAAAAACGCTAACTCTCCTCTATATTTCAAAACGATAATTAATTTGTATGATCTACTTTGTGATATCTTATTATTTCAAAAATAGAGATTGGGGGTTTGGGGGGATTTTTTCTCTAAGTCTTAAAGTTCACAAGAGGTTTTCCGTGAGCATTGAATTTGGGGCACCCTGTACATGTGCAATTAAGCTGAAAACTGATAATAAAAATCATCCAATTCCAATAACATTGTAGATAGTATCATTATTTTACTGTTCATCTGTAATGATTTCTTTGTTATTTACTGAATACACTAAATTGCAGATCTATTAAATTCGTCAGGGTTGAAAATGATTTTTTTTATTTACTAAAAGCACTAAACTACAGATGTATTAAATTCATCAGTTGTGAAAATGCAGAAAATACCAATGAGCCAATTATAACACAAACCTTCTTTCAAAAAGAATGAGACATCGGCAATATGAACTCCAACTTCTAAATTTCCATCAGGTAAAGTTTTACATGATACTGCATCATCAAGATCTCTAGCTGTCAAAGGGTCAATAGTAAAGATACACTCTTTTCTGAGATCCTCCCTTCCTTCCAGCCAGTCTGCTTTCAAATCAGTGAATTTAGGCAGAAATTTCAACACTTCGTTACTAAAAGGTTCATAGTCAAGCCCGCATGATTTCATTATGGCCAAATTTTCTATTTTCAAGTCGCCTGAAATGCCAATATTCTCAATGATCAGTCCTTTAGCATAATCAAGGTTGGTCCATTCTGTTATTTTACAAAGAAATAAGTTTTTTTCAAAGTTTCTTGGGTTAGTTTTAAAGCCCGGAGGCCAGCTTATTGTGGGTATGTAAACATAAGGGAACCTTTTGTCTCTAGGTAGAAATGCTGCATAGTTTTCATTGTTTGGGAGTGGCGATAATTTTCCAACTGTGGTTCTAGGATGAACCTATAAAACAAATCATTTTTTCATTTTGTCAAGAAATAGCATGAATCATTTATGGAAAATATGAAAAGAATATAAGGACCCTTTGGAATACTTTACAAAGGTTTTCTCAACTAGCGGGAGAATTCAAATTCATTTTTGGAGTGATCTCAATATTTTCTTTCACTTTTTGCTTAGCACTGATATTTATTTCTATTGATATGACAGATAATGCAAGTTAATTTATTGTATTGATTGATTCTTACTAATTTAATTATTTGTATGATTGGAATTGAATGAAAAATATTATAATAAAATGATATGTATACAAACCATTTTAGAAATGTAGACTACAGATGCAGTTTTTCTTCCTCCATCCCATTCTGTTGCAGGTTTTATTTTCAAAACAACCTCATCTCCCTCCAAAGCTCTGTTCTGATCAATAATTGATTTAATAATATAATCACAGTCACCCTTTGTTGCATTAGTTACATATGCTTCTCTAGAGTTTCTTTGATTTATTCTGATAAATCCTTTAATCAATGAGCTGTTTTGCAGTCCTTTCTCCACTTGATCCCAGTCCATAAATTCAGGATAACATAGTTCCCTCTTACTTTTCCTATGTTTAGTTTTAGTTCTAGATTTTTTAGGTTTCTTTTGTGAAAGGCTTCCATTCAAGCTATTGGAATTAGTTATATCAAAGTCAAAACTGGTGTTAACGGTTGCATTTGTTGTAAATGAGTGTTCTTGAGACTTCATTGAATCTGAATTGTTTGTTGTACTGGTGGAATTCAAGGAGTTTTTCTTCATTTTGTCACAAATCTCTTTTATGTCAGAGACTGTTTCTTGAGGATAACTATAAAAGAAAACTGGAAATTTTTTACCAAATGAATGAAGGTTCACATGTTTATTTGATGATCTTTTACGAATGAAATGTCCTGTTGAAGGATTACGAATACTTTTAATGTCAAAAATGCACACAGATGTTGAGGTATCTTCGATATTCGCATCAGTATCAGTATTATCAACTACTTCTCTTACCGTATTTTTTTCTATGGGACTCCAAATATTTGCACCCCTTCTTCTTAAGTTATTGAAACCTGAAAGCCCTTTGTAAAATGGGCTGTAGTAGGAGCAAGATTTTTTTGGGGACTTTTTACTAATACTATTCACTTCTGTTGGTCCATTTCCATTGCTGTGCTGTTTATCAGTAGAATTAGTTATTGATTTTAACACTCCACTAGGTCCTTTAGTTTTGGATTTTTTTTTTAGTTTATTATTTGTATCAGGTAGTATTGCACAATCTTGAGTAAGCGATCTCAACAAGTTTGATGATTTACAAATTTTTATTTCGGTTTTTGGAGAATCATATTCTGTGGCACTTTGAATCTCTACTTCATTATATTTTGGATTCGAATTATTCTTTTTCTCTTTAGGTTTTGTTCTACGTCTGATTTTCTTAACTGCACCATTATGTCCTTTAGTTTCGGCGCTAGTTGATGGGTGTAGGGGTGCAATACTAATATTCATTACAATTATTTGTTATTTTGTTTGGTTGAATGAATCAAAAAACGTAATAAAAAAGTAATGCTATCTTACACAATATAAAATATGTTTACTGTTGCTACTACTCATCAATAAAATACAGGAGATCAACAGCAAACTAAATATTCTTCACTCAATCAATAAAATTTATAAAAAGCCAAACCAGCCTTACTTCTAAAATCAGCTGTTAATTGTCAGATTTCAGATTTTTTTAGATGAAATTTTCTTTAAAGCATAGATATGCAAATTCTTCTTTTATCTTCTTCTATCCATTCTATCTATCCATCTTCTTTTATCCATTTTTTGAATATTCATTAGTCCCTCATATGTATGTTTATGTATATGTAAACTTTGATGATGAATATATTATTATTATTATTATTATCTATGTCCCCTTTATCGGAGTTTTTGGGCTTAACCGGAGGTTATGTACCCACTACCCAGTCACTTTGCGAATTCATTGGTTCATTCTTTCTCGCTTATTGGGCTCAACCTTTGGTCATGTACCCAGTCACAAATTTATTGGATTTCTCCTAATTTTCCCACATGTACAGTCCATTCAAGAATTATTGACATCCCGGGTGGCTTTGGAAAATCGAAATTAAGTTGGTACTGGCTCATTCAGTAACATTTTGAATTGCAGATTTCGGGTTGGCATTGGAAATGTCATTGACAGGAGGTTAGATTTCAGTTTGTTTGTGTTATTGGATTTGATCGAAGAAATTTTGAAACTTAAAAGTTGTATCAATTTCAAACACACATTGATTAGTTTATTTGAGTATTTCTCACAGTACTGTTTGAAAAAAGAAGGAGGCAAGTCATTACAACCTGGATTATTAGTGGAAGAAAACCTGTGCAATACGATTTCACCTTCAAAGAATCATTGAATGATTTGATTGTTACCAGAAGCCGAGCCAAAAGCAACCAATATATCAGCCTGGATGAAATTTGACCAAAAAGCATCTGGATTTTAATCAATCAAAGACAACATTACATAAACTTAATTGGTTACAAGTTCAAAACAGTTAATAAGAGGAAAATTCTTATTGATAAAAAGTTGAGTACCATATTATGGTGAATACAGAGAATATTTGCAACAAAATGTGAAATTCTAGAGGAACCTTGATTATTTGAAAATGGCAGTCTTATTCAACAATGAATTCTAGAAAGAAAACAAAAAGTTTTTCAAGTATATTCAAGGGTAAAAGTAGAAGGAGCGCTATTTTGAATGCTGGATTGATGGATTTTTACCTGGATGTTTTGTTTTGACAGTGGTGATCATGAGGATTATATAAATCTATGAAGAGAGAATTATTTAATTGGATTGCTAAACAAAGTCTTAGCATTGCATCTATAGTTTATTTATATTCTATATTGAAATTAAGTATTTTGTTATATCTGTTTTTTGGTCTTCAATGAGTAATCCAAAAATCTAATAAATTCCAATTGCTTTATAGAATTTTTACTGAGTATTTAATTGAAAAATATATTCAGAAGAGTAACTTCAAGAATTTCTTCATCTCTTACCCCCTTGAAGATAATAATAGAATGCAATAAAATTTTAAAATTCACAAATTCACAAATTAAAAATAATTTCATGCAAAAATGCTTTTAGTGAGTGAGTTAAAGCTGTTATGGGCAAAATAATTTATGTAATTTAATAGAAACTAGTATGAAAGCATTTCAATAAAAAACAGAAAACTCGAGTACAAATAGTACCTATATTTTTCATACAAGTTTAATCAATCATTCATGTCATGAACAGTTTCAATAAATAGTGACTTTAGAAAGTAATTTACACATCGGCTGATAAATTGGTTCCAATTTTGAAAGTTACAGTACAACTGTGATGTCAAAATTTTTCATATACTAAATGGATTCTTTGAATTTTATTTCTGTCTTATTATGATACGGCTCTTCCATTCACTAAGCTACACTATTTAAATTTATCAACCAGTTTTTTCTGTTTTCTTCACCAGTTTAGATACCACAGTTAAAATGATCCATAAGAGTCATTTGATAAGAATTTTGCAAGCAGGTTGGTATATCCAGTGTCCATCAGTAATGCAACAATTTTTGAAGAGCCTTTGGTGAAAAGGAATAATAATATGCATATTTTAATGATCTACAATGGGATCTTTCATGGGCGACTCTTAAATGAATAGATATCTCTTCATTGAATTTCCTTGAAATGAGATAGCATTTCACTATATTTTTACGTTATATAATCTGAATATCAATTTATGGAATCATGACTGTATGCGTCCCTTCGTAATAATCATAATTTCGAAAATTCAGGATCTTTCGGATACAAAAATGATGAAAATAATTTAAACTGGTTATTTCTATGATGAACCATAGCAATTTTTAGTAATATTTTTGTAACCAGAAATAAAGCCGCGACTAGACGTTCATGGCCTACTTCGATGTCAATAATTCCTGAATGGACTGTATTTATAATTCACACTCGCATTCATTCTTATGTCAACATACATTTTTTATTATTTCTCAAAGACTTGAACAATCACTAACATTAACCACCACCAGACATACACAACATCCATGACTTAGCCGGGATTCGAACCCGGTACCCACGGCACCATAGCCAACCTCCCAGTCGACCATACTACCACAGATTAGTCTGTGATACTACCACAGATTACTAGTTAGTCTGTGATACTACCGAGGTAGTCGTCACCACAGAATACTAAATATCGTCGTCACTTTGCGAATACCATAGGCATAGACCATAGACCTATTCACATACTTGTCTATGAATTATGATGTTATTATAGGTCTATGGTGTGACTCAGAGTTCAGACAAACTAATCTACTAGTTAATCTATGGTCTGATAATTCAAAAAATGTATTGACACTAATTAATTTGTATTATTGTTGTTTTATCTAAATTATTGTGATTTACTGGAATGTTAGAGTAGAAATATTTATCACGTGAGGATAATATTCGTTTATTCGTATTTTAGCACTTGTACTATAATTGTTTCCCTTCTTATCTAGGAAATATTTTAATTTACTTTGAAAAAAGGACAGGAATAATATTGAAATTACAAATCAATAGATGAATCACAAGGTTAGGGCTTGATAATCGTTAGAAGATTATATATATATATATATATATATCCTGAAATTATTTCAATTTGATCAATCATTGAAGAATTGATTGAAACGAAATTTCAATTCACTTTTGAAAATGATGGAAGGAGACAATGATTTTAATTCCAATGAGGTGGTTGTTGTGGGATCTTGTATGATAGATTTTGTCGGGCAAGTATTCATTCAAAACTATTTTAATAATTTTTGACTTGAAAGCAAAAAAAAATTATGCTGTATGTTTGTTAGATATGCTCCAAGACTTCCGGACCCTGGGGAAACTATTCATGGCACAGAATTTGTCACGAATTTTGGTGGAAAAGGTGCAAACCAATGTGTTGCTGCTGCAAAGTTAGGTGTTTCTACAACACTAATTGCAAGAGTTAGTTAATTCTAAAAACAACAAAAAATATCATTTCAATATTTTTGCCTTTTTAAGGTTGGAAATGACTCATGGGGAGACAAATACATATCTAATCTAATGAAAAATGAGGTGGATACAAGTTATGTCTTTAAAACAGAAGGTGAATCAACAGGTATCGCACAAATTTGTGTTGCTGAGAGTGGGGAAAATCAAATCGTTATAATTGCTGGTGCAAATAAAAGACTGAGTGTTGAAGATGTTGAAGAGGCTTCTGAAACAATTAAATCTTCTAAGTTGTTAATTTTACAACTAGAAACTTCAGTAGATGTTGCTGTAAAAGCTATGAGGTTGTGCAAAGGTGTGAGTATGTAGTTAATTTCATATTTCTGAATTTAGGAAAGCTTTTTTTAACTTTGTTGCTTATTATCAACTAATTAATATTTTGTAATAACATGAGTTGGGGGTATAAAAATTAGTTAAAAATCTTTTATTGCATAATTTTTTCAGGTTTCTATTTTGAATGGGGCACCTTATACTGCAAATTATGACCCTTCCCTTTTTGAACTACCTACAATTTTTTGTGTAAATGAACATGAAGCTTCCCAGTTCACAAAGTTACCTGTAACAAACAAAATGTAAGATTATAGGACAATACCTATATCCTTTAATTGCTTTAAGAATATTTTCATCCTTAATGATAAGGATTACTTGACGTAGGGAAGGTCTTAAGTTAATCAAAAGGATAAATAATTTTTATTGTGTTTAATATGTCAATTTGAAGAAACTTTATTGGGCGTTTTCAGCAGAAAAATCGGTAGCGTAAATAGCTCCGCTACTGATAGGTATCAGTTTGGTAACGTTATTATTCTCTGCTGGACGGCTTGCTCCTCTTCTTGACAAAAATAGGTTCTGTAGGTCCTTAGGTTATGTTAGTTTTCAATTTCAATTCAATTTATTATGATGAGAGACATGATTATGGTGTTATTATGACGAGGGACAATTTTCTGTTATAATATCGATTTTAATTTTCAGGTGTACTTTTGGAATTGTTACTATTTTATTCTTCAATATTTGGGAATTTTATTCAGAGTAACATTTCCTATATTTGAAATTTAAATTTCGTATTAAAATCTCTGTCACAACTGTCAGTTACTCCAAATGTTACCAAAAAGTAGCATAAAATAAATTCACTACCTAAGATGGCGACCGCTCCCTAGCATACTCTCCGCATGAGAAACTGTTAGAATGCGTTCAGCAGAAATTCACAGAATATTGACAACTGCTGAGTCTGCTGAACGCGCCCATAATTTTTGAAAATCATAGATATCACACACCTGACAACAATTCTACAGAGCATTGCAATATATTGCTTTGAATAAGCGGAGCAGTCCGTTTCTCTGAATGAAACAGAACCATCACTCTAAAATTTAGTGTGATGGTTCTGTTTCAATCAATTTAGAGTCTCAATTGATTCCCTTCAACATTTCCTAGTATGCTTAGGTACCATAAATTGTACTTACTCGCATTAAGATGTCACCAGCTAATCTATGCTTAATGCACGGAATATTATTTCTAGCAAATTTATTTATTCATTCATTCCCGTCTCTCAATCAGTAAACAATAATTCAATTTCAATAAAAAATAAAGCAATACACTTTTGAAGTTTAAGGTACTCCTTGAGATCAGGGCAAATTTTCTTGATAATTCTGCGAGAAACTATTTCTGTTTATAATTGGAAATGAACATTTTCAAAAATACCTTGTCTGAATAATGAATAAGAATTGAACCGTCACCCTCATTTCTGTTATGCTCAATAAGGCCTATTCAGGTCCATTTTTAATGTTGGCAAAAATATTCTTGTATGGTCTAGCACACTCACATTTTCAAAGGGAAGGGAATATAGGAGGCTACTACTTTGCTCAAATGTCTATAATTTTTTAAATTTTGTTTAAAAGTTATTGTGTATACCTAGCAAGCTGCTTTTTGCATCGGTATGTCATAGGTTTATTTCAGATATATGTTTGAGAGTTATGCATATATAATATTTAGCCAGAAGTAGATTCCAATAGGACTCACCATCAATTTTTAATATCAGATATTCCAAGTGACTAATATTTAGAAAAACACACTGAAAAATCAAAATTAGGATCCGCCCAGGAAAAAATGTATGACAGAAAATATTTTTATTACGTAGTGCTCAAGCACTAAAAAAATATTAGATTTCTATTTCTTTCCCAAATAGAATGGAGCACCCCGCCACTGTTGCTGCTTTATATTCCATAATGAAAGAAACTTTTATTGTTTGACACGATTTCCACCTCAAAATTCAAAAATTACAGACATTGTAACACTCAAAAATTGGGAATGGAGCAAGTAACATTCAATTTTGAGTTAGTTTGAGTAGATTTCCATCAAGTATCAGGTTTTTCACAATAAATTGACCCCCCATTAACTTTGTTACTGAAAGAGGTACAAAAAATGTTTTCTAGACAAGTTTCACAAAATCGACTGGTGTTTTTTAAAACGATTTCACAAAATGAAATATATACAGAGTGAGCAACATATTGATTGCAACTTCATTTTTTCAAATGGAACACCCTTTATATTTTTCTATATTTGACTAACTCTTATTCCCCTGATTTCAAATATATAACATATGTTTGGCCTATCTCTCTTATTCTGAGTACCACAGATTTTCAAATTCTAAAAACCAACTGTCAAGCTCAGTAATCAGTTTTCAAGCATTAGGCTGCAATAATTCAAAATGCCTTTTTTTGAGTTATCTCGTTGGCAACGATATATGACAAGTTGCAATAAAATATGTTGCCCACTCTGTATATATTTCATTTTGTGAAATAATTTCAAAAAACAAAAGTCGATTTTGTGAAACTTTTGCAGAAAACATTTTTTATACCTCTTTTAGTAACAAAGTTAAAAGAGGGGTCAAATTATGGTGAAAAACCCAGTACATGTGAAACTCATGAATACTGTTTGGAAGTAGTGCGTAAAAGCTTCTAATTGTATGTCAGTATTTTTTAATACTAACACAATGTAACCATAATCTTGAAAATTTCTACATAACAATGAGCTCTTTTATTTTTCTTAGGGAAGCAGAAATAGCCGCTTCTAGATTGATTTCTCTTGGTTGTAAAGGAGTTTTAATAACTTTAGGAGCCGAAGGTGCCGTATTTGCAGAAAAACAAACTGGAAATGTTTTTTACGTTGAATCACCAGCAGTAGAGTGTGTCGATTCAACAGGTGCAGGGGATGCATTCATTGGAGCCTTAGCCTATCTTCTTGTGAGAAGGAATGAACTACCCATGGAAGAGATGGTGGAAAAAGCATGCATGGTGGCAGCAGATTCAGTAACAAGAAAGGGTACTCAACCAAGCTTCCCAGATGAACAAATATTGGAAAAATTAGGTATCTAAAAAGCTTATTTACAGGAATTGAAAAAATACACATTTTAAAATTTACATTTCATTTTATTCAAATCTTATATTTACCTATATTATTAATTAATATTGTGTATATACACCACTACCTATTTTTCGGTAGTGAAATGGTTTTCTCCTATTTCTAGCACTGTAAAAAAAATTTGTTAAAATGATTTTTTTATAAGGGATATTATATTTTTAGTTACCATACACTCCTAAAGAATATGCTATTTTGTGGAAAAACATCAGAATGTTTTGTTTCAAGATAAATGTCCAAGTAGCAACAAGCAAGTGTTATTTGGGCAGCCAATATCCACTCAGCTGCTGAATAAGTTACTGACCAAACAGTATTCAAACTTCTCTCCATATCCTATAACACAAACAAAAAATAATAATAATATATATTGGCAATATTGACAAAATGCATTAGGGAAAAGGTGTCTCCAGACAAACTAAAGGAAAAATACTATACATACAATTCTTAAACTGAATGTTCAATTGTAGTTGGCTAAATTTGTGAAAGTATGTTTGGCACAAATGATTTGGAAAGAATAGTTAATATAATACACATCAGTAACACCTTGGTAATAATAAATGAAGTTACAAAATTAATAGCACACCGAAAGCTTAAGAGGAAAGAAGAATTGAGGGAAAAAAATCTCAAGTGAAATTATTAATAATAAAGTCCTCACATCAAGGCAATATATGAAAAGAATACAGAAAACCTGAGAAACTTGAATAACTCAATGCAAAACTGGTATATAAGCACACTTAATTGAAGGATGTGCTTGACACAGAGAAAAAAAAAACTAATAAAGAAGCGAATATAAAAAATTGTAGTTGGAAATACTAGAATAGAAGAGAGAATGAGTGCCAAGAAATTTGTACTACATTATAGAAGAGAATATACAAACAAAGATAATAAATTAGAGGAATAATGATGAGATTATAATAAAATGTATGGGAGAAGAATGTGTAGTAATCATGGAAAATGTAGTTAAGCAGGGGGCTAAACACAATTTTGAAATACTTAAGAACAACTGATTAATCCAAAAATGAAAATTGTAGGAATTGAAAATTATAAACCAAGAAGTCGTTAATATGTAGAAGAAATTTAAAGAATTACTCATTCAACGAATAAGCCTTGCCAAATCCTACATAACTATACTAATTCCAAATCTAAAACAATAGAAAAGTTAATTAGTTAGTTAGAGAACTTTTCATTTCACGCCATTTTCTAATTTTCTCTTATAGCTTGAAAACAGACGAATTTATGAGGTTGCAGTTTTCACCAAAATAATTCTCTCAAAAATCTAGACAGAAAATGTGCCATTCATTATTTTCTAGCTCAAAGGGATTATGAGACCTAGACAACAAATTTGGCATATCCGATAAATAGAAATCAAAAAGCCACTTGAAGATGAAAACTGTCCTTTAAACATGGAACAATTGTTAAGTTTGGAATCATTACAAGAATTACTAACTGAATATAAACAACCAATACCAATAAAGTACCAATACAAGAAACAGACCATACAATAATACCAAAAATTATGAGAGGGCTTAGTGTGCAAAATTGTAGCTATAAGACTGCTTAATTTAATGCTGAATTCATTAATGACAGTTGTAGTGCAATAAAAATTAGAAAATTTTAAAAAATTGGATGAAATCCAGTATGTATAAAGTGGATGTTTATAAGGTGCTTTCGTTTTGGGTCTATTGAAATAATTTGTTTGTTATGTATTTGTTATAATGTTGAAATAGTCCTAAACAAACTTGACTCAAGTGATGTAATAGAAAATGTCAAACACAAAATAGCATAAGCACTACACATATATTATGTTAATTAGTATGTAAGAATTACTTAAGTTTTTTGTTTGGTTAGGTAGTTTTGAGTCCTTAATGTGAAACCAGACCTCAGGCATTAAGTTACATATCTGGGATTATTTGTAATTAAATGGTTTGAATAATTAAATAATGAGTATTTTATTGAAGCTCACCCTTATATCATCAGAATTTCCTGCATGTTTTTTTCCACCATAATTCATTGTCAGAGAAAAAATAGGGGGTTGAAGAGGAAATTCATTTTTGATAACAATAAAACACTCCATTGAAGCTGAAAGAAACGTGAAATTAATATCCAAAGTTCTGTAAAATCTATTATAATCTAACCATTATCTCTAGTAATTGTGGCACAATAAAATATATCATTAGGTTTAACAATTTCTTCTTCAATCAGAGCAGATGTTCCTGGGGATTGGCAAAACTGCTGATAACTCTTAGATACCCATTTGGTGAGACTAGATATCATATTTTTGGGCAATTCAAGGTTATCAGGTATGCAGGGTATTTGATTTTTTTCTGGAAAAAGTAAAATTTCATCTGATATATTTTTAATGACAATATTGGAAAAAGATGTTAATTTGTAAGGTAAGCAAAAATATTTATAAAAGCCGAAAAACATTTAAAAAACTGAATTTTTTTACCTACCCAACAATTCAAGTTGAAGTGCTAATGCATATCTAGACTGTAGTTTACTATGTAATGTTTTCATAACAAATTCAACATTGAGAATACTCAATTTCTGGCTATGCTCCCTAGAGGTCTGAAAAGGTCTTTTTTTAACACTTAAAATCAAATTAAATTGATACATACTTGCTGACTAAGAAAATCTAATCCACATGCTTTTTGTGCCCAACCGTAAGCGAAGCCAATGTCTGGTATTAATGTTTCATATGGACCTAATGAAAATTTCTTCAACTGATGGGACATAGTTGAGTTTGGACTTTCTAATCCAGTATCTCCTTCTACAAGTTCTCCCAATAGAGTTTCTCCCATAAGTACTTCTTTGGCAGTATTACCTTAAAAAAATTGCCCATTTTGAATACTACCAGTGATTTTTAACATGGAAAAGATTTCATTTCTTAGAGTCTAAGAAAAGAGGTGAATATAAAGATTGAAGAAAAAGCTACCTGTTATATTATTTGGCAATATTACTTCAGACTTAATAGTCACTATTTTGAGGTTATAATAGTAGTTCAATTTGAGTTTGATCGATAGCGACTGTTTCATATTCATTGTAACTTCAACTGATAACGGGTGGGTCTGTAATACTTTTCGTTTTTTTTCTTCCTTTGGGTCTTGTGGCTTACTGCTTGATTTTCTATGTCTTCGTTTTTTCACTTCTATAACTTCCTGAAAAAATATTACTTGTATGTTTATTGAAAATCTTCATCTGTACCATTCATCAAGTACTTCATAAATAATTCAAACTAGAATATTTACTTCAGAATCTTGTTCAATCTCAGGCTCAGTGTCTTCCTCATCTTGCAATCTTGCTGAGGCTTGTTGTTCTTTCCATTGAGTAGCTTCGTCATGGTCACCAACAATAGCAATTGTAATAGATTGATCTACAACATACAACATAAAATAGCAAAATCATTTTGGACTAAACATAAATACATACCATATACTTCTTTGAATCCTTCCACATTGACATAAAAAAGGTACAATGGTTCTGGTAAGAGATAAGCAAGTTTGTGCTCGGCCCTTAATTTGTCAATAGGTATATCAAGATATTCTTGTAAAGGTTTGGTTACTTCTAAAACAGCACCTAGTTTTGGAGCCAAACCATCCAATTTCTTTTTGTGTTCAATTATATCTGAAGTTGAAAATATTTCTCTTATCAAGTATGTATTGAAATGCTTAGGATGCATACAAAAAAAAAAACGAGAAAAGCACTGACTTGGTGTCAGAAGCTGAGACACTGAGTGCACAAACATTTATACCCCTATTCTACATTTGGAGATGTTGTTTATTATGTCATTGTAGTTATAGTCATGGTTAGTTTATCTAGATGGGGGTTCTGATGATGGGAGCCACCTTAATGCTGTTATGAATTTCAAGTGATGATTTTACATATACAAACTAAATTTCAACCTAGTCAGATGTGTTTTCAATAATATATTATGAATATTATTCAATATTCTACTTGAATTTTCTAGTTTTGAGGTCGCAATCAATATGAAATTGACCACAAAGCTTTAAATTGTTATTAAACATCTACATGTAAAATCTGAACTTGGTCAAATATGTTGTCTCTGAAATATTAGGTTTTATCAATATTTTCCTCAAATTTCCTATGAATCTGATATCGTGATTCATTTTAAATTTTGCACAAAACTAGAAACTGTTATTTTATAACAAATACAAGCTATATAACAACTAGGGGCCTCATGCGCCTTATTACTTTATAACTTTCTCTTGACTTCTCAAAGTGGAATTTGGAATTTGCAAAGTAGTTTACAGTAGGCGTATTTTTACGATATCCTTTATTTCTGTTGCATGACCAACATGGAATTTCCCATGAAACTTGAAATTTTTATTCATGTCTAGATACAAAATTTGACCCCCATCAAATTGGTAGTTTCGAAGTTATCAAGAATATAAAATTTCAGACGGCCATGATTAAGGAATTCCATTTTTGAGAGTCAACACTGCCGATAGAAATGGATTTTAATAATAATGAATAAGGATTCGTCATCAATGAGTTTATCCTTTGAAATTCCCCATAGCACTATGTTCGGGAAATGAGTATAAAAAATCATTCGAAATAGTTATTGTTTCATGTTTTACCCAAACCAATTTTCTTCTTTTCTTCCTCCAATGTTTTGCAAAGTTTGGCAAGGTTTTTTCTTTGTTCCAATTCATATTCTAATCTGGCCAGTCTCAAAGCATGTTTTTTACTTTCATCATTTTCATCCACCTGAAATGGAAAAATCTATATCAGAAAAAAATTAATTCAATCTGAATAAAGAAAATAGTAAAGCATCATATTAATCATTTAAATATTATACTTTTATGAAATCGAAGGTTACATATATGATTGTTTGTTCTTTAGTAAGTTTTAAATAGTGGTGACGCTATAGGGAGCAGGCCCCCCCTCCCTAAAGTAGTATGCAAGACTGGAAGGTTACACAAATACAAGAATACAACACTACCTTTTAAAAAATTTTTGTGTTTGTTCATGTTGAATATTTAATTCAATATAGCTTCATAATAATTTACGTGTTTATCCAAGAAATAAAAAAAACGTTCATAAAAATAGAGAGAACTTTATCAGTTTTCAACCTAGAATCCATAAAACATGAGCATATTCTACCCAAAAGACATCTATTTTCTACAGAAAAAAGTGCAGAATATAGAAGTATCAAATACTTATAGACTGCCATAAACACTTAGGAGAGAACTGAAATTCAGGAGATTCAAGAATCTATTTTCTCTTCTACTGGAATTGGAACCATATTCAGTTGATGAATTCATGAACTAGTTTTCAAATATTTCGCTTCATTGATATTCATATATAATTTTTGTGAATATTCATTATTATGGCATATTAGCTTTGGACTCACATTTTTAAATTCTTTTGTGGTAGCTTCTGGTGCTTCTTTCATGAATTCCTCTATGCCGATGAGTTCAATATCTTCGTCTTTAGATCTAAAAGATATATGTTGGGAGCTGATTTTAGAATGACATTTTATATAACTTACT
This sequence comes from Harmonia axyridis, assembly GCF_914767665.1. Taxonomy (NCBI): domain Eukaryota; kingdom Metazoa; phylum Arthropoda; class Insecta; order Coleoptera; family Coccinellidae; genus Harmonia; species Harmonia axyridis. The sequence goes on from NC_059506.1 coordinate 17,866,687, forward strand.
TGAACTGAAAACATTTGTTGAACTCAGAAATCAAATGATTGGCTTCATATAGAAGATTTTGGTATTGTAAGTTAATTGAATCAACCTTTTGTTTTTCTGTTGATAACATTTCCCTTGCTTTAACAACACGCACTTTTTCCATTCGATTCAATTTTTTTAAAATTGCCACTTTAACACATGCCTCCCTGCATTTTTTAGTTACTTGTTCCATCATCTAGGAAATAAAAAGAATTTAGAATAGTTTTCTATTATTTTAAAACACATACATCTGGAGGTTTCTGAGTTTTCAATTGAAATATTTCAGTTAAAAGTTTTCGGATATCCTGACTTATTTCCATGTATAGTTCAGCATCATCGTCAGCGGATCTGCCCAAAGCTTCTTTTTCCTCGAAATCGACAGCTTTCTGCAATATTAATAAATTCGTATAGAAAATGAAATATGAATTTATTTCGATATAAACAGTTATGATTAATAATTCAATTACTGCACCTTATAAACATCGGCTTCATTTTCAGGGTCGGTGCTGGAAACAACTTTCCGTCTTTTTTTAGAGCTATCTCTTGTAGAGTCTTTAACCATTTTAATCAAATCAAGAAAAAAACCTCAAAACGATTGTTTGGATTTTTATCTAGAATAAAAATTTAATCTAGGTTATGCCGACATATGACAGGTCTGTAGTTACTTTTCTTCTTTTTTCAGAATTCTCTATGTTATTATATTAGCGATTCAAGTTCATTTCTGAGCCACCTATCGACAGAAACGGTGATTTCATGCGTAGGTAGGGTCGGAAGACTCGAATGCTTTGATGGCGGTAGGCGTGCATTTCTGCAATCATTAACGGTTAAATTTTTATATTTTGGTATTCGGTCAAATTCGGTGAGTTATAAGTGTTGGTGTTGTGCTCCAGAGTTCCAGCTTTTGTTTAATATAAAATTGGACAGAATGATAAGTTTATACTGGCTGAAATGTAGAAATCAAACGTGTTTTGTTGCGTTATGGATGCAATATTGCAATAGTAGTGCCAACAGGGATTTAGTCTCATTTCATTGCTTTCCCACTTTGAGTATAAAATAACAGGAGGCAGCATAAGACCTGAAATTGAGGACCAAAAAGGTTTCCGCATATGCCGACTCCAGTTTTCGTAAGCAGTGGCGTAGTAGGGTAGAAACTGCATTTTCAATAACGAATGTCAGCACTGAGTACCAAAGTAGATACAGTACAATCCCGATTATCCCAATCGCGATTTTCCGAAATCTGTTTGATCCGAAACAAACTATTTAAAAACAAAAATCCCAATTAACCGAAATATATATCCCTAGGTGGTTTCCCTCAGGGTTTCACGGAAAATGTGATTTATCATAAGATAAAAAAGTTATGAAAAGAAAGAAACAGAGGCCGGAACTTTTAACGTCCACTCCTAATAAAGAGCAGCTTGAGATATTGCGGAACAAGAAAGGAAAAATTTAAAAAAGTCAGCGGGAAGAATAAATAATGGAAGAAGAAAAAAGATGCAAACCAAAAAAAAGCTACCAAAATAAAAGTCTTTGAAAGTGGATCATCGATGACGATGAACTGAATGATACCGAGATGTCTGATCATGAATTTGATGAGTGAGAAAATATTTTGGGTCTGCTTTTTCAAAGTTGTAATTTTTTATTTCTTATTTCAGATACAATAAAACATTCTTAAGAGACAATCAGATGAAAAATGCATATCATTTGCAGTGAATTTGGGAAGAATGAGCCTTGGTTCAGATGCTCTTCATATGCGCAGTGGGCCCATGGAAGCTGCTTAGGAGCAGATCGACCACATGGATACATCTGCGATTGTTGCAAACCTTAATTTTCGAAAAAAAGATTGAATTATTTATAGTATGAAACCAAGGACCTGAATAGATCTCATTTACATTTCCTATGCAACTGTGTTTTTATTTGTAATAAAGTTTTTTTTCTACTTAATTAAACTGATTTGCTGTTATTAAGCGTAATTGCACCTGCCTGAGCGCCATTACCCTATCGAGTCGAACAATGCCGTTCATTGAATACACTCAGAAAAATATTAGTCCAGTAGACAAATACAAAAAAGGTGGGTCTGCTAGAAAAAATTCCGAACTTAATGAAACTTCTACAGATTGTTCGGGATTGTTGTGGGATGACTCTGTCGAGTTATCCAACACGAGGACCCTGTGCTAACTTGAGGGGGGCCGAAGAACCCTAACATTTTTGGGCTTTTTTCGGTTATATACAATCATTATTTGAAATTAATTCTTGGTTATTATTGATTGATTTTACCTAGTTTATCTGATTATTAAGGTTCAAAATAATTATGGGTTGATGGAATTTATAGTAAGATGATAGCATGCCACGATAACATTGAAATATCTGCTCTTCACATAAACATAGGCTCTTAGTCATGTTTCCATATGTCGATATTGATGAGTAATTACTATAATTACCATAAAACGGCTGGTAATTGATAGTTAGAGGGTCAAAACCTTTGTTTTTTGCCAATTTTTGACATTTTGAGAAAAGTCCTCTAATTTTGATTGGCTGGATCTAGGTTGATATAAATAAAGTTCAGAAAAAAATTTCTGGGAACAAAATTATAGGGAATTCAATTATCTACAACTTTGGAAATGAACATTTTGGTCGAACTAATTGAGTTAAAAGTTATAAGCAAAAAACCGGAAAAAGTTCCAAAAAAGTTGGGACTCTTCGGTCCTCCTGAAGTTAGCTCAAGGTCCTCGTGATGGATAACTTAACAGTGTCATCCCACAACACCTCCGAATACTGTAGAAGTTCGGAATTTTTTTCAGCAGACCCCACTTTTTTGCTCTGTCTACTTTACTATTATTTTGCTCGACTGTATCTCAATTGATATTGGGTTTACAAAAAAAGTTTGTGAATACTAAATTGTAGAGAATTTAATGCTCTTCAACTTTAAAAATGAATGTTTTGGTAGAAAACTCATTAGGTTAGAAGTTATGAGCAAAAAACCGAAAAAAGTTCGAAAATGTTGAGGTTCTTCGGCCCTCCTCAAGATAGCAGAGGGTCTTCGTGTTGAATAATTTGACAGAGTCATCCCACAGCACCCTCAAACAACCTCTAGAAGTTTCATTGAGTTTGGAATTTTTTCCAGGTAAAATGTACGTATCCACTAGACACTAGACTATATAATTTCTGACTTTAATTTTGTTTTAAAGGCGAATTTATGAATATACATAGTTATATGTACCTATGCTATAAATTGCTATAAATGCAAGTCAAATGTGATATATTTTCTATTGTCTGATATTCTTTACTAATTAACAACATTGTATCTAATTTCCAGTGTTATTGGAATCACATTTGAATGCAAACATTTTTTAATATAAAAAAATAATTATACTTATAACCTTCAATTTAATTCTTGCTGATTTTCAATTCAGAATGAAGATAATTGGTGGCTCAGATTGTGATCAAACTTCAAATTGAGTTATATTTTTTTTTAATGAGTGATGGAATTCGATCAAAACGTTTTTGCGATTCAAAACGAAAATCTAAAAAAAACGTACCAACTCCCAGCTTATTTGAGATGTAAGAAAAAACTAGGAAGTAGCATTGATTATTTGATTCATTAGATTCTATTCGGAAAAAAACAGCTGTTGGCTCGATTAATATTTGATCGGGATATTCAGAATAATTAGGAGACGATACAAGGCCTCCTAGACAAGTTCCATAGACCTGTTGAAGGTGTTTTGCTCTGCAAATTAATCATCGGAGTTTCTCATGAAAAAATACACATTGAAATGTCTTCGACAATCAGTGAAAATTTTGTAGCTTGTTTAATTCATTCAAACTCTTTAGATTGAATGAGTATCCCAGATTTGTATTATTCTATTATTGTTTACTTTGCGTCGTTAAAATGAAATCGATTTTTTTCTTGACGCACATCTTGTTTAACGTTGAGTGTTTGATGTTCATCAAAAAAGAATTTCAGGTGAGTTTCCACATACTTTTCTTAATTTCCAAAGAACGTTCATATTTTGATTTTATTGGGTAAATGCATTAGGAGTATTTTTCAGAAAATGTTTATCTATGGATTGGATAGTTAATATTCAATATTCTTCTTTTATACTGCTTTATAATCTTTTCAATAAATGTGGGCTGAACATTCAAACACATATGAGGGTACCTATTCACCTAGCGAATAAAGTTTAATCTTTGTTTGATTGTTGTTTGAACATTCAAGAATATGTTTGCAAAGCATCAAACATCCAATAGGCGTTATATGAATATGAACGAAAAAAATTATTTTCATTTAATCATTAAAAAAAAACTGAGATGAAAAATGTATATGCTCAAATAAATAATTCAACACAGGTATGTGACGGTACGCAACTTGAATAAAGGGTATTTTCAGAGGTGTCGCTAGTCAAATTGCCGCCCTAGACAAAGACTCATTTTAATTTGCCGTTCCTAACAGATGCCAACTCTGCAGAATGTAAAAAATTAATATTGGGTAATCGGTGTCTTCCACCGAGAGATGAAAAAATTGAAGATATCTTTTGATGATAATATAGAGGAAATATCAATAAAAAAACAACTATTTGAAACTTATACAAAAAATTAAATTAATTTTAGGATTGATAAGAAAAATAAATCTTCTTTCTTCATCTTTATATAACTCGCATTATCGTATCATATAAGGTGTGTGAATAAGTCTTTCCCGTTTTTTTTCAAATTTTGAGCCTTTATTGTGAAAAAATGGTTACAAATGAATTATTGAAAGTATTGGCCATCGCTAGCTACAACTTTTCCCCATCTTTCTGGCAACATACGAATCCCGTTGCGAAAAAATCCGACCGGTTTGGCCTCTATCCAGTCATCCACCCATTTTTTGGCTTCCTCGTAGGAATGGAAGTGCTGGTCAGCCAGGCCATGCGTCATCGATCTGAAGAGATGGTAATCAGACGGAGCAATGTCTGGACTATACGGCGGGTGGGGTAGGACTTCCCATTTGAGCGTTTCTAAGTATGTTTTCACCGGCTGTGCAACATGTGGGCGAGCATTGTCATGTTGCAAAATAACTTTGTCTTGCCTGTCGGAGTATTGTGGCCGTTTTTCTCGCAGTGCGCGGCTCAAACGCATCAATTGTCGTCGATAGACCTCGCCTGTGATCCTTTCATTCGGTTTCAGAAGCTCATAGTAAACCACACTTAGCTGGTCCCACCATATACAGAGCATGAGCTTGGCGCCATGAATATTTGGTTTGGCCGTCGATGATGATGCATGGCCGGGTAGTCCCCATGATTTTCTTCGCTTCTGATTATCGTAACGGATCCACTTTTCATCGCCAGTCACGATACGATGCAGAAAACCCTTTCTTTTATGTCGCTGAAGCAGCTGATCGCAAGTGAAAAAACGCCGTTCAACGTCTCTCAGCTTCAGTTCGTACGGCACCCAATTTCCTTGCTTTTGGATCATTCCCATGGCTTTCAAACGCTTGGAAATGGTTGTTCGGTCAACTTCCAATGCTTCAGCAAGTTCTTCTTGCGTTTGACACGAATCTTCATCAAGCAAAGTCGCCAATTCTTGATCTTCAAAGATTTGCGGCCGCCCGGAACGCTCCTTGTCTTCCACGTCGAAATCGCCACTTTTGAAGCGTCGAAACCATCCGCGAACACTTGAATCATCGACACAACCTTCTCCATAAGCTTCCTGAAGCAACCGATGCGCCTCGGCAACAGATTTCTTCAAATTGAACCAATAAAGTGAAACTTCCCGCAAATGACGTCGACTCGGCTCAAATTTCGACATTTTCACGATTTCAAAAATTTATAATGCGAAAAAATTTCAACTAATGTGTTAGTGTGGAATTGTTGACAGATGAATAAGCTTTGATTATGACATATGTAACCATTAAATACACGCACAGTATTGGTGGCGCCATCTCTTACAAAAAACGGGAAAGACTTATTCACACACCTTATATTTTTAAGTGGAAGAGACTTTTTTTGGTTGACTGGCAATATTTTTTTTTCAAAATTACCTCCAGCCATTTGTTCTAAAGAAAAAAAATTCTAAAAACTACTCTCCGATTGTCATACTTCCTATTTTGCCATTACCTACAAAATGATATGTGAAACACTTCGGCATATCTAATAATCTGTTTATAAAAGCATTATTGTTATTCGTGATGACTTAGGTACGTTGTAGGTATCACCCAGGGCAGAAAAATGCTTGAAAACCGACCACTCTGAGATATTTATGAGTGATATAGGATTTCACATATGCCTACTTATGCGTTTCGTCCCTGGCACATCCACCGAACTCATCAGTGTGACTTTGGTATATTTGTGTGTGCCGTGTAACAGACGCTTGGGGAATTTATTATTATCGAGAGCCACCGGGACTCGAACCCGGCACCTTGTCGCATCTCGGTGAGTGAGTTACACTCTTAACCTCTAGGCCACCGAGTGCTGTGTTTATTGTTGCTATGTGGAGCTTTATGTGTGGAGCACATGACTCCCTCCGCCGTGACGGAGGAACGAAACGTGTTACGAGGTCATCGGTGCAGCCGGGTGATTGCCGCCTAATCAGAGCTGCACCTCGAGGCCTCGTGCGGACGGTAAATGCCGCCTATTCAGGTACGCTATACCGCGGTAGACCAAGGAGCACGTAGTGCACGTCATGGGAATGGGCGTCTAGAGTTTCGTTGGAAATTGCAGATATATGGGAGCTATGCATCAACCTTCTGATTTCCAGAACACATCGTTAAGACGGCCATTCTCATCACGTCGGGGTCACCAATGTAGTATTTCACATATGCCTACTTATGCGTTTCGTCCTGGCACACACACCGGACTCATCAATGTGACTTTGGTATTTTTGTGTGTGCCGTGTCACAGACGCTTGGGGAATTTATTATTATTGGGAGCCACCGGGACTCGAACCCGGCACCTTGTCGCATCTCGGTGAGTGAGTCTACACTCTTAACCTCTAGGCCACCGAGTGCTGTGGTTATTGTTGTTATGTGGAGCTTTATGAGAAGCCGCCACAGTAGTATTCACAAAGAGGAACTTTTGATGTTTCTTTATGTTAAATTTGTCTGTTTTCCCACCTGTTGTATTTGCTGATCAAGCTTGAAATACCGCCCCTGAATTTTGGCGCTCTAGGCGCTGGCGACCGCTTACTCTTCCTAACAGGCCAATTGAAAAGTCCCCGGTCTACCATAGCAAAAAACATTCGATTTTTTTATCAACATAGCGAGAATTTTTTTGAGGTCTGAGAACAGAAAAAATCGCTGGGGTGGATGCAGAAGCAATTCGAAGCACAATTCATGCAATTTTGCCATTATTTTGATTGATTTGTGACACAGCGCATTGTCTCGATGAAACAGCACCTTTTTTTTCCTCAAATGGGGCCGTTTTTTAACGATTTTATCATTTATATGATCCAATAATACTATATAATAATTGCTGTTGATGATCGGTCCCTTTTGGAGGTAATCAATGAATATTATACCTTTCGCATCCCAGAATACTGATGCCATAATCTTGTCAGCTGACTGTTGTGTTTTTCCTAGCTTTTGATTCGGTTCAACGTGTGTAGTCCACTCAGCTGACTGTCGATCGGACTCCGGGGTAAAATGATGGAGCCATGTCTCATCCAAATATTGTTATTGTTATTGTCATTGTCACATATCGACGCAAAAATTCAGATTTAATGCACTTAAACAGCTTCAAACACTGCTCATATTCATTAACACGTAGTTGCTTTGGATCGATTGTGATCTCGCGCGGCAACCATTTTGCATACATCTTTCTCATGTACAAATATTCGTGAATGATATGATGTGCACATTCAGATGATATCTTCACAATGTCTGCTATCTCGATCAATTTCACTTTACGATCATTCAAAATTATTTTGTGAACATTTTTGATTTTTTCGTCGGTGACAGCCTCTTTTGGGCGTCCACTGTGTTCGCCGTCTTCGGTTCTCATTTCACCACGTTTAAACTTAGCATACCAATCAATCATGGTTCATTTTCCTGGTGCAGACCCCGGAAACTCTTCATCAAGCCAAGATTTTGCTTCAACTGTATTTTTTCCCTTCAAAAAGCAATATTTTATCAGCACACGAAATTCTCTTTTTTCCATCTTTTTTCAAATAACAAAAGTAGCTACACTCACAACCTCGCTCACAACGCAATATCTCACAAACTAATGTTCGGACTGCTGTCAAATTTTGACACCTATCTCTGAAGGTGAAACGTATAGCCAAGTGTTTTTATTTGTTTTCTTTTATTAATATTGAAAGTATGTTTCATCAAGAGATATGCAAGGAATCAATTTCGAATAATTTTTTTTTCAGAAACCTTATCTACAAGTTAAAACGGAAAGTGGAACAGTGCAAGGGGTGAGTCTGCAATCGGAAAACCTGAAAAACGGTCATTATTACGCATTCTTAGGAATTCCTTATGCTGAGCCTCCTGTGGGTGATCTTCGATTCAGGGTGAGCGAAATTGTATTCTATTATGAATCAAATTTGTAAGGTAAAGGTAATATTAATATTCTATCGTTGATAGGATACATTTATCTATTCATATTCAAAAATATTTCAGACTTTATAAAATATAGTACACTGCCTTTCTATAATTTTTATAATGAGAAGCTAGGCGTCCATTAGCTAGGCGCATTTTTCATTTCAAAATGATTTCACAAAATGAAATATATACAGAGTGGACATCATATTGATTGCAACTTCATTTTGTCAAATGGAACACCCTGAATATTTTCTATATTTGACTAGCTCTTTTTTCCCTAAATTCGAATATATAACATGTTTGATCTATCTCTCTTATTCCGAGTGCCACATGCTTTAAAATTTTAAGAACCACCTGGCAAGCTCAGTAATCAGTTTTCAACTGATCGGCTACGATAATTCAAAATGCTTTTTTTTTAGTTATCTCGTTGGCAACGATATGACATACGTTTTTCGCCATAAATTGACCCCCCTCAAATTCTGTTACAAAAACAGACACATTAAAATATAGCATACAAAAATTGTACGAAATAAAATAAATTTTTTGGAAATAATTACCTCAATTAATAATAATGATAATAAAATTTATTTAGCACCCGGCTAGTACAAAAAATAGAAAATCAACACAACAATAATATAATTCACATTTCTCTCAAGTGGCCATTCAATCTTCCGCAGAATGCACCCAAAGTCTTAATTTCCACTGCGAGACCATTATATAGGGTGTTTATTTTCGAGGTATATAACTTTAAGTTGGCATTACTGTTCAAGATGGCGATCGATTTAACAGCTGTCAAGTGACTTATTCTCAGTTTGGTTTGGCAATTCATCATGAATAGACTCACGTCTGAAAAACGCTTGCAAATAGTGCAATTTTATTTCGAAAATAATGGTTCTGTGCGGAATACGTATCGCGTACTACGTCCATTAGCGATGAAGCGCACTTCTGGTTGAATGGCTAAGTCAACAAACAAAACTGCCGCATTTGGAGTGAAGCTAATCCTCAAGTGTATATCGAAACACCGTTACATCCAGAAAAACTGACAGTTTGGTGCGCTTTATGGGCTGGTGGAATTATTGGTCCGTACTTCTTCAAAAACAATGATGGCCAGAACGTTACAGTCAATGGAGATCGGTATAGAGCCATGATTACTAACTTTTTCATTCCTGAATTGAACAACCATGATGTCCAGGAGCTGTGGGTTCCAACAAGACGGCGCAACATGTCGCACAGCTCGTGCCACAATCGATTTATTGAAAGACACGTTTGGTGACCGCCTAATTTCACCTTGTTTTGGACCTGTGAATTGGCCTCCAAGATCTTGTGATTTAACACCGCTAGACTACTTTCTGTGGGGCTATGTAAAGTCATTGGTCTATGCGGATGAACCACAAACCCTTGACCATTGGGAAGAGAACATTCGCCGTGTTATTGCCGATATACGGCCACAAATGTTGAAAAAAATCATCGAAAATTGGACGTCCAGATTGGACTACATCCGAGCCAGCCGTGGCGGTCATATGACAGAAATCATATTTGAAATGTAATGCCACAAGATTATCTTGCTGATAAATAAAATTCATGTTAATCGAATAATCCATCGTTGTTTTATTGCAATTTAAAGTTCTATAGCTTTAAAAATACACCCTTTACAAACGAACACCCTCATAGAACAAGGACTCCTGAAAAGAAGTTGTTCTCACTGTGCAGATATTGAAGTTTTTTGCTGACCGATTATTGTAGTCATAAAAATTTCCTCTTCTTTCTGAGAAATCTTTCAGATATCGTGGTACAAAAAACAACAAAAAACATCACCTGTCCAGATGATAATTCGCCATTTTTGATTTCTCTAGCGTTTTCTAGAGTCGTTTCCACTGGGTTTCTTTTTTTTTCGGACATTTTCACCTACAATAAATTCTTTGGTTTCTTCGACGCCGATGAACAATGCGTAAGTAATATATCTGATTCTCACATTCACAAGACACTGCGTACGATCGATGAAAGATTACCTATCACACCTCAAGAAACAAAGGGCGGTAGGGAATGCAAAGCTTCAAAAACTAAATGGTATTAAAAACATATGTTCAGCTGAAAACCTTTACAATAATAATAACAATAATATTTATTCATCATCAATGTTTACATGGTTCGTCAAAATAACAATAATATTAAAATTTGATACATGAAAATTCTTCTAATGAATAAATGCACCCTTCACCAATATTTCATTAATTAGCATTTATCAGTAACTAGTTTCGAATGTAGAACCGCAGGAACTAGGAATTTTCCTTATGTTGAATGTGTAAACAACTTCCACGTAGTTCGAAGAGTTGTTTTTCGTCTTAGTGAAATCCCTCATTCAATTAGGGTAATGGGCAATGCTGCTTATATTGGTTGGGATGCCTTGTGTTATTTATTGCAGGCTTAATAAAGACGGTTTGGAGATTTTTATTGCAGAGAATGTTGATGAATGCAGCAAAGTAGACCAACTTCATGTTGTTTTTAAGAATCAAGATGATATTTTTTCAGAAATATGAAAAGGTGGCCACAAACTGGGCTAAATTGCCGCCCCTCGAAAAGAGGCACCTGAAACAGTCGCTTCACTGTTTCAACCCTAACGCCGGCCCTGATTATGCGTGAGTAATGCATAACTAATTGGAATAATTACAGGATGAAAGACATATTGATAACTCAAAAGAGGGCATTTTGAGTTACTGCAGCCTACCACTTGATTACTGAGCCTGCCAGGTGGTTCTTAAAATTTGAAACTCTGTGGTACTCAGAATGAGAGAGATAGACCAAACATATGTTATATATTCGAAGTCAGGGAAATAAGAGCTAATCGAATATAGAAAAATATACAGTGTTTCTTTCGAAAAAATGAAGTTGCAATCAATATGTTGATCACTCTGTATATATTTAATTTTGTGAAATCATTTTAAAAAACAATAGTCGATTTTGTGAAACTTTTGTAGAAAACATTTTTTTGTACCTCTTTTAGTAACAAAGTTTAAGGGGGGATCAAATTATGGTGATAAACCCAGTACTTACTAGTTAATAAAATTCGTTGCAACATTTTTTCCAGTCCCCGAAATGGGTGGCAAATTGGTCTGGAGTGTTAGATGCGGGTCGACAAGGATCTACGTGTGTGGAAGTATTGTATCAAGTTGTCTCACGAAACTCGACTGTAACTGGGGATGAAAACTGTCTTTTTTTGAATATTTTCACCAGAACTGTAAGTTGAACCATTTTGGTCATTATTAGGAAGTTATGAAACCATCCTGATTCAGACCATTTTTTTTTTATTATTTATGTTTATATGGTGGTTTTATTATTATTCAACAAATGATGCTATTCCACAGTGATTTTCAATTTTCGTGCAAAAAAATTTCAGTGATAAAAGTCTCTGAGAAACCGTTGGTTATTTAGATAAAATTCTTGAATTATCTTAATTAATTGAAAGTATTATTTACTTACTTTCATCAACAATTACAGCGTTCCCGCTATACAGGGTGGCCACTTTTTCAATGGGAATGTATTGGTAACTTTTAAACCATAAGAGTTAGAAGGTCGGTCAAATGGAGAAAAAGTAGCATTCATAGAAGCATTGTAAGACAGTTCAAACAAATCGAGATTATCAGGGCCGGTTATCAAGATATCATAAGAAAAGTAAATTCTGTAATTTTGATTTTTCTTTTTTTCCCACTTTATTTAAAATATTATCGAATAATGTTACAGGAATATTTTATTCGACAGTAAAATATCCTCATTTTTGAGTAATCAGATTTCGTATCCAACGTTTCGTACTCTCTAGACCACCCTCAACCTCATTTTTTTCAATACGGACCTGCATATTTTATGACACTTTTCAAAATTAACGCTTTTTTTTAACGCTAAATTCAACGATATATCATACAATGTCATTCAAACTTGATATTCAGGTGATTTTGACCCTTGTCCAAATTTCTTTGGGTCGGATCTGTATTACATTTAGGTCTCTCTCTCTCTCAATCTAACCCCCGTAAGGGTGTAGTGACATCATGTCGCGACTCTTTGAACGAGCTGCTTCCAGGACTCCCTATCTTGGGCATGATGAACGGCTTCGTGCATATTCTCCCCAGTTAGAGTTTTAAGTTGGTCTATCCATCCATTTAGGTACCTTTAGTTTAATTAACAACATGTAATACATTTCGATAATAAAATCAAATTACTCATCTTGAACTAAATGGAACATATCAGAATCAAATCAAGAAACAAGTAATAATTATTTACATATTTCAATTCATAATAATTAAACGAATTATCATTCAGTGAAAGAAAAATCGAATGATTATTCGAAAGTAAATGAAAATGAATTAAGTAAGTGTTCGAAATGTCCACCATTTTGTAAAATGCACTTAACGGTTCTGGAACCCATACTTCTTATACATTTGCTTATTTCGTCTTCTTGAATACCTTCCAATACATTCTCAATCTTCTCGCGAGAAATCACTATTGTTGGATTTGTCATTTGTTCCCTTGAAACAAATTACAGAATCGAACTTTATTTTGATATCATTACGATATAAGTTTTGCACGGCTTGGTATTCAAATTTAAAATCATTGTATTCGTGTCTCTTGACTATTTTATTAACAGCAGTTTTTGATAATTTGCATTCACTACAGATCCGAACCAAAGTAAGGGTCAAAATCACCTGAAAATCAACTTTGAATGACATTGTATGATATATCGTTGGATTCAGCGTTAAAAGTTATTTCGAAAAGTGTCATGAAATATACAGGTCCGTATTGACAAAAATGAGGTTGAGGGTGGCCCAGAGAGCACGAAACGTTGGAAACGAAATCTGATAACATCAAATTGAGAACAATTTACTGTCGAATTAAAAATTCCCGTAACATTTTTTGATAATATTTGAAATGAAGTGGGAAAAAAAGAAAAATCAAAATGATAGAATTTACTTTCTTATGATATTTCAATAACCGTCCCTGATAATCTCGATTTGTTTGAACTGCTTGATAATGCTTCTATGCATGCAACTTCTTCTCCATTTGACTGACATTCTAACTCTTATGGTTTGAAAGTTACCAATACAATCCCATTGAAAAAGTGGCCACCCTGTATATAGATCTCACAGAGGTTTCGAACAATCAAGTTAGAAAGCAAAAGCTTATAGAGATAGAAGCTCGGAATACTACAATAAATATATAATATATAATAAATACTATAAAGGGTTTTTCAATGAGATATTTCATTTGTATATTGGAAAAGAGCCTATTATAGGAGAAATTAATGGATATTTATTTCATTATGGAGAGGAAGGTATGCCATAAACGATGAGAAAGGATATCAGACAATTGGCTGCCAGCACTACGGTTGCAGCACCATATTCTTTTAATGAAATTTTCCATGACCAATAACCATGACATTATAATTTCACGAATCCCATTCTTCGTTAAGAATTGATTATAGAGCTTTGGCATAGACCTTATTTTTCACTTGGCCTCAAAGAAATAAGTCTGAAGGTGTTAAATCAAAGTTCTCAGTGGCCAATTTTGATAACTTCTTCGAGAAATAACACGGACAGTAAACTTTTCCTGCAAAATTGTAATGATTTTGTGCTTACTTAACAGGCCAATTGAAAAGTCTCCGGTCTACCAAAGTAAAATACATTTTTTTTTGGCAAAATTCAATATTATTATTCAACATAGATGCCTTCGGGGGCGATACAGCGATTATAGCGATCTTCCAACGTTTAGATACCATTTTTGTAGTAAGATTTGTCTTTCACTTCAAAATCGTCCTCATTTTCGGCGATTACTTCTTCACTGGCGTTGAATTTCTTTCCAGCTAGCATTCTTTTGAGGTCTGAGAACAGGAAAAAGTCGCTGGGGGCCAATGGACTAGTTTTCATTTTTTTGTTAAGGATTAATTCTAAAAATTTGAGTAAAATGAAACAAAAATGTGGAAGAATCATTGAAATATCTCTAGAAATGAAAAAGTTATGGGACTTTGAAGTTGCGCTTGGAAGAATAATTTCATAGTACATATAAGTGGCGTGACGTCACACACTAGACGACTGGTATTCGCAGAGTGCTTACGAATTCATTGGTGCCGTTCGTGTCGTGTTTTGTTCGTTACACGATGGCTGAAATAACTTACCTACTATATACTTACGCATAAATTACTTTTTTCTCTTTTTACTTTTTACTCCTCACATAAATATGTTTTGCCATTGATAGACTTCAACAACCAGTACTCAACTACAAACTGTTTATGAAACGTTTTTTAAATAAATCATCGTTATAAGTTGATATATGAAGAAGCAAACTCAAAAGTAGATACTTACTTGAAAAGTTTAACTCCTTTTATTTCAGCACTGACATAAGATGGATTTGAAGAAAAAAACTCCATCACTGCGAATATATCTATTCTAGGCAAATTGTCATTTTGTCCTTTCACGAAGCGTTCTTCCATTATGGTGACATAAAAACAAAACTCGAGTAAAAACTGCACTGTACAACTACAAACGGCGCGAGAGCCTTGGCGCGGCTAAGTATTTAAACGTAATTTGTGTAGCGATCACAGGCAAGAGCCGTGACGTCACAGACCAAAGACGTTCCGCGCTAAAATACGTAAATTTAAATAATCCATTTCTCAGTCATTTATTGATGGATTTTCAAAATTTTTTCACTGATTTATCAGTTTTGCTCTATATTTTAATTCTATAGTGTCAAATATAGTATTATCAACATCACTAAACTAGTCCATTCTGGCGAATACATTGGATGCAGAAGCAACTCTAATTCCAATTCATGCAATTTTGCCATTGTTTTCATTGATTTGTGACACGGCGCATTGTCTTGATGAAACAGCACCTTTTTTTTCTTCAAATGGGACCGTGTTTTAACGAATTCATTCTTTAAACGATCCAATAACGCTAAATAATAATCGCTGTTGGAGGTAATCAATGAATATTATACCTTGCGCATTCCAGAATACTGATGCCATAACCTTGGCAGCTTACTGTTTTTCTCCGCTTTGGATTCGATTCATAGTGTGCAGTCCACTCAGCTGACTGTCGATTGGACTCCGGTGTGAAATGATGGAGCCATGTTTCATCCATTGTCACATATCGACGCAAAAATTCAGGTTAATTGCACTTAAACAGCTTCAAACACTGATCATTAACACGTTGTTGCTCTTGATCGATTGTGAGCTCGCGCGGCACCCATTTTGCACACAGGTGACACAGGTTTCTCATGTACAAAAAATGGATTGATGGATATGATGTACACGCTCAGATGATATCTCCTCAATATCTGCTTTCTCGATCAACTTCACTTTACGTCGTTCAAAATTATTTTGTGAACGTTTTTCATTTTGTCGTCGGCCACAGCCTATTTTGGGCATCCACTGCGTTCGCCGTCTTCGGTGCTCATTTCACCACGTTTAAACTTAGCAAACCAATCAATGATGGTTGATTTTCCTGGTGCTGACCCCGGAAACTCTTCATCAAGCCAAGATTTTGCTTCAACTCTATTTTTCCCCTTCAAAAAGCAATGTTTCATCAGCACACGAAATTCTTTTTTTTTCATCTTTTTTGAAATAACATAAGTAGCTACACTCACAACGCAATATCTCACAAACTAATGGTCGGACAAACTGAGAATATTATGGATTTAATACTAGCACCGCCATCTGTGCATCAGACTGGGCACTTTTCAATTGGCCTAATATGTGGCACAAAAAATAAAACAAAGCGCCGTTCTGTTGAAAATAAACGTTGTTCACATAAATCTTCCAATTCCGGCCATAAAAAATTATTAACCATAGTCTAATTCCTAATATCGACAAACCTATGTTTTCGTCAACACTCCAGGTTACATCAACTATATTATCAGTTATTCTTGAACGACTCACACTGATTCGTCTCAACAGCTCATTTTCCACCAGTTTCACTATTGTCTACTTCGAAGATGCTCCACAATGACCTAAAAGTGCTTTTGTTTTGTAGACTGTGACTGCAAAGTTTTCACCATTTTTGTAAGTAATTTTGAGTAATGGCGCAGTTTTTACTTGTCAAGTGTCAAAATATGACGTCTTAAAAAGCGACAGGTTCTCAGATAGCGGACTATTTAAAATGAAAGCTCTTATTGGAAAATCCTTCATTATTGTATGTACAAACTATTAGTGAGATAATGTTCTTAATGTAAATATTTTACTCAATAATCTTCTCACGCAAACGTAACACATACAAAAAAATAATATATTTCTAGAATCCTCTGAGAACTAAAATTCTTAAGCCTGTGATGGTCTTCATACATGGTGGAGGATATATAAATGGGAATTCAGATATAAACATATATGGTCCTGATCTGTTGATATCAGAAGATGTGTTGGTGGTTACATTGAATTATAGACTTGGGGTTTTTGGTAAGTACTTCTTTTTCATCTGTGTATCGGGAATCCTTTAGAGCTGAAAAACAAAATTAACTCCACATTTTAGGGCTCGATTTTTGAGAGAATTGATTTGGTGTAAACTGCAACCTATAAGTTGAATTAGTTTTGAAGTTATAATACAAAATTTTTTCTACATGTAGTCATGTAGACCATAAAAATTTTTATTACAAATGAAATTGCTATCTCTATATTCAGCATGATATATAAATTTCTCATCAGATTATGAAAATCACCGAAAATTTCTGTTTCAAAAGCAAATCAACCAAGTGCTTATCTATAATAATCAATGAAATTCAGACAGTTCTATAAATTTTCTGCTGAATGCATTCTATCAGTTTCCGCTACGGAGCGGTCGCCATCTTTGGTAGCGGATTTATTTTATGCTACTTTTTGGTAACTTGTTCAGTTACTGACATTAGTGACAATTGTGACAGTGATTTTGGGACGAAATTCAAATTTCAATTATAGCAATAATGGAAACTGAAACATAAACGTTTTTTAACATTCTGAAATGTTACTCTGAATAAATTTCCCATATATTGAAGAATAAAAGAGTAATAATACCGTTAGCAATCTTGGAAATAAAAATCGAATTTATAACAAAAATTGTCACTCATCATAACGTAACCTTCAAGAAGGACCCACAGAACCTATTGCTGTCAAGAAAAGGAGCAACCATACCAGCAGAGAATACTAAAGTTACCAAACTGGTACATATCAGTAGCGAAGCTACTTACTCTACCGATCTTTCCGCTGAACGCACCCAATATGAAAATATTGAAATTATGAAAAATATATATTATTTTATTTTATTATTTATATTATTATTTACACATATTCACAATTATTGTAGAAGTTTCAACAAACAGTACTAACGTCTAACCATATGACATATATTGTAACAGACTGGCCTTATGCGCCTCTAGTTGCACCGCTTAACGGAGTATGGACTATCAGAGAGAGAAATTGAATAATTATTGGCAAATAAGATACGTATTTTCTAGGAGAATAGCGCGTTTTAGTTATTTTTTTTGAGAAAAATAGCGAGTAATTCGGAGAGAAAAGTATTGAGATAGATGAATGAATCACATTTGGGAACTGTATGGAACATATTTTCATGATATCTAAAATTTCTTTCAGAAAAAAGCAAAATACATTGTGTCCTATCTGAAAAAAAAATGTTCTAATTTATATTCAACAGTTTTTAGAAAGTTTAGTATAATATGAATAATATTATAGATAATTATATATATTCGATATCATGTAAGCTACAAGTCTAGCTGAAATTCAGCAAATCCAAAGTTTGTAATAAATAATAACACTTACAAAAGAACATTTATGAAATTTTAAAATTTTATATCTGTATCTGTCGACCGAATATTTTTGTGAGGAAAACAGTGGATGGTATTTAGGATGAATATGGTACTTTTTCTATGAAGAAAGTACATCTTATCAAGATGTCTAAATAATGTCATATATTGACAACTTAAATCGGTATAGCATACCATATCTATTTGTATATTATTCCATTGACTTTTTTTCGATTATTTCAGTTAGATATGTTTTATATATGTAATCTAGACGATTAATTAAAGTCAGATATTGATGTCTAATATCAGTATAGCTTTAAATAATATATTAGTCGCTTGATAATATTGATTTTTTCACTATCAATATTATTAGATAATCAATTAATGTTTTTCTGATGTATATTCAAAAAATATCTAATTTCATATTTCTTTTATATATGAGAAACTTTTCAGTCATAATACAATACATCGAAAAGATATTTCATAGACGTAACTCATAGATAACGTCTCAGTAAGATAATCTAATTTTGATCAGAATTCAGACCAAGATGATTTCAGATCTCCTCAAACATAAATTTGATGTCATTTAGAGCAGAGTGTGTTGTTTGGGTACTGGCCAAAACTGGCCTCAACTGGCCTCTTCTGGGAGATAGATTGCTTCCTTCAGATGGTCCAATTCTTGACAGCACAATTCTGAGTTAACACTACAGTTCCGAGTTAACAGTACAGTTCTGAGCTAACAGTACAGTTCCTAGTTGTGCCGTAGAACAGCTCATAGTAGACAATTCTTTTCCAATTCCACCAAACGCACAGCAAAACGGAATTGACGAAACCAAAATTGCGCATGATTGGTTGTTATAGTATAAGGACTATTAACACATACATTTTCAGCCGCCTGGCTTGCCTTTTCGCCTCAATCGAAGAAAAACTGTAAAATATAGCGCTTTTTTTCTTTGCTAGTGTCTATCTTTGACACGCGCTCAAACTAAACTGAGTGAACTGATCACAGACCTACAGAAAAATTTTTGTGGTACGAAATCTCATCTTTCTATCGCCATCCAGTGGAACCTGATCGGAATTAAATAACGCGAAATATAAATAACTAATACTATCTATTGAAAAAATAATGGATTCATTTTAACTACACCTAATATGGAAGTTTACTAATAATACTCACTCGTTTTTCTTTCACATTTTTCGTATATTTCAAATACGCCTTTCTATTTTTTCTATGATTTATCCGGTACAAGAACTGATGGCAGATCATCCCTTGAACATATTTCAAAATATGCAGTTTTCAGATAAAAAACAGTCAAGGAATGATGAATGCGATACAGTGAATTTTTTATAGAATGTTACTCAAACCCTTTAAATAATTTATATCCTACTTGTTTCGTAAATAACTATTACCCATTTTGATGTCGACCGTTTGTCCTGTTTCAGGATTTCTGAGTACGGAAGATTTGGCATCACCTGGAAATTATGGCTTAAAGGACCAAAATCTAGCCTTGCGTTGGATTAAGAAAAATATAAAATATTTTGGTGGGGATCCGAACAACGTACTGCTTTTCGGTCAAAGTGCTGGGTCCAGCAGCGTCCATTTCCATATGCTTTCTTCCAAGAGCCAAGGGCTGTTCCATAAAGTCATATTAGAGAGTGGTAGTGCACTGTGCCAATGGAGTAGTCAACGAAAGCCACGTAATTTGGCGTATTTAGTTGGTATAGCAAATGGTATTACTAATCCAAAAGATAGTGGAGAATTGGTGAATAAACTTCGTCAAATAGATTTGGAAGATATGAAACAAACATTGTTAGGAATTTTGATAGTTGTAAGTATCAATAATTTCCTATCAGAAATTTGTAAAAAACTATGATGTGAAATCAGGAGCATTGCCATGCTCATTCGTATTCGTGATTTTCCGTAATAATCAATTTCTGTCTTCTTGTCCTAAAAAAACGATTTCTGTAGTAATTTTTCAAAAAATGCTTTATTGAATGCTTCTTCCAGGAAAACCAGAGACTATGGTTTTGCCCAAGTGTTTGTTATTTTGAAACCACGGGTGGCCTCAAATATTTTGGGTTTGATTAAGATTTGAGTTTAAATTCAATTTTTTGGAAGCAAAATTGTTTTTTTTTTCAATTCTCTTTTCATCCGTCCGATTGATAGCTGTATAAGTAGAAAAAATTTGTGGCTATATGAGGTATTATTTTTCTGATGTCTGGTATTGACTGCAGACTGAAAGAATGTTGTAAAATGTTTCATCGATATAAAGTTCATTTTTCAATCTTCTTTTGATGTTTTTCCATGGATAATGTACAGAATGTACATCCTGATTGGAATAGCAGGAAGACGACACCAAGGAATTAAACTGAGAGCTATACCAGAAAAATGTAATCTGTTAGTACTAGGGCCAGAAAATCCCACTCATATTCACGAAACCACAGGTACGATGGACGTACTGGACATAGCATTAATGAAAAATGTATCAGCGAATTATATAGAAACCAAGATGGATCTTTCATCGAATCACAGCCCAGTGGTCTTGACATTAGAGATCGGAACAGACAGACTACCCACGGACCGAAAATCAATTAACTGGGCAAAATTCAAAGAAATCATTCAAAGAAAACGTGTGAAGCTAGAAAATAAAGAACAGCTTGACGAAGCAATCGAGGATCTAGAAAAGATAATAATCGAAGCTGAAGTTCAGTCCACCAAGATAAAAAAAAATATCGAAGAAGATACCTCTAGACGTGAGAATTTTGTTAGGGGAATAGGAAAAGGCGAAGAAACAATATAGACGCACATTAAACCCCGGTGACAAAACAATACTGAATAAATTGACGAACGAAGTGAAAAACAGAGTCAAACAAGTGTTCAACGCAGACTGGGACAAGAAGTTAGAAGAACTAGATACGGAAGACCAATCACTGTGGAAAATGACGATAGCACTAACTAGAATAAAAACAAAAGCGAAGATAACAGCATTGAAGAAGGGAAATCAAGTAGCTATCACAAATGAAGAAAAGGCAGAAATGTTTGCAGAATCTCTGGAACATCAATTTAAGACGAATCCAAAAATCAACGACAACCAATCAGTCGAAATACACGGCAATATAACAGACGACGATCGCAATGAAATGGAAGAAGATTCAACAAAAGAAAGAAAAAAATTGAAGAAGTTATCAAAACATTAAAAAATAGAAAAGCACCCGAATAGACGGAATACTCAATCAAGCAATTAAAAACTAACCAGGAGAAGCTCGAGATAAAATCGTTGAAATAGCTAGATTCATACTAAAAACAGGATATTATCCAAACAAATGGAAAACGGCGGATACAATATTGATTTGCAAGAAAAGAAAAGACAAAAAAGACCCAACGAATTATTGATTCATACGCCTATTATCGGCAATTATCAAAGTGGTAGATAAATTAATCCACAGAAGACAGACAAATTTCATAGAAGAAAAGAAAATCATTCCAGATCAAAGTTGATGAGATTTCCAATCAAACTTACTAGATTGATACAATCGTACCTGGCAAATAGAAAATTCAGGGTGAATATCGATAGTACCGGGTCAACGATCAGAGAAATAGAAGCCGGAGATCCCCAAGGATCGGTTATAGGACCGCTTCTGTTCAACTTATACATGGCAGACATATAGAAAATGAATAGATGCAAGATAGCCCAGTTTGCAGATAACACTGCAGGGCCAGGGCCGTCGCTAGCAAAACTGCCGCCCTAGGCAGAAACCCATTTTGCCGCCCTAACAAATGCTTACTGACAGAATGGCAAAAATGAAAATCGGAACCCTTTCAGGTTTGAGATTTTGAACTAAGCAAAAGAGCAGGAAGATGCATTCCATTCTGAGGAAACAACATTCTGATTCGAGAATTGAAAATAAAATAATCCAGAACCCCAAGTGGTAATAAAATTAGGCAACATAAAGGGAAAGCCGACAAGCCTGATGAATGCATGTGTTTTTTAAGCGTCAATAACTCGTAAACAGAACTATGAGGGGATCACTCCACATCTGGATATTTATGAGTATTATGTATAATGCGGTTTTTGATGTTAATTAAATTTCTCAGTATTCCTTCCTGTTGTTGCTGACTGAATTAAATCCAGATGATAAAATGGAAAAAGGAAGCAAAATATCTGGGAGTAATACTAGACGAAAGAATGAATTTTAACAAACGGATAGAAGAAAACAGAAAAAAGACAAGGCAATTGCACGGGAGACTGTACCCGCTGCTCAACCCTAAAAGTAAACTTTCCTTAGAAAACAAGGTGAATATAATGAAAATAGTGCTAATATCAAGCATAACGTATGCAGGAGTAACCTGGTACAATACGAAAGACAATAATAATCAGTTGCAAAGTACGCTAAATTCAGTAATCACGACAGCGGTTGGCGCCCTATGGTATATAACTAGCCAACAAATCAGAGAAGAACTGAAAATTGAAACTATTGAGGAAATAGTAAACAAAAAAAGAAAGAAGACAATATATAGATTCGCTGAAAGAGCATGAGAATAAAGAACCAGTAGAAAATAGGAGAAATGAAAGTAGAGGTGTAGGAATGTAAATTCCGGACCTCAAACAAAAAGAAGATCTGAGGCAACCAATTCACTTCTCCACGATGGTGTGAAAAGTTGTGTCATAGGCAGAGAACGCCCAAAAGGTTGTATGAAAATTGGACATCAGGATCAACTGAGGTTTGAGACCGACAGCAAAAATGACAGTCCTTACTGAAGAAGAAGAAGGAAAGGAGTATATTTCAAGAGAAATCAAGGAACGTTGATTTCATTGTGAAGAGGATGGTATCACATTCACGATAGAAAACGATATCAGCCACCACGTCTACGGTTGCAGCACCATATCCTTTTCATGAAATTATGGCCAATTCACACATTTGCGGGTGTCTGTTCTCGATAACACGAAGTCCATACTTCATCATTTTTGCACGTTTTTCACCGTATTATTTGTCAAACGGAAATGTCAAAAGATGAGAGCTTCAAAAGTGATAGCTGCCTAGATAGCGTGTTATTAAAAATGAAACATCGTAATGGAAAACCCTAACAAACATATTTCATTCAACAAAACGATAGAATTACAGATTTGATTATGCATAATCAAGTTCTGTAAATATTAATCTTACACAATTCAAAACCTCGATTTTTCGCCTTGAGAATTAATTTATCGTAATCACGTGCTTGGATGATCAATACACAAATTATTCTTGTACCTACCAAATTATATGGGAAAAGCTCGCATAGTTTCCGAAAAAAGCTGTTGACGGTAGATGGTTGTACTTTTTTCGATTTCATACATTAATTCCATTTCAAGCAGAATTTAATTAAATTTAATATGAATTATTTTCAAGTCGATAACCCAAGGGTTGATTACGGGGTTACCATTTGCTCCATCTTTGGAAGTTGACCATGAAGATGCTTTTCTGACGAAAAACAATTGGTATGAAATGTTGAAAAATGGCAATTTCAGTCATGTTCCTGTAGTTATGGGAATAAATTCGAATGAAGCTTTATATTTCTATGAAGGTAAAGTATTGTGAATTAATTTATCTTAACTTTTAGGCTGAATATACAGGGTGTTCTGACTTGTTTCCGACAAACTGAAACGGGTGATAGATCACATCATTCTAAGCAAAAAAGTTCCTATGAACATGGGTCCGGAAATGCTTCGTTTCCGAGATACAGGGTGTTAAAGTTGAAAAAATAATTCGCGTTTTCTTATATATCTTTCGACTGATTCCAAATAATTGCATGAAAAATGGTACATAGGGTTTTTTGAGGTGAGAAATTCAAATTTGTGGTCGATTTGGTTGTATTTTCTAGAGGGCGCCACTGGCAATCATTTCGTCCCCTTTAAACCGTTGCAACTTTTCTGTGCTACCCTGTACGTCATTCTGGACTAAAAAAATCAATTCCCCTGACTTTTCTAGTTAAAAAAGCTATAACTCATTCAAGTTGCTAGGGGCAACCGTTTCAGAGAAAAACGCATTTAAAGCCAAATCCATATTTTTGTAATCTCTAAAACATGTAGATACAAATTTGTAATAATTTTAAATTAAATATTTTTTAGAAGTAACAATTTAGAACAAAACAAAATAACATAATAATTTTTAAAAAAGGTGTTCGAAATGTCCACCGTTCTATTGAATGCACAAATGACATCTTCGAATGATTGATTGTTTTACATTCAACAATTGTTGCGGCAATAGATTTAAAATGGCTATACACAATGACAGATTTAAAGTGTGTTAGGTTCAGATGTCATTAATTATAATTATAGTTAACTAAGTTAATAGCTTATCAACAAATACAGGAAAATGGTATTGGTTACCAAAGGCCCGAACGAAGCATACAAAGAAGAAATCATCTACAGAGAAATAGGATTTTACAGACCTTCGAAGAAAATAAAAACTTAGTATTCGTAAAGCATCCCAACAACGCAATATTTCAGGAAACAGAATATTCAGAACACTTAAAAACAACAATTATATAGCATACCACTTCTACTTATTAGTGGGCAATAAAAAATCCGCATGCATTTCGCCTTAGAAATTTTCAAAATGAATTTAAATTTAATATTTGGATAGGAATAATTTCATGAAAGGATTTCGAAGCAGTCAAAACACCCTGTATCTCGGAAACGAATCATTTCCGGACCCATGTTCATAGAAACTTTTTTGCTTAAAATGATGTGATCTATCACCCATTTCAGTTTGTCGGAAACAAATCAGAACACCCTGTATATTAAAAGTTTTCTGGTATCTATCACCAAATTCTGAATGTTTGAATTTTTCAAAACCAACATGTTAAACTGTTGATAAATATACGAACTGCAATCCTCTGTGAATATCAAAGGATAAAACATTGAAAAGTCTATCTTGTCAAACAATGGCCATTGATGATCTTAGAGTGGGCTAAATTTCATAAATTATCTTCGGATTTGTTGAATTTATGATGAATTTTTTGTTTTCTTGTATATCTTGTGTGCGAGTTAAATGAAAAATTAACTGACAAAACTACAATTTCTGCAGAACAATTGTTGTAGGTAATATCTTAATTTCTCGAAAGTTTTTTTATCATTACATTTGATGATTAATTTTCATCCAACAAGTACCAAACCAAGTCCATCAAATAAGGAATTCTAAAAACTAAAATTTGGAAATAGCTATCAAATCATATTTTCACTTATCAGTAATAAGATTGATATACTAACGAAAAAAAGTAGTATGGCACTGCGGTGCCATCTATGCTGCAGGCCAGGTATCTACTTTTTAAGTAATGTGTTATACTTTTAGAGGCTTCAATATTGCAACCTCTGCTTGTATTACTGGACTTGGATGTCAGCTTATTAACTCCACCTGCAATGAATATTACTGATAGAGAATTATCAACTTCCGTTGGTGCTTTGATCCGAGATCGATACTTTGGACAGAATAATAGAATATCTACATCAGATGTATTGGATCTGATTCGAGTGAGTTGCAACAACATACTTATAAGTTTTTTTAGTTTATAATAGCAAATGATCTGATCGTGTGTTGAATAGTAAGATTGAAAAGAGTTACGGGAAACTACAGCGATAACAATTATTACAGTACAATTTTTTTTCTTCAATTTCGATATATTGCAGCGTTATTTATCAGATGTTAACATTGTGGATATTAGAAAGTTAAGAAGACTGAAAAACACCTAGAACAATGACTATGATTCACAAAAATCAACATGACTTTCACCACGGATGTTGCTTTTTGTAGTTTTAACCTCTCCAAGATATGAAAACAACATGACCATCGTCCTAGTGCTATCTATATGTATCAACCCTGAATCCAGGTACGATTTTATCGAACCTGGTTAGTTTAGCATCTTCATTTTTCATATCAGTTCTTGGTGTCATCGATTGTCTTCTCGATATCCAAATATCCCAGTTACTCCTAACGTCCTAATAGAAGGACACCATATAATTTAATTTTTGTCTAAGCCCCTGGATCATATTGCGGCTGCCTGACATGTGGCTGTTATTCTGAAGATTCACTGTTGTTGGTTTATTCAATCAGTCTTCTCATAGCTCCATTGGTTTTAGTTTTATGCAGATGCAAATTCTCGTAAAAATGGGTGATTTTGGCATCAGATTTGCAAGGTAGATAAAAAAATCGAAATAATATTTTATATCCCTTTTTTTATATAGGAAATGTTGAACACATTCTCACGTTATAACTAATCATCTCAAGCTTAAAAAACGCATGAAATTTTTTCTGAAAATGAGGCTAAGTATTGACGTCCTATATGTAGTACGTCAGGAGTATCTACTATGATAATTAATTCAGATCACAGTGTTATCTTGATTGTGTTATTCATTTCTTTCTTGTATATTCAGAGGTTTATATTTCCTCGAGGCTGCGGTCATGATACAGGAAGATGATTTTCCCCAATCGTTAATTCCATATCTTTTTCGAAAACTTCTTCTCAGGCATAGTACTTTTCAAAAAAATTGTCAGAAATTGGTTTTCGCGGAACTGGTACGATACGGAGCAAAAAAAATTATAAAAAATCCTTTGAAATCTAATGCTGAAATGAAAAATCGGCAAGAGGAACAAAGGATTATAAGACAGACCTCTATATAAATCTGATTGTCCTATGTTGGAATGACAATAGTTTGGTCTACTTAGCATCGAATGCAGTTGGTGTCAATCCTATCCATATATCATGATAGTAAAAAGGTATTCCCAACAGGAAAATAAATCAATACGAGTTCCACAGCAACATGATAAAACTGTACAACGAGAACATGTTCGACAGAAGTGATCAGAACATATCCCTGTACCGCATTGGAATTATAGGCAAAAATTGGTACTTCCGTATGTTCGCCCTTTGTATTAATATGCCAATACAAAATGTGTGGCAGCTTAGTCGTCTTTTGAAACGCGATAAACATTTGGACCATTTAGCATTTTCCCACTTCTTTGCAGTGATACAAACCAAAAAGAAAATCGATACATGTTCAGTTGGTCGCCCTAGTCAACTAGAAAATATTAATTCGCGGTATTCTTTATACAGGGTTTTCCAGTAAATCAATCTTTTATTTATTCATCATTATCATAACAAAAATTACAATTGAAATTCACATAAATAAATTCAAAACAAAAAAAATATATGAATGACAGCTGTTTCGCGCTAAACCAGGAAGTAAATTCCAGGTTCGTGTTGCGAAACCTCTGCCCAACCTTTAACTGTTGAACGCAAAAGAGAAATGGAGCTGTGGAGAAAAGAAGAGCCAAAGGCGACCCAGCCGGCGGCCAGCGGGAAAAGCATTCACGGGAGGAAATCTGATGAAAAAAATCCCTGAGAAACTCACATGAACATCTCACCATCTTAATTTATAATAAGTCAAGAAACGTCCCATAGTGTTCCTGAATATATTTCTTCGTTATTACATTAAAGTTTCTCTTGTTATTTACTGTTGATTTTATGGTAGGAGGAAGTCTATTGAAAAATTTTGGAGCAAAGTAAGTTACGAATCTCTGAGTATGAGCTTTGGTATATAGTCTAGTTCGCAATGACCCTATTCTTAGATTATAATCTACAGTGTAGTCCGGAAGCATAAATCTAATTTTTGGTAGATAGATGAGGCAGCTGTGGATGAAAAGCGCTCTCAGGGGAAGAATATTTGCTTCTTTGTATAGAGACTCTGTGGAATATGTCCGTTTTTTTTTTTATATATAACTTTGAGAACATAATTTTGAGTGACGAAGACATTATTCAGAGCGTTCCTAAAGCAACCCCCCCAAACTATCAAACAATATCTCAGTATAGATTCGACCAATGATATATAAACAATTCTAATCATTTTAGTATTTAAAATCTCCCTCAGTTGATAGAACCGATAAAGCAAGTTTCTTATTTTTTTATTGATGTAATAGGCGTGTTCGTTCCATCTCAGATGATTATCGACAATAACACCTAGATATTTAATATTTTCTACATTTTTTATTATTTCGCATTGACAGTGTCATGACATGGTCATTGACATGGTCGACACAGTATTCGTTATGGATTTTTAAGCGGCCCACCAACATCGGAAACAGAAAAAGCGATATACTTTGTCTTTTTTAGGTTTAAACTTAGGAGACTATAATTTAGCCAACTATACAGTTCTCTAAGCTCCTCCTCCGCCCTCCTGTAAACAATATCCCAACTCGATGGTATGATGGTATCAATTATTATGCAACCAACAGGATAAACAAACAAGATGCCGTCACTGTCATTTCAAAACCACAACGAGGTGTTTGAAATGTGGCATCGAACTCCACGTTGAATGTTTCTTAAATTATCATACAAATTTCAGATTAAAGTCATAAATCCTCCTGATGACGTCCTATATCTAGGACGGTCATTTTTTTCTTATCCATTTTTTTTCTTCATTTTGATTGTCGAACTCCATTTGTAGGATTGAAATAAAGTTGTACACAGAAAATCCTGCTTTTTCATTGAATTTTTCATGGGTCAGGAGTAAGTGGGATATATAACACTGGTGTTTGTGGAGAGGTTTATTTTCTGTTTTAGTCATACCAATCGATGTATTGTTGAGTGCCCTTTGCGAAAACCGAACTGGTTTTCAGGTTTTATTTTATTATCTTCAATGAATTCTGCTATTCTTCTGTAAATTACTGGTCGATTAGATACTTTGCTCAGTGTCATAATCAACTTGTATCTGCCGTTTTCCTTTTTTTTTTTGGTAATAATCTTTTTATAGTATGGGTCTTGATATTTCTGTGATTTAATCTCTAGCTTGATCTCTTCAGTAATTGATTGCTCGTTTTAATATTTCGAATATTTCGGTTGCTTTTCTCTTCGATTTTAACCAACTTGATTATTTCTTATGACTAATGGTGGATACGGCTAATGCTGAACACATCCAGTCAAGAAACCTTCTACTAGTTTCTAGTTTACAATTTCTTTCTTAAATATGTGAGAAAAGCTCTATATCTTTTCTCTTTATTAGACGAAAGTTTAACTATTTAAACTTTCGTCTAATGAAGACGTTTATTATTATTATATTTTGTAATAAGAAAATGGTTTTCAATTCGAACAACTCTGCAAATGACTTTTATCGGATTCTAATATGAAGAATTCATTCGTTTTCTTTTGTATTTTTATGACTTCGAAGTTTTTCATTTTGTTGTTGTTTCTTTATTCAATGAGTTTATTGAAGCTCCTGACCTTCTGAATGATTTTTCAGGAAAAATTTAAGGTTTTATGTTCAATCACGAGATATCTCAGCCCTTTTTGTGTGAATAAATCAATTTTTTGGCAGTTTGTCTAATTTCAAAAAGTTATAAAAAATGAATGTTAGATGTGACAGTTTTGAGTGATACCGCTTATAGAAGCTGAATTTATGTTCTTTTCGGAAATAAAACAATGATGAAACAAATTAAAAAAAACAAAGTAATATTTTTAACCTGAACACTCTAAATGAGAAATAATGAGATCGGTCCTGGAATATTGAAATAATTACTATCTACTGACTCGACCTCACCATGTGTCAATTACATCCCAAGTTTCAATAAATTCCGTCAATAAGTTTGGTTTTGATGATGGTTTAATAATTTCCATGAATATTCAAACAAACTCACCCTGTAGCTTTTTTAGGAAAGCAAAAATTAATTTGTTGTATTCAATCCGTACTCACCTAGTCCTACTCTACTTCTGGTGAGATTATGTACAGTTTCCCATTCACCCTGTATAGTAAATCATTAAAATCGTATATTATATATGGTTCAACTTTTACAGTATTTTACCGAAGACCAATTTATGAGACCCATTTGTAAAACAGCTGAACTGATGAGCAAGTACATTCCACTCTATTTTTACCATTTTCGTTTCGAAAGTCAATTTGGAAGGAACGCTCTTCCAGGAAGATCTTTTCCTGTTGGTCTACATGGTAAGTATGTAAGTTAAGTAACACATTGTGAATCATATTGACTTGAAACTTTGAAGTTAGCTAAAACAGCCCAGCGTCCTCAAATGAGGACAAATGTTAATGTTAACAAATTTAAAATATCTCTAATGGTTCTCGAGAAATCTCGGAAAAACTCTTTTTTTTTAATTGTTTCGGAGACGCGATAGTCAATTTTTTTTCTTATGGACGCCATATTGGTTTTCCTTATGAGGTGATATAGAAAAAAATTAAGAATTCAATAATGTATCACACTCTACAAAAATATCGACTTTAGCTACGTAAATTTGAACATGTTACTTCGTTCAGTTGTTATGTGAAACCAATAACCATCACTCAATTTTTGTGAGAACCTATATCTTGTTTTGATAAGTAACGTCCTATCAATCACATAATCATGGTGATACCAAAACTCTACATAGCTTACAACTGGCAATGTCGGTAGAAATTGTTCATAATTTATAAAACTCGAGTGATTGTTTCACTTACCAATTGTCAACTAAGTAAGTTATTCTACAATTCTGATATTTATGGAAATCCACTGATAGAACTTTTCTAATGGAATGGTTACGAAAATACATTGTTATATCAACATGATAAATGATTTAGTAGAAGGCTGGAGTCAGAATTGTCAAATAACTTTGTTGACAGTTGTTATGTGAGTTTTTTTAATTATGTAGAGAAATTTCTACAGACATTGTCATTTGTACGGTATGTAGAGTGTTGGTATCAGCATGATTATGTATTTAATAGGACTTTACTTATCAAAGAGGATATAGGTTTTTAAAAAAATTGAGTGATGGTTTCAGATAATAACTGAACAAAGTAACAAGTTATTTGACAATTCTGGCACCAGCCTACTACTTAATAGTTCTAACCCCACCGAACATTAGGCGTTATGGTATGGGGCGCTATGCTATTGTACATGCAAGTAGGTCACCTTGGTCTTCATTCGAGGTAACATGACAGCGCTGCGTTACCTTCAAGAAATAGTGGGGCCATATTAAATCCCTTAATGAGCTAAAGATCGGGGGATCTTGGAGGCTATGGCAAAATATTCACATGGGTCGCTTCGAAAAAGTTCAAATAAATTCTGTCAATAAGTTTGGTTCTGATGATGGTTTAATCATTTTCATGAATATGCAAATTCACCCTGTAGCTTTCTTAGGAAAGGCAAAAATTATTTTTTTTGTAGTCAATCCGTACTCACCTAGTTCTACTCTACCTCTGGTGAGATTATGTACAGTTACTTCCGGAACACCTTGTATAAAAAATCATTAAAATCGTATATAACATATAGTTCAACTTTTTCAGTATTTTACGGAAGACCAATTTACGGAGACCCATTTATTAAACAGCTGAATTGATGAGCAAGCATATTCCACTCTATTTTTACCATTTTCGTTACGAAAGTCAATTTGGAAGGAACGGTCTTTCAGGAAGATATTTTGCTCTTGGTCTACATGGTAAGTATGTTAAGTAAAACATTGTGAATTCATATTCACTTGTAACTTTAAAGTTAGCTGAAACAGCCCAGCGTCCTCAAATGAGAACAGCTTTTTTTTCTACTTAGGTCTTCTTCTCTTTAATTCACTTCTTGGAACCATAAATAACGGTTTTTTTTACGCAATTTACACAAATATCCGAGCAAAATCTGAAAAATTAGTCTTCATTCGAGGTAACATGACTCGCTGCGTTACCTTCGAAAAATAGTGGAGCCTTATCAACTCCCTCAATGGGCGAAAGATCGGGGGATCTGGGCGACCAAAAAAGAAAAAGTTTAAACTAACTCTGGCAATATGAGGTCGGGCATTATCTTGCTGAAATATTGGATTTTCGAGCCGGTTAAGGTAAGGGAGAACATAAGGCTCCACTTGTAGGTAACGCAGCGCAGTCATGTTACCTAAAATAAAGATTAAAGGTGACCTACTCGCATGTACAATATCACTCGATACCATAACGTCTGCTGGCTGGTGTACATGCACTCAACATCAAACTGAGGTTCACGTCTTTCTCCCCGACGTCGTCTCACCCTTCTTCGGCCATCATGTTCACCCAAGGAGAATTGAGATTCATCAGAAAAGACGACCTTATGCCATTCCACATTGCATTGTTGACGTTTTCTGCACAACTGTAATCGTTGCCGGCGACGCTCAACCGTCCAAAACAACTTATTCAGCAGTAAACCGTTCGGACAGTTACAAGATGGAGTTGTTCTCCTAACAACTCATCAGCCAAAGATCGAGTTGTCGCAAGTCGGTCTCTAATGGCCATAAGTCTCAGACGTCGATCTTGAACTCTATTTGTCCCCTTCAACGTCCGATGCCTACTCTTCTTCAATTTTGGGCATTATCAAACCACACTTGACAATATCTCATAACAGTAGTTGGATTTCTGTTCGTACGGTTAGCTGGCGATAAATTCCGCGTACACGTGCTCTAGGCATTTTAACATTGGTGTAGTATCTTTCTTACAGCATCATGTCTTTTTTAAATTGATCTCCTGCAAACATTTGACATCTCTCCGTGATATGTTGGATTGTGTCATTCGCTGGACACCCATATTGGCATCGATCGTCAGTAATAGTTCGATCATATATGATATGCTTGCAGTAATTTCTCGATTAGATCACTTGATCTTAGACAGTTGAAAGAATACCTTCCGTTTCTGGATACATTGCACCTGATGTGAGCCAATAGTTCGACACTTCAATATCGACATGATCCTGGTTCACCTCGTTGAAATGTCTGCCATGTCTCTCTCCATCTTTGCAGTTTTTCTTGGATCGTCATGCTGTTGCATGAAAATTATTCCGTGTGAAGTTGTAAAGGTGTTAATTCCTCAGCTTCATACAGTATTTTATAGGCCTCTGAAGTACTTGCTGGATCTCTGAAGTATTCTCGTAGTTCAATGATGTCCATATAAGACCCCTGTCTCCTTCATTTCACGGCAATCTTGTCCTTTCAATGCTGCTTTTCGGATAATGCTTGTTTGCGTTGCAAGATTTCGATGTCTGCTTTGCTCTAAGGAACTACTCCGAATGAGTATATCAAAATTTAACATGCATAGGTATTGATGACTTTCGTTATGTTCTTGCTGTTGAGGTTTGTTTTTAAAATTTTTTTGGTTCTGCTTATGAACTTAGCCGTTAAGTCTTGCTTCATTCTCTGGTGGTTCTGTATCATTCCAAGGAATTTGTGAAGATCATTCGACTTCATTTCTTCTATTTCCTATCCTTTTACTAGAGTAATCGATTCATCTTGAATTCTTTCACTAAACTTGAGAGTACGACACTTCAATCCAAATTCCATACCTGCATCTTTCGAAAACTTTCCACTTGTTTGACCATAATTTATAGCTTGATAATGGTTCTTATTGCCTGTTATCAGTTTCAAATCATCCATGTACAGCAAAGGATTGAGAGTGGTAGTAATACTATTGCCTTCAATATTGAAACCCTTCTTCAGTAGCGTTAAGCTGTTTAGAGAGTGTGTTTAGCGCAAAGCAGATCCATAAAGGGTTCAAGGAGACTCCTTGGAGAATCTCCTTCTTAATTGGGATCTGTCAAGTTGTTATGTTTTCCGTGGAAAGCTCCATGTTCGTTTTCCAATTGCCCATTTCGAACTTCAGAAAAATTGTTATAATTGGATCGACCTTGTATATTTCCGAAATTTTCGTCAGCCAGTCATGAGGAAGTGAGTCGAAAGCCTTCTCAAAATCAAAATATGTGATGACATATTTTGATTTGAATTATAAGAATTTTTCTTATGTTCCTGATGGCTTGATTGCATATGATGGAATATATTACAAGCTGTTCCTTCGATTCTAGTACCTTCTTGAAACATCCTTTCTGCTGTGTAGCAATTATATTATTTTTCTCGCATAGTTTGTAGATAGAGGTGGTAAACATAATGTGATCATTTTGATTTTCCTGCAATATTTTCATGATCCAAAAATGAAGAATTCGAATATAAAACAAAGTTATATGCAAATACATATCTCATGTTGAGATGTTTTGTCCGTACAAACTGTATTATGTGAATTATCTTCAGTTTGACTCTGGACGGACAGTAACTCGTTCTCTTCGAAGATCTTCCTATTTAATCGCCAATTTTGTTTGAATTGCTACGTTTTATATTTGAAAATACTATAGTGAGACACTGATTTTCATTTCAGAGATTTTCATTATAGAATTTTATATTTATAAATTTCTTCAAAAATCAAAATTCTCTTCTCAAAAACGTGATTATATGCGTGGAACCTATTAAAGTTGAATAATCACATGTGATTGATAAGAACTGTTTTCAGGTGTGGTACATGCGGAAGAACTCCTCTTTCTATTCGATACGTTAAATAATGTTTCGAAAAAAGAGGCCGATTATAATGTTAGGGAACGAATGATAAGAATGTGGACCAACTTCGCCAAATATAGGTAATATATTTGATTCCCTCCTTAGAAATAATCTGAATGGAAGTTTATGTAAACTGGACAGAACATATTGTTATTCCATTCGGTCATCAAGATATGAAAATTGTCCTGTATTAGTAATAAATCGAAGCTGAATATTATAAAATTTACTGCTAAATTCGAGTTATCAGAAATAGTGAAAGAATATTACGTCGTTTGGAAATATCTTGTAATTGAACTATCAAATAAGAATATCGCAGCTTCTGCTATTAACACTATTAAATTACTAACTGTTTGATATCCGAAATTAGAATGTCTCTCGCTTAATTCAGACAGTGAAAATAGATCAGTTATTCCAAGAAATGAAATTTTCATGAAAATACACATCCTCTGTTCAAATGAAATTTAGAAAGCTTTATAGAAATTATATGTTCAGTTGTCATTATTGTTGTAATTAAATTTCATCCCAAAACCAGTAACAATTGTTAATTGTCACTCAGTTACTCAACACGTTACCAATATAATGAGCAGAAAATCCATAAAATATTGACAATTGTTTCTTCTGCTGAACGTGGCCAATCACGAAATTTATTATCTCAACCAAAACAGAAAATTAAATTTTTAATTCTACAATTCTTTCCGAAAACTAATATGTAAAAATTTTCTTCCATTAATTTATGATTCACAGATAGATATAAATTTTTAGAATGGAAATATTTTTCATATTATGAAATATTGTCAATTTGTAGCAATCCAACACCTTCGATTGGGAACATTGAATTAGGAAACATAGTATGGCCTACATTCAAATCAAGGAACAACTACCAAACTGAATATCTAGATATTGACGAGAGATTAAAGATTCGCATTGATTTTGACGATTTCAAGAATGTATTATGGTGGAATGAGCTCTTCAATAAATATGGAAACCCTCCATACCATATCTACTGATCCATGGAAGAAAAAGGCTCATTACTTATGTACATATAAAATAGTTATAAGATAACATTAAACAAAATGAAAAAGTTGTGTTATGTTTTTATTTTTTCATCTCATATCTGAAACTCAGTTGAATCGTCTCCTGGAATTAGAGAAAACTCTGCCAAAACTACTTACTCATGTCAATAATGTCGATGTCAATAATTCCTGAATGAGCTATACTATATCAGCTCAATTTAATATTTTTGTGCGCTCATTTTTTCTGAGGATGTATATAGGAATCATAAAATTGGTACCAATTTTTATTAAATAAATAATATAAAAGTCTTATGGCATTTTGGTCACTATCCAAGGAACACGACCAGTTCTTTTGAAGTGGTAGTAATCATAAGCTAGTTTGGCTAATACACCAATTATAAGGAACACTAAAATCACATTAATGAGATCCAAAGCTTGAACACTGTATTCTGAAGGAAATCGACACAAGGAACTTCGCGAAAGTCCAATAATCTGAAATGAAGATGGTATACAATATTACATATCAAAATTTGGCTTGAAATTGAGGTAACTCACTGGAACCATAGAGTTTTCATCTCCCTCTACATAGGAACATTTTATTTCCATTAAATCACTTATTTGATGAGAAAATTTTTGAAGCATTTCTTGGAAAACAGGGGTAAATGGACAATCGCATCTCCATGGGTTACCACCTAAGCGTAATCTAACTGCATTCGGCATATTAGAATTTTGTCGAAGGGCATTGTCTATAGCGTAGCTTGGTATCTGAAAGTTGAAAACGTTAAATGATTCACTGAGGAGTTTTTGTTAGCACAGGTTAAGTTACCTGAGAAAGCCTATTTCCTCTCAATGACAAGACCCTGAATTGTGTCAACCAAAGTGAGCCTTCTAATTCTTCAACCGATGAAATTTTGTTGTAATCTAAAAATATATCTAGGATATTTTCATACAAGGGATTTGTGCGTAGAGGTGAGATACTGCTTATTTCATTTCCTTGGAGGTATAGAGTTTTGGTTTTTGATGGTAGAGTTTCTGGAAAAACTGAAAATCCTTTGTAGGAACAATCCACAGAAATTATGGGTTCCAAAACTTCCGTTTCAGGCTCTATGACTACTTTGGGCATAGAACAAGAACATTTTAGTGGACATTCATCTTCGATTTCCTACAAATGATAATTTCACATGATATCAAAATGAAATTAATTCCTTCAATTCTTACCCTTATAAACTTTGCAATTTCTATTAGTGATTTTCCTGGGTACGGTTCTTCATGACATGTTAAGTTTCTTAGATCTCGTACGATGGTTTCATTGAGTTCTAAGACCCAATCCAGATTCAACGAACAATTCCATTTGTTACCTAAAAAGATACAATTTTTCGTACTACTAAATTACTTATTATCATTGAAATAAACAAAACGCATTGATTATTTGACCATAGGAGATTCTATATTATTCAATAATGTTTATACCTAAATCTACGATTATCTCTTATGAGTTGCTGATCATAAAATCAATAATAGTGAATGAGTATTTTACCTGACAATAATATTGTTTTAACTGTGGGAAGTTGGATTTGTTTGGGTAAATGCTTCAGATGATTGAATCTCAAACTAAGCTCTTCCAGTTTGGTGAAATTTATGAAGAATTCTTTACGTATTCGTTTCAATCTCAAATTGTTCAAAGTCAAGACCTAAAAAATGTTATAATCAGGACTATGTAATTGAAGTGGTTTCTTAATATGCAGTTCGGCCCGCTTGCCGAAAAACTGAAGAGAAAGATGGAAGAAAATATTTAAATCTAAATCCAATCGTTAGCTAGTTCTAGTTGAGAAGGAAATTCAAGAAGAATACATTGTAGGCGGCAAATGCCTTGAGTTGATTCGAAGATATACCTAATAGAAATATTAATAAAAGAAAATAAAATAAAACACTTGACTATACGTTTGACAATTTGATTGTGAAAACAACTTATTAAATTGTGAAACATATAGTCAAGTATTTTATTTATTTCTTTTCATCAATATTAAAGTTATGTTCCACCAAGCGATATGCGAGAAATCAATTTCCTAATAGAAATATTGGCGACTTTAAATTGCTGATGATAACATCGCCCTTATACCAAAATGACTTGTTGCTCCGACATCTAATATAAATGAGTTTCATCTTCTATATTACAGCTGAATGCACTAACGGAACTTTCTTCAGCTAGATGTGCGTTTCTTTTATCATTTCGAGTTTGACGGAGCTTTGTGAATCCTCTGCCTCTATTTCTTTTTCCTTTACTTATTCGGATACTTGTTTTAGCTCTGAATCAACAATCAGAAAATTTGTTAGCAGGTTTCTTGCAATGAAAAAATGTTGGCTGTTGGGTAGTGTAGAAAGAAGCCTCGTTCGGTGCTGATTTCGGTACTCGGAATGATATATGAGGCCAATTGAAAAGTCCCCGGTCTAATGCACAGATGGCGGTGCTAGTATTAAATCCATATGAGTTTTAGTTAGTACCAACCTTCAAACAATACGTGTCAACATTTGACAGAAGTCCGACCATTAGTTTGTGAGATATTGCGTTGTGATGGTAGCTACTTTAGTTATTTGAAAAAAGAAGGAGAATAAGATTTTCAAGTGCTGATAAAATAATGCTTTTTGAAGGGAAAAATACAGTTGAAGCAAAATCTTGGCTTGATGAAGAGTTTCCTAGGTCTGTAACAGGAAAATCAACAATCATTGATTGGTATGCTAAGTTTAAACGTGGTGAAATGAGCAACGAAGACGGCGAACGCAGTGGACTCCCAAAAGAGGCTGTCACCGACGAAAAAATCAAAAAGTTCACAAAATAATTTTGAATGACCCTAAAGTGGAGTTGATCAAGATAGCAGATA
This sequence comes from Harmonia axyridis, assembly GCF_914767665.1. NCBI lineage: Eukaryota > Metazoa > Arthropoda > Insecta > Coleoptera > Coccinellidae > Harmonia > Harmonia axyridis. The sequence continues at coordinate 17,905,225 of NC_059506.1, forward strand.
TTGTGAAGATATCATGTGAACATGTACATGATATCATTCACGAATATTGTACAGGGTGGGCAAATAAGCGAGGTAAGCGGCTATATCTCAGGATCCACTCATCGTAGAGACTTGCGGTAAAAAATTTTACCACTAAAGTAAACAAAAGAAAACACTGGAAATTGTTTTGAAGTTCATACCTCCACCGCTAGGGGGCGTAATAGCCATCGTCGAGTAGAAAAATGCATTTTACTCGAAAAATTTTCATATTAAGTTGGAAAAAAAATATCATCACTGTAAACCTTGGAAAATTCTCTATCTGTTAGAATTGTCACTTTCTATTTTGCGACATCAAATAAGGGTGGGGGAAAGATAGAAATCTGACCGATTGAAATGTCTGTAACTTCAGTTTGGCTCAACATTTTTGAGCAAATTAGATCTTATTTGAAAGACAACATCTTGTTGATTAAGGAAAAAATATACTCATGATGAATTTGATTCAGCTGCTTCCGATAGGGAGCGCTAAGTCAGAAGTTCATTGTTTTGTTCATTTTTCTCTGAAATTTCAAATGTAATGATAGGATTTTCTTAACAGAAACAAAAATTTCATTGAATTTGCATAAAAAAACCTGGAGGTCGCAAAGCGATAGTTTCAGGCGTTCTGAAGTTATGGCCGAAAGAAGATATTCTTCAACTGATGCACAGCGAAAAACCAAATTGAGTCTTCAATTTCTAACAGAAACAGAAATCCCATCAAATTTGTATGAAAAAACCAAAAGGTCGCAAAGCGATAGCTTAAGACGTTCTGGAGTTATGGCCGAAAGAAGACACAATTTAGTTTTTCAGTGCATCAGTTGAAGAATATCTTTTTTCGTCCATAACTAGAGAACCCCTGAAGCTATCGCTTTGCGACCTTTTGATTTTTTCATAGAAATTTGATGGGATTTCTGTTTCTGTTAGAACTTGAAGACTTAATTTGGTTTTTAGCAGTGCATCAGTTGAAGAATATCTTCTTTCGGCCATAACTTCAGAACGTCTGAAATTATCGCTTTGCGACCTTTAGCTTTTTTCATGCAAATTCGATGAAATTTTTGTTTCTGTTAAAAAAATCCTATCATTACATTTGAAATTTCAGAGAAAAATGAACAAAACAATGAACTTCTGACTTAGCGCTCCCTATCGGAAGCAGCTGAATCAAATTCATCATGAGTACATTTTTTCCTTAATCAACAAGATGTTCTCTCTCAAATAAGATCTAATTTGCTCAAAAATGTTGAACCAAACTGAAGTTACAGACATTTCAATCGGTCAGATTTCTATCTTTCCCCCACCCTTATTTGATGTCGCACAATCGAAAGTGACAATTCAAACAGATAGAGAATTTTCCAAGGTTTACAGTGATGATATTTTTTTTCCAACTTAATATGAAAATTTTTCGAGTAAAATGCATTTTTCTACTCGACGATAGCTATTACGCCCCCTAGCGGTGGAGGTATGAATTTCAAAACAATTTCCAGTGATTTCTTTTGTTTACTTTAGTGGTAAAATTTTTTACCGCAAGTCTCTACGATGAGTGGTTCCTGAGATATAGCCGCTTACCTCGCTTATTTGCCCACCCTGTACATGAGAAAGCTGTGTGCAAAATGGGTTCCACGCGAGCTCACAATCGTTCAAAAGCAACGTGTTAATGATTCCGAGCAGTGTTTGAAGCTATTTAAGTGCAATAAACCTGAATTTTTGCGTCGATATGTGAAAATGGAAGAAACATGGCTCCATCATTTCACTCCGGAGTCCAATGCGACAGTCAGCTGTGTGGACTGCATACGATGAACCGAATCCAAAGCGAGGAAAAACACAACAGTCAGCTGGCCGTGTTATGTCATCAGTAGATATTCTGGGATGCGCAACGTATAATATTCATTGATTACCTCCAAAAGAGCCAGACCATCAACAGCGATAATTTTTTAGCGTTATTGGATCGTTTAAGGATGAAATCGTTAAAAAATGAAATCGTTTTTTTGAAGAAGTAAAACGCGCTATTTCATCGAGACAATGTGCCGTGTCACAAATCAATGAAAACAATGGCAAAATTGCATTAATTGGACTTCGAATTGCTTCTGCATCCACCGTATTCGCCAGATCTGGCCCCCAGCGACTTTTTCCTGTTCTCAGACCTCAAAAGAATGCTCGCTGCTAAGAAATTCAGCGCCAATGAAGAAGTAATCGCCGAAACTGAGGCCTATTTTGAAGCGAATAGAAAGACAAATCGTACTACAAAAATGTTATCGAAAAGTTGGAAGATCGCTATAATTGCTGTATCGCCCTCGAAGGCAACTATGTTGAATAATAAAATCGAATTTTGCCAAAAAAATGTGTTTTACTGTGGTAGACCAGGGACTTTTCAATTGGCCTGTTACTTGGTGCTTTTTTATATTACCTGTATGTTGTTCTCAGCAGGAGGCGGAACTAGTTTGGTTACATTTCTACCATGTATCACAGTTACGTTCTGGACAAATGGAAATTTCTCGACCAAATCTTGGAAGTTTAATTCCAGCCAATCGATATTACGAATTTCTAGGTTTGTGGTATTCACCGGATATTCCAAGCTGGGCAGATGTTTCTCGCATATGATTTGGTGATCTCGAAAAATACAGGTACTTTTTTGTGGTCCTGCCTTGGTCGATCCTTCTATAATTGACAGTAGTAGAACAGTTCTAGAAAGAAAATATATATGAAATAGAATTCTTATTTTCATAGAATAGTTCGTAACAAAAATGTAATTGTAAGAATTACAAGCAAGACGGTAATTGTAGCAATAAACTGAAGATATTAATTGACATTCGGAGATAATTTAATCAAATAATTTATTCATCTTCCAAGTTGATGCTATGTGCAAAAAACAAATTTGAAAATTTTGGTAATATAGGACCGAACCAATCTCCTTCATGTTGTGTGCCACACTCGCTAGAAATATAAGGAAATCAATCTAGTCCATCTGATTTCAGTTTTTTTTTTTTAAATAATCAATTTTTCAATAATGTCAGCGACAGTGTGAAACTGTCAAAGAATTCATTTCATACATTTATTTTCATCAAAATCCTCAGTTATTAAAGTAAAAAAAAAATTAAACCAATAAAATGCATGCCAAAACATGTTGTGCTTTGTGTGCGTCGAAAAGAGAGAAGAAAGAGGAGCCAATATGTCCACCGATACGTTGTAAATGTTTGAAAGTGGACGAGAGCCAGTACATAATCGGGAAAGGTGTGTACAACTGGGTGGATAATAGGGAAACCGGAAAGAAGGAGTGCAAGCTCACTAAAGTGATTTCAAGACTAGACATGAATGCTTTCCACAGGAAGATTCCCTTCGACCCTTTCCGCTGATGTGATTTGTACAATGTTACCTCTTTTTGATCATAAAGTACTTGCTATACCTAGATATTATTTCTTTATATTATCTTCATCAGTGTCAGATGAACTGCACTCCGCAGTATTACGCCTGTCTGACATGTATATCTTACACGAAATAATTTTCTCGTAATTTACATATTAGTCTAGTAGACAAATTCAAAAAAGGTGGGTCTCCTGGAAAAATTCCGAACTCAATGAAACTTCTACAGGTTGTTCGAGGGTGTTGTGGGATGTCTCTGTCAAATTATCCTACACGAGGACCCTGTGCTTACTTGAGGGCAGCCAAAGAACCTCAACATTTCCGGCCTTCTTTCAGTTTTTTACTCATTACCTCTAAACTAAGTAGTTTTCGAACAAAACGTTCATTTTTAAAGTTGTAGATCATTAAATGCTCTTCAATGTTTTATCCACAAACTTTTTCGTAAACCTAATATCAACTGAGATATAATCGATCAAATTTATAGTCCAGTAGTCAAAGCAAAAAAGTGGGGTCTGCTGGATAAAATTCCGAACTTGATGAAACTTCTATAGGTTGTTCGGGGGTGTTGTGGGATGACTCTGTCCAGTTATCCAACACGAGAAACCTGTGCTAACTTGAGAAGGGCCGAAGATTCCCAACATTTTTGGACTTTTTTCGGGTTATATACAATCATTCTTTACAATTTATTTTTGTTTATTATTTATTGATTTAACCCAGTTGATCTGATTATCAAAGTTCGAAATGATTATGGGTTGATAGGAATTTACAGTAAGGTGATAACATGCCACGATAACATTGAAATATCTACTCTTCACATAAACGTAGGCTTTTAGTCAAAGCTAACTCCCGCCTCCACCTCTTTGTGTTCAATATGTCGATATTGAGTATTTACTATAATTACCATAGAACGGCTGGTAATTGTTAGTTACAGGGTCAAAACCTTTATTTTTTGTCAATTTTTGACATTTTGAGAAAATTCCTCTAAATTTGATTGGCTGTATCTCGGTTGATATGAGGTTTAGAAAAAAGTTTAAACGAACAAAATTATAAGGAATTCAATTATCTACAACTTTGATCATAAACATTTTGGTCGAAAACTAATTAAGTTGAAAGTTCTAAGCAAAAAACCGAAAAAAGTGCAAAAAAGTTGAGGTTCTTCAGCCCCTCCTCAAGTTAGCATAGGGTCCTCGTCTTGGATAACTTGACAGAATCATCCCTTAGCACCCCCAAACAACCTGTAGAAGTTTCATTAAGTTCGTAAATTTTTTGCAGCAGACACCACTTGTTTTGCTTTGTCACTGCACTGCTCTTCATAAAATAATTCAAATCGGAACTATGAAAAAACTTGAAATTTGGCTAATATCGTTCAATCTTAGTCATTTCCACTAGGTCAGCTAGTGGGGTTTGGGGCTGTAGCAAACCACCCCAAACCACAATAATTGAGTAGTTCAATAGAAATCACATACAAAAATACTTCCTTATGCCGACGAAGTTGCCAACAGATACTGGGATATCTCTGTCATAAAATATATGCAATTATGTTACTCGGAAACGATTCGGAGAAGGTTCCAAAGTAAATGAAACATCTGGCTTCAAGATTTCCGTTTGAGTAACAGATTTCTCAAAACATCAATCTGTGTTATCATAAATTACGGTCACAAAAGCCAAAAGGAAATTCTGGAGAAGTTTCTGTGAGGAAATAGATAAAACAGTCCCAGCAGCCAGACTTCAACAGGTACTATATAAGGATCACTCTAACCCAATTGGCCAAATAAAGAAGCCATGTGGGGACTTTACGAATGATCCTGAAGAGAGCCTAAGAGCTCTGCTAAAGACTCACTTTGCTGGCTTCAAACAGTTTACCACCGAAAATGAAGCCCCCAGCTGGGGAGGTATACAACCTTACCAGGTGGGATTTTCAGGGGTAGACTATTCACACCAGGAAGAATTGAATGGAAGAAAAAAACTTTCAGCCCTTCAAATCAGCAGGCATGGACGGTATCTTTCCGGCCATGCTTCAGAAAGGTGGTGAAGCCTTGATAGCTGACCTTTTCGAGGCCAGCTCTGTAAGGGGTTATATTCTGAAATCATGGAGGAAGGCAAGGTTGGCATTCATACCGGCGGTGGTCCAAAACTTAGACAAGTGCAAGGACCTCCACATGGGGAAACAAAATACAAAGCTCTCTTAGCACTTGGCCACCCACGTAATTGGATCAGTATCATCCCACTCGGATCTGAGGGTTATTATTACTGAGGATATGTTCTTGTCTGAGCACATAACATCTGTCTCCAAAAAAGCCAAGAGAATGTTATTTCTTCTTCGAAAGAACGTCCTAGTGCAATAAGTTTTGTAAATCGTTCAGACAAAATGTCATCCATATGGTTCACCTTCTTCTTCTTCTTCTTTAGCAGCCTTTCAGAATCCACTCCTGGACATAGGCCTCCCCTCTTTTCTTCCACTCTTCTCTATCCCTAGCTGTTCTATACCAGTTACGACCCGCAGTCTCTCTAATGTCGTCCATCCATCTTCTGGGGGGTCGTCCTACGCTTCTTTTATGCAGTCTCGGTCTCCACTGCATGATATGTCTTGTCCAACGGGTGTCGTCCTGTCGAGCAACGTGTCCTGCCCAAGCCCACTTCATGGTAGCAACTCGTTTTATTACATCCTCCACCCGTGTTCGCCGTCTGATCTCTTCGTTCCTTATGCGATCTTGGAGGTTGACGCCCAGCATTAGTCTTTCAATGGCCCTTTGTGTTGTTCTGAGCTTGTTAGCGCTTCTGCAAGTCAGAGTAGTCGTCTCTAGCCCATATGTGAGGATCGGAAGGATACAGGTGTTGAAAACTTTTGATTTGAGGTTGATAGGTATATCAGGATTTCTGAGGGTGTGGCTGAGTTTTCCAGTAGCGGCTTAAGTCATACGGACTCTTCTTTGAATTTCGGCTTGCTGGTTTTCTATTCCAAGTTTTATTTGATGACCCAGGTAGATATAATCCTGAACCCTTTCTATCGCTTCCATACCTATCTGGATGTTCCTCTCTTCTGTTGTGAGGATTTTAGTCTTCGCTAGGTTCATTGTTAGTCCCACCCTCTCCGAAGCTGTCTTCAACTCCAAAAGCATTTCTTGCAACTCGACCAAGTCGCTGCTGATAAGCACAATATCATCCGCGAAACGCAGGTGATTTAAATATCGGCCATCGATCTTAAGGCCCCTGTGTTCCCAATGGAGGTTTTTAAAAACATCTTCCAGTGCCAGTGTAAAAAGCTTCGGAGAAATAGTGTCACCCTGTCTCACCCCTCTCCGTACAGGAATTAGTCCAGTTGATAAACCTTCTCCGATCCTCACTTGAAGCGTTGCCTTTTCATATATGTACTCAAAAAGGCTTCTGTATCTGGAATCTATCCTTGCATTGTCCATCGCTTGAAACACAGCCCATAGCTCGATGGAGTCGAACGCCTTGTTGTAGTCGATGAAGGCCAGATGAACAGTTATGTTGTATTCATTGCACTTTTCGATTAGTGTTCTGATGTTCTGAATTTGTTCGGCAGTGCCAAAACCTCTACGAAAGCCCGCCTGTTCCGGAGGTTGATAGCTGTCAAATTTAGTGGTCAGTCTGTTCGTAATCACTTTTGTCAGTAATTTATACGGAAGTGGAAGGAGACTTATTGGTCTATAATTCTCGATGTTGAATTTATCACCCTTTTTGAAGAGAAGAACGACCTGGGCGTTGTTCCAGTTGTCAGGTATTGTTCCGCTTTGTAAACACTTATTTAAGAGAATATTAAAGGTATTGAGAGTTGCTGCACCTCCCAACTGTATCATCTCCTTTGTAATTCCATCTTCGCCTGGGGCTCGACCGCTTTTCATTTGCGAGAGGGCGAGAGTGATTTCGTCATTGGAGATATCTGGTATTTCTTCTGAGCCGACATTTGTCACCTTAGTGGAATGAACTAGTGGCTTCTGGTTCAGTGAGGAATATAGTTTTCCATAAAATGTCTCAACTATTTGGATGAGTTCGTTGTTTCCTTGTACCATCTCTCCGTTATCGTTTTTCAATTGGTGTATTTGTCTTCTTCCAAGTGAGTTGATTGTTTTTAAAACTTTCATATTCTTATTGTCCTCAATGACTGCTTTTATCAGTTCTGTGTTGTGGTTCCTGATGTCTCTTCGCACATTCTTTTTAATCTTTTTATTCAGCTGGGTGTGTTCTGTTGTACCCTTCTTCGAATTTCTCCGTTCGTCCATCAATGTTCTGGTATGCTGTGATAATTTGTTGTTCTGTTGTTTTCTAGTATAACATACCTGTCGTGTAGCTGTTCGGATACCTGACTGGATTTTATGTTCGAGTTCGTTAATTCCAAGTGTTGATAGCTCAGTTGTTTGTAGCAGTTTATTGTTCAGAATTTTCTGATATTTATCTTCGTGTTGTTTTAATTCCGCTAGCGTTGGATACTTGTGTGATCGCAGTAACTTATTTCTTTCTAATTTAGTGTCAATTATAACCTTGGCCCTAGTCATTCTATGGTCGCTTCCTACATCAAACCTGTTCAACGTTGTTACGTCTGCAATTATGTACTTTTTATTGCTGATGATGTAATCTATTTCGTTCTTTGTGCTTGAGTCTGGGCTTCTCCATGTCCATCTACGCTTTGTTGGCTTCTTAAAGAAGGTGTTCATGCAGAATAAGTTCTCTCTTTGGAGATAGTTCATTAGGGTCTCTCCTCTTTCGTTTGATACACCCAGACCGAAATTTCCTCTGTTCGGGATACCATCGGTGTTGGTACTTCCCACTTTGGCGTTAAAATCACCAACTATTATCGAAAAATGTGCTCTCTCGGCCCTTCTTGCTGCCGTTATGTCGTCGTATAGCTGTTCAACTTCGTTTTCGTCCGAAGCGCTAGTGGGGGCGTACACTTGTATAATCTGGAGGCTATACCTTCTAGATATCTGCAAGATCAGGTATATGACTCTCGAGGATATGGAACATACTTTAACGATTCGGTCCTTCAATCTCTTATTTACCAGCAATCCCACTCCACCCAGATGAGTGTTTGTTTCGTTATTGTTCAAGTACAGAAAATGGCCAGACTTAAGTGTGATCCCTGTTTGTTGTTCCGGTCTTCTTGTTTCGCTTAAGCCTATTATGTCCCATTTTATCCACGATAATTCCTCCTCCAATTCTTCTAATCTGTTGTTAGATTGCATTGTTCGTATGTTGAATGCAGCAACGAACAAAGTTGTTCTTGCTGTGTTGTTATATTGGGAATTTTTGCCTCCCCCAGAATCCGTGAGGCAGACCTTGAAGGTGTGGGATTTGGAACATTGGTTCCTACCCACCTGGGGTACTATTCCTTTTGTTTTAAAATTCGCCATTTGTAATTTGGGGGTTTTTAGCCTTAATCCTCCACGCTGGCTAGACGGGTTGGAGGATGGTTAAGGATAGTAGGTGATGGATATTAGGTTTGGAAAGGATTGTAGGTAGAGTTCACCGATGGATCAAAATCAGAGAGAGGAACTGGCATTGGGGTATATGGACCTAAACTGAGGATCTCCAAAGCCCTGGGAAGTGAGCCCTCTATTTTACAGACCGAGATACGTATGTGCTAGGGGGTGTTTTGAAATGAACCTCAAAGGGGCGTATGCCTACATCACCACGGACAGCTAGACCATGCTGAGATTCCTGGAATCGTACTGACAGGGGTCTCTGTTGATCTGAGAGTGCCGTACACCATATGGCAACTGGCCAAAGGCAATAAAGTGATTCTACTATAGGTACCAGGGCACTATGGTGTTGAAGGAAATGAAAGAGCAGACGTACTAGCAAAAAGTGCATCAAGGTTAACACCTGCTGGACCTGAGCCTTTCTATGGGCTGGGAAAAGACCAATATGAGGCAGCGGCTCAGCAATGGGAGTTGAATAAAAGGATAACCCGTTGGACCAACACTTCTGGACTTATTCAGGCCAAGAAATTCGTGAAGATTTCACCTACCTACGCCAAAAAGCTCTTGAAGCTGTCACGAGCCGAGCTTCGGGAGATGGTGGGACTGTTGACGGGGCACTGTCGGTACAAACATAATTTGTACCGTATGGGAAAGTCAGCACAAGAAAATTGGTATGCTGTGTGGATCAGAATCAGAAACAGCCGAACACATGGTATGCAAGTGTCCAGAGCTGGCTGGCCTAAGAACCATTCATATGGGGAAGCCTGTCCTGGATACCCGAGAGGTAACGGCCAAGGCCCCTAAGGAGGATGTCAGTTTTATAAACGTAATTGACGCCATCCTTAGGTTTCTATGAATGAGTAGGGTAGAGAACAAACGATCTACATGGTCGCAGTTCCCGGAAGACTTACCGAGCCACAACGAACCCAGTTCAAATAATAATAATAATTGAAATAAAAAAATCATTACACCAATGGATTTTACTGAAAAAAGTAGAGTAGTTTTTTTCTATCTCAAATGGATTCTGAGATCTCCTCGTTAGACAACGAATGTGGTACACCCGATACATGTTTATCATTCATTTTTATAATCCGATTTGTACATATAGATGTTTGTTCAATCTCAAAAAAATTCATTCATTTAAAATCATAAACAAACCAGTAAATTAATCTTTTGAATAATTTTTTCAAGGAAAATTATTCCAAAACGATTCTGCCCAATCACGATGAAGGATTTTTGCAAGCGCAAGATCAAGTGACGCCAGCTTAAATAAATGAAATGACAGTTAGAAATTTCGAAAAGTCGTAACATCCGTAACGCATTACCAAAATTAACAGTTTGCAGCGATAAAATTCTACTAAATTCGACGGGATGAATCCTGAACTTGCCGCTAAGAGCTGCTGCAGCTTCTGCAAAACGGAGAAGGCGAAAAGAGAACAAAAGAAAGAAATACCAATCTGCAAATCCAACCGTTGCAAGTGTGATAAGAAGAGACCTACGACGAGGCTGCTGGGCAGACCCATCAACATGGGTGGAGATATCTCGGTCGGTACAACAGAAAGGAACCCGCTAATGACCAAGTGGGAAGTGAAGGATGACGAAATCGCAACAAAAGATGTGACGAGTACCTTACCATCAGCCTGATAAATCTGTGTAATTTTGAGTTTTTGTGATCATGCTTGAAATATAGTACCTTCTCTTGAAAATGTTGTCAATTCTTTATTTTTCCAGGGTTCATTATAAATAGATGTTAATGAAGTCGAACGCCTTATTTACCATTTTTTATTTCATTGATTATTGTTATGTTGTATTGGTTAGTCTTAAAGACCCGGCTATCAATGAAAAAGTTGAAAAATGAAAACCATAGAGAACTAGTGAATCCTGCAGTGTAGGCGAGCCTATAGCGTCAAAGTAGAAGAAAAGACGTTTCCCTTGAGCCCCCATGCGTCCGTTTAAAGTCTGATAATTTTTGTTTGAATTCACAAAAATATCGAAAATCGCATTTTTGTGCAAAATTCTAGAAAACAGGTAATTTAGCTATCTCCTCAAAAGGCGCTCGACCTCTGCCGAACAGTGATCTGTGAACGATATACGAAAGTTCCTTGATCTATTTTCTATAGGGTAAAATGCAATGTGAATAATATCTGAAAAATGTGCGAGAAAATTAGCATATATTTGATGTCTTCCCGTAATTTCGACATTTATGAAAATCATAGATTTTTTCACCAGTTACACCAACATAACAGCTATGTTTCCCGTAAGATATAGAATAATACCAATATGGAGGCTATATATAAAATATAATGTCAATGGTTCCGTCATATTACCTTACTGCCAGTAAATGTCAATATAGGTTAAGTGTTTTGACCACAGTTTACAGATATTATCTGTAATCTGTGGTTTTGACTTAAGCACTGAATAGTATACTTTTCTTTTCCGATACAGAGGCTGACAATAGATGTCAAGTTGTAGCAGTCTGAGAACAGCAAAGATAATCTGTGGAGAACAGGCTGGAAAGTTCTATTAGAATAAGTTTATTGGGGATTATTTTTAATATAACTGTAAAGTTGACTCATTATAAATGCAGAGATTACATGCTAAGTATTTTAAATGGAGGATTCTTATTGCCAAAAAAAAACCATTCTATTTTCTTTCTACCTTTTTTGAGTTCACAGTAAAATGGGCAGAACTATAAATTCTTCATCAATCCAATAGATGTAAGGGAGGCAAGTCAAGTATGACCTCCAGCGCTGCTGTGGGAGCTGTCTGCATAGCTCCTGTAACACCAATGCATGCCAACTTTTGCAATTTATACAACCGGCTGCGTGTGGTGGCCTCCTCGGCTTTTGTCCACCATGCTAGAGATGCGTAGGTGACAATAGGGCGTACTACCGCTGTGTAAATCCACAGTACCATTTCCGGTTTCATGCCCCATGTCTTTCCAACGAGTCTTTTGCAGGCCCACATGGCCGCCGTGGCTCTGGAAAAAGTCTTATCTATGTGTTTCCCCCAGTTGAGTTTACTTTCCAGGATAACACCTAGATATTTGCACTCACTAGAGAAGTACAGAGTCTGGTCATTAAGGAGTACAGAGTCTGGCCATTAATTTTGCAGATATAAACATACTTTTGTTTTTTCAATATAAACCATAAACATTTCTGTAACAAAGACCCTTTTTTCCTTCTTCAAAACTTTATACCATGATCTATGAATTTCTAATCAAACTATAAAAGAGTCAAAAGTTTCAGTTTCTCACTGAAAATCTACCAGGTGTATATCTATGATAATCTGTGAACTTCAGATAATTGAAATATTCGGAGGCCACCAAGGTCTGGGGATTTGAGACCGTTAGATTTTTCCTTAGGTTACATTTAAAAAACTTACTAGAAAAATATGTTCGATAGTTAGTCGATGACCTGTGATTCATTTATCATGCATTTTCTAATAAGCATGGGGTCACATCCGAAGTGAGGTTGATGTTTTGTGATATTTCATTCAGAACGAAACATATTTAATGAAAAAGACCTTCTAAGGCCCCTACAGAATATACCGAATATTTTCAGAGGAGGCACTCCAGGTGAATTTGGCGGCCAAGGTGAGTGATGATATGAGGTCCATCCATATAGAGCATAGGGTATCGTTACTGGTAACATTATTTTTTTGTAACGCAGCATCTTGGGTCATTCGAATTATTCAATCCATTGCTCCCCGAAAGTAGGCCATACGGTGATATTGCTTCATGAATAAAAGTGAGGTTCAAGTAACTACTTGAACTTCAAATAAAACAAGGATCACTCAATGAGTCCCGGGCTTGGCACACAATTAGCATCACCAGTGCCATACCACAAAACAAATTTTTTGACGACAATGTTTAATCATAACTATCCTTCACGCATGGTGCGGTGTGAGTAGACGTACAATCTTACGCTCCTGCAAAAATTGTTATATTGAGGTAGTCAAATTGTTGTAATTAACTTGAATTCTTGATTGAAAGATCATTAAATTAGTTATAACTAGTACCTGTATGAAATGGGTCCTAAGGTAGTTATGGACATGAAAATCACCGTAAAAGAAGTTATCAAGGAACTCTTATCTGACGAGGATTTTATCAATCGCATATTAGCAAAGGTGACGTCAAATATTCACGAACTAGAAACACGTATAAATGAACAAGATAAGAAGATTCAGTATCTGGAGTCAAGATTAGACGACTGTAAACAACATGAAAAAAGGAATCATGTTTGTCTATATGGAATTCCCGAAGAAGATGATGAAAATATCAGGAGGAAAATGATGCAGATTTTTAAGGATACCATGAAAATTTCCTTGACGTCCGATGACATTGAACGAGTATATCGTGTTGGGGAACGAAAAGGTCAAAAGGAGCGGCCCGTCATTATTGCACTTGGTAGATATCAAAACAAAAAGAAACTTTTTGATCGCAGAAAACACTTGAAGGGATCTAAGATGGTAATTTGTGAGGACTTAACACCTAGAAAACTCGAACTACTTTCGAAATTAGGGAAAAAGTTTGGAAGAAGAAATGTTTATAGTTTTGATGGTAATATTTATGTTAAAATGGGTGACAAAAGGAAGAAGATAAGTAGTGTTCATGACTTTTCCGATTTAGAAGGTCAAGATTTAAATGCTTGACCTGCAAATATTTCAGATAACATCAATGTTTGTCTACCTAGAATAGAAGTTTATATTAAATGTGCTTCAAAGGGGAGCGGGGGTTTTTTTTTTCTGTTGCGTTGTTTTTCTTTACTGGTTAAAGTTTTTCACTTTTCAGATTTAATATTTTATAATTGTTAGTTGGGTTCAATTTGTTGATTGAATAAATAAGTTGTTTTTCTTTACTGATTAAGGTTTTTCATTTTTCAGATTTAATATTTTATAATTGTTAGTTGGGTTCAATTTGTTGATTGAATAAATAAGTTGTTTTTCTTTACTGATTAAGGTTTTTCATTTTTTAGATTCAATATTTTATAATTGTTGGTTGGGTTCAATTTATTGATTGAATAAATAAGTTCTGAGACTTCATCATTAACGGTTTTTTGAATGGAGCAGATGAGGCGGGGATATGTAAGCATCCGGCAGCGAAAATTTTTGATGATCTTGGTAAGTTGAGGAATGAGCTCGGCCGGGAGAGGAAATTTAACTTATTACATTTAAACATTAGAAGTATGCAGAAAAACTTTGATGAACTAACTATATACCTGAATGAATTGAACTTAGAGAAGATTGATATTATTGTTTTGTCTGAAACATTTGTGATAGAGGATAAGTCTAGATATTCTTTACCGAATTTCGACATATATTATAGTGATTCAAAATTTAATAGAAACGATGGTGTTGTTGTATATGTTCGACATAATTTATGTTCCACTTGTGAGATTATTCATCTTACGGAGACAAATATTTTGAGATGTACCTTTAGGGTGGGTGATAGAGAATTCGGAATAATGGGGGTTTATAGACCACCTTCTACGAATTTAGAAAATTTTCTGAGAGATCTTGAGACGACACTCCTGGGGTTATTTTTCAAGGATGTGGAGATTTTTGTGGGGGATTTAAATGTGAATATTCAGGATGAACTGGATCCAAAAGTGATTGAGTATTTGAACATTTTAGCTCAAAGTGGTTTTGTGGCGTGTATAGATTCAACAACTAGGGAAACAGCAATGTCTACGGCTTGTTTAGACCACATTTTTGTGAAGAGTAGGAATGATCTTTTTGAAAATATGACATCTTTCATCCTCCGTACTTCTTTAACTGATCATTACATTATCGGTCTGTCTATTGAAAATAACGAATGTATTAGAAAACCTCAAAATGTAATGAAAGAAAGAAAATATATTAATTATTGTGCTTTGAATCAAAAATTACTGAATGAAGATTGGATGGACGTGATCTCTTGCATGGATGTTGAGGAAGCGTATACTCGTTTCAAAAATAAGTTTATAGATTATGTACAATCTCATACGTCTACAATCAAATCTAGTAGTAAAATTAGGAAAAGAAAGCCTTGGATTACCCAAGGGATAATAATATCTATAAATATGCGAGATGAGATGAAAAGAAATTTGCGAGAAAACTGCACATCGATATATTTAACGGAGTATAAGAAATACAGAAATAGTTTGAATCAAATTATAAAGATAGCTAAAGTTGATTATTTTAAGAAGGAACTACTGAAAGCGAAAAATGACTATAGACAAACATGGAAAATAGTAAATGAGGCTACCAATTCTGTAAAAAAACGAGATTTTACTTATAAAATTGACACCACGGAGGGAAATGTGAGCGATGAAACTCAAGTGGCTTCAATTTTTAATGATTTTTTCTTAAACATCGGACAAAACATTCAAAAGAAAATACGAAATCGCGCCCTTTCTTCTTCGTCTAGGGGGAAACAAACAAAAATACACAGCAACCATTCCATCTTTTTGCAACCTGTTAAAGAGAACGAACTTATTACGCATATTAACTCTCTAAAAAATTATTCTTCATCGGGGCCCGATGGTATTTCTTCTGTTCTCATAAAGAATGTTCATCTCAGCATCCTAAAGCCTCTGTCTCACCTAATAAATTTGACATTTTCCTCATCCAAGATTCCATCTGACTGGAAAACCTCCATTGTAACTCCGGTTTTTAAATCCGGATGTACACGGGATATTAACAACTATAGGCCAATTTCGGTTATCAATAACCTAGCGAAGATTTTCGAAAAGTGTTTGAGAGATAGGTTAGTCCATTTTTTAGAAACCCACAAGCTTATATATCCAAGACAGTATGGATTCCGGAAAGAGAGATCTACTGAAGACGCTATTTTCGATCTGGTTAATAACATCAATTCACACTATCAGAGCAGTCAAAAAAGTCTAGCTATTTTTATTGATCTATGTAAAGCCTTCGATACGGTTTCCCATAAAAATTTATTTCAACGCCTAGAAGAACATGGTATACGTGGGGGTCCGCTTGCATTAATTAAGAACTATTTGCAGAATAGAAATCAGGGAGTGAAAATAAATAACACAATAAGTGACTTTAGAATTATAAAATGTGGGGTTCCACAGGGTACAGTCCTTGGACCCATCCTATTTTTAATATATATAAATAATATAGGATCCATTTCTAAAGATCTGAATGTGGTTTCTTATGCGGACGACACGGTTCTTCTCTTTTCGGGGGAAACATGGACAGAAACTTATCAAAGGGCAGAATTGGGTTTTAACAAGGTGCTCCAATGGCTGGATGCGAACTTGCTTAGCTTGAATTTCTCAAAAACGCTTTTTATTACTTTCTCACCCACTATATCTGGTCAACCGCCTGAAAATAATATTCGAGTTCAGCTGGGGAGTGCTGATGAGGTAATTAGGAGAGCTGAGAGTGTCAGATACCTGGGTATTATACTTGACAGGCATCTCAGATGGAATGAACACGTGCTGTACTTGAATAAAAAACTCAGAAATACATTCTATAAATTTTACCAGCTCCGAAATATTCTTCCTAAAACAATGTTGATAAATGTTTATAATTCACTTGTTGAATCCCTATTGCGGTATTGTATAATTGTGTGGGGAGGTATGTATAACAATAATATCAGAAGACTTTCAATTTGTCAGAACGCAGTGTTGAAGATCTTATTGAGTAAAAGCTCGTTATATCCAACATGCTTGATATATTCTGAGAATAATCTGCTGAGTGTAAGGAACCTTTATGTATGTTGTGCGCTAGTATATTCGTTAAAGATGGAAAAGAAAATAGTAGCTGAAGAGCATAATCATTCAACGAGACTTGCTTCAAATGAAAATATTGTTGTTCCGCTTATGACAAGTTCATTCTCCCAACGTTTCATCACGTATTTCGGCCCATTACTTTTCAATAAATTACCAAGTGCCCTAAAACAATTTAAGAAACATAAGAAAAAGTTCAGAGATGAAATCAATCTTTTTCTGCATAAAAATCCAAACTACTTCTCGGACGTTTTCGCATAGGTAACTGTTGGTAAATGACCATATACTGCTCTCGGCTTGCGCATGTCCCTGCCTTCGATTTTGATTTTGATGAGTTCAACCTCCTAGGTTAAATTGAACCCTGCTATTTTGGTATTTTTTTTTCTCTTTTTCTTTAGAACTGCGCTGTGCCTAAGCTCATGAGGGGGCACTTGCAAACAAGACATTGTCTTAGGCAACGCCCTCTCTTTATGCTATTTATAATGGATTGAAATGTATACTAATTTATTTTATTTTAAGTTTTGTAGAAAATTATGTAGAAACTGAATTAATAAAGTTTGATTGATTGATTTGATTGATATCTGTAATGTGAGAAAAAAGTTTAATAACGGAGTTTGAACCAAATTGCCAATTCAGTTGTTCTTACCTTATACTAATAAGTGTTCTCAAATTGGTGTTACGAAGGAAATTGAGAGATTCCTTGGATAATTTCAAGAATAAAATGTCCAATTTACATGAGCTCGCAAACGCTTTATTTTCCAGATACAAGGTGTTTCTTGTAGTCGTATTTTTTAGTAATGCTCATATAAATTTATCGAATCTTTATCAATCTTCGCTACACAGTGGTTAAATAAATTCCATAATTCATAATCAATTTATTCACCTAAGTAAGATCCAGGTAACGTGCTGGATCTTTATAATAACTTGGATTTTCCTGAGGATTACTATTTGAAATTTTTTTCTCGAAATCGATAGCAGATACGATAAAACTATAACAAATCAAAAAGTGTAGTACTGGACCAGAGTTTCTTTATACATTTTGCTAAACTACCCTTGGTTGAACAAAAAATAGCTCTGGAGGAAAGAAGCGGTATTCTTCCAGAAAAATTATTACCCTGTAGATTTGCATCAAAAATTTGAATATCACATAATTAAAACTTTAAATTGGAATATCTATGCCAATTCAAGTTAAATATCTTGTCAAGGGAAATTTCTATGAGAAAAGGACTTGCACTTTAACACAAGTATCTAAAAAACAAAGCGTTTGCAGACTCATGTTATAGGACTTTTTTTTAAATGATCCGAGAAATCACTCATTTTCATTTGTAGGTACCTCCAATTCAGGAACACCCTGTAGCTATAGTCAATTCAAAACTGACTGTACAACACAGCCCATCAGACAATTTGTCTATGCGAATTACTCAGTTCAGTTTTTTTATAACTACAGTATTGAAATTCCGTGACCAGAATGACACAAAAAAAGAAAACAACGGGTAAGTGTATATTGATGACGAATGCAAAAATCACAGATGGTTAATAAGGGGCGACGCCGACAAAGCGGCTAGATAAAGGAAAAATAATAACATAGACCTGCTCCTAGTGCAATAAGTACTCATCTTGAAAGCGATATTAAACTCATAAACTGTAAATGGGACCGAGTTTTTACTGCCGTGTGGATTTCAAAGATAAGTAAAATGATTATTGGTCCATTTTATGGAAAAATTTCTACGCCCTTGGTTATTCCGTTGGCCGTTTCTAATTATTTTATATAATTTCATTAATTTTTTTGAATCAGTAAAAGATTCATTACTTCAATTAATCAAACACGTGAATGCTGATAACACAGATTGATGTTTGAGAAATATCTTTCTCTAATTCTGTGGTTATTCCGTTCATTCTTCCACATCTTGTAGAACAAAATCGTGCGAGAATATATCAGAAACGCACAGTTTTCATGGTTATATTTTATTATTCTATGTTGGTACTCCGAACTTTCCGCCACGGCTTTATCTGTCAATTCATCAATTTGCCTTAAAGAAATCAGTTATGCCAACCAACATTTTTCAATGCAAAAATCACTAAAATATATTTATGGGAATATTTCATTAATTTCAATGAAAATGCAATGAATTAGAGAAAATAATGTATAATACTCGTACAGAAGGCTCATTCTACCACTCGTTCATTCCAAAACTCGCCACTTCGTGGCTCGTTTTTGAATTTTGAACTCGTGGAAGAATATCAATGCCTTCTGCACTTGTATTATAAATAACTATTCTCTAATTCTGTGGTTATTCCGTTCATTCTTCCACATCTTGTAGAACAAAATCGTGCGAGAATATATCAGAAACGCACAGTTTTCATGGTTATATTTTATTATTCTATGTTGGTACTCCGAACTTTCCGCCACGGCTTTATCTGTCAATTCATCAATTTGCCTTAAAGAAATCAGTTCTACCAACCAACATTTTTCAATGCAAAAATCACTAAATTATATTTATGGAAATATTTCATTAATTTCAATGAAAATGCAATGAATTAGAGAAAATAATGTATAATACTCGTACAGAAGGCTCATTCTACCACTCGTTCATTCCAAAACTCGCCACTTCGTGGCTCGTTTTTGAATTTTGAACTCGTGGAAGAATATCAATGCCTTCTGCACTTGTATTATAAATAACTATTCTCTAATTCTGTGGTTATTCCGTTCATTCTTCCACATCTTGTAGAACAAAATCGTGCGAGAATATATCAGAAACGCACAGTTTTCATGGTTATATTTTATTATTCTATGTTGGCACTCCGAACTTTCCGCCATGGCTTTATCTGTCAATTCATCAATTTGCCTTAAAGAAATCAGTTCTGCCAATCAACATTTTTCAATGCAAAAAGCACTAAATTATATTTATGGAAATATTTCATTAATTTCAATGAAAATGCAATGAATTAGAGAAAATAATGTATAATACTCGTACAGAAGGCTCATTCTACCACTCGTTCATTCCAAAACTCGCCACTTCGTGGCTCGTTTTTGAATTTTGAACTCGTGGAAGAATATCAATGCCTTCTGCACTTGTATTATAAATAACTATTCTCTAATTCTGTGGTTATTCCGTTCATTCTTCCACATCTTGTAGAACAAAATCGTGCGAGAATATATCAGAAACGCACAGTTTTCATGGTTATATTTTATTATTCTATGTTGGCACTCCGAACTTTCCGCCATGGCTTTATCTGTCAATTCATCAATTTGCCTTAAAGAAATCAGTTCTGCCAATCAACATTTTTCAATGCAAAAAGCACTAAATTATATTTATGGAAATATTTCATTAATTTCAATGAAAATGCAATGAATTAGAGAAAATAATGTATAATACTCGTACAGAAGGCTCATTCTACCACTCGTTCATTCCAAAACTCGCCACTTCGTGGCTCGTTTTTGAATTTTGAACTCGTGGAAGAATATCAATGCCTTCTGCACTTGTATTATAAATAACTATACTCAATCGGAAATGTTTAAGCCAGGTGTTTCTATTGCTTTGGAACTTTTTCCGAGTAGTATAATTGCATATTTTTGATGATAACAACACCTGTAGGCAACTTTGTAATGAAATTCAAATTTTATGGTAACCTTAGAGAAGCAACCCTCAAGAAGTTTTGTCAATATCAAATTTGCCAATCGAAGCAATAAATTGATGCTAGGTTGTAACATAGTATAATATCCTTATACTATGGTTGTGAATAATAAAAAATCCATCAGAGACATAACGGTCTTTCTGTGAATTGTTGGTATCTTTGGGCCTTGGGGGCTATAGCTCCTAATTTTGTTTTCTCAATAATTGCGAAAATACCCATAAAATTGATCTGAAATTCAGAAATCAATAGCATAATAGTAAAACAAATGTTTGAGTAAAATTTTGCAAGGATCGTATTTTTGTAAGTTGAAAACTTTTCTTGATAAACTATCAGTTCATTGATAAAGAGAATGATCCTAAAATTCAGCTATGTGGTTTTCATATGAGAAAAAATGATCTGATAACCTTATGAACCATAGAATAGCTTCCGGGGAACCAAAAGCAAAATAACCTAACGTTCTTCAACTTTTACCAATCTTTTCCTCAACAATTTTTACGTTGAACTTTTTTATGATGTACCTCAAGTTCTTCATGGACTCGGTACCTACTAAACTTTTAAACGAAAGTAAATTAAGTAAATTACTAAAAATATGACTATATTAAAATATAGTTCAAGGATATCGTTGTATTTGTGTGAATCCAGCTCTGGAACAATTTCACTAGATAACATTGAAATCTCGATCTGTACGTACTAATATCATCGTCGATTCTAATCCGTGAGTCATTACGACCCTGTCCTCTTATCGTCTCAACGATAAAAAAATTGGCTTTCTCTTGTGATTTAACTGCTCGACCATCGTCGGCTTGTCTGTAAAGACAGGAATTCTTCATTGCGTCCTTGTCCTTGTGTTTAATATGGTAGCACCAGGTCAATAAAGACATTTCTCTCACGTTTACAGTCTATATATTCGCATATTCGTTGAATCACTCTCTGCGATCGATTTGAGAAATTTGCATGAAATCATTATTTGGAAATAAAATTGCGATCACTCCCAGTAATGTAACCTTAATAATATGTGATTTGAATGTTGACCAAGAGATTTTATCATCCCAAGAAGGATTTGCGTCTTATTGGGTACCTAATCTCCATTAGATTGGATTTTTACAATTACGTTGAGTGAACGTTTGATTTGAATACAGGATAATTTTCGTTTTACGGTAATAATTTCTGATATAATACTCTCCATATCGATTACGGAGAAATGTTTTCAATTACCTTCCACTCATTAAGCGTTCTGAGCCTCTTTGAGTAAATACAAAGCCTAAAGCTTCCATTTAGCGAAGAAGGGTATCTAAGGTGAAATAGTTTTTTCAATCAATCTTTTTGAAGGAATTCTCATAAGTTTTCTGAATTGAATTATTATTTATTAATCTATACTTCGTATCGAATATAATTGTAATTAAATATAATATGCAAGTATGACATTACAGGCTTTCAAACATAATTTTGTACTATGTGCTTTTCCTTATTTTCAACACACTTCAAATGTCAATATAATATAATTTGGATATAGTGAAATGATTTGAAATATTATTCGCAATTTCTCTTAATTCTGAGATATAGCCGCTTACCTCGCTTATTTGCCCACCCTGTACATACTATGCATTTTGAGCGCTCATTTTTCGAACAGATCGCTTTAAAAAGTCCATGGAGATATTATGTTGGGGTAGATATATAGGGTGTTTTTGGGGGGTGAATACTTGCAGAAAATGTAAACAAAAGCTATTAGGCCTTTCCTTGGAAAATAAGACTCTTTCAAAAATGACGAAAGTCATCAAACGCATGTGATATATATTTTGGAAGAAGTTCTCCAAGGGCACAATAGCCGCATGAATGAACGAGTGCCCGACACATCAGACTTTCCTCATTCTTGACGTTTGTATCACAACTAATTACTTCTGAAGTTATATTTTTGATGTTAAATTTTACTTTTCATGAAAAGGATATGGTGATGCTACCGTAGTCGTGGTCCGTGGAGACCATTTGGCTGATGGTTTTCCATCGTTTATGGCATAACTTACTCTCCACAATGGAATAAAGATGTATTAATTTCTCTTAAAAGGTAGGGAAATACGGACAAAATGAACTTTTAGATTTTATCAAAATTGGCGCCGTATAGCTCAGGGTTTTACAGTTATTCAGGTCCCGCTTGTTGTTTTGTCCTTAGTATCCGGACAAAATGGATTTTGTTAGAAGTCAAAATAACTTCTTATATCTTTTATTTTTGTAGTTCAATTCAATTTTCAGCTTATAATACTTGAAAATAACTAACAAAGTTAATATACAGTACCAAAATGGGAGTATTATTGCAATAACTAAAAATATATGATTGATAAACTAAACAGCATGTCATTTTGTCCGCATTTCCCCTACTGGTTTTTTTAATATCAAAATGAAAACTCTTATTGAAAAACCCTTTATTTCTATTATTTCCGAGATTGTTATTTGTGAAATTAAAGTTAATCAAATTTTTTCCACGCATAACTCTTCCGGAAAGTATTTTAGGCGGCCTTTAAAAGTTGGAGTTGATTCATAGACGAGATAAATTATCGCGGGGAGAGTTGAAATGTTCAGAACTTCTCGCGAACACCACGAAATTGAAGCGAGTGACGAAATTGGAAAAAATTTGTTATGCTGACAGTATCTTATTTTCCATCTGAGAGAGCAGTTGCTATAAGATACGACATAATTCATCTCTATCATTTTCCAGATGAAATGTATGAGAAGATTCTTTAGATTTTGTCGACAGATTCATGAATTCTGGAAGTATTGATTCAGTGGCGATGAGAAACAACGTCCTATTACTTATTCGATATCTCATCTAAATTAATTGAAAATAGTGTGAACTTATTATTTCATCTCTTACACTTTTATAGCAGTCAAATATACAATGATGCCTATGAATTAGAAGTTCATTTTCTGTCACCAGGAATTTTTAAGGATTAGCTGGCTATCTGATATGTTGCGAAGCAATTGAATCGGTTGTACAGGGTGGGCAAATTTCGATGTTTTAGCACTACAACTTTTAAACCAGAGGTGATAGACGAAATCTGATACCCACTTCTCGATCTCTCTTTCTGAGAAACTATCAAGGGTAGTATTCATTTTTGGCCACCTTCTTTTGTTTTCGAGTTATAAGCGAAAATTGGAAAAATGGCGGTATCGAAAAACATTCATATCTCTGTTGATATTGATGATAGAGCTCTGAAATTAAAACATTATACAGGTACTTTTTTACGTAGAATCCAGTGGCGTACTCGTCTTTTCGAAAGGGTTTTTAATTACGAAGCTATGACCCAAAGTTATGTTTTTTCAAATGGGAACACTAGATTTTTGAGTCATTTTCTAAAAGCTTGATTTTTCCTGATTTCAAAAATATATAACATCGTATGATTCGAATTAATATAAATAATAGAAAATGGCCAAAAACTTCTTTTCACCTAAGAGTCTCAATATTTCTATGGTTTCAACTGTTGATGAACACAGAAAAATTGAGCTTTCTACAACAAGACCAGTGTCCTTCCGTCAATCTGATTATTTCTATGCTTTTCACTTATTTCTACAAAATTCGAATCTAGATATGTTTTATAAATTTTTTATCTAAAAATTGATTTGAAAATAACGGAGAAACCACAAGGTCGAATTTTTCAATCGAAAGAGTTGTATTGAGATGCATGTACCAGGAGATTATTCACATAGGTCTCCAGAATCAATACGCACAAGTACTAATCCATTTTAAACAGCATATGAAACAATGCATATATGATTGAACTCAACATTTTAATTACGAAGGGACAAACAAGAACTAATATTTAACCTAATAATAACAACAATTGCACAATGCACAGTCGACACCTCTTCTCGATATTTCAATAGATGAATATTTGAAACTGTGTTCGAGCTACCTAGGAAACTTTTTCCAAGTTCGTTCATCTTTTCGAAACTATTTGTATAAAATAAATATAGATTCGATATTTGTAGAAATAAGTGAAAAGCATAGAAATAATCAGATTGACGGAAGGACACTGCTCTTGTTATAGAAAGGCTCATCAACAGTTGAAACCATAGAAATATTGAGACTCTTAAGTAAAAAAAGGTTTTTGACCATTTTCTGTTGAATATTTTAATACGAATCATACGATGTCATATATTTTTGAAATCAGGAAAAATTAAGCTTTCAGAAAATGCCACAAAAATCTAGTGTTCCCATTTAAAAAAACATAACTTTGGGTCATAGCTTCGTATTTAAAAACCCTTTTGAAAATACGAGCACGCCACTGGATTCTACGTGAAAAAGTGTCTGTATAATGTTTTAATTTCAGAGCTCTAGCATCAGTATTAGTGGAGATATAAATGTTTTTCGATATCGCCATTTTTCCAATTTTCGCTTATAACTCGAAAACAAAAGAAGGTGGCCCAAAATGAATACTACCCGTGTTAGTTTCTCAGAAAAAGAGATCGAGAAGTGGGTATCAGATTTTGTCTATCTCCTCTGGTTCAAAAGTTGTAGTGCTAAAACATCGAAATTTGCCCACCCTGTACATAAATGTTTTCTATTTCGAATGGGGATTCAGATCTCGGAAACTATCATAGTTTTTCCAATCGTTTATACAGCAGTTTTTTCACAGACTTAGGGTTACATAAAAAGGTGCCAAATACATGAAATTTTCCAACAAAACAAACCACATCTAATATTTGGGTAAATGAACAACCAACATGTATTCAAAACAGAACTTTATAAATGCTACAAGTAACACTAAATTAAACCCAAACCAATTTAGAACTTCATAAACTCTTGAGCCTTAAATTGTACTGGAGTGTCTGACGCTACTTTATAAATATCGAATGCAGTTTTATTAACAATAATTTAATCTGATTGTTTATTTTGTGAATGTATATATGGCGTTCTCCACTAGTTGTGGTCGAAAAGCGAAAAGCGGTGAGCCAAAACTAGAATTGACGGCAAGAAAGGTTTTGCTGTGTGTTTCGTGGGATTGGCAGGGAATAATCTGCAATGTGCTGCTTCCCTACGGCACAACTGTTAACTCGGAACTGTACTGTCAACAATTAGACCGGCAAGAAGCCGCCAGCTTTGGCCAGTAGGAGAGGAATTGTGTTCAATCAGGATAACGCCAGGATGACAAGACAGGATCAGGATGCCAAATTTGCTTCAACAGAGGCTTCTGAAAATTGACTGTCCCAATTTTTCTGCCAATAGGGACGAAGGCTTCTATGAGAGAGGCATAGTTACCTTCGAAATGAATGATGAATGGAACGGATACATTAAGGTCGTTTGATTACAGGCCATATGTGATGAATCGTGAAAAATTTTTCGTAGAAAACTTTGGTATTTTTTGCCGTAGAATACGAATCTGAGTTAAAAAACAGGGATTCCCGTTCAAAATTCCAAAGTTTCGTGTTTTACTAGTCTGATATCGAATAAGTTTGGTGTGGCAGGTTGAAACATATGTAAATGGTTCCAAAGAAGCTTCAGCAGACGGTGTAAGTCACGCTTATCAGAATTAGCATTTCAGGGCCGATAATAGTATTGAAAGACCGAAAAAAACGTACTGTAGATGGATGATTTTTAGAAATGAAGGACTAGAAAGCAATGTGCCATACCCAAAGGCAGAGTTTTTTGTACGTTTTGAGATATTCTACGATAATATGAAGCATAAACAATAGTGAAGATGTGCAATATTTTGATTCTGAAATAAAACAATATTTATGATCTGCGTTCTTGTTTTCAGGTTTCATCAGTATCGTCTGTCTCTGTGGAAGGATTTGCGGAGAAAACCGACAAATTGATATACTGCTGTACCGCAGTCAGGAACTTGATTGAAAAATGTGAAAAATTTTTCATTACTATTATTACTCCGGCAACACTTCTCGGTTGCAACCATACTTAATTCTATGATGCTATTGGTACGAGACTAATAGAATATTAGTTTTCGAATTCGATTACATGTGTTCCCTAAGAATACGCATAAATTCCAATATATTTCACGTATTATATTTCTTGGAAATTTTTTGAATATTTGAAATGAATTAACAAATGAAAATTTTAAATTCCAAAGCAGTACAGCACTGATATTAGGATTGAATGTTGTAATTACCTACTTGGTTATGAATTTTCAACGAACTATATTTCCAATTTGAACAGCATAATTCAAAATGTACCAACCGAAATATCAACTGCGACAACGAACCATAACAAGGCAATCTCTCTGCTCTTATGCAGTTCGAATGAAGAAACTAGAAAATTTTTCAACGACACCTCGGACCTCGGACACCTCACAAAATTCAAGTTCGATCATGTCTGTGGTCATGAAAACGTTAGGTTTTTTTTTTTCGATGGTTTTTCTTCTATGGTTCTGATGACGTGATCAACATGCAATTTTCCATTGTCTTGAAATTTTTATTCTACTTCTGACTGAAAGAATTCATCTCCATCTATAATAGTCTTGAAAAAAATGTTTTGAACTGCCATATTTACGAAATCACTGGACAGATTTTGTCCATTAAAGTGAGATTCGAGATCCGAATCTACTGCTACGAATATACTGCTCCACAAAAGGAGGTTAAGAGATTTTGAGACTGTTTCAAAAGTTTCCATTAGCAATTTCTTAAATAGAATAGATCTAAATATTAACTCACTTATCTACATCATTTTTTGCCCATTCCTTTATGAGTTCCTGTTGATAATTGATTTTAAGTATTTATAGTGCAAAATTAGTTCACTCAAGAAATTGAAGAAATAAAGTTCAGTAAAGAGTATAGCGTCCTCGAACATCAACCACAGCTTGACATGGTTTATGATAGTTTCGAACAGATTGTTTAAGTAGCCTTGATCAATTTTGTGGGTTTGTTCATTTCATACAACCCTCCAAAACGTTTCATGTAATTTTAATATATTCAGAGCAGTACTCAGATTTTTGAGTTTTTTCCTTTAGTCTTCGGAATCTATATTTTTTCAGAAAATTTAGAGGAATGACGTTATAGCCATAAAAATAAATAATTCATTGCATTCCATTCAATTTTAACTTTTTTGAAAGAGTAGCCAACGGAATAATTTTGAATTTTAAAGCTTTATGCTCAATTTTTCTTCATTCTAAAACTCTCAGTACCTACTGAGTGTAAAATATTAATCAGAAGATTCAGAAGTATGCATGATCAAATTGTGAATTTTTTAGATACTAGGAATCAAAAACAAAAAAAATTACATAATCATCTCGCAATATGTGAATTGTGAGTCTATTTGCTTTACAGCAAAAATAAGTATTGAAAGTTAAATCATATATAAAATTTAAACCTATTTATTTCAATTCATGAACCGAAAAAAATTTTTAACGGCAACGGTTACTTATATCTGTAATGTGATAAAAAAAGGTTCGACAACGAAGTTTGAACCAACAATTACTCGAAATAAAAGCATTTTTTTGATAACCGATTCGATTGTTCTTACCTTAAACAGGGTGTTCCTAAATTGGAGGTACAAAGAAAAATAAAAAAATCCTTGAATAATTTTAAGAATAAAATGTCCTATACATGGACCCACAAACGCTTTGTGTTCGAGAAACAGGGTTTTTCTTGTAGACCAAAGGCGTCGTCCTTTTTTGTCCTTGTGGGGGGTGCAATAGAAAATAAAATTTTGACAACGTTTACTTATATCTGTAATGTGAGAAAAAAAGATTCATAACGATGTTTGAACCAAATTACTTGAAATAATTTTTTTATTATGATACCTATCCGGTTGCTCTCACCTTATACTAGGTGTTCCTAAATTAAAGATACGGTGGAAAATGGGTGATTCCTTGGATAATTTTAAGAATAAAAGTCCCATTAATATTAGCCCGCAAACTCTTTGTTTCCGAGATACAGGGTGTTTCTAGTGTGTCGTACTTTTTAGTGATGTTTATATCAGCTTATCAAATCTTTATCAATTTTCTTCACAGAGTGAGTTAAAAAAGTATCAAAATTTATATTTAATTCATTCATTACAGCTTACTAGCTGGATCTAAATAATAATTTGGCTGTTTGATTTTTTTTTCTCGAAATCGATAGTAGAGACGACAAAACTGTAACAAACCAAAAAGTGAAGAACTGGACCAGAGTTTCTTATTAAATTTTTCTAAACTACCAGCAGGCACCTCTCCACAAAAAATATCACCCTGTAGATTTGCATTCAAAATTAGCATATCATATGAAGAAAATTTTAAATTGGAATTTCTATGGGCAATTCAAATTAAATATATCTTGTGAAGGAAAGGTTCTATGAGAAAAAGACTTGAACTTTAACACATGTATCTCAAAAACAAAGTATTTGGTGACTCATGATATAGGACTTTTTTTTTAATGATCCGAGAAATCAGTCATTTTCATTTGCACCTCTAATTAGGAACACCGTTTAGATATGGTCAGTTCAAAACTGATGTCTTTACAGATGAATTACAATTTGAATGAAACACAATAAATTGTACAACACATCGCAGACAATTTTTCTATGCGAATTACTGAGTTCAGTTCTTAGATAACTACAATATTGAAATTTTGTGATGAGAATGATACCAAAAAACGAAAGCAACGGTTAAGTGTATACCGATGACGAATGCAAAAATCACAGATGGCAAATGAGGGGCCGACAAAGCGGATAAAAAAAGGAAAATAATAAACCTCGGACACAGATTTGCTCGTAGTGCAGTAAAAGTACTCATCTTGAAAGCGATGATACACTCATAAACTGTAAAAGGTTCCGATTTTTTGCGGCCGTGTCGATTTTAAAGTAAAGTAAAATGATCATTAGTTCATTTTATGTAAAAACTTTCGTTTTTAGTCTTTAAGAGAATTCTTTTTTTATATTCTGGAAATCTTGGGGGGGGGGGGGTGATGGTAAGTACCCCCAGTACCTCCCCCAGTTCTACGCCCTTGGTTGAAACTTAAATCATATTACATATTTGAATATGTCCATAATAATTTTTTTTTGTTATAAGAATTGCTCAATCAGGATTATGAATAAAGAACAACTGTTTTTACCCCTAAACACGTAGAATTTTTCAGTCGACCAAAAAAATGTTTTTTTTCGACTTACGTAACTTATGAACGTGACGACCCCCATATTTTCTTCTTCCATTATAGCATCATCAATCGTATTTTCCTAATGGAATTATTCAACAGATGTTATTCAAAGATAACATCGTTAATTGATGAACCCCGCTCATTTCTATAGAAAACAATAAATTCTGCAAACAAGGGTGGATTCGAACAGTTTTGTGATAAAGCGACCATTTCTCTCGTCTCTTCTGACAAATTATTAAATTTCACAATTTGGAATAGTTGAACGGGGTAAATTTTGCACAAAAGATTCGTTATTTTCTAATGATCTTTTTACTGCTTTCAAATTTAATGATTCATTAAAAAATTATGTGAAATAGTCTTCACAAAGGTTTATTATATTCACATTAATCTAATTAAGAAAGGAAATTATCTAACACCATATTGAAAATAAGTGATGAAATATATTTTTGAGTGCTTGATCTTCGATACCCTGTCTGTAATGGGAATTCTCTCAAATAATAAGGTTAGAACCCTGCTGCTATCGAAGGTCGGTATGATATGATGGACCTTTTTTGAGTTTTTTGATTAATTTGTTTTATAAGGAAATTCGAAGAAGATAACAAATTAACCCTCCTTGAAAATTTGAAAGTGTATGTTTTGGACTGTTGATATTCTGAAAAAAATCATTCAAACAAATCGAAAAAAAAATTCAGAAGATTGACATCACAAACTCATGGAATCAGAAGAATGTGCTGGTACGATTGTATACAGGGTGGCCACTTTTTCAATGGGATTGTATTGGTAACTTTTAAACCATAAGAGTTAGAAGGTCGGTAAAATGGAGAAAAAGTTGCATACATAGAAGCATTATCAAGCAGTTCAAACAAATCGAGATTATCAGGGCCGGTTATTGAGATATCATAAAAAAAGTAAATTCTGTCATTTTGATTTTTCTTTTTTTTCCACTTTATTTCAAATATTATCAAAAAATGTTACAGGAATTTTTTATTCGACAGTAAATTGTTCTCAATTTGACGTAATCAGATTTCGTATCCAACGTTTCGTGTTCTCTGGGCCACCCTCAACCTCTTTTTTTTCAATACGGACCTGTATATTTTATGACACTTTTCGAAATAACTTTTAACGCTGAATTCAACGATATATCATATAATGCCATTCAAAGTTGATTTTCAGGTGATTTTGACCCTTATCCAATTTTCTTTGGGTCGGATCTGTAGTGAATGCAATTTATCAAAAACTGCTGTTAATAACATAGTCAAGAGACGCGAATACAATGATTTTAAATTTGAATACCAAGCCTTGCAAAACTTATATCGTAATGATATCAAAATAAAGTTCGATTCTGTAATTTGTTTCAACGGAACAAATGACAAATCCAACAATAGTGATTTCTCGCGAGAAGATTGAGAATGTGTTGGAAGGTATTCAAGAAGACGAAATAAGCAAATGTATAAGAAGTATGGGTTCCAGAACCGTTAAGTGCATTTTACAAAATGGTGGACATTTCGAACACTTACTTCATTCATTTTCATTTACTTTCGAATAATCATTCGATTTTTCTTTCATTAAATGATAATTCGCTTAATTATTATGAATTGAAATATGTAAATAATTATTACTTGTTTCTTGATTTGATTCTGATATGTTCCATTTAGTTCAAGATGAGTAAGTTGATTTTCTCATCGAAATGTATTGCATGTTGTTAATTAAAGTAAAGGTACCTAAATGTAATACAGATCCGACCCAAATAAATTTGGATAAGGGTTAAAATCACCTGAAAATCAACTTTGAATGACATTGTATGATATATCGTTGAATTCAGCGTTAAAAGTTATTTCGAAAAGTGTCATAAAATATACAGGTCCGTATTGAAAAAAATGAGGTTGAGGGTGGCCCAGAGAGCACGAAACGTTGGATACGAAATCTGATTACGTCAAATTGAGAAAAATTTACTGTCGAATAAAAAATTCCTGTAACATTTTTTGATAATATTTGAAATAAAGTGGGAAAAAAAGAAAAATCAAAATGACAAAATTTACTTTTCTTATGATATCTCAATAACCGGCCCTGATAATCTCGATTTGTTTGAACTGCTTGATAATGCTCCTATGCATGCAACTTTTTCTCCATTTGACCGACCTTCTAACTCTCATGGTTTAAAAGTTACCAATACAATCCCATTGAAAAAGTGGCCACCCTGTATAATAATCAGTACCGCAAAATCGTAGCATTCAATATTGCGGAGAAATTTTCCTTTGGATTTCAGAATGAATTCTGCCACTGCATATTCGATAAAATTCTTCACATTGAAAATGTTATACTTTTTAAGCCAATTGTAGAGATATATCGCGTTGAATCAGGAAATAATAAATCATAGTGTAATTTGCATTGATTTATGGAGCTCATCAGTATCGCATAACAGAACATCGATCACAACCGAATGAAAACAGAGGTTATTGATTGAAAGCCAGTACATAATCCTGGAATTTACTCATTATGCGTTCGTTCAATAAGTAATGCATAATTTAAATCTGCATTCATTATTTGCATAGCTGTCATATCTTAACTTCAGTGATTCGAAGTGTTATCGATCAAAAGTGCATTTGTAACTTCTCTGATTACGTTCCAGACTGCTTTGGACTCATTTTGCGAGTTGTTAATAATAGACAAATGAAAATTTCTACTGTTAGGGCTCAAAGCAGCATCATACTGACATTTAACACCCTTATAGATGGTAATAAATTCTGAATTGCATCTACGAATAGATAAAACAAATAATATGTCCAGTTGCTCTTTCAAACAGAAAAATTTCTGGTGTCAGCTTGATTTAGGCCTTTCTGGGCACATCAACACTAGAGATGAAAATCATTATGAAACTGTTCAATGTACTTATTCAAAAAAACAGTTCCGAAATTCATCAATTTTTTCATCAGGTATCCCATAAAGCCCTGACCAATTAACTTCCTGCAAAAGATCACTAAAGTTCTGGTGATTTTGTTGTTTATAAATTCTAATTATTTTTTCCTGTGAAAATTTAATGGAGCTTTTATCACTATGAAAAATGAGTTTTTGACCCGAGTGGTCTGACAAGTGTTCTTCAACAATAGTAGCAATTCCATTGATATTCGAAATAATGTTATCCGGATGAGTACTAGTCAGGGCCGGCGTTAGGGGTGAAACAGTTAAGCGACTGTTTCATGAGCCTCTTCTTGAATGGCGGCAATTTAACCTAGTTTGTGGCCGCCCTTTCATAATCCTGAAAAAATATATAGTCTTGATTCTTGAAAATAACATGGGGTTGGTCCGCTTTGCTGCGTTTATTAACATTCCCTGCAATAAAAATCTCCAAACCATCTTTACTAAGCCGCCTGTTCAATGAATAACACATAGCAACCCAACCAATATAAGCAGCATTGGATATTACCCTAATTGAATGAGGGATGGAATGTATTTCACAAAGACGAAAAGCAACACTTCGAATTTCGTAGAAGTTGTTTACACATTCAACATATGGAAAATTCATACGTTTCTGCATTCGCAACTAGTTACTTATAAATGCTAAATGTTTTCAGCGGAACATATGTTTTTAATCCCTTTTAATTTTCGAAGCTTTGTATGCCTTACCGCCCTTGGTATCTTCTGGTGTGATAGGTAATCTTTCATCGATCGTCGTGTGAATTTGAGAATCAGATATATTACTAACGCATTGTTCATCGGCGTCGAAGAAATCCAGGAATTTATTGTAGGTAAAAATGTCCAAAAAAAAAGAAACCCAGTGAAAACTGCTTTAGAAAGAAACGATTAGCAAAAACGCTAGAGAAATAAAAAATGGCGAATTATCATCGGGGCAGGTAATGTTTTTTGTTGGGTGGGGGTGGTCTTTATTGATACTTTTTCAGCAGGGACGCCAAAAAATTCTTTGCTTCAGGCGCCAAAATTGCCCGCGCCGGCTAGTAGTAGAAGTTTTTCTGGTAGCATGTAAATTGCATGTTTATTTTCATCAATTATAACACCTCTTGTACGATGAATAACAGATGTGGAATTTCCATCATGATAAATCGGAGATGTATTTCTCACCAGATTATGTGCGTTTTTATATTCTAATTGACACTTTTTTTGTTGACTTATTTGTTGTTTCTGGTTCTTTTGAGGAATAACCTTTTCGGAATGATTGTTAGTCATTATTAGGTTATTCTGATTTCGTAATGAATCAATGGCTATGGCTTGATTACTGATTGCTAGGTCTTTATAACTAGAAATTCTTTTAAATACTTCATCTCGACTTGGCATATTTCACTGGAAACGGTCCCAACACAATTTTTCGATTCACTCTTATTGATTTTTTCACTGAATTTCTTCGCAAATTCTATAAGTGTAACATTCATAACTGAATCTGGTAACGCATAAAACAAAACAAAATCAAGCAAATTCTCTTTAAGAAGATTATTCAATTCACTTGATACAATACAACCATAGTAGAATAAAGAATTCCTTATACTTTGATACAACATCCCTATACTCTTAGACATCTTGACGACTTTTTTTAATAATATGATTATCCCTATTGTTATTAGATGAATAGTTATTTGATAGATTATTTAATCGATAATTTTAATTATTAGAATCCGTACGACAATTTCGGATATCGCTTTTCACAGGATGAGGTACAAAATTTTCCTACTTTGAACTTCTATCGAGTAAAATTGTATTGTCTTAAAATTGAAATATAATCCTCTACTGGGTTTAGAGAGACAGTTTTAGAGGCATTATTAGATATTAAATGGTACGTTTTCAATTCTATCGGAGGATTGGAAAATCAGTATCAGTTTTTGAACTGGGGTCGTTGTGGCTGGGTAAGCCTTCCGGGAACTGCGATCATGTAAATCTTTTGTTCTCTATCAGTATCAGTTGATATTGGATATACGTTTATCCTATAATTACCTAATCCAGATTTTCAATGAAATCAACTTTTCAATAAAATCTCCATTATGTACTTTATTTGAATAATATAATTCATGTATTGGCACTCTGAATTAATTTGATCTCCTAATTCACCTTAAAAGAATCTTTTCAGATTTCAGATTCAAATTAACATGTCTCAGCATTCTCCTTTCTTGGCCATTGACACATGGTACAATGTACATATCGTCTAGGCATTATAGGTAATACTGTTAATGAAATATTGTCCTACTAGCGTTTCGAAAGTATTACTTTACACGCATTGACGTTTGGAAAGTAGTACTTTTCCGAATTCGTGCGGAAAAAAAGCCCTGCTATTCACTTCCCGCACTTCCTTTCTTGGCCTGCTTTCATTTCTTTTTTATGAAACGCAAATTATTAAATTGAGTGGTATTACTTAGGTGGAGATTCGAACAACTTTGCTTCCGCCCTTTTGCAATATGGAAATAAGAAGATAGTTTTCATACAATAAGATAGGTATTTGTGAACATAACGCCGTCGAAATATTAGTCGATTTGTGTCTCCATCATGAAGTTATTCTCGATTAAACATGTCAGCTTACGAGCCAAATCTCGTCATTTGTGAGAGGTTTTAATTTTCTGCCTTATTTGAAGAAACCTGCGGCTGAGGCTCATAGAATGCTCTCAAATACCTATGATGAGGCCACTATTAGTGAAAGAACGTGCCGAGAGTGGTTTCAACGCTTCACAAACGGTGATTTTTGACGTCGAAGACCAGCATGGCGGTGGAAGAGGGAAGGTTTTCGAAGATGCAGAATTGGAGGCATTACCTGATCAAGACTCGTGTCAAATGCCACAAGAATTGGCAAGATCGTTGGGGGTGAGGCAACAAGCCATTTCAAAACGCCTAAAAATCATGGAAGTGATTTTAAACAAGGAAATTGGGTGCAGTACGAGTTTAACCCGAGAGATGCTGAACGGCGATTGTTTGCTTGTGAGCTGCTTGCAAGACAAGGACGGAAAATATTTCCACTGGGGAGGTCCATTACGATAATCCTAAGCGCAGAAAATCATGAGGATATCCCGGCCATGCTTCCACGTCGTCGGTCAAACCGAATATTCATGGTTCCAAGGTCATGCTCAGTATTTGGTGGAACCAGCAAGGCTTAGTGTATTGAATTGGTACAATCGACTGAAACAATCACATGCGATCGTTATTGAACGCGATTAATGCGTTTGAGCCAAGCATTGAAAGACGAACGGTTGCAATACAAATAAGAGAAACACGATAAAGTGATTTTAGAGCATGACAATGCTTGACCCCATGTTGCGAAGGTGGTCAAAACATACGTTGAAATGGGAAGTCCTACCCCACCCGCCGCTTTTTCCAGACGTTGCTTCCTCAGATTATCACTTGTTTCAATGACAAACGGCCTGGCTGACCAGCACTTCCGGCCTTATGAAGAAGTAAAAAATTGGATCGATTCGTGAATCGCTTCAAAAGATGACCAGTTTTTTTACGCGGGATTCGTACGCTGCCCGGAAGATGGGAGAAAGTAGTGGCCAACGATGGGCAATATCATAATCATAAATCAGAATCATAAATGTATGACCAGTTTTTTACAATAAAGCCTCGAATTTCGGAAGAAACAAAGAAAAGAAAAGTTGTACGCCTATATGCCTGAAAATCAAACTATTGTATCATTACAATAGTTTGATTCCAAATCTGTCACTCATAAAGTTGTGATAATCAATTTGGAATCGGCGAATGTGCATTCATATATACCATGCTAGTGAGATGACAGATGACACTATCGACTCTTGAAGCCGGTTTACAAGCTCACATTCTACCATTGGCACAAATTGTCATTTTATATAATTGGCGATATAATTATTTCATATCCACTTATATCATAGATAATTCATGAGTTATTGATGGAAGAAAAAGATGGAAAAATAAAGGGTTTCACATGAAGAGATATGCTGTCAAAACAACCCTTATTATGTTTCCCTCAATAAGTTTTGTTATGTGATTGAAATAATGATTTCATTTATTCGATTTCCTACCTACTTCATTCAATGAAACTTAGATCATATCGATAATGTTAGACCACTATTTTTTATTTAATTTCATGGGAATACTGCCAGAATTTACATACCAGTCGGGAATTATAGGCGTTTTCAACATCTTTGTTAAGTATTCAATAGGTTGTCAACCAATGAATGCGATATTTATGTAACCAGATTGGATTTTTTGTGTTGTTAGTGTTCCATCAGAAAATAATGAATGAACTGTCATAGTTACAACATTCATTTAACATGGATATTGAATTTACCGCCACAATGCCTGTGATTTTCGGACATTGAACCGGAAATAATCTTCGACCTGCAGGGTTTGGAACTTGAAAAGGATATGGAAAAACAAGTTTCCGTGATCACAAAAACATCGGAGTAAGGATTTCGAGTATAATATGAAATGAAATTTCAAGCTCAGGGTAAAATTTCAAGAATTTCGGAAAAAATCCCCAATATTTTCGTAGTTTCGTAGAGATATTATCAATTGAGATTTTACGTTTATATAAATATAAAGTTTTCCAATAAGATGTTTCTCTTTGATATTAATAAAAAAGATTAGTTATTTCAGAAATCAATGCATAAACAAAAGGAATGATGGATCGGACAGAAATTTACTTTAGGATCTACTCTGGATGCATCGCCTAATTCATTTTTCTTGGTTAATGGTTTGAATGAGAATATGAAGAATTAGGGCAAACGAACAGTCAAATTTCACTTTTAACTAAAAGGATTGTTTAATAAAATGCCTATTACCGAATTTATGCAACAAAAATGTGAAATTTCGTATTTAATTGTCGTAATGGTAATGGAAAGGAAAAATAAAGGTACATATTTCATTCCAATTATTCTCTCCGACCTCATATGAAATGAGATCGAATGAAAAAATCGTGACTTGTCTCTTATCAGAAGCTTTTCAGTGCTTATCCATTTATGCGCCTATAATGACATTTTTGTCGGTTATTTGATTATTGATGAGTTGATTCATTGGTATTTTATTGTCCACAGATCCGACACTGTTTCATGTTGATTTTGTTTGAAGATCGATTGAAAATTCGAGCTGAGTAATGAAAAACATCACCCAATATTTTATTAATAACAGATCAAACAATGTTGAATTCACTTTCATAAGTAAAATAATCACTAAAATGTTCATGCCCAATTTAGAAACATTATAGCAGAATCGCTCATCTATATATTCATATAGATGAGATTTTCGACAATAATCATAAAAAATCACATCTCATATATACCTATACAACAATTTTGTAGTCTTCAAGGTCGCAATAAGAGCCAAAAAATCTGGACCTGAAGTCAGTGGTTTCCTAGATTATTATATTATTTAGGGTCTATACTGTTTTCCCCATGATCACATGTGGTGTTGATGCAAGCATGCTTTATTTCTTATCGCACTTAAATAAATAATTTTGGCTCCTCTGCTGACAACTGAACAACTTGAACATTGCCTTGTTGTGTTTTGAATATTGAAATGAAGGTTCTTATCATTTTCATTTTGTAAAAAATTTCGCAAACTTACCGCAAAAAATACTTGAAAACCGTCATAATTATTGCACTGAACACCTGAAATGGAATCAAACTGCTTACCAAACTACGATTTACGAATATTTTTTCTTGGATTTAATTCGCAAATAGAATGCTTCCTAATTATATTATCATCATAGAGATAATGGTAGGTAGGTGATAAATGCAAATATCATATGATAATCATTTAGTGTCAATTCTGTTCATACAACCTTCTCATCTTCAAGTGTTCCTGATGTTATTAATAGTTTGCAAATTTGATTTTACCTTTATTTCCAGGAATAACATGCAAATAACTCGAAAAATTAATATCATCACGCAAAGAAAGAGTTCCTGCAATAGAAAATGCGATAAAAAATTTGTGCGAGCATTCTCATGAGATGAGAGTGCCGGGACAAATGTTGCTGTAAACAGTCTTATAATACTACGTAATTGCAGAATCGAAAATGATAAAGGTTTTTTCGAAAAAAAAATTTTCTGCAGAAATATTCGAGAAATATGGGTCCTCGTCGCCACCATTTTTTTTCATACGAATCTCATTAACTCATGAACCGTTGAGTATTTACCCAAGATATGGCAAATAGCTGAAATTGTCACCAAGAAAGCCATCTAATGCTGCAATAATATACTGGATGTGTCATTTGAAATAAGGAAGTAGTAGTCTGTTTCCGGTATAACCGGAAGTTATAGAGATCTGAAAATATTTTAGGAAGAAAGACCCCAACATGCAAATTTTCAGCACAAAATTGTGATCAGTTTTGTAGTAAATCGGAAATTTGGAAATTATTGAGATTATTGGAATTATTATTAGGAAGGAATATAAAATTAAATTCAGAAGAGCGGTCGAGACTTGTGTGAACTGATCTTATCTTAGAAAGAGGGTTGTATTCATTTTCGATTATTGCTTTTCTTGGTTATCGTCTCACTGCGTTGGTAAAATCGATAGATTTTTTCACGGATAAGAAGAATAATTTAGATACGGGGAAATCTTGACTTATCTGAGTTCGATACATGCGAAGAACCGTTATGGTCGTTCCCAGATGACACAGCAAAAAGTTCGTTAGGCAAAATCCGAGGCAAAATCGAAGTATGGTTCTAGCTGAGACCGCAGAAAAATCTAGCTCAGCTGAGGTTGGAGGTAAGGTCTGTTGACGAAAAATGAAGAAGGATAAAAATTTTCTAACCGATGATCTAATTGGCATGGTATCTTGGGCAATTTTTGGGGCGGTCTTGGATAAGTACGAGGTTACGATTTTGTTGAGGTTTAAGGAAGAAGTCAGTATCGTTTAGGGTCTTTTATTGAGAAGGGATTAGAATTCGAACGTCGGTCGCGAAACCGGACTTAGAGCAAAACAATTTCTTTTCAAGATCAAAGTAATATTTAATAAGAATAAGTTAAATAGAACGGTAAATTGGTAAAATGAGTGAGTTTTGGGGATTTTAAATATTCAAGAAAAGGAATTGTTTTGGCTCTGAGAAAGGAAGAGTTAGGCCAGAAACAGAAAAGAAGGGATTAAATTTTTGATAAAGTTTAGATTTGTTTTGGTATGAATTAGATTAACTCGGAGTGCGCGAATCGGGAGTGGAGTTATTGAAAAGGAATCACACGTTTCGAGTGAAAATGTTGAAGAATTAAAACTAGGTATAGGCAGGGCCTATTTACTCACCTAGCACTGCGGGATAAGGACAAGTTAACAATCTTTTGGCTATTCGATTCAAATTTTTTTATTTGATGAGAAATTAATACTTTTTCGATGAAGATAACTTTATTTGAGTAGTCCCGATTCTCCCAAATTCAAAGTTGAGTAGACAATTTTGGCTATTTTGTTTCTTTCGTTTGACTAATAGATTATTTGAGACATTTTTTTTAATCATATAGTTTTTGGCCGTTGAATCAAATATATAACAATTTCGTGGATATTGTAATTTTAGATATTTTTTTTGCTTTATTATATTTGAGTTTAAAATTTTAATAGACTTTTATTAACCCAGAAAACTAATCCTGTCCCTAGGGAAAGAAAATCAACTAAAAAGACCTGTCCATAGAAGCGACAGGCCGAACTCACAAATAACAGCTTTGTGAAATTATATAAATTATTCATTCTCCGAGACCTCTGGAAAGCCGCTCTTCCAGTGGTTGATAGAACATCTCAACCGGAGATAAGTGAACGTTGGTCAACATTCTCTGACCAACCCGTTCATGACAGTTTTCCATAAACTCCTAATAGGCCATCGCGGTGAATCACCCTGTGTAGAATTCTCTGGTAAGATTAGAACCTGAGGTTATTCGTTTGAAAGATTACACGTTTATAATTGGGAATAAACTGAAAAGGAATCAATCTGCGAACGTAGAAATAAATTACTGTAACGCTGAAGCGAATACCTCCTCAACAAAGTAGGTACTGTCAGAGTTGGAAACAAATTACAACATCTT
Organism: Harmonia axyridis; assembly: GCF_914767665.1. Taxonomy (NCBI): domain Eukaryota; kingdom Metazoa; phylum Arthropoda; class Insecta; order Coleoptera; family Coccinellidae; genus Harmonia; species Harmonia axyridis. Next base: position 17,945,453 of record NC_059506.1, read on the forward strand.
CCGTAAATACACCTTTTCAGCTCATTTTGAACAATTCCCCGATACGCTTTCAGGAACGAAATGATGAACCTATTATTAAAATAGGTTAATTAGAAAATGAGTTTCAGAATTTTTTTGAGAACAGAAACTTTCAGTCCTCTCGATTATCTATAATCGCTGAAACATTATTTGAACTGGTAAGTCAATGCCTCTTATATTAGAGGAAATCAATTGAAACTTTTTTGCCTATAATAACTTCGAAACGAAGACAGAAAGAAGTGTGATATACAAAATTATATCGATAGTCCAGTCAATAAGTGGTTTTTCACAGGGAAGTTTTGGAGTAGTTCTGACTTCTTCGATTTTACATGTTTTTTGGAGTGCTCAATCCGAATCTGAGGTTCGACACCAAAATTTCGTGATGGAAAAAAATGCAAAAAACACGAAGAATTTTGGTGCCGTTTTTTGTATACAGGGTGACCAAGAGATTGACGTCAAAAAAAAAAAGGTCCCTTGTGTCATGGGCTATTCGAATCACCCCATGTATGTTATGTGATTTTTCACGGTTTTCGAGTTATGAATTTATCATGAACTTTGAGAATTTTCGACTTGACCATCTTAAAAAAAAAGTACAAGACATTTCTGTGAAATTTTTTCTGAAACTTAATCTCCATGAACTGTACTTTTATACATAAAATAACCAGCTTCGTTATTTTGATAAAAATTATGGAAATGTTGGTCTCAAGTGAAAAAGTTACTCGAATTGGATTATGATCTAAATTTTCGAATCAGAATTTAAAAAGGAAAAAGGCTAATTCACGGTTTTTTAGTATGCATGGAAACTGCGCTCAACAGTCAGCTTTTAGAATCATTAATAAAAAATGGTACTTAACAGTCTACTTTTGCTAGAATTAGCCTTCAAAGTCAGCGAGGTGGAAAAAATCAAAGAACTAGACATTTACTCAAAAATTATTTTTTGCCATTTTAAGATTCAACTCGAAACCGTGAAGAATCGCATAACATCCATGGGGGTGATTCGAAGAGCTCATGACACGAGGGACCTGTTTTTTTCTTTTTGACGTTAATCTCTTGGCCACCCTGTATAACTCGGAAAATGTCATTTTTTTTAATGACCTTTCCATACAAAAACAAAATAATAATAATAAATATTCCTACAAATCTTTCAGATCAAGGATTTTGTCCGATTACCCATTCTGGCTCGAAGGTTATTTGAAAATGGGCGTACTTCAAATTATTATTATTGGCAAATCTTCTACTTTATAATTTTGTCTTCAAATACAATCCAGATGCGTTTGAACAATAAAGCATTTTCAAAGTCACTTTGTAAAATTTAGTTCATTTTTTTATATTGATTTCAATGAATATATTGCGGAATTATATCTCGTAGTATTTATACAGTACTCAATTCAAATGTTTGTATAGGAGAAATTGATATTCTGAGTTGAATAAAAAACAGCTAAAAAATTAAATTGTTTATCTTTTTTCTCATTTATTTCAAGGATACGTAACAAAATTTTGGTGGCAAACTTCAGATTCGGATTCAACACCCCAAAAAACAATATAAAATCGAATAAATCAAATCTACCCCAAAAATTAGGTTTTTGCAGAGACAGATAAAATACGTCAATTTTCAAATATCATTTGAACCAGAAGGTATTATCGGACAAACAAACTTGATAAAAGCAAATTGTAGGAAATTTTATATACTTTGTTTTTTATACCAAAGTCATACACGAAAATAATATTTTCCGAGTCATATCGAAACACTTAAGGTATTTAAACAGTAGGTAATGATCAAGTGAACCGTTTTTGAAAATTCGGATGAATGTTAAAATTCACAATGAAAATTGTGCTTTTCAATAATCGCAATTCTCCACTATTCTCAAATTGAGACTCAAACAAATACCTTAAATGGAGAAAACGCCAAAGAAAAGGCAGGAGGATAGTGAAAATGGAAGCAGTTTATATAAAAACTTGATGAAGAGAACTCCAAAATAACTGAAGGAAATCAAGCAAAAGTTTTAAGTTCACCATGATGATATTATTTCAATGGAGCATGAGAAAGCATTTAATATTTTTCTAAGGAATGTAGCAATTATGACAATGAGTAAGGGTCCTTCCACACGGAGAGACGTGCGTCTCCAGCTTCCGAGCGGGAGCTTTTTCCTCTCCAACATCCAACTCTTGTGACCAGTGCTGCCAACCCTACCTAAATTTAGGTAGATCTACCTAAATTCGAACTAATCTACCTATCTACCTTTTTTGAGCTCGATCTACCTTAATTCAGCTCCGCGCGAACTTTACGGTTTTAGATCAACGACAAACCGTTTTAACAGTAACGTGACTATGAAAAAAACTATTCCTTATTAAAGCTCTCACATCGTAATTTTTACGCACGCCATTGGATACAAAGATCAGCGGCGGAGTTTCAGAAACATACAGATGCAAAGAAAGGACCGAAATGGGTCCTAATAAATAACGATGGCTGCGCCTCAATACGCACTTGCTTGATAGAAAAATAGCGATGGTAAATATGGTCGCATGTACGTAGGAATAATAGATAGGTTCGTATTGCTCGCAGATTAATTGAATCGATCCTTATGCTTAAAAAAAACAGAATAAAGTAAGATCGTCGAAAGGAATGAGATGAGACCGTCGGAATGCATCGAAGGCTGCCGTCGGGAAGCAATAAAAAACCCTTTTGGGTGTTATATATATAATGAAAGTATTTGGACAACAAGCGTTTTCTTGCAAATTATCCACATCTGTTGAAATGAAATATTTGAACGACTATTTATTCTTTCGTGTTCAACTAGTTCAAGTAGTAAAGTAGTTTTTCAATTTTTTTTTATGTAAATTCTTATATTTTATTATTAATTCATCAATATTTATCATTAATAAAGTATAATACTATGGACTCAGTTCTTTCAAAACTCCTAAAAATAAAGGAAAAAATAATCTACCTAAATTTGGCAACATCTACCTAAATTTCGAACCTCTATCTACCTTTATTTGAGCTCAGTGGGTTGGCAGCACTGCTTGTGACATTTCATTATCGCGGTGTCAACACACAAGGCAGGGACAAAATGTTTCAAGTGTTATCAACAGGATTAATGTTCTCAAAAAAAGTCAATTTCTCTATTTGAAAAATCTACTTGTCTTGAAATCGATTTCCAAGGTCATATGTGGTGGGATTCTGTAACGGCAAAGCGAAGCGAAAACGTGACGAAACGACAGTTTTGCTCGGTTCGGTATTCTGTAAAGGGATTCGGCAATAGTCGTGTTTGCCGAAGCAAAGAACGACCTCATGACGATAACGAAACATTTTAGGGTTCGTTGTCATTACGAAAAGTCCGACGACGTTTTTGATTGGTTTACTTTTACCACGTGACCAAGGCTTAAGCGTCATATTATGACACTTGAATGATTTCGATTTCGAGGTTATAATTTTGAATGTTTTGCTTCACAATATCACAATTCTTAATATTAAGTTCGAAATTCATTCTATTAATTATTGCAAATCAACTGCACATTAATTGAGTGATATCCTTTTCTGTTCAAAAAGGAATGCTCTTCTTCTGATGGCTTCAAGATTTTTATGTGTGTACAGTCGATTGCTCCAATTATTCCTGGTATTCCACATTTTTCAAAAAATTTCCCTTTATTTTGGGTCTTCTCAGAATCATTAGGGAATTTAATTCTTCCTTGGATGGCGCTTCAGTAAATGACCACCGACTGAATTTTTATATAATTTGCTCTATCAGTTCTGGTCAAAATTATCCCCTCACCTTGTTTTATTATACTTTGGTTTATCTGTTTTATTGGTCAGTTTAATAAGTTTAAATAGTTATGTTATTGTTATTTTTATTGGGTATATATTATAATTGTTGTAGTTTTTCTCGTCTTATATTCATGTATTCATAGGTATGTCAAGTACAGGTCTGACCTTTAGTGACTTCTTTTTTGGTTTATTTATTATTTTTACAGATACATTATATTATAGAAGATTTTTGTAATTTATAATGAATAAACTTATTATTATTATTATTATAATACATGGTTAATCAATTTAGTCACTTCACTAACACAACGACTGACCATGGGTTGACTTACTGCTAGCAAATATTCTTGTCCAATACCGCGTTGGTAATTTCCACTGGCAAAAAATCTCAGAGTTATCAATATTCGCTGTTCAAATGGCGTTCTCGTGTTCCTCCAATAATTATCCATAAATGATTTCAATTCATCGAATAGAACGTGAACTAAATGTTTCGACAAACGGAAAACGTCTATGAATCTCTCATCCGTTAAGTTAAATGGATCACTTCTATCTCGAAGAAATATATTCTCCTCTCTTGAAGAGTTAGACGAACTCTTCTTGAGATTTCCTCGATGATCAGAATCATTGAAAACATGATGAATATTTCTTTATACCTATACACACTATTTGTTGACTCCCCGAACTTATTTTGTAGTATGGGTAGGTTTTGTAACTGGAATAAGAATGAAGGTTTTAAATTATAATCCATTGAACGAGGTTCCATTTCGAATTTCTTCCAGTGATCAAATAAGACTTTTTGTAATACTCAATATTTGCATTCAGGTGCTGTATTCAATTAGCTAATTCATTCTTAATGATAAACTAAACAGTTTAAAATGGTATGAAACCCTTTGTTAAGTAACTTCCAATGAGAGTCATAAATCAAAATATAATTTCTGACAATACTCAAGTTAAATACTGTGGATTATTCAAAGGACATTACAGCTAGAGTCCATAAAAGGGACTCTTATCTCATTGCTCTTATTAGAGATTATCTCAGGTACCTCATATGTCAAAACCTGCAGAATCCTACAGTAGCTTAAATATCTACTTATTTGCAACGTTGCCAATGTTCCTTCGTGTAAAGTCGGTAAGCTCCGACAACGAAACTAAAAGCGTAAAGATAACGAAACGATAAAGAAAAAGACGCTTACAGAATACCGCATTCGCTTCGCTTAGCTTCGCTTCGTAACGTTATCGCTTTCGTTTACTATGATAACGAAAGTTACAGAATCCTACCCATGGAATATCTGCATCCGATGCAACCCTGAAGATAAAGAGACTTTCATTTGAAACATTTTCCGATCCAGACTCTTCCCAGGGAATTATTTTAATAGATCTTTCAAAACGGCTCACTCTGTTTATAATTCTTCTGAGCGTGTGTATGTCACTGAATTGCTCATAAATTGATGGAATGATTTTGATTGAATTTTAAGTGTATATAAAGTGGATTCGTGAATGAATGGTTTGGGATCCACATTTTTGTTACAATGTTTTTTTTTAATTAATTTTTTATTTACTCCGAAAATTTCCATTTTTTTTACCGAATTCTCGAATACAGTTGAACAAACAAAAAATTAAAATCAGTCCAACCGTTTAGGAGGAGACTAGTCAAATACACTCTGTTCAGGACAACGTCTGTCCAGATCACTAGTATAAATACCTTGCTGGGTACACAGCCACATAATAGCGGAACCTACTTACTGAAAATCATATCTATTCAAGTTGTATCAGTTGGATGTATACTAATCTTCTTTTTGAAATAAAATGTGACTGTCAAATTCTTAGAATACTTAGTTCATGTAGCAACAAAGTTATGAAATTGATTATTTCCAATTTTAACGTGTTTAGTCTCAATTTGATTTTATATAGCACCAATTTAGATATATTGCTACTCAATTTGATTGAGTATTTGAGTACGAGTGAGCAATTACATTAATGTGGGTTGAATTTTTTCGATAACACTATAAATTGATCTACTTCATTTCATGAGCATCCAACAAATTCCTTCTGGTAACGAGAGATTTACAAATTCTCGAAAATTTAGTTGTAATTTAAAATAAATAAGCCTATAGGTGTAAACCTCGAACCTGAGCGATTTTGATGAATTATCAATCATATCAATGAATGCATCGAATGGAAATGAAGTCAATTCAATATTTAAACATTCTTATATCTTTGGGCATAAAATTTCTCGTAGCATTGCAATATTTCCTCAAATACAGTAGTTAATGTTTGTTCAGTGTTCAGTTCAGATTATACGTAAATTTAACGATTTTTCTGCAATATAATGGCTGTCATACCCACAATATTATGGCAGTGTTAAAGAATGTTACGACGATATCTAGTGGTCTCTGAAGATATTAAGGCAACAACATTACTCATGTGTCTCCATTTTAAATTAATTCAGCATTGATTAATAATGTATGTGTTATGTAACTTCGTTGCCCTTGCTTGTCTTTGGTAGTTATCCTGTCGAGTGAATTATATAGTACTGATGATGGAATTTAAGTGCTGAAACTTTTGATGATCTGGATAACAGTTCGTGTAGGTTCTCATGCATCAACTTATATAGCTAAGTGAGTTGACTCAAAATGGAATTCAGGGTTGCAGCCAGAGATTTTGACAATAAAGGGAAAACCCCTGACGTGAAGTGGGGAGCTTCTGAACGCATTTTATTGCAGTTTATTATGTCACTGGATTCGATCATTTCAAATCTATTGAAAGACATATTTGCCTCCTGTCACTGTAAGTAGCCCTGCAAAATTGCGAAGAAATCGCAGAAAATTTTTCAAATACTTGAAAAAGAGTTATTCAATGAAACTTTATCTCCCTGTATCTTGTGAACGATGCATTCGATATTTTTATTGTCTGACAAACTTTTTAAATGAAGATAAAGAAGTTCCAGCAATCTACAGAGCGATTATTCTTGTGTCTACCACTTTAAAACTAACTACAAAAATCCTTCCAAACAAAATTAATTAACATACTTCCTTAGCAGATGAGCAGCAGGGATTTCGGTCGGGAATGTCATGTATGGATGCCGTATTTATTCTAAAACCAATAACTGAAAAATCGATTGAAAACAATCGCCCAGTTTTCATGTATTTCATCGATCTGGAAAAGGCTTTCGATCGCATTCAGATGAAATATATAACATACCTTCTACACGATAGACAAATACCGAAAACATCATTAAAATGATTGAAAACATATACCAAACCAGTTGGAGTCAGGCCAGGATAAACGGTGAACTGACTGAAAAAATTAAGGTGAATAACGGTATATGACAAGGTGACTCTCTTAGCCCTCTACTTTTCAACATCATAATGGATGAGCTGATAAGACAGGTGCGTAAACTGAAAGGTTACAAAATAGGCGATAGAGAAATTAAAATCTTGTGTTACGCTGACGATGTGGTGCTGATAGCTGAGAGTGAGGATGATTTACAGAGGCTGCTGCATAAATTCAACACTGTGACAAAACAGCTTAATATGAATATATCAGTGACAAAAACTAAATGCATGACTACTTCCAAAACAGACAAAGTCGTAATACAACAACATGAGATGACGTTCAGGTATCTCGGCATAGAAATATCTGGGTACGGGGATGTTGAAGCTTAGGTGAGGAGACAAGCCTCGAAGGCAACAAAAACAGCCGCATATCTCAACAGCATCATCTGGAACAATAAACATATAGGAACTGAAGTCAAATCAAGGATGTACTACAACACAGCGATCAGACCCATATTAACATACACTGCAGAAACCAGGCCTGGAACCTCGATAACAAGGCAGATCCTAGATAGGAATGGGGAAAGATAGCTGGCAGGACACTTGTGTATCGGGTGCGGAGCGAGTACATCAGAACATTATGTAAAATGACAACATCGACGAATGGGTACTACAAAGAAAGAAGGAGTGGAACGAACACCTGTAAGCTAGGTTGACATGGTTAGTGGATCACAGTTGTGGTTCAAGAATACTTGGAAAACGACCCGTGTCAACGGAAGAGTCGAGCGAATATTCACGAAATGAACGATTTATCCTAGTTGACACGGGTAGTGAAGCACAAGCGAGGTTAGTTATGTGTGGAGATCGACTCGTGTCAATGGAGGAGTTGTGAAACTATTCTCGAAACGGACGGTTTCGAAGGCGGCACGAACGTAAAATGGGATATCGAACATGTTAGATATTTAACGTGTTTCGTGGTCTTGGAGCGACCATAGTGGAAGAAGACAAGGGTTATTTACGATTTTTTTTGTACTGAATTGTGCTGTACTAGATTTGTGATACTTTGTAACATTGATTTTTTTTTTTTTTGTTACATACGACTTTGGGAATATTTCCCGAACATGTTTATTCGGTTTCAACGGATGAAATAAATCTTTACTTTTAGTACATGTACTGAATATCACAAAATTCAATGAAAAGCTAGGCCAGCACCTATGTCATAAATCTTTTGGGTTTCACAGGAATACTCAAAAAATTATAAAAAAACTCATCTCAGCACATCTGTGTTTCGATTTTGTTCTGCACTCATGGAAAGTTGTGCCCCTGACATTTACTTGAAAAATTAAAGAAAGTTAGTCTTGCACTTTCGTTTTTCTTCGGCCAAAATTGCTTCAGACATTTTTGCTACATTTGTGCAGTTGCCTTGTTCTGGTCAGATTTTCAGAAATAATTCTCTACTTTTTCTTCAAAGGATTGAAATCAGTTATCAGTAAATAATTTGAAAATCTGACAGACACCAGTCAGCAGCATATACCTATAGGCCAACTATGCAGGGTGAGTCTTTGCTTGTACATGTCCGATTCTAATCCATTTGCGAGATATAACTGAGAATTACATTTTTCAATGCATTTTCAACAGCCCATATCTTTTCTACCGAGCCGATTCGGAAAAAAGTATTTCCTTTGACGTCAGGAATTGCTAACTGCAAAATTCGAATTTAATTCTACTGATAAGTTTATCAAATAATGAAATTCCACTCATAAGGCAATGTTTATTGATCACCCTGTAGGACTGTGTCAATAATGGTTTTTGAATGTTTTCTATGAATTAATTATTCGTGGTTACGAATTCGAAAAAAAATCATAAATTGCTCGTACAGGGTATTTCCGAAAATAGAAAAAGTCCGGATCTAATTTGTTCGCGATTTCAGAAATATTGTAGGAAGGCGATAGTAGAGTGACTACACTTCAAAATTTGAAATTATTCGGACGATCAGTCAGAGAGTTATCGAACTATGAAATTTCACTTATAAGGTTAACATCATATAGCAAACGGCGATCTTGATATGACTCCTTCATGATGACCTTCATTCTTCATTGTCGCATTCTTACCGGGATACCCTGTATATAGCCTAACTATATAAAACAATTCTCAGACAAAAATTCTTGTGAAAATATTAACGGCAAGAGAAACCGAAAAAGCGAGATTCCTTGGATATAAAAAGTCCTATGAAAATAGAGCCACAAACGTTTTGCGATTGATCAACAAAAATCACATGCTTAGAAATTTGGAATGAGATTTAATTCGGTCATAAACAACAGGCAGGAATACCGACAAAGTTAATTCCCATCAAAAAGGTGCCGCATCATAATCATAAATATCTAGATTGACGCTGAAAGACACTTGCAGTCATCAGGGCTGGTCGGCATCCCTTTGTGCCGACGAAGAAACAACATAAATTTGCCAAATAGGTTATGGAGATACGAATATACGTCATTCCGTTGCCGTGAAAAAGAAAGTGAAATCATCGAACGCCATGCACTACCCATGTCAACCTAGCTTCTCATGGTGGTAAACACGCGAAAACGCTTCAAAACGACGAAGATCTCGTTCGGTTTGAGTCGAATGGAAAAACTGAGAACTCGTGTTGCCGGCGTCGCTCTAACGCCGATGACAATATTTGAAAAAAAAAGATTCTATGTATTTTTCATCAGAAAACAAAAATTTGTTTGAAATTCATCATTGGAATAATTAAGATACCAAAAACCTTCCAATTTTCTAAGTGATAAAAAACCAACAACAACGATTTTTCAATGATGAATTTAAAAATTTTTTCATTATCATGAAATTACAAAAGTTTTTGAGACACTATTTTCAGCAAATTGTTGTTTATCACTTTCTTATTTGGTAATATTTCCATAGTTCGATATTGTGAATTTTCGAATAGAAATACATGATAACGCATATTTTTTTTTAAAGAAGATTTTATGTATTTTTTCATCAGAAAACAAAATTTAGTTTGAAATTCATCATTGGAATAATTGAGATACCAACAACCTTTCAAATTTTTAAGTGATAAAAAAAGAACACTCAAAATTTTTTTGTGAAAAAAATCAGTCAGTTTATTCCACACTGCTATACGAAAGTTTGTTTCAAAAACTGAAAGAATCCATCAAGCGATTTCAGCATAGAAACAAAATAAATTTGCACTGAAAAAGGTGGTGTAGACTCCTTTAGGTAACGCTGTTTTCTACTTTATTTATTAATTATAAGAGTATGAGTTTTCCTGGAAAACATTAAAATCCTAGACTGAATGGTCGATTCTCAATATCAATGTGATATCAATACTTAACTATTCACTAATAATTTCAACAAGGTATCCTATTAAAAAAAAATTAATTTGTACTATTTAATTAAAAACAAATAATTCCCTTGATTATTATTCAAATATTCAACCTTTAGGAACACTCTACAGAGAGTGTCTTGTAGAATAAAAACTTAGTAGTACTCACAAAAATAATAAGTTACATCCATGCATCATTAACCACCCAGAAAATTAAAAACATGAGCAAAGTCTCTCCTCCGAAAAGTTCTCGATGTAAGAAATTTCTTTATCGACCATTTGCAGCAGAACGTAACCGAGAGAAAAACACGCGAGAATATACCTCATGGTGGTAAACACGCTAAAACGCTTGTAAACGACGAAGGTCTCGTTCGGTTTGAGTCGAATGGAAAAACTGAGAACGCGTCTCTCTAACCCCGATGACAATATTTAAAAAAAAGATTGTATGTATTTTTTTCATCAGAAAACAAAAATTAGTTTGGAATTCATCATTGGAATAATTGAGATACCAAAAATCTTTCAATTTTCTAAATGATAAAAAACAAATACTGAAGTTTTTTGTGAAAAAATCATTGAGTTAATTCTAAACCGCCATACGAAAGTTTATTTTGAAAACTGAAAGAATCATTCAAGCGATTTCAGCTCAGAATCAAAATGAATTTGCACTGAAATTGAAAAAATAGTGAAAAAGGTAGTGTGGACCCTTTAGGTAACGCTGTTTTCTACTTTACTTATTACTTATAACAGTATGAGTTTTTCTGGAAAAAAGTGAAATCCTAGACTCAATGGTCGACTCTCAATATCAATATGACATCAATACTTAACTAATAATTTCAACTAGGTAGGTACATATTGAAAAAATATTAATTTGTATTATTTATTTAACCTTTCCACTAAGGAACGGGTATGTACCCCATTTCGCGATTATTTCTTTAATTTGAAAAAAAAAATATATATACGATATCAAATTCCATTCAACTAAACTTAGTCAATATTTTCAGGTATATTTTAAAGTACATATAATATTTTATATAAAAAGATTAAATTATCCGTTTGCAGTTAGATATGCCTTTGATGATAAACAACGATATGCAAATTACTTCATAAACCTATTTGTTGCTGCTTGCTCGGTCTCAGTCATAAATGTGAATTTGTTGGATCAAAAAGAATCCTACATCTATTTCTATAAACGCAGGGACTTTTTTTATGTTTAGGAGAAGAACTAATAAAGCCAAATGAAACTGATGTGCACCTTCAATCCGGAAAAAAATCTTCACAAACGAATTGTCAATGCAATGCATATGATCTTGTGGGAAATCCAATTCTTGAAACTAAACATGATCAACCTCGAACAACAATTGGAAGGTACCGGGTTTTTCACCATAATTTGACCCCCCCTTTAACTTTGTTACTAAAAGAGGTACAAAAAAATGTTTTGTACAAAAGTTTCACGAAATCGACTAGTGTTTTTTAAAATGCTTCCACAAAACGAAATATATACAGAGTGGGCCACATATTGATAGCAACTTCGTTTTTTCAAATGGAACACCCTGTATATTTTTCTATATTTGACTAGCTCTTTTTCCCCTGATTTCAAATAGATAACATATGTTTGGCCTATCTCTCTTATTCTGAGTACCACAGAGTTTCAAATTTTAAGAACCACCTGGCATGCAAGCTGGCAGTTTTCAAGTGGTAGGCTGCGATAACTCAAAATGATATTTTTTGAGTTATCTCGTTGGCAATTTGACTATATGTCATATCGTTGCCAACGAGATAACTCAAAAAAGAGCATTTTGAGTTATCGGAGCCTACCACTTGAAAACTGATTACTGAGCATGCTAGGTGTTTCTCAAAATTTGAAACTCTGTGGTACTCAGAATAAGAGAGATAGGCCAAACATATGTTATATATTTGAAATCGGGGGAAAAAGAGCTAGTCAAATATAGAAAAATATACAGGGTGTTCCATTTGAAAAAATTAAGTTGCTATCAATATGTGGCCCACTCTGTATATATCTTGTTTTGTGAAATTATTTTAAAGAAGATTAGTCGATTTCGTGAAACTTTTGTGGAAAACATTTTTTTGTACCTCTTTTAGTAACAAAGTTAAAGGGGGGGTCAAATTATGGTGAAAAACCCGGTACGTTCTGTGTTTTAGAATGAAAGACCGAAAAAGCAGGGTAATTTGCGGAATGTGTAACGAATTTGTTTGAGAAGAGCACCAAAAAGTCCAAAAAAAGTTTTGTGTACAACATGTGTATCTTCTTCTGAAATCGAATAATACTAGTTTTTCCATTAATATTAATGTTAGCTTTTTCATCATATAAATGAATGAAACATTATTCAAACATTATACAGCTCTTTTTTGTTTTATTTGAAATGTAAATTTGAATCAACACACAAGTTTTTTCATGGGGTACAATTGTACCCCACTCCGGTAACGACGTAAAAAAAAACAAAAAATTGCCATGATTATTATTCAAATATTCAACCTATAGTAACACTCTGCGGAGTGTCATGTAAATTTAAAAATTCATAAGTACTCACAAGAATAATAAGTTACATCCATGCATCATTAACCACCCAGAAAATTAAAAACATGAGCAAAGTCCCTCCTCCAAAAAGTTCTCGATGTAAGAAATTTCTTTATCGACCATTTGCAGCAGAACGTAACCGAGAGAAAAACACGCGAGAATATACTTCATGGTGGTAAACACGTGAAAACGCTTGTAAACGACGAAGATCTCGTTCGGTTTGAGTGAATGCAAAAACTGAGAACTCGTGTTGCCGGCGTCGCTCTAACCCCGATGACAATATTTAAAAAAAAGATTGTATGTATTTTTTCATCAGAAAACAAAAATTAGTTTGAAATTCATCATTGGAATAATTGAGATACCAAGAATTTTTCTGGTTGATAAAAAACAAACACTGAAGTTTTTTGTGAAAAAATCTTTGAGTTAATTCTAAACCGCCATACGAAAGTTTATTTTGAAAACTGAAAGAATCATTCAAGCGATTTTAGCACAGAATCAAAATGAATTTGCACTGAAATTGAAAAAGTAGTGTAAAAGATAGTGTGGACCCTTTAGGTAACGCTGTTTTCTACTTTATTCATTACTTATAACAGTATGAGTTTTTTTGGAAAAAAGTGAAATCCTAGACTCAAAATGGTCGACTCTCAATATCAATATGACATCAATACTTAACTAATAATTTCAACTAGGTAGCTACATAATGAAAAAATATTAATTTGTATTATTTATCTAACCTTTCCACAAAGGAACGGAGTATGTACCCCATTTCGCGATTTTTTCCTTTCATTTGAAAAAAAAACAGTACGATATCAAATTCCATTCAACTAAAACTAGTAAATAGTTTTAGACATATTTTAAAGTAGATATAATATTTTATATAAAAATATAGGCTTATACATCACCAGAAAAATGCCATGGGGTACATTTGTGCCCCGTTCAGACATTTACGTTAAACAGTAATTAAATTATCCGTTTGCAGTTAGATATGCGTTTGATGATAAACAGTGATGTGCAAATTACTTCATAGACCTATTTGTAGCTGCTTGCTCGGTCTCAGTCATAAATGTGAATTTGTAGGCCCAAAAAGAATCCTACATCTATTTCCTCAAACATTTACAAACGCAGGGACTTTTTGTATGTTTAGGAGAAGAACTAATAAAGCCAAATGTAACTGTGCACCTGCAATCTGGAAAAAATCTTCACAATCCAATTCTTGAAGCTAAACATGACCAACAATTGAAAGGTGCGTTTTGTGTTCTAGAATGGAAGACCGAAAAAGCAGGGTAATTTGCGAAATGTGAAACGAATTTGTTTGAGAAGAGCACCAAAAACTACAAAAAAAAGTTTTGTGTACATGTGCATCTTCTTTCGAAATCGAATGATACTAGTTTTCCATTAATATTAATGTTAGATTTTTTATCATAATAATGAATAAACATTATTCAAACATTAAACAGCTCTTTTTTGTTTTATTTGAAATGTAAAATAAATTTAAATCAACACACAAGTTTTTTCATGGGGTACAAATGTACCTCACTCCGGTAATGACGTAAAAAAAAAAACAGAAAATTGTCATGATTATTATTCAAATATTCAACCTATAGTAACACTCTGCGGAGTGTCATCTAAATTAAAAAATTCATAGGTACTCACAAAAATAATAAGTTACATCCATGCATCATTAACCACCCAGAAAATTAAAAACATGAGCAAAGTCTCTCCTCCGAAAAGTTCACGATGTAAGAAATTTCTTTATCGACCATTTGCAGCAGAACGTAACCGAGAGAAAAACACGCGAGAATATACCTCATGGTGGTAAACACGCTAAAACGCTTGTAAACGACGAAGTTCTCGTTCGGTTTGAGTCCAATGGAAAAACTGAGAACTCGTGTTGCCGGCGTCGCTCTTACCCCGATGACAATATGCTTTTAACAAGTGAACGCGACCGTCTGAACGTCAAAACCGCGGATAGGTTGATGGCGTGCCTCGCGGTTATATTGCACAGTAGAAAGAGGGGAACCCACGATGCTCTCGGCGTAAACATTCAAAAAAATTCGAGAAATGCGTTAGGAGCTTTTGAGCAGTTGTTCGTTTATACGCACTTGGAGACCGTAAAATTATCCATATTTTATTAGATGCGATTTATTATGAAGTCATTGAATTGTCGGTTGAATGTGATTTATTCATATAAACCGGCAAAATTAGGTGAACCATGTTTTGAATTCATTTTCTCCTGAACCCTATGGCCGATTTAAGCATTAATTTTTTTTAATTTTATCTTGATCCTCGGAGACCTAACTGTTTGTTATATACAGGGTGAGCAAATCTCTATGTTTCAGCATCACAACTTCTAAACAAGAGGAGATAGATAAAAGCTGATACCCCATTCGCTTCATTCATAGTATTCATTTTTGGCCACTTCCTTTTGTTTTCGAGCAAACTGCAAGTGTAAACACTCGTCAACGTATTACTTCACAAGATGTTCTGAATAAAATCTTACTCTTCATTTTTTTTTTGTTCACTAGTTACAGGGTAGGCAGATTTCGATGTTTTAGCACTACAACTTTTAAACCAGAGGAGATAAACAAAATCTGATACCCTGTTCACGTTCTCTTTTTCTGAGAAACTAACAAGACTAGTATTCATTTTTGGCCCTCTTCTCTTGTTTTCGAGTTATAAGCGAAAATTGGAAAAATGGCGATATCGAAAAATCTCCGTTGATACTGATTATTAAGCTCTGAAATTTCGTCTATCACCTCTGGTTTGAAAGTTGTAGTGCTAAAGCATCGAAATTTGCCCACCCTGTACAGGAGTGAACAAAAAAAAATTAAAAAATAATATTTTATTCAGAACATCTTGTGAAGTTATACGTTGAGAGACGAGAGTGTTCACACTTGCACTTCGTTCTAATATGAACATTTCCTTCTTTTAGTAATTGCGATATCTTAATTTTGAGGGAAATTACAGCAGAGAGGTTTCAATAAACTGAAAAAAGTGTTCATTGTATTAAAGATTCAATTTTATTCCTTTGATGCACCGTACTTTTTCACCAATATAATAAATTTCGATTCTTTAACATATATTCTTATTAATTGATATTGTTAATGCTTGTGTCCCGAATACGTTGTTTACTGAGGAGATCTCAGAATCCCTTCGAGCTAGAAAGAAGAATGGCACATTTTCGGGCTGAATTTTTGAGAGATTTAATTCGTTGAAATCAGTTGATGCAACCTCATAAATTCAAATGTTTTCGAGCTATAAGAGAAAACTGGAAAATGGCGTGGAATGAAAAGTTCTCATAACTTTTTTAATTTTGGTGCAATCAACATGAAATATTTGAAAAAATCCTACAACGGGCACTTTTTTGAGAATCCATTGATGTCATCATTTATTTCCTATTTAGTCCAGGAGGAATCGGCGCATGAGTACCGAAAACTATTCCACCTCAATTTTTTATGTGATCCTCTTCAAATTGTCCTACTGATAATATAAATGCATGTTGCCATGGGGCAACCCCGGGCCATATTGTTTAAACCGAAATTGTTTAAACAACTGCAAGGAATTGTTATTTTTCAACCGGACAAAATTTTTTTATATTCTTTGTTGAAATACAAATAAAAAAGGCCGTCTGACTTTTTAGGATACAGGTAATATTTTTAAAGATATGAATTTTTAAAGGTTCGAAAAATCTCAAATTTGGGTACTTTCGACCCATGAAAAATATATTAAAAAAAAAAATATATCAATAATATTTTTTTCTTAATTCTTCATACAATAGTTAATAATATTGTGAATAGAGATCTTAAAAAATTTCATTGTTTATACCTGTTTTTTAATTTTTAATTTTGCGCACTCACAAGTATGCGTCGCTTACCTTTAAGTATCGCCGTCTCTCTCTGACTCATGCGCTGCATTGCTCTCTTTAAAAATCTTGATAAAGTTGATAGTTTTTAAGATAGATGATAAATAATAATTGAAGACACAGAGAGGCCGAGTCAGAGAGAGACGGCGATACCTAAAGGTAAGCGACGCATACTTGTGAGTGCGCGAAATTAAAAATTAAAAAACAGGTATAAACAATGAAATTTTTTAAGATCTCTATTTACAATATTATTAACTATTGTATGAAGAATTAAGAAAATAATATTATTAATATTTATTTTTTTTTTAATATATTTTTAATGGGTCGAAAGTACCCAAATTTGAGATTTTTTGAACCTTTAAAAATTCATATCTTTAAAAATATTACCTTTATCGTAAAAAGTCAGAGGGCCTTTTTTATTTGTATTTCAATAAAGAATATAAAAAAAATTGTCCAGTTGAAAAATAACAATTCCTTGCAATTGTTTAAACAATATGGCCCGGGGTTGCCCCATGGCAACATGCATTTATATTATAAGTAGGACAATTTGAAGAGGATCACATAAAAAAATTGAGGTGGAATAGTTTTCGGTACTCATGCGCCGATTCCTCCTGGACTAATTGCCATTAGTTTCGAAGTTTTATTACAAAGTTGTGTTTTTTAAACATAAAAACTTTTATAACAAATAATGTTTTTTTCCTTTCAAAAATGGATAACATGATATATCTTATCAAACTATAAAAATCATCAAAAGTTTCAGTTTCACGCGGAAAATCAAACTTAACGGACTTAACGCCGTTGTATTTTTTCTTTTTGTAACATTTAAGGACATGTATAATATAATAATATAATCTGTGAACTTCAGATGATTAAAATATTCGGTGGCCACCAAGACCTCCGGACCCAACTTCGTTGTATTTTTTACTTTAGTAACATTTAAAGGACAATATTTATAAATTTGATAATATTGAAAAAATCTTACAGTGTTAAACCCGGAGACCTTGATGGCAGCCACCGAATATTTAAATCATCTTGAAGTTCACATATTATTATAGATAGGCACTTGGTTGATTTGCCGTGTGAAATTGAAACTGTTGATTTCACAGTTTGATAAGAAATTTATATACCATGTTATATATTTTGAAAAAGGAAAAAAAAACGATTATATATGTTACTTATGGAAATGATTATGGTTTACATTCAAAAAACACAAATTTGTGTCATAACTTCAAAATTAATGGCAATTAAAATGAATGATGATACCTATGGATACTAATACAGATATAGTGTCTGTAGGATATTCTTGTTTCGTGTTATTAGCATTAATGAAAAAGAAGTTATGGGAACTTTTCATTTCACACCATTTTCCAATTTTCCCTTATAGCTTGAAAACAGATGATTTTATGGGGTTGAGGTTTTCACCAAATCAATTCTCTCAAAAATCGTGCCCGAAGTCCACTTTTTTCTAGCTCACAGGAGTCCTATGTTCGCCTCACTAGACAACGAATTCAGGACAGTCGATACATCAATATCAGGATTCTGAAATTGATGTTCGTTGTTTCCATGAAATATTCATTGGATAGAAGAACTTTGTTCATTAGACCAATAAAGTGGTAGATATATTAACTACTCCGGACAATTCCAATGAACAAATATACATTATTGATACAAAATACAACCGACCGAATAATGAACCAGACTTTATTGATTTGATAGAAGTTTTTCCTTAATTCTGAAAAAACAATTCATCAATATGATGAACGACTTTTCATTGTATCAATGGTTCTGTTCATCGCTCGAAAAATGATATCTGAATTCATCAAAACAGTTAACATTTTCGTGAAATTTATGTAGGTACAGATTTGGTTTGGTGTATTAATTGAAATTAAGTTTAAGAGCTTTGCGAATCAAAACATTAACTTCCCGTTCTACAACAGTACCATATTAAGTGCTGAAATTTCTCTCAAAATTTAGATATCGCAATAAATAAGAAGAGTACAAAATGTTCAGATGTGATAAGGCAACATCTGAGATTTCGTAACATTCTCGTTTGTCAACGGATCACAGAGTGTTCTGACTAAAACCTTAATTTTAATATTTTTGTTCTCCCCGAAATTTGAACATTTAAGTTGCTGAGGAATCAAGCTTCGTTGTAAGAAAATAATTGCTAAAATCGGCTGAAGGGTTCAAGAGGAAATTAACTAGAAAATTTGTGAAGATTTTGAATTTGTACGTTGCATTAATTTAGCAGCTTTTGAACAACATTCTACTTGATTTCTTTCTATTTCCGGTGAGGCGATCAAAATGAAGTTCAGTAAAAAGCTTGAATAGTTATTTTGTATCATTTACATGCAAAATTTCAAGTAAGATTTGTTGATATTAGACATATTACATATACAGGGGGTTTCCTAATTGAATTTCAATATTTATGAAGGTGATTTTTGAGCCCATTTCAAGAAGAAAACTTCATTTAAATATATGTCCTGAACGTCTTACCTTTTGAGATACAGAGGGTGGTAAAATTTTCGAAAATGAATAATTTATTATTTATATCTGCAATACCACTTCAATATTATATTAATATTATTAAAGATATTTTAAATTTGATCTCTTGAATTTTTTAGTTCGATGCACGGGCTTCATCCAAAAAAATAAAATATACGTATGTGTGCATGGCGATATTGTCATGTTATGATCATGGAGAGAAACGGTTTTTATTTAAATATAAGTGGAAACCATGCATCGGATTGAAAAAAGTCAAGTGATCAACTTTGGTAAGAAATAATTTCAAAATTAAATTTCAAAAATAATTTTTTTTTCAGGAAAACTCTGTGGCAGACCATCAATGTCTGCCAAAATAGGCATGTCAAATTACGTACGAACGCCACTGGTGGAAATGAAAAAAAATGATACAATAAAAATGCCTCTTGATTCATAGTAAATGTATGACAACTTTCATTAAAATATCTGAAGTGGTAGACATTAATAATAAATGATTTACTTTTGAAAATTTTAAGACGTTTAGCACATATGTTTCTTTCTTAAAATGGCCCAGAAATCAACCCCATAAATATTGACATCCAATTAGGAAACACCCTGTACATAATTCTTCATGAATTGTCTCTGGTCCTGCTGACACGATAAACATGAAAATATTCATGAAGCTTTAAAATTGCCATCTCACATCATTTCGATCAAATCCATAGTCTGAAAATTTTCAAGAAAACAGAAAACTGAACGGTTTTTCTTTTGAAAGTTATCTTGTTTACAGACGGACATATATAATTAAATCTAAACACAGATTGGTCAACTGCTAGTCGTGCTTTTTCAGTTCATAATTCTGGAAAGATTGACTTTGTGATGAGATCATACAGGGCTTTGTTTGAGGAATGTACGTTCAATTATTAGAGAAAGCTTTTTCAATTTCGTTTGTTTATCTCTAAATAAATATAAGTTCGTTTTTCTATTTCATGAAAGTTTCGGAATGTTTATATCTTACAATAAAACTATAAATGAAGTGATGTGTATTTGAGAATGATAAATATCTGTATAATGTAAGCGTGGTTTAAAAGAGTAAATCCTATCTAGTGTGGAACCTTTATTCATCTTTCAATACAGATCTGACCGTACGAATTCTTTGTGCCAAGGTAAAATGTTGGCCATCAAGTGGAATCGGTTATCAAAGCGAAATAATTGCATTGAAGCCTACTTTAATCGATTACATTCAGTTCAGGATACTAAATCTGGCCCATACGTACTAATTGGCACAATTGAACTTGACATATAGACCGGTATTAATCTGCTGGAGATGATCAGGTTCTAGTGATAGGTGCAACCACTAGGTACAACCTATCGAATACATTGGATTGTCTTTTGATTGATACAATTAGACTATATGCGACTTGATCGGACAAGATGATTTACAAACAATTAATGATCAAAATATGCATGAAAATTGTTCAAAATATGTATTTGCAAATAAAAAAGTTAAACATCTTTTTCAATTAATACTAAATTGATAATGATATGATTGATTCCATTTTCAAATGTGTGCAGAAAAAATACCATTTCACAATATTTGAGTAGGTATATTAAAGATGCATTCAAGTTCAACTAGTTTGATTTTACTAACAAAATTGACTTTACTTGAAAATCAAATTTTTATGTAAAAAAGTTCGACTTGACTTGATTTCTCTATCTTTAGGTTTGGCTTGAAATCAAACTTCTTCAAACAGTTTGAAGCAGGACGTTTTGATAAATTTGACAAGGTGATTTTGAGTTGAAAAATACGATTTCATATAAAATTGAAACGAAGCCAGAGAGGAATAACAGAGGCTCCTTCAAAGAAAATTCAGATAAATTAGCCAAAACAGAGGGCGGTGAAATTTTATTTCGGCGGGGCTCTAAAATGTCTGGCGGCGGCCCTGATGACCTGCTGCCATCTATAGGCAACTATAGATATATATCAATCTTGGCGACAAGTCATACACATGTTAATCATTCAATTCGTCTCGCTAAAGTGAAGATTATTATTTTAAGTTTTTCTTGTGCTGATTATCATCGTCATATAATTAAAATATTTCACAGAAATATTTTTTCAGCTCCATCTGAAACTATTAGTGTTTTATATCATCATTTTGAATATATCAAGTGTAAAGACATTGTGAGTTCTTGTTGAGAGAATTTCATCATCATCTGAATCGAATCGCCAGTCAGGGCCGCCGCCAGATATTTAGGCGCCCCGGTAAAATAAAATTTCGCTGGCCTGATTTGTCTAATTTATCTGAATTTTCTTCGTAGGAGCCTCTGTTATTCCTCTTAGGCATCTCTTCATTTCCATATAAATCGTTATTTTAATTTGAAATTATCTTCTAAAAAAGGTGCATTTTATTACCTATTTGTATTTTATAACGATAATTGAGAGCGCATATTCGGATAAAAAAAAATAGCTCTTGATGGAGCATAAAACATAACAAGTATGTTTTGTTTTATTGACTCACTGCAACCCTAAATTTTGGCGCCCCGGCAAAATGTCCGGTTTGCCGGTCCTGGTGGCGGCCCTGTCGCCAGTAATATTCTTATCCTTTCAACCCTTGATTACTGATAGGTATCACTTCTGAAGCATCATTTTCAACATCGAAGAGTTCAACTAGAAACATTATTAAGCTTTTGATTTGTTTTTGATGACATTCTGATTAGTTTTTAACGAGGTTTTGATTTGTTTTCAATGAGCTTTCGATGTGTTTTTAATGAGCTTTTTTTTTTAATGACAATTTGATTCGTTTTTAAGAGCTTGTGATTTGTTTTCATTGAGCTTTTGATTCGTTCTTAATGATCTTTCGATTTGTTTTTGATGACGTTTTAAATCATTCTTGATGACATTTTGTTTTTTTTTTAATGAGCTTTCAATTTGTTTTTAATGAGCTTCTGATCTGTTTTTAATGACATTTTGATTCGTTTTTAATGAGCTTTCGATTTATTTTTAATGACTTTTTGATTCTTTATCAATGAGCTCCTGATTTGTTTCCAATGACATTTTGAATCGTTTTAATGACATTTTGATTCAGTTTCAATTAGTTTTTGATTTGCTTCAATGAGATGTTGATGTGTTTTTAATGACATTTCGATTGGATTTATTGACATTCTGATTCGTTTTTAATTTGTTTTCAATGAGCTTCTGATTTGTTTTTAATGACATTTTGATTCGTTTTTAGTGAGCTTTCGATTTGTTTTTAATGACTTTTCGATTCTTTATCAATGAGCTCCTGATTTGTTTTCAATGACATTTTGAATCGTTTTTAATGACATTTCGATTGGTTTTTATTGACATTCTGATTCGAGGAGGAGGAAATTTCAAATTTCTCGGTTCCACCCTTATATGATTATCGTCAAGAAAATAATTTTCTAGCTGAAAAAAATTCTGCAAAATATCGTTATTTGGAAAAATATGATCTCAAGTGTGCTCTGATGACCGTTTCCATAAACTAGATGGACCTGGAAATCTTTGCCCTTCTTAAAAAATCTTGGACCATTAGAGGAAATATCTGCGAGCTGAGACTTTTTAAAAAATTTCTAGGTCTCTCCAGTGCTATATCAATCCCAATGGAGGTGCTTCGGAAGAATGAATAACGATATTAGAATATATGAAATAGATTTTACAAGTCATCGGATTTCTAACCAAGAGACTATAAAGAAACAATTACATTTATCAGAATATAACCTCAGAAGGTTTATAGTTGAAGTTATTCGACAGTTCCTATAAAAGAAATTCGCCAAACCCGAAATACGTTCCTACAAATTGTATCACAATTAAAAAATTGTGGTATCAAAATAAAATAGTTTTCTTGCTGATATTCTTATTTTTCATTTTCATTTCTTAATTATTATATCAAAGTGAAGACTTTTTGAGATTCCCAACATGACCGTTATGACCGAATTTCAAAATAACGTACTTCGTTGAAGTCCTGATTGACTTGTAGCCCTTTCACATGCCACCAATCACATAGGACAATCGATAAGTTATCACATTTTAAAAATGCCAATAGCTTATAATCAATTAGATCTACCGTCTTGGCAACAGATGCTAAATAATTCACGAAGATGAATCGTGCAAAAATGAATATTTATTCCAACGAATAAAAATATCATCAAATGGATTAATGCTAATGAGTATTTAATTTTTTATTTTCAAGAATGAACTGTTGGAATCGTTCCAGGAAAAAATGATGTCGAATTAAATCAGTTATTATACCGCATTGATCAAGGGCGTAGAAATGGAGGGGTACTGGGGTTAGTTACCCCCCCAAGATTTTCAAAATATAAAATTTTAGAAATCTTAGAAGACGAAGAACGAAAATTTCTCCATAAAATGAACTAATAATAATCATTTCACTTTCCTTTGAATCGACACGACACTAAACCCCTTGGACCCCTTTACGGTTTATTAGTTATCGCTTTCAAGATGAGTACTTTTATTGCACCGAGCTCGTCTTTGTCCGAGGTTTATTATTTTCTCTTATCTATCCGCTTTCTCGCCATCGCCTTTTATTAGCCATCTATTATTTTGCATTCGTCATCGGAATACACTTACCCGTTGTTTTCGGTTTTTTGTATCTTCTCCTCACAAAATTTCAATATGTAGTTATAAAAGAACTGAAATGAGTAATTCGCACCGAAAAATTATCTGGGCTGTGTTGAACAATTCATTGTGTTTTCATCATGTGATATTCTAATTTCAAATGCAAATCTACAGAGTGAATTTTTTCTGGAAGAGTGCTAGCTTCTCCCCTCCAGAATTATTTTTTTGTGAACCACTGGTAGTTTAGAAAAATTAAAAAAGAAACTCTGGTTCAGTACTACACTTTTTGTACGTTTTTCTTCGGCGAAAATTGCTTCAGATACTTTTGGTAGATTTGTGCAGTTGCCTTGTTCTGGTCAGATTTTCCAGAAATAACTCTCTTCTTTTTCTTCAAAGGATGGA
The DNA here is from genome assembly GCF_914767665.1 of Harmonia axyridis. NCBI lineage: Eukaryota > Metazoa > Arthropoda > Insecta > Coleoptera > Coccinellidae > Harmonia > Harmonia axyridis. Next base: position 17,969,730 of record NC_059506.1, read on the forward strand.
AATCAGTTATCAGTAAATTGTTTGAAAATCTGACAGACATCAGTCAGCAGAAATATATAGTCCAACTATACAGGGTGAGTCTTTGTTTGTACATGTCCGATTCCATTCCATTTGCGAGATATAACTGAAAATTACATTTTTTTATGGATTTTCAACAGCCTATATATTTTCAACCGAGCCCTGATTCGGAAAAAATGGTGAAGGAAAAAAAGTATTTCCTTTGACGTCAGGAATTGCGAACTACCAAATTCGAATTCAATTCTACGGATAACTTTATCGAAAAATGAAATTTCTCTCATAAGGCAATGTTTATTGTCTTATTGATAACCCTGTATGACGGTGCCTATAATGATTCTTTAATTTTCTCTATGAATAAATTATTTGTGGTTACGAATTCGAGAAAAAAATCAAACGTGCACGTACAGGGTGATCCAATATTTAAGAAAATAGAAAAAGTCCGGATCTGATTTGTTCACGATTTCAGAAATATTGAACGAAGTCGATAGTAGAGTGACTACATTCCAAAATTTGAAATTTTTCGGTCAATTAGTTGAGGAGTTATTGTGAAATTTCACTTATAAGATTAACATCACCCTGTATATAGCACACGGCGATCTTGATACGAGTCCCCCATAATGACCTTCATTTATGTATCCATTTGTTGCATTCTTCCCGGTATACCCTGTATATAGCCTAACTATATAAAACAATTCTCAGTCAAAAATTTTTGTGAAGATACGGCACGAGAAAACGAAAAAGGGAGATTCCTTGAATGAAATAAGTCCTATGAACATAGAGCCTAAAACGTTTTGTGATTGATCAACAAAAATCACATGTTTAGAAATTCGAAATGAGATTTAATTCGGTCAAAAACAACAGACAGGAATACCGACAAAGTTAATTCCCATCAAAAAGGAGTCGCATCATAGTCATAAATAACCAGATTGGCGCTGAAAGACACGTGCAGTCATTAGGGCTGGTCGGCTTCCCTTTGTGCCGACGAAGAAACAACATAATTTGGCAAATAGGTTCTTGAAATACGAATATACGTCATTATATTCCCGTAAATTAGAAAGTGAAATCAACGAACGCCATGCACTACTCATGTCAACCTAGCTTTAAGGTTGTAGACTACTTTGCGCTGAAACTGCAATTCCGCTAGATGGTGCTACACGAAAATTTTTGGTAGATTTGTACCTGACACACCCATTCAATTTGAAGAACCGCCTGTTTGGTATTTATTGCCCCTAATAAAATCTCAACTCTCGATGAAGCCCAGCAAAGAGTAAATTTGTGTTTCTGTAAACTTTAGAAATTCAGTTCAGTTTAGATACAGTGGCGTATCCTAGGGGGGGGATAAGGGGGATCTATACCCCCAGGAGGAATATCCATTATATGTTACAACCTTATTTATCACAATCTTATTATGAGTAAGCAAATTCTTTGGAAAACTTCTTCAAAAGAAGGAAAATTTGAATCTTTTTTTCCTTTATCTCCCCTCCAAGGCTTATGTCTGGGTACGCCACTGTCTAGGTATATAATACTAAATAAGAAAATCGCTGAAAATATTGTGAAGACAGAAATTACAAGGAACCACTGTCATGGACTCATTTTGAGTATGGATAATAGAAATAGCAATTTATTAGAATTGAGAAAAAATATATGATCATCTCTGGTTATAAGATTTCACAGAGAAAATCAGAAAAATTTGCATATTGAGATTTGTAGAATGAAAAATTCGAAAAGCTTTTGAGTTCTCATTTTATGCGCCTTTGGAGGCCACAACACTGTGTATAGGAATATAAGATATGTGATTTATTAGGTTATTGTTGTCGGTCTCTTTATCTAGATGAGAATTTTTTATATTCTCCTGAAATTCAGAATGATTATTTGACATTTGACACGTATTATAAGTCGTAAAAAAAATTAGTGAGGGCAATAAGAAAAGGGTAACAGAATAGGAATGAAAAGTTGTATTTTGTTCTGTCTATCAGGTGTCACTTTGGGTTTTTACAGATATATTCAGCTCATCTAAGTTCAATTTTCAAGCTTTGTTTCATCGAAATCGGATGAAAAGGGTTATTGTCAAATAAAATTCACACAATAATTTGTTTTACTAGGCGACAAAGTAGTGATTGACTTCCTTAGCTGAATTCCCAGCCACGATACGCTCAGCCATGTATTAGTATTTTTTATAATATGACTCGACTATGAACTATCAGCCGCGGCAATCTATCTACTACTTTGCTACCTATAGTAAAATAAATAACTATTGAAAGTATTTTTTATTTGAAAATAACTATTTTCATCCGATATTAGCTTGAATATCGATCTTTTCATTTATTTTGTAGTGATAAATTAAAATAAAATTTGATACAAATTGCAATTGTTGGTATGGTTGGTTGCTATGGAAATGTATATGTCCATAATAAATATAGTTTGACAAATTTTTGGAATGTTTTATTTCCATTAATCATTTCTGATGATGCCTATTCATGAAACTACTTACTTTGCTGTCTAGGCAGGAAAAGTAATGCTTTACTGATTGATATGTGTCTGCAAAATTAATATTTGCTGTCAATCGAAGAAAAAATATTTTACAAATCTCAAGAACTTTTTTTGGTGTGCAAGGGGAAGCCCTACGCGTTATGCAATCCTGATGAATAAGGGCGCTTCGCCATAATTGAGGTATAAAATAATAGTAATATAAAAAATATCACAATGAATGCACTGTTATTCACACGTTTTTCGAATAGCTGAAACTAATATTTTTTGTATCATCCATTCGAATATATAGGTACTCATCATATAGAAAATATACTAATTACACAGTTCCTTTTCATAAATGGAATAAGTTATGCCTTCAAAATTGAATTGTCTACAAATATCTTTTCTTATATATTCTAAGAAATAACGTTTCATAAAGCTCTAGTTTGATTTATAGATTCATTGAAATTGAATATATAGATAGTGAGAAAGGGCTGCATATCATATATTTGTCATGTATAGGACGGCCTGACGGGCTGACCAGAATCGAATTTGAGGACGGATTCGTCATCAGTGAGTCAAACACTATCGTTGGAGACCATAACCGTCACAAAATTCGAAAAGTACGGCTATCGTGACGAAGTGATATCTCGGAAACTATCAACATTTAAGAAATCTAAAGAAACGAAAAATATAATGTTGTGAATTTTTTTCAATTTAATATGTTATGATCCTTCCTTCATCAACGAAGGCATCTATTAACTCGAGAAAAAAATGACCGTAGGCTCATAAATTGTTTATGAAAAAATGGAATATTTCCATATTTCATATTATTGAAATTCAATTACACAAACAGCGGATTTTTTGGATTAAAAGATGTCATTCGCTAATGGAGAAACGGTATATGATGATGAAAAAGAAAAAACTCACATCACTTTACATGGCATTACATAAATTTTTCATTTTTTGTTAACGAAAAAAATTATTTTGAAAAAAATATTGCAATTTCTAAAACTTTTATGACATGAAATTTTCAAGGAGGTATGTATACAAGAATGGCTTCACGAAGCGAAAAATGTTTACTAAAATTTTTTCCAAGTTAATATTAATGAAGGAAGTACGAGAAAATTTTCTCAATCAAGAATTGCCTATTTTTAGCGTTAAATTAAAACGATAAATATTATAGATAGAGTTTCGGGAATAGAGAGTTTCTCACAAGAAATTTTTTTTTTGAGAATTTTTTTTCAGATTTCTCAAATATTAATAATTTTCCATATTTCGGCAAAAATCCAGATACCATTTTTTCATCTTAATTTCTTTATGACTTTTGAAATTTTCTTTATGCTACTAAGCGCTCAAAATTTACTTCTCTAGATATCATTACGAATAAAATCAGCTAGTAATATATTTTTAGGAACAGTATCGTTTGTAATTCTAACAATAATTTCATCACAAGTTTTCTATCTATCCCTATCCTCATTGCAATATTGACATGAACTAGTAATGTCCACAATTTTAGCCAACCAGAGAAACCCTACCTTCATAAATCATAAAAGTGTCATTCATCTCGAGCCATAAAATACAGTTCAAGATTCTATTGGTGTTTATGCTGCAAAAAGGCGTAAACCTTTGGGAGGCGTTCCAAAAAGCATAATTCTATTTGAAAAACATCTATAACTAGAGCAAATCAAGCAATTTTTAAAAAATGTTTGCACCAATTCAAAACTCATAATATCACTGAACATTTGTGGATGAGTTACTTGAAATGAGAAGTCTCTCTAAAGCTGAATAGTCATTTAAAGAAAGTGTTAAATTTCAAAGTTCAATTTTCGGAATACTATCGATTTTTTTTTGAAAATCGAGACGAGATCTTCAAGTTCACTATCACGTCATTGTTCACTCAAAAAATGAAATGAATCCGACCTGTACTTTGGAATTGGAATGCATTGAAATTAGCACTGAAATAGCAGTGGTATGAACAAGGTATTGAACACCCTTAACGCCAAACTTCGATTGGCACAGAGATTGTGTAATGATTACACAAATCTTCTGAGTGGCATAGTGCTACCTGCTACAGCAGATCAATATAGCTCACCAGCTATAGTACTAGAGATGCATTCAATTCAAACTAGTTTGATTTTACTCACAAACTTGACTTGAAAATCAAACTTTTTATGTAAAAAAAAAATTGGCTTGACTTGATTTCTGTATCCTTAGATTTGGCTTGAAATCAAACTTCTTCAAACAGTTTGAAGTTTGAATATAACATTGCGCAACGTGAGTCTGAACCTGTACTCAGCCATTCCGCAAATTAGTTATAGTTCATATTTTTTATGTGTGTACGTTGTGTCTGAACTCGGAATGTCTGAACCTGAACTTTTTTCATGTAGCTCATGCAGCTCGGAATATGTACAAAAACAAAGTGAGTCTGGCTTTTGAGATCCCTCCCCCCTGCAAAAACTATGAAAAAAAATATGTAGACGAGGCAAAATTCATCAACAAGAAAAAGAAATATACACATTTTGTTGATGTTGCGGCAGGCGATTTCAAAACAATGAAAATTGCAAAGTGCAAATTATGTAAAAATAAAGAAAAAAGGTATATGTACTGTGTATAATGTCAATAGTATAACTAGTTATTTAAGGACATTTGATTAAGAGCCACAAGAAATTGTATGAAAAAGAATTTCTGCAGGAAGCAACAAGTAGAATTTGTGATAGCAACAACATAAAACGTTGGATCTAAAATTGTAAAAATAGTTTTTGGACGCCAGCTCCTTTATTTTTGAAGTTAATAATTTGCGGTTTCTTTTATTTTACTTCTAATTTTTATTAGTATTCACTTATTTATAAGAAGTTCTGAAGTAAGAATTTTACTTTCACGAATAATTTTGAAGTGACAAGTTGGAGTTGATTAAAAAAAATTTGAAATTATTTTTTGTTTGTTTTAAATTAATCTAGGTATTTCTTGTACCCACTTACTATATTCAATATAAATATTTTACACATTCAAGGCATATATACTAAATGAATTATTTATTTTTCACTCTTTCAAACTAGATTGACAAACAGTTTGAATTTTCAAACCTGATTTGACTTGAACTAATTTTCACAGTTTGACTTAATTTCAAGTCAAACTCAAGTCGATCTCGAACATTCTAGTCAAACTTGTGCAAATCTATCTAGTACAGAGGTACTAGTGATTCGAAATCTTCAGGGTAGGTTCAAGATCAGAAGATCTGGATTGAGTTCGTTAATGGGTAAAATACGTTCTATGGCTTTCAAGTTATTAAGTCCACATGAAATTCTATTGTTCTCGATTGTTGAATAAACATTTGATCGAACTGAAGTTGAGAAATCAGTTAGAAATATATCGAAAATAAAAGAATATTGTGAAATTTCGGTTTTTTCGAATAATTACAGGAAAGCAAGGAAAAAACGCCAAAATCAAGATTATATAAAACGGTAGAATTTTTGTGGGGTGTTGATTTCATGATAGGAAGCCGCTGAATTTATTCTCAAAAAATGTTTAAATTTCAATGAAAAAATCGATATCATCCGAAATAGTCATATTTGATAGTTCCTCTTTCATGATTTGATGCTGTTATCGGGTGGGGAGTGGAAAGAACGACCTTCAAAGAACACATTTCCATGTGCTTTTTTTTCTCAAAGAATTATAAATGATGAAAGTAATATGTCATTCTATGTTCCACATCAGGTTGATCAAGTAACATCATTTTCTATTATGATTTTTCAATTAAAAGAGGTAGGTACTCTGAGGTGAATATTCTGAAAACTAACACAGACCAGGAAGTTTCTTCTTCATATTTTTTATTGCATGAAATCCATCCAATAATTTAATTCCGTGAATTTCTGGATTACACGTATTGCAATGGAATGAACCAAAAAAAATCACATCTCCTTTTTCATACCGAATATAGAACCACGGAAACTATTACTCTAGTCAATAATTATTGAATGTGGGTTGATCCGAAAAATCGAGAATGCGCGTTTTATATTTCGCTGTTTTTGATTGGCCTCTATGATAAATAGGTCACAAGGATAGGATCAAAGGATAACAATGTTGTAATTCACGTGCGACACTCCTACTCATGATTATGATCACCGTAATTATCACGAAAGTGAACTAATAGAGATTTCAACATCAAACCAAGGTGTGGTTGAAAATATATTATAACGTTAAGTTTGAATAATTTCTAATGAATATAACACAAAATTGACATTTTGAGAAAAAATCATTCACCCTTCAATTTTTACAGTTTACGTTTAGCAATTTACACATTCCGATAAAATCTGATAAAAAAGGAATCAAATATTTCCTGAAAACTTACAACATAACAGCATTCGATTGTTTTTCATTCGAAGATAATATATTTCATTTGAATTGATGATGTTGTTTCAATTTCCAGAATATGTATTCAATATACAAATATTAGATGTCCCATAAAAAAAATTAAGTCGACAAACTCAATATCTTTGAAACGGATGACATTTTTGATAAACCGATACCGGGATGCTGCTTAGAAATATACATATGACAGGCCATTTGAAAAGTCATCGGTCTACCATAGTTAAACACATTTTTTTGGCAGAGCGATACAGCGATTATAGCGATCTTCCAACTTTTCGACAACATTTTTGTAGTACGATTTGTCTTTCGCTTCAAAATAGGCCTCAGTTTCGGCGATTACTTCTTTTTTGGCGAGCATTCTGTTGAGGTCTGAGAACAGGAAAAAGTCGCTGGGGGCCAGATCTGGCGAATACCGTGGATGCAGAAGAAATTCGAAGCCCAATTTATGCAATTTTGCTATTATTCTCATTGATTTGTGACACGGTGCATTTTCTTGATGAAAAAGGATTTTATTTTTCTTCAAATGGGGCTGTTTTTTAAAGTTTTCATCCTTTAAACGATCCAATAACGCTATATAATAATCGTTGTTGATGGTCAGGCCATTTTGGAGGTAATCAATGAATATTATACCTTGCGCATCCCAGAACACTGATGCCATAACATTGCCAGCTGACTGTTGTGTTTTTTTTGCTCGGTTTGGATTCGGTTCATCGTGTGCAGCCAACTCAGCTGACAATTGAACAGCTTCAAACACTGCCCAGAATGATTAACACGTTGTTGCTTTCGATCGATTGTGAGCTCTCGCGGCACCCATTTTGCACACAGCTTTCTCATGTACAAATATTCGTGAATGATATGATGTACACGTTCAGATGATATCTTCACAATGTCTGCTATCTCGATCAACTCCACTTTACGGTGTTTCAAAATTATTTTGTGAACTTTTTTAATTTTTTCGTCGGTGACAGCCACTTTTGGGCGTCCACTGCGTTTGCTGTTTTCGGTGCTCATTTCACTTTGTTTAAACTTAGCATTCCAATCAATGATGGTTGATTTTCCTGGTGCAGACCCCGTAAACCTTCATAAAGCCAAGTTTTTGCTTCAATTGTATTTTTTCCCTTCAAAAACTTATAGTCGGACTGCTGTCAAATTTTGACACGTATCGTTTGGTACTAGATAAGATGTCTAAAAACCTGGTGTATGGAGTGATTATATTTTGTTTCGCCAATTTTGAGAATATTACTTAAGCTCCTGATTGGCTAGGATCGGGTTTATCAATGTATCCTGTCAAAATCAAACGAAAAAAGATCGAAATGAAAAGTATGACATTGCGGCGCCGACACGAAATGAAACTAATATTTTCAATTTGGTCGAATGTCATTCCATTCAAAAATTCACGAGTGCATACACCATGTTTATAGACATCTTAGTACTCGATAACTGAAAATCATATGGGTTTGATACTAGCATAGGGCTGCCATAAATGTTGGAACATCGACCGGGACAGGAGACACAGAAAAAGGTTGAATTACTACACAAAAATTAAAACCTCATCTGAGAGGTATTCATTTAATAATAATCCAGGGTTTTTGCACGTTGAATTATAACACATTCTCCAATAAAATAAGATTCATTCGGACAAATCTCAAATAATTTATAAAGAACAAAAATAATATCAACTCGCAATAAAAACGACATAAAGTCGCAACAATGAACAAGTTGGTATGGTACCGTTTTTTTAGGCTTAATCCTCAGTGCTATTTTTTTTAGCCCATTTATAAATTTCAAAGTTTGGGCCTTTTCAAGTAATTTTTTTCTCATATAATTATAATATTCTACGTATGTCATTTTATAATTATGAATAACTTGAATTATGCTCTCCACTGTGCTTACTGTGCTTGATGCATTTCGTTCTTAAACCACTGTCAAGATCTCATAGAAAAGAAAACACCCGTTCCACATGAACATTGTGTTCCAGAATTGCGAGAATATATAGGCACATTTAATAAGATTCGTCTTTATTTCATGTTCTCTTGTTTTATTGAGAAATGACATCTATTCATCGTTTTTTAGCTTTCCGTTCATCTGAAATTTCTGCGAAAATGAAAGAATTCAAATAGGTACTTAAATTTTTCATAAACGGAATCTTCGAACGTGGAATCTTTCCCATTCAATTTACAACAGATTCTTCTACTAGATTTAATTAAGGAACAGCATTCAGAAACATTCATACAAATATATCGAATTTTGTCATTGGCCGAGTCCATTATAATTTATATTCGAGATAACGGGTGTTGTGAAAAATCTCTGACTTCACTGTCAAATTTAACTTATTGCATTGTATTCATCGTGCTAGCATTCTTTAGTTTTTTATAGACTTGTCTTGTTTGGTTCCCAAAACATTTATTCAGTAATATTCCATTCAACTCTTAGTATCTGTCCTCCCAATTAATTTTTACTTTAATAACAGTACCTAATTAATGATTTTCCAATGCTTTCAATCGGTTTGTCAATTAGAAATGCTTGACTGTGTAGAAAATGAGTATAAAGTTCTTATAAAGAGTAAAAAAAAATCGGTTACAGCTTTAAAGGCTTTTTTTCAGCTAAGAAAATTTTTTTCAATGACACCCATAGCTGCAAGTGTTCAATAGCTAGAAGTAGTGAAAGCCATCGAATTCTAGAATTGGAAGGTACATTGCTGTAAGTTGTTTCTGCATACTCACGAAAACCTTTTATCGTTCGACCCTTACAGAAAATATCGAAAAATATTTGAAAATTTTAAGACCAATAGACTGCACAGAAATTGACATCATATCGGCGGAAGTGGAAGCAGTATTGTGAAGTCTATGCGCTGGACAACCGATAGTTTCGTTGCCTTCGGAAAAAATCTCTTCTAATTAAAAAAAACTTACCTTTATTTTACTTCGAAATAAGTACCTATTTGTGTTATCAGCACTGACAGCGAAAATAATTTATATGGAAATATTACGGTTTTCTAAGGATTCAATACAAAATAAAGTGATTCTATAAGACGATTTATTTGGCTATGTGTCCAATTTTAATAATTTTATTTTCAATCCTTCGGTTTCTGAAAAATAATGTTTGAGCAACAGAAACAGCATTTCAGATTAATGATTACTGGAATCCGTTGAGATTCCATGAAAACAAATTTTGTCTCACCTACTCTATATAACAAATATGAATCTCATAACGGTCAAATTACTGACCGGGACAATTGAATAACTAACCGGTACACGGGGACACAATGGTCCAAACCGGGACATGTCCCGGCGTACCGGGACGTATGGCAGCCCTATACTAGCACCGCCATCTGTGCATCAAACCGGGGACTTTTCAATTGGCCTAACAGTGTATCTCATTCAAGAAACGTCTACTTTCCTCCATATCTCTAAAACGATAATTAATTGCCATGATCTTTTATGAGTATCATATGAACTATGAAAATGTATGCCTTCGGGCCTCACCTGTTTTGAGTGACACGAGCCACCAATGCTTTATGCATATTCATTTGGCAATAATTTGCAACGAAAATAGTTAAAGCTGAATATCTAACAACAGAAAATTCAATTGGAAACTTTTAGGTTTGATCGTCAAATTTATAACTAAAATTATTTTGAATGAACACACAAAATATTCAACAATCTATTTTCATTAACATAACATTTTTAACTACAAATGTATGCGAGATTTACTTTTTCTCTTCAGAATTATTTCATGAATATTTTGAATGAATCATTTTTTCGAAGGCACTTCAAAGGTATTCCCAAGATCAGCATAGCAGGCTCTTAAAGTATCTTCAGCCAAATGAGTCTCTCTGTGTGGTGGAAGAGCAATTCTGAAAAAGCAAATAAATGAATTCTCTTAGAAAACTCTTGAATAATAGTGGATTATTGTTGTGTTATTGGGTATACTAGTAATATCTGAAATTATTGTTACTTGTATATTATTTTGTATGTCAAATATAACGATATGACTATAAAGAAGCAAGGGCGTAGATATTTTTTTCTTGGGGGGGTAATACAAAATTTTTATTTACGACAACGTTTACTCAGATTTGTAATATGAGAAGAAGAAGTTTGATATCGAAGTTTGAAACAAATTACTCGAAATAATTCTTTTATTAACAATTCGTTTTTTTTCATCTTACAGTGGGTGTTCCAAAATTATATTAACGGAGGAAAATGAGAAATAAAGAGTCCCATGAATACTACAAGCTGGATCTTTATAATAATTTGGATTTTTCTGAGGATTACTAGACAGCTGTTTGAAATGTTTTTCTCGAAATCGATAGCAGATACGAGGAAACTATAACAAACTAATAAGTGTAGTACTGGACCAGAGTTTCTCTTTACATTTTTTCTACTACCAGCGGTTCACCAAAAAAATAGTTCTGAAGGAAAGAACCAGGCAGCCTTCCAGAAAAAAATATCACCCTATGGATTTGCATTCAAAATTAGCATAATATATGATGAAAACTTTAAATTGGAATATCTATCGCGAATTTAAATGAATTATCTTGTGAAGGGAAGGATCTATGAGAAATAAACTTGAACTTTAACATCTTAAAATATCTTAAAAACAAAGTGTTTGGGTACTCATGTACGTTATAGGACTTTTCCGAGAAATTTGTCATTTCCTTATATATCTTCAATTGAAAAACACCCAGTTGTCAATTCAAAACTTATGTCTTCACAAATAAATTGCAATTTGAATGAAACACAATAATGGGTACAACACAACTCAGACAATTTTTCTAAGCAGAATTACTCAGTTCAGTTCTTTGCCGTGTTTATTCCGAAGAAAAGTGGAATAATTATTGAATCATTTCATGGTAAAAATTTCCTTTTTCGTCTTTGCGAGAATTCTGCAATATTATATTTTGGAAATCTTAGGGGGGGGGTAATTACCCCCATTTAAACGCCCTTGTATAGAAGTCATAATTACAGTATACAGATTAATTGTACCAATTTTGGATCCAACTACAGTTCAGGCATAGGTAGTAGGTACACATTATAGAACAAATTTGATCACGATTGGAGTCTAACTTATGCATTATCCGTTGAGTTGAGTACATAGTCATAACATTCTTTCTATTCATATCCTCATTTTGCTACTAATGGCTTAAGGAATATTGAACTGAATATGCAAACCTATAATTTTGCATCGGATAATTGTTACAAAGCTCCTAATTGTATGAAGAAAATAGAAGGTACTCAATAAGATATATTAAATTTTTTGAAATTATGAACGGAACTTTAATATTTTGTTGGGTTTCTTCAAATCTGATGATTTTATAACCTAACAATGTAAATATCTTAAAACAGATTATTGTAACTTGTAGTTTAAATATACATATGTTTAGCTTTTCATTCTAAAGAGAATTCTTTGAAGTAGTATAGTATTCATTGTTTTTCAATTTTTTACAACACAATACAATTCATTTGCATAAATTAAATTTTGCAATGCTCGTTTGAACCAAAGCCGCTGAACGTTCATAAATGAATATAATTCATTCAGTTATATGAAAATGAAAACTTTAATGGGTAACTCTCATACGAAATGAACTAAACAACGATAATATATGATTTGCGATGAATATCAGATGCAACATGGGTTGTTGCAATTCTTTAGGTATTATTGTCGAAAATGAAATTGAATTCAAGAGAAGATTATTCAATATTCAATAACGCCAACGAAATTGCGATAACTTATTTATTTTATTATAGATATTACTCACTCATGAAACACATCTAGAGCCTTCTTCAATATTTCAATACTTTCGAGGGGCTGCATCTCGTTCATTTTTTCTTGTGCCAAACGATATTGTTCAATGCATTCCTCTAACTGTTTTTCTGGAGACTCAAATTTCATTAGATTCAAATTTGAATATTCCTGCCCATCGTTATTTGGTGATGAAACGTTAGCAATGTTTTGTTTTGGACACCTGAAAATATCCAATATATTTGGATGAATATCTATCAAAGCTTTCCGTTATGAAATTGGTAAGAATAATGAATATGTATATTCGAATTAGTTAAATTTGAATTTTTTCCAGCTGATATTCATTCGCTACAAAGGGGTAAAGGGAATTAATTCGAAGTGGATTTCGGTATTTTGAAGGAGATATTTTGAACTCTATAAACTACTCTAAAAATTGATACAGAAGTCCAGTTGTAAATTATAATAGTTCAGTAAATTTGTGCTCACGAAATTGAGGCAGTTTTTTGATTTTTTCAATTATATATGCTTTTTTGTAGTGCCGAATACGGATCTGATGTTTACCATCAAAATTTCGGGAACGTAAATAAATTTCATTTTTTGGCGATTTTTGGCAAACCACTCGAAAAATATCAATTATTCGTGAATGACCTTTCTATACAAAAGCGGAATATATGAAATTTCCCAAAATTTATTTTTCATAAGTTTCTTTGTCAGATGAACCGGTCTGGCTCAATCTACAGTTGGAAATTGACGTATTTTGTCTGTCTCTGTGAAAACCACCTTTTTGGGTAGTTTTAATTTCTTCGATTTATTTTTGAGGTGTTGAATCCTTATATGAGGCTAACCACCAACATTACGCGATGGTGCATTGAAAAAAATGCGAAAAAAGATATAAAATTAAATTTTTTAGCTTTTTTGTTCATATAACTCAGATAATAAAATTTTTTTTCTGAATGACCTTAGTATACAAAAATTTGAATATGCGTAAGTACTAACAGGCCAATTGAAAAGTCCCCGGTCTACCATAGTACAACAAATTTTTTTGGCAAAACCTCATTTTATTATTCAACATAGTTGCCTTCGAGGGCGATACAGCGATTATAGCGATCTTCCAAGTTTTCGATACCATTTTGGTAGTACGATTTGTCTTTCCCTTCAAAATAGGTTCAGTTTCGGCGATTATTTCTTCATTGGCTCTAAATTTCTTTCCAGCGAGCATTATTTTGAGGTCTGAGAACAGAAAAAAGTCGCTGGGGGCCGGATCTGGCGAATACGGTGGATGCAGAAGCAATTCGAAGCCCAATTCATGCAATTTTACCATTGTTTTCATTGATTTGTGACACGGCGCATTGTCTTGATGAAACAGCTACTGTTTTTCTTGAAATCGAGCCGTTTTTTAACGATATCATCCTTGAAACGATGCAATTACGTTATATAATAATCGTTGTTGATGGTCTGGCTCTTTTGGAGGTAATGAATGAATATTATACCATTTGCACCCCAGAATTCTAATGCTATAACCTTGCCAGCTGACTGTTGTGTTTTTCCTCGATTTGTATTCGGTTCATCGTGAGCAGTCCACTCAGCTTACTATCGATTGGACTCCGGAGTGAAATGATGGTGCTATATTTCATCCATTGTCACATACCGACGCAAAAATTCAGGTTTATTGCACTAAAACAGCTTCAAACACTGTTCAGATTTCAGAATCATTAACACGTTGTTGCTTTTGATCGATTGTGAGCTCGCGCGGCACCCATTTTGCACATAGCTTTCTCATGTACAAATATTCGTGAATGATATAATGTACACGTTCAGATGATATCTTCACAATGTCTGCTATCTCGATCAACTTCACTTTACGGTCATCAAATTATTTTGTGGACTTTTTGATTTTTTTGTCGGTGACAGCCTCTTTTGGGCGTCCACTGCGTTCACCGTCTTTGGTGCTCATTTCACCACGTTTCAAGTTAGCATACCAATCAATGATGTTTGATTTTCCTGGTGCAGACCCCGGAAACTCTTCATCAAGCTAAGATTTTGCTTCAACTGTATTTTTCCCCCCTTAAAAAGCAATATTTTATCAGCACACGAAATAATTTTTTTCCATATTTTTTCAATAACAATAGCACCTACACTCACAACTCAATATCTTTCAAACAAATGGTCGGACTGCTGTCAAATTCTTACACGTATCGTTTGAAGGTTGGTACTTACTAAAAATCATATGGATTTTATACTAGCACCACCAACTGTGCATCAGACCGGGGACTTTTCAATTGGCCTAATGTTAACTTCTCACGGGGCAAAATTATTTTACCTATTTTCAGTTACACAATCAGAAGAAACTAACAGAGAGAGTTCAACTGTTTATTAAATGTATCATATTATCAGCTTATATCACTGTATATTTATGTTATTATGATTACTGAACAACCACAAATAATTATTAAAGATTTTACTCACTTCAATCGTATTGACATATCTTCTGTATCCAAACTAGGCATTGGCCAATTTTGTACACACGCAGGACATTGGCAATCAAACCAATATCGCGAATTGAGGAAATTTTTGCGTGCAACCAGTGGTTTCTTCGTGAACATTGGTCCGTAGTTTTCTGCTACCAATTCGCCATCACCTATAGGCCTGATTGCATTTATAACAATATTTTTCCCCATAAAATATCTGAAAAAAAAATACGAATTGTATATATTGTATTGCAATATTTTCGTTTTAGATTAACTATTGTTTTAGATTAACTATTGTTTTCGATTAATTCATGTGGAGAGTTCCCTACCTCGTGACAGCAGGATAACATTCATGATTGAAGAGCGCCACGGTTGGATATAGTCCTAGTCCGATATTGTTGATTTTGGTTCCTTTGAATCGATGTGTTTCAGGATAGATTTTCTCGTATATCTCGTGTGCATTGAACTGTAACATTTGCAGATTGAAAAGCAGCATTTCTCCAATACTTATCTCCTTTTCTGTTGGTATCACTGAAATACAATATGTTTGTAATATGGAGGTTACCAATTTATCCATGTAGAGTACTCAGATCACGAACTCATATATGTCTGATTCCCTTGAATTGATGTCATGAATATACAGAATGGGTCATCGAAAACCAAAGAGCGGATCTGTAGGTCGGCAGAACCGAATTATATAAAAACGCTCAGACATGTCAACTACATTTTCGAGGGGGGACATTATTCGCTATGAAATTTACCCGAAATATATTCCATCCATCGGAGCTGTGACCACCATCTCTAAATTTTTACATGGCAACATAGGGTGAGTGGTAGGTACCTTATTTAAAAGACGTTTTCTTTCATAATACCAAACAATAAAAATAAATGAATTCAATGAATCCGTTTTTGAGATATTGGAAAATTGAAGTTGGGAAATAACTTTCTCATCATTCAATCAATAAAAACCATATCTGATAAACGAACTGTCGCAATAATTATGATTATCAATAAACTAAATGTTCCTGACAATAGTTCTGTTCAAAATGAGACCTTATATTTCGTAACATATCGTCCCCAAAAGACGGAAAACATGATTACGTTTTCACGTTCTTCGAACAACTGAAGCAGAATCTGACCAGACCTGAAAACAAAGCTAAGTTTTTCAAGTATAAACGATCTAAGTTGAACAATAAAGTTACGATCCCTATAGTCTTTGATGAACATGGTCCATGGCAAGTAATGAGTCTTAGTCAGCTGGGATTCTTGTTTCTCTTCCTTCATAAATACATATGCATGTTTAATTCTAACATTCTCTTTCGGTAATTGAGAACGTTGAAGACAAATGCAAACAAGCACCATCCGGAAAACAGCATTGAAGGACAATACTACCGATGAGTAAAGCGGGCAGGCGACTAGTAGACATCATGGAACTTGTTTTTGGGCAGATAGAAAGCCTACGAACATATTTCAAAGACGTACATCAGAGGCCTAAAAAGCATTGTGTGAAGCAGACTAATCAACACCTTCACAACTGCTTAAAGGCTATTTTTTATACCACCACCAGAAAAATCAAGAAAAACTGCAAAAACTAAATCATATAACACGCCAATTGAAAAGTCCCAGGTCTATCATAGTAAAACAAAATTTGATTTTATTATTCCACATAGTTGCCTTCGAGGGCGATACAGCGATCATAGAGATTTTCCATTTCTCGATACCTTTTTTATAGAATGATTTTTCTTTCGCTTCAAAATAGGTCTCAGTTTCGGCGATTACTTCTTCATTGGCTCTAAATTTCTCTCCAGCGAGCATTATTTTGAGGTCTGAGAACTGAAAAAAGTCGCTGGGGGCCAGACCTGGCCAATACGGTGGATGCAGAAGCAATTCGAAGCCTAATTCATGCAATTTTGCCATTGTTTTAATTGATTTGTGTCACGGTGCATTGTCTTGATGAAACAGCACCTGTTTTTCTTCAAATGGGGACGTTTTTGTTAGCGCTTTCATCCTTAAACGATCCAAAAACGCTTTATAATAATCGCTGTTGATGGTCTGGCCCATTTGGAGGTAATCAATGAATTGCGCATCCCAGAATACTAATGCCATAACCTTGCCAGCTAACTGTTGTGTTTTTCCTTTGGATTCGGTTCATCGTGTGCAGTCCACTCAGGTGACTGTCGATTGGACTCCCGAGTGAAATGATGGAGCATCGAGATATAATAGAGAGCAGACGACATCACGTGACTTGTAGCGGTACCACGTCGCCATTTTGGCTGTAGATCTCAGTGAACTTTTGACAAATAACATTTCTAGTAGTGAACAGATCTGTATGGAAGTGTTGACCGTCATGGCAGGCGGTTCAACATCTGATACTAATGACAAGAAATGTCGTTTTTGTTCAAAATTTGCTGGTTCAGGTGATATTAAGTGCAAAACTGAAGGTTGTGAAATTGTGGTACATAATAAGTGTTTGGATGCTATTTGCAAGGTGGTTTATGTGGACAAAAATAATTTCCTCTGTCGACGTTGTATCGAGTCGTCGGAAAATACCAGCGGTTCATGTTCGAGAACTCAGTGCATTGTTCTGCAGAAAGAGGTCGAATGTTTGACCCGTGAGAAAATTCTGTTAGAAAAGTATGTCTCTGAACTAGAATTCTCAAATAAGATTTTGAAAACTTCGAGGGATTTCCAACGTGAAGTACCTCGCAGTGTTCGATTGCAGGCGGATCAATGTGAGTCAGAGAAGTCAACGTACGCATCAGCTGTTAAAAGAAGCCGGGATTCCCATGTGCTGTTAGTAAAAACAATCGATAAAAATGTAAACAATATTGTGATCGAAAACGAAATAAAATCGAAAGTGAATCCATCGTCTGCTCAAGCACTCGTTTTGGGAACTAAAAGAATTAAGGATGGAATTCTTATATCTTGTGGTGACAATAATTCCCTGGAGAAACTAAAATCCCTTATAGGAAGTGAAACAAAGGGTGTATACAATGTAACCGTCCCAAAAAAATTGAGGCCTCGTATTATGGTTTATGGTGTTGATTCATATGCAGTAGGTGAGCCCGATTTTTTGGAAAAAGTAATTCATATAAACAATTTAAATTGTTCTATTGAGGATATCAAGTTCATTACCAAAATTAAGTTCAAAGATAAATTCAATGTAGTTCTTGAAGTGGCCCCACTTTTGTTTAATGACATTATTAAGAGAAAATTTCTTTATCTGGGTTGGTCGAAGTGTTTCGTAAAGGAACATTTCAGTTTTATAAGGTGTTTCAAATGTTGGAAATTCGGTCATTACCGGCGTGAATGTAAAAGCGAATGTGACTTATGTCCCAAATGCTCAGGCCCTCATGAAATCAAAAATTGCGATTCGAATGATATTTGCTGTGTAAATTGTAAGTTTCTTAATTCAAGGTTCAATACAGCTCATGATATAGGTCACAGTGCTAACAGTTCTATATGTAACTATTTTCTGTCCCATATAGGTAAACTTAAGTCTAGAATAGATTATGCAGAGTAGATCACGTGCATGTTTGAAGATAGCCCATTTTAATATTTGTTCTCTCTTTCCTAAATTAGATGAGTTTTTTGATGTTATTACTGCTGAACGTATTGATATAATTTGTTTAACTGAAACTTGGCTGAACCAAAACATTCCGGATGAAAGCATTTTTATTTCAGGTTTTCGTGTTTTCCGTTGTGATCGTGTTGCGCGTGTTGGGGGGGGAGTTGGTTTCTATGTGAGGGACTCTCTATCATCGAGGAGTGTGTTCGTCGACTTTGACCTGCCTGATGGGGTGGAACATATTTGGATCGAGCTGAGGTTGGGCAAGGAAACTCTTCTGCTGGGATCTATTTATCGAAAGGCCGCGTGTTGTATTTCAAATTTAATCCACTACTTGGATGATTTTTTATCCATGGTATCCTCAAGGTATGAGCATGTTATTGTCGCCGGGGACATAAACGAGAATCAACTGATTGTGAGTAATTTTACTGATTGCATTGAATCTTATGGTCTGAAACAACTAATAGATGAACCAACACGTATAACGGCCACATCCCATACTCTACTTGATGTGATTTGTTCTAGTAGGCCTGAACTGGTAATTGATTCTGGGGTCATTGATCATTCGATGTCTGACCATAGGGGTGTATTTTGCAAGATCAATTTAAAAAAAAAGATTAATTCGCCAAAGTTAATACGTTATCGTGATTTTCGTAATTTTGTACTTCAGGACTTTTTGTCGGACCTTTCTGGTGCATGTTTTGATGATGTTCTCTATATTGGTGATATTGATTTGAAGATCTCCAACTTTTGTCGTTGTCTTACGGAAATATTTGACCTACATGCCCCATATGTTGAATCGAGAGTTTCTAAGCCGTTTGCTCCTTGGATAACGCCAACCGTGAAAAGCATGATGAAGTTGAGGAACAGGGCCCTATCAAGATATAAGCTTACGAAAAACTTAGCTGATTACAGATATTATGCTCGTCTGCGAAATGCTGTTACATCGGCTGTGCGAAGGGAAAAATTCAGCTTTATGTCCCAAGCCCGCTCTCAAGGTTCAAAATTTTTTTGGAAATCTTTTAAATCATTGCAGGTTGGTTCAGAGATGTCGGTGCCCGAAAACTTTGTTGATCCTCAGCAGTTTAATGATTATTTTCGTTCTGTTTTCAGCCCTCCTCATGTTTGCCCGCAGACAACTAGTCATTATTGTTCGAGTAAATTCGATCCGAATATGGAGTTTTCTTTCAGACTTGCAACTATGGAGGAGGTAAGGTCTGTTATTTCAAATCTTAGTTCGAACGCATTGGGCATTGATGGTATATCTGCTAGAATGCTACAATTGTCGGTCGATGTTGTTTTGCCACACATTACGCATATAATTAATGTTTGCATTGAGTCTGGATATTATCCGAGCGTCTGGAAGTGCTCTATTGTGAATCCTCTACCCAAGATTCCTGATCCTAAAGATTTGTCCGATTTTAGACCTATAAGTATATTACCAGCCATGTCGAAGATTCTCGAGAAAGTACTCTTCATTCAGATTTATGACTATGTTTCCGAGAGTGGAATTCTTACTGCTCACCAGTCAGGTTTCAGAAGGGGTTATAGCACTACCACTCTTCTTTTAAATGTAGCTGATGACATCCTGCGTTCTTTGGATAGTGGGCATGCTTCATTTCTTACCTTGTTAGATTTCGCAAAGGCGTTCGATACCCTAGACCATGAGTTGCTCTGTGCTAAATTGGGTTATTTCGGATTTGATGAATCTTCTTTGAGATTTTTTAAGTCTTATCTATTTGGTAGATATCAGTGCGTTAAATTGCGTGATGCATTTTCGGAGTACTGTCTGATAACTTCGGGTGTTCCTCAGGGTTCCATTCTTGGCCCTCTGTTATTCCTTATATATATAGCTGATATGTATAAAGTTGTTAAGTTTGTTGACATTTATTTTTATTGTGATGACACTCAGGTTCACCTTTCTTTCCTCCCCTCCTCTATTTCTATGGCTGTTGAACGGTTAAATGAAGATCTCTCCAGAATTGAGCAATATTGCAGGATGAACAATCTGAGAATTAACGTGAAAAAATGTTTCTATATACCCTTCTTTCCAAGAACGTTTCATGCTGAGGTTGACGTTAAGATAGGTGTGGAGAAGATTCCATCCTCCTCCTGCTGCAGGAACTTAGGAATTTTTTTCGATTGTCGACTGAGATTCAAGGAGCATGTCTCGATGTTGTTGAGAAATTCTTTTCTGGCACTACGTTATTTGTATCGCCAGAGACAGTTTTTAGATTTCCATTCACGTAAGTATCTCTGCGAAACACTCGTGCTGTCCAAGCTGAGCTATGGATTGCCAGTTTTTTATCCTTGTCTAGACTCTGTCGAGAGATATAGGTTACAAAAAGTGCAGAATTCGTGCTGCCGCTACGTTTTAGGTTTGAGAAAGTACGATAGGGGGATCAGTAATGGAATAAATGGGTTAACGTGGCTCAGGGTCGAAAATATTTTTCGGCTTCATATGAGTATTTTAGTACATCGAATTTTGAGAACGGGTATTCCTCCTTATTTGAAAGCCAGGTTGGTCTACAGACGAGATGTTCACCGTGTTGCTTTAAGACATGGGCAGAGGCTCATGCTGCCTCGATTTGGTTCAGCCATGTTTCAGCGCTCTTTCACCTTTAATGCGGTGAAGTTGCATAATGAAATGCTGATTTCATGTAGGGGTTCTTCTTTGAACTCTTTGAGAAGAGAATTGAAGAATACATTGTTTTTGAGCCAGTTATAGTTTTTGTAAATTATGTTCATTTTTAGAAATATTTCAGTTGAATATTGATAGGGTTCATTTATGTTTTTTTCCTTTTATTGATTTTTTTGTTTTGTTTTTTCTTTATTTGTATTTTGTCGGGGGTTGAGTGGAGTAGCCTTGGCTAGACTTCGCCCCTGAAAATTGCCAAAAATAAAGACTCTATTATTATTCACAATTTTTGTATATCTGCATATACATCTTCACCATACTCTAAATATATTATTATATGGCAGGATATGTTGTATATTATTTGAAACAAAAATTCTTTGTGAACAATGCTTAGACTGCTTAAAAAATGACGAACACGGTTTATTTTTGTATTCCTTGGTGAAAGTTTACTTAATCCGAACCTGATCTTTCTCCAATTTTAGTAATAGAATTAGCTCCGCCTACTGGTCACCTCTATTCTAGCACGATAACAGCTCATAGCGTCTTCTTCTATTCTATCTCGATGTGATGGAGCCATATTTCATTCATTATCACATATAAACGCAAAAATTCAGGTTTATCGCACTTAAACTGCTTCAAACACTGTTTACAATCATTAACACGTTGTTGGTTTAGATCGATTGTGAGCTTGCGCGACGCCTATTTTGCACACAGCTTTCGTATATACAAATATTCGAGAATGATATGATGTACACCATCAGATGATATCTTCACAATGTCTGCTATCTCGATCAACGCTAAATTTGATGCTCCTTGAAAAAAAAAACTGTAAGACGCGTACTTTTCGAGTTATAAACGAATTACTGAAAAAAAGCGAATATTTCGTGGTTTTTAGGCTGTCAAATCGGAAGAACAATTTGAAATCCTCGCAAACTTAGATACCCGTCATTCAGGACCCTCAAAAGGGGTTAAAACGACTTCCTGCTCTTGAGCAATTTTTAGGGGCTAGAGCACTAATTTGCCTGTTCTACATTGAATCTCTGGCGTGATCTATTTTTTAGGAACCTAGACGCCCTAATTAAAAGCTATTGATGCGACCATGACCGGTTCCAAAACATAATTTCATAGTTTTTGCAATCATCTCACCTGAACTGTTTTCGGTACCGAAATATCCAACTTTCTGCAAACATCTCAACAGAAACGAGGCCATCACTGTTCTTCTAAAAAAATCTTTGGCATTTCTCTTTTCTCTGTTCGTGCATAAACCAAACAAATGCTCATTTTTTCTATTCTCGTAAAGATCCAAGTTTTGGTCGAGTTCTTTCTGCGTTACCATTCTTAGTGCCAAAAAACAGAGGGGACTAACTCCTGAGCCTAATAGCAGTTCTAGTATTTTACATTCATATTTATGGTAGGTTGCCAATGCTTCATCTCTACATGAAAGCTGGCAGAAGGCTACATTTGAACAGGTAGGACATCCAACAGGAGCTGTGAGCCTGGAAATGAACATGTTTTTGGAATTATTTACCTATATTTTTAAACAGAAGGGATAAGAAAACATCATTTGGAATTGATATATTTCGGATAATTTAGTCGATTATGAAAACTGTATTGCAAGTAATTTTTTCATTGTAAGATTTAGAATGAAAAAATTACTTGCAATACAGTTTTCATAATTTATCTGGAACCAAAAAGACTTACTGGTTAATCGCTATCAACCCAATATTAATTTTGTTCAAATAATGAATGAATTACAGACAGAATTTTTCGAGCCCTCGAGTCATTCATGCGCCAATGATGATGTCAAAGGTGGCAATTGGTGCATGGATGATCGAGGGCTCACAATCTCTTGTCATAACCCTAGTGTTTTCCTAATACATTTTCAATATTTCTGTTATTTTATCTTAATATAATCAAACCTTATTCAATTCTAATTTGCGACATTACTTTTTATTTCACTTTTGTGAATAATTTTTTTTTTGGTTGAATTGTTTATTCCATGAATGTTTTAATCTAAGTTATTGAGTTTATAAGTTTACCTCTACTTTTGGATAAATTATTTATATCATAATTTCACTTCATACTCATTCCAAATAATGAATGTTGGCTTACCTTTTGAAACAATGTTGACAACAAGTACCAAATACTTCTGGTATCAAGCATGCGGCGTACGGAGCTTCGACGACTAAATTATCACCTGTTTTGATTTTTCCTTTGCATACAACATGCCTACCCAAATCAGGTGTCTCTTTGACGATGAGCGTATCACTGGCATTTGGAAATGATTTGTTGGGTTTTCCAGATATTTTAATATCAACTGAAAAATATTCGTTGATCACTCAATAGAATAGTAATGATTAAATTGTAAAATTGTGATATTTTCCTGCCTTATCCTATACACATTGTTAAGTGTCCTGAGGGATCAATAAATTATTATTATATATTATTTCATCAGGTGCCATAATGTAAGATGGAAGAATATAAAAAAAATAGCAGGGTTTGGGCATAGAGCAACTCGTATTGGTCAAACGGACATAAATCCTATTCCTCGTTTGTGCCAACGGAATATGGATATCATGGGCGTCACAAGGGAGGGGGTCAGGTGGGTACCGCTGCCCCCCTAGAGGATCACTGATTCGACTCACGAATTCGAATTCCTCCTCAAATTGGAATCGACCCGTCCGTAAAAAAATAAATGCCCAACGAAAAACTAGAAACTTGAAATTTTCAGGCTGGGTTCATATATCATATGCTTCAGTTAAGTTTGTTGATAGGCAAAATCTGATCAAAGTTTCCCTAAATATGACCTTTCAAATTTTTTTTCAATTTTTATTAATTTCGAAATTTCAACTTCGATCCTGATTAAAATTTGTAATTGGATGCAGAATGACAATTTTGAGCCTCGTACAATCTAAATCATAGCATATTGAAGAAGAATAATAAACAAAATTGACCAATATTATCGTAACACAACAGACGAAGATCGAATTTAATTTTGGTCTTGAGATAAGACATGCCAATTGCGAATTCAATGCAAAATTTCAAGCTGATCACATATTACAACCATATAAAATGAATCATGTAAAATTCAAGAAGAATATTGGAAAAAAACACTTGATATTTCCTTAATTACAGATCAGATCGAGTTGAATTTTTTTTTGTATACCTATAATAATATAGAATGATCATTTTAATCTTCCAGCAAAATTTCGTGAGAATAATATAACTAGAATCATCGAAAATTCAAGAAGAGTATAAAAAAAATATACAGTCTGATTTATCAGCTCACCGATAAACTTTGCATTATGAAAGGGAACATATACCCGAATTCAATGAATTGAAAAAATAAATGGCTTCGAAAGTTATATTCATGTTTATTTCTATAACTATAATTCATTTATAACAAAAAAGTATAATAATAATAATAATATAACTTTATTCAGAATAAATAAACAATAATATGGTTACAAAGAAGAAATGGCTACATTTCGGATATGAATAAAGTGGTTTAGAGATAAGTGCAAAGCACTTGTTTCCCATTACAAAAGACAGATAGATTCACTGTTTAAGTATAAAAATATGAAAAAAAAAAAAAAACAGTGATGAGGTATTAAAATTAAAAATAAATATAAATGTAAAGTTGTAAAGTATATATGCAAAAATATTAATATGTAAGATGTTAGAATCATAAAAATGTGAAGTGTAAAAAGCATAAACATTCATAACGTAAAGATATAAGAAAAAGAAAAGAAAAAAAAAAAAAAAAAAAAAAACAGTATCACAATGAACTCACAATAATAAACTGCAATAAAATGCAATATAGTACAACATATCAAAATATTATAAAATACAACGAAATATAACGAACATATACATTAGATTTCAGTGAGTTGGGAGAACCATTCTCTTTCATTTTCATATATGTATCTCTTTAATTCTCCTTTAAAATTCTGTGTGGTCTTGCAATTTTTTATCTCCTCAGGCAGCGAATTGTACATTTTTATTGAGATATAGGAATATGCTCTTTGCGTTTTGGATTTTGTAACAAGCGGGATTATGTGTTTATTTCGATTCCGTGTGTTGTGCTCATGGTTAGGAATCTCAGCTTTATTTTTCTGGAAGTGGTACCTCATATTCACACAAAGGTAAAACAATTGCCTGATATCCATGACTTTTAACTCTCTATAGAGGCTATTGGAATTATATCTAGAGTTTTTATGTAGGATCAACTTCAGAAACCGTCTTTGTATTACCTCCAATTGGTTGAGATGTGTTTTAAGCGCACCACCCCAAGCTGTAATACCGTAACGTATATGACTTTCTACGAGGGAGAAATAGATCAATCGCATTTCTCCAATAGGTAAGTAATTGTTCAGATATTTAAATTTATACAAAATGGTTTGGAGCTTTCTAGTTACATATTTTATATGGCAGTCCCATTTGAGATGTGTGTCAAGGTATATTCCGAGGTATTTGGTTGCAGTTACGGATTTTAATGTCAATATTTTTCCCTCAGTATTTATTTCTAGTTGGTGAAAAGGAGGGACGCCTGATTTATTGCAACTGAAAGGTAAAACGTGGGTTTTTTCAAAATTTACTGTTAATAATTTGTCATCAAACCAATCTTTGACAAATTCGAAGTCTTTTTCTGCAGTACTTTTTATTTCTTGCCACGTGGGGGCCTGATAAAAAATAACAGTGTCATCAGCATATCCTATGATGTCACCTTTACTAGCAACTGAGAACAGCTCATTTACATATAAGTTGAATAACACTGGTCCTAGGACTGTTCCTTGGGGTATTCCATACTCTATGATTTTTGAGTCACTTGAGACATCACCAATTTTTACTCTCTGGGTCCTTTTATCCAAATAGCTCTCCATGAGCTTATTACCATTTCCTCTTATTCCAATTTTTTCTAATGTCTCCAAGAGCAGTTTATGGCTGACAGTATCGAATGCCTTTTTTAGGTCGATGAATAAGCATAAACATGGATTTCCCATTTCAAGAGCTTGGTGTATTTTCTCTGTGCTATGTAGTACAGCATCTTCTGTGGAAATTTTTTCTCTAAAGCCAAATTGTCTGGGAGAAAACAGGCCGTATTTATTTATGAAAGATATAAGGCTTTCTTTTAATAATTTTTCGAATACTTTTGATAGATTCGTTATCAGTGAAATGGGCCTATAATTGGAAACAGCGGATTTATCCCCATTTTTATGTATTGGAATGACAACTGAGTTTTTGAAACAAGTTGGCCATATTGCCTTATCTATACATCGATTCAAGATATAAGCAAGAGGGATTACGATGTTGCCTGCAATTTGTTTTAGTGTTTCAGCTCGAATTTGGTCTTCACCTACAGATTTTTTGTTTTTCAGGTCATTAATAAGATCCTTCAACTCAGCCGAGTCGGTAGGAAGGATAACTATGGAATTTGTTAGTCTTTTAGTGTTTGTATTTGATTGATTCGGTCTTCACTTGATGGAAATTCATTTTAAATAAATAATAATACACTGCTGATTTCCACAAAATTTTGTGGAAATCAGCAGTGTATTATTATTTATTTTTAGTGTTTGATTTGAATTTCGGATTTCTTTTGATTTTTTCAGCAAGTTTTTTACCAGTTTCAATGAATGTATTATTGAACTCGTTCGCAATATCTATATTTTCGTTCAGTAATTCACCATTTTCATCTTTTATACCCTGTATTTGTTTGTCTGATTGTTTCTTGCCACTGATATCCTGCACTATATAGATTTTTTTTATTGCCCACGTTGATCTGAATTTGTCGTTTGTAGTAGTCGCGTTTGGTTATATTTATTAAATTGGTGAGTTTATTTTTATATCTTTTGTAATAATTTCTCAATTGTTCGTTGTACGGGTTTCTGTGTAGTTCCGCAAACAAATTGTTTTTTTGGTTGATGGACTTCAATAGAGCAGTCGTCAAATTTTGTGTTTTTCCTAGAGCATTGTTTATTTTCAGTACATTGTTCAATAGCTCTTGTTAGAACATCAATAAAGTTTTCCATAGCCAAATTGGGATCTTCTGTTGAGTATACAGACTGCCAGTTTTCCAGTTGCAATGTATCATTCAGCTTTCCAACATTCATAAATTCCCTGTATCCCATTTCATACCCCCTTTTTGTTATTTTGTAGTCCATAACAATTTGTAGTATAGTTGTAAAATGATCGGTGATGTCGCTTTTCAGAACAATGGGTATTGTCATATCCAGTATATTCCATTTACTCTTGATAAAAATGTGATCTATACAAGATATTTGGTTATAATGTATTCTTGTGGGATCGTTGACGCTGGATATGTACCCAAGTTCATGCAATATACTGAGATATTCGGTTGTGTTGTCATCTTCCTCTAACAAATTTATATTTATGTCGCCTATGAAGAGATAAAAATCATATTTCTCCTTTTCAATATTCTCAAAGTATCTGATTAAGATTTGGTTGAATTCATTAATGCTCATTGAAGGTGATCGGTAGCAGCTAGTGACAAGTATATCGTTTCGTTTCCCGATTTTTATCTTTGTTTTGAGAAATTTAACTCTTTCTATCGAAACAATTTCGCCATCAAATACGTGATCTTCCCTTATATACATCATTATTCCATCGTTTTGATTATATCCCCCCTCGTTATAAATTGGTTTGTACCCTGGTATACGATATATACAAGGGTCCAGTAATTGCCAGGTCTCAGTTAGTACAACGCAATCGAAATCAGAGCCCAATTCCTCCAACATTATTTTAAAGTCATCAATATTCTTATTTAAACTGCGAATATTATTATGAATAATTTTAAAATTTGGATTTTTTTCGTTTTGTTTCAAAACTGTTTTGCATTCATCGGGTTTATTCAGAGTAAACGTTTTTATCGAGTCTATTCTGAAATCTCTTATGTATTGGTCCATATTCAGACATAAACAAACACAAACAGAAAAAAAAAAGAAAAATCATGTATGCAAAAAATGTACCTGTGAATAATGTAACTACTGTTTTTTCTGTGTTCTTAGTGTCCGAGTTATAGCCATTGATTTTTTGGGCGTGTCATTCGTTGACACTTGGTGGGTTTTATACGACTGTACTTTCTGTTTTTCTCTCCCAACTCTTTCTTCGTTCCTGTACTTGGATCCTTCTGCTAATTTGGTTTCGACCTGTGATGGTTGTGTTGGTATTATAATTTCTTCCTCTATTTCGTATTTCTTCGGGGAGGGTGTGGGTGGTTCACTTGAAGTCTCTCTTGTTGATATATTGGAAAAATCGTCTTTAGGATTTCTGAGGGTATTTTTCACTTCGGCAACTGAGTATATCTTGTCTTCTACAATCAGTTTATTTCCTTTTATATTTGCTTTCTGAGAGTTATTTCTCGCCTCTTTCAATCCTTCTAGTAATATCTTTCTTTCTTTCAATTCTTCCTTAAGCAACTCCTCACTCACAAATATCTTGCTTCCTTTCAGTTTCGAGCAGTTTTTCAGTATTTCCCGTTTTTTAAGGTAGGTTGTGAGGGATAGTAGGATTGGTCTTGTATGGTTGCTTCGTTTTCCCAATCTGAATATATTATTTATTTCTGTCTTTTCCAGAGAAACCTTCAATTTGTTTATTACCAGTTCTCTAATTTTCTCCTCTAGATTTTCTGGGAGATCTTCAGGATCTTCGAGTATACCGTAAAATATCAGGTTGTTAGCGACAGTCTTTTTCTCTATCTTAGACAATAGGTTTTTCAGTTCTTTATTTTCTCCTTCAAGATAGTGTACTTTAGTTTTGACAGTTTCAACCTCTGCGTATATAGCCGTTGATAAATTGTTTGTAACTTCTTCAATTCTCTCGATTCTCTGACTAAGATTTACATTTACCTCTTTTATAAGTATGTAGACGTCTTTTATGGTAACCTCTGGTTTATCCATCCTTCGAATGATTTACTTCCGGCACACAGGGCTGATATTGTTCGTGTACGTGTACGTTATATACTATGAACAAAACAAACAAACACTAACAAAAACGTACTGGCCAAAAGGATTAAACTGGGACACCCTTCACAACGGCTGGGCCGATAGCCGGTGACTAACAGACAAACAAGAGGGCCACGGATAACAAACAGAATGGAGGATAGGTTATGCCAGCACGAAATAGAATTCCGACAAGTCACACTGCTAACACACAGTATATTGAAATCTGAAAAATGAATACCCGGTATACCAGCTAATTTCAGCTGACGGAGACAACTCCCACAGATAACGGTGACAAGCCGGACCAGGGGTACGCACCTTTAGGAAGCAGCGAGTCCACAGTGCAGCGGGAGCAACTCAAGGTCACCCAACGCGAAAACGAAACAGAAAGAAACGTAAACAATAATAATGAATTATATCATAAATTAGACCTTCAGTTTCTGTGTAAACGAAAAATCCAAAATTTAACAGGGTTATTGGCGAAGTTCGAAACACTAATTGAAAAGTTATAGTAAGGTTTTATGGTAATTTACCAGAATTTCAGCTATTAATCTGCACAGTAATACACACACGTCTAGTCCAGTCTGAAATCGAATATGAAGTATGCTTACAAACAAGCGCTCCAGTCAAATATGAGTTCTGTAAAAGGAGTTTTTGGTTCGATTGTCGCCAGACTATACACGAGACTTGCAAAAATCATAAGAAACTCCACTTTCATAAGGCAGTAGTGCTAAGTGGTTCCATGGAAATCTACCAGTGGACAAGGGCGTCACCAGTCATTAGGCTAAGGGGGGGGCAAACAAAACAAAATCTTTCTCTCTCTCTCTATTGATATCATGAAATCACGTTTAACCAGCTGATAATTTAATGAAACTCAAATTTTGAATAAATCATATCAAATTTATTATACAACCAAATAAAACTTTAACCTAACCTAAACACAACCTTCTCGGATTTTTTTTCAACTGCCCTGTTGTTGAAGTGCTTCAGGATGAATCATCGCCAAACCGTTAAGTGCGTTATGTGACGCACAATGGAAAAATAGACCATCGGTGTATTTTTGACGGAGGATTGCTTGAACTCTGCCATCCTTTCCAGACATCATAGAACAGCGGTTGAATCCAAGGCCAACGCACTTTTCTGGATGGAGTTTTTCAGACACAAACTTATCAATTGCTTTTGCGAAAGACTTCGCGTCCATACCTTCTTATTCGACAAAATGGGTTGGGTTTTCACATGATTTCTGCAACTCTCGTGTATAGTCTTGTATTTGCAGAACGGTCTGACGGTAGTTTCTAAGCATTCTTTCCTTTATAAATAAATTATAGTGATAGAAATAAACATGAATGTAACTTTCGAAGCCATTCATTTCCTTAAATCACATGACCTTTCATATTTACGGGAACTGCACAGATTTTGCCCATCAACGAACTGAGGCATTCGAGATCTGAACAAAAAAAACTAGAAACTTGAAATTTTCAGGCAAAGTTTCTAGTTTTTCTTGTTCGGTGGATATCTTGTTTACGGACGGACTGATTCGAACTTTAGTAGAAATTCGAATTCGGGAGTCAAATCAGTGAACCTCTAGGGGGGAAACATCAGAGTTTTCGAAGATAATTTCCCGACGACAATGGAGGCTCTAGAAAATTCATCCTGAGATTGAAACAATGCCACACGGAAAAATGCGTGCCAGCTCAACGCTGCTGTTTCAAAAGGTGCTTTTATTATTTGCCTTGCTTTAATAGCAAACTAATCCGCTCTGTAAGAGCCTGTGGTGAATGTTCTCCAATTCGTTTCCCTGGATATATTCAGGGCTTCACAGCACATAAAAAATCTTGTAAAAATCACCGGGGGAGCACGCATATATCTGCGCTGCAGGCTGTCGAAATCCGGGATGCGTATGTCGAATTGAACTGGACGATTCTCAAAAAGCGAATGAGACTGATTGCTTTGTCGACTAGATGAAATAGTTTTCTCTCTTAGTATGGCTTGATTTGCAATTTGAATCTCTAAAGGTCATCAAGGGAAAGTGAAAGTAATATGTGATGCTATGATATTAATTGCTTGGACTTCTTCATTAATTCAAAGTGGGCTTTTTTTTGTAAAGCTACCTTTCCAACAACAGATGGCTTGAAACAAAGTTGTTCAAAACTAGTGAGTCTCTCGAAAAATACTGATCATACTGATTCATAAACTCGTGATTTAGCCGATATCAGATCAAACTCAAAAAAGGATGGAAGAACCCTAAGACTTCATTCCTTAGAGTAGAGACCAACGTAATATAGACATATATAAATGATCAATTATGCAGAATGAATAGTGTACAATCTAGAAATCTGGAATTTTTTCAAGGATTCTGTTTCGATGGTAATAGAAAAACATACCTACTAAATAGAGTCAAAAATACAGAAGATAAGAATGGATGACTTGGATTGCTTGATTATTTCGTTTTAGGTAAGGAAATTGGCCGAAAGTTGCTTGACAAAATAAAAAAATAAATATATCGTAAGTGGGTTACATATCAAGAGAGAACCAGTATATTATCCGCGAGCTCATTATCATAGGAAAGGTTAAGATTCATAGGGTAATTATAAGAAAAAGGCTTCTAGGCTGAAATATATTGGATAATGAACCGGTTTGAGGAAAGCAGACTATCTTTTATACTACCTGAAGTTGGAGAGAGTTTTGCCATGTCGCCACCCCAAGAAGACCTGATAAGGCTCATAAAGAAGGAAGAAAAGGAGCGAGAAGAAGTCTAAAAATAATAAAGAAACTATCGAAAGAACTCACTCCTTTTGATTTCAGCATTCTCCTGAAATTTTGCTGCTGCCATACTTTCATTGTGAAATCTGCTCATTAAAATTTCTGATTTTATGTTTAGAAATTTCTGTGCTAATCTAACGGCGACGTTTGCCGTTTTCTCTTCGTTCACTGCTTTGTAGCAAATCGCCAATTTGAAGAAGGCATCGCCTTTCAGATAATCCGGCAGGTTTTCTTTAAGTGCCATCTGTATGTCGGCGAGAGCAAAATCATATCTGTTTATGTCAATCAGTACCTTAGATCTTCCAAAAAGCGCCAAAGACAAGGTATTTCCTGCATCAACTTCCTTGTTTTCACCTGAAAGAAAATATCATAGGATTCAATAGAATGTCCAGAAGAAAAATGATTCTATAATCTATGTATGTTTTCAAATATTGAACTGTTTCAGCCGTTCCAATTTGGTAGTTGATCATGATTAAAAAAAGTTTTTATTACTACTAAGTTTAACTATATTTATTTTTTTTTAATATTTATTCCGATAAAATTGGAATAACAATTCAAGGATTACATTGTGTAACCAAGGGCGTAGAAATATTGGGAGTATTGGGGATTGTTACCCACAACTACCCCTCCCCCCCAAGAATTTCAAAATATAAAATTTCAGGAATCTCGCAAAGAAGAAGAACGAAAAGTTCTCTATAAAATGAATCAATAATAATCATTTTAATTTCCTTTGAAATCGATACTTCAGTAAAAAATCAGTCCCCTTTACGATTTATGAGTTTATTATCGCTTTCAAGATGAGTACATTTATTGCACTACGAGCTCGTCTTTATCCGAGGTTTATTATTTCCCCTTATCTACCCGCTTTCTCGGCATTGACCCTTATTTGCCAACTGTGATTTTTGCATTCGTCATCTGTAAACACTTACCCGTTGTTTTCGGTTTTTTGTATGATTCTCGTTACAAAATTTCAATACTGTAGTTATCAAAGAACTGAACTGAGTAATTTGCATCGAAAAATTGTCTGGGTTGTGTTTTATATTTTATTGTTTCATCCGAATTACAATTTATTTGTGAAGACTCTTTGTTTTTGAATTGAATATATCTACAGGGTGTTCCTAAATTGGGGGTAATGAAAATGACAGATTTATCGGAACATTTTAAGAAAAAAAAGTACCATAACATGAGTCCGCAAACGTTTTGTTTTTGAGATACAGGTGTTTAAGTTCAAGTTTTTATCTAATAGCACTTTCCCTCCACAAGATATTCAACTTGAATTGGCATAGATATTTTCCAATTCAAAGTTTTCATCGTGTGATATCCCAATTTCGAATGCAAATCTACTAGGAGAATTTTTCTGGAAGGGTTCCCGCTTTTTTCCTCCAGAATAATGTTTATGTGAACCACTGGTAGTTGCAGTTATCAAAGAACTGAACTGAGTTATTCGCATCGAAAAATTGTCTATCCTGTGTTTTACAAATTAATGTGTTTCTTTCAATTTTCAATTTATTTTTGAATAATTCAGTTTTGAATTGACTATAAAGGGTGTTCCTATATTGGAGGTACAAACGAAAATGTCAGATTCCTCGAATTATTTTAAGGAATAAAGTCTTATAGCCTATATGGATCTGCAGTTCAATTTTTCTTCTCATAGCACCTTCCCTTCACAAGATATTTAAGTTGAATAGGCATAGATATTCCAATTTAAAGTTTTCATCATGTGATATTCTAATTTCAAATGCAAATTTAGAGGGTGATATTTTTTCTGGAAGAGAGTCCGCTTCTTTCCGCCAGAACTTTTTTTGATGAACCACTGGTAATTTGGAAAATTTGAAGGGAAACTCTGGTTCAGTACTACACTTTTTGGTTTGTTGAAATTTTGTCGTATCTGCAATCGATTTCGGGAAAAAAATTCAAACAGCTCTCTATAGTAATTCTCAGGAAAATCCAAAGTATTATAAAAATCCAGTTAGGTAGCTGTGATAAGTGAATAAATTATAAGTTTTGGTACTTATTTAACAACCCTGTAGCGAAGATTAATAAGGATTCGATAAACTCGTGAAGCATCACAAAAAGGTATGACTACAAGAAACACCCTGTATCTCGAAAACAAAGCGTTTGCGGGCTCATGTTTATGGGCTATTTGATTTTAGAAATTATCCAAGAAATCTCTCATTTTCCTACGTAACTCCAATTCAGGAAGGCCCAATAAAAAAAAATTATTTCGAGTGATTTGGTTCAAACTTGTTATCTTTTCTCACATTATATATATGAGTAAACAATGTCATCAAAAAACTTTTTTTCGATTACCTCCCCCCAAGAAAAAAAAAGATCTACGTCCTTGTGTGTAACCGCAGTTTCGAACTTATTCTAGTTCATCTTTCAGACACTGTTCTGACACAGTGTCTGAATAAAAACAAGAATAAATAAATTCACACAGTAAATTCAACGAGGACAGATCATGACTTGATCATTTGAATATGTCTCAATAAATGAAATTTTTATTTCCATCGAATTCGAAGTTAACACTGGAACGCAACCCCTAGTCGAATTTTAATTTATGTTCGGTAATTACAGAAAGTATTATTTGAGAACCTTGTTATTCACCTGTTTTTTGTGACCGCAATACAGCTTGACTGTATAGAGCTAGTGATTTGAGCAAATCATTTTTTTCTTGTAATTTTTCAGCTTCTTGTATTCGGGCAGAGGCTATTGCTGAAGATTTCTTGCGATAAATTTCTTGAACATTCGACAGGACTTCAATCAGTGCATTTTTCACCTGAAAATAAAAAAAATAATGATATTTACTTTTAGTTAAAAATTATATGTATTATACTATGTGTATATTATCATGTATTGCGGGTAGCATTTTTCTGTTTCCTATGGGGCTAGCGCAACCAGTTGCTCTAATCCAGCCATACTCAACCTTTTTTCACCTCGGGCCGCATAATTGCTACTGTTCATTTTTGCGGGCCGCAGTAATTTACCTAGTTGTAAAACTAGCTTTAGCCCGCGCGGTTTTCGTTTATCGCGCATAATCAAAACTTTTTTTTTTTAATCGGTTACAAGTAGCCTCAGTCGTTTCCTAAGCACTAGTAGTTCCTGTCTGTGAACCAAATTTTATCAAAATCAATTCAGTGGTTTATGCGTCAAAGCGTAACAGACAGGCAGATTACGTTTTTTGCATTTGTAATATTAGTAGGGAATGCGAAAATGAAAATATACAGGGTGTTAGGGAAAACAGGGGATACTATTGACGATTTTAAGAAAATTGGAATAATTTTCATTATCGCAATTTTTTATTTTGGTAGGTATCATTATTTCTAAACCCTTTTATTAGCATAATTCACGCAATAATGCTAATAAGAGGTTTTAACAATCATGGTACTGACCAGAAAAAAAACTACACAATAATATGGCAATTTAACCGTATAATCAGCTAAAAAAACGCACCCAAGAATCCATAGAAATGAAAACTACAAGAGCAAAAACGCGAGAATACTCGCTAAGAAGATTAGGTATAGTATGTACAGGGTGGGCAAATTTCGATGTTTTAGCACTACAACTTTTGAACCAGAGGAGATAGACAAAATCTGATACCCACTTCTCGATCTCTTTTTCTGAGAAACTAAAAAGGGTAGTTTTCGTTTTTGGCCACCTTCTTTTGTTTTAGAGTTATAAGCGAAAATTGGAAAAATGGCGAAATCGAAAAACAGTTATATCTCCGCTAAAACTGATGATAGAGCTCTGAAATTAAAACATTATACTGGCACTTTTTTACGTAAAATTCAGTGGTGTGCTCGTATTTTCAAAAGGGTTTTTAATTACGAAGCTATGACCCAAAGTTATGTTTTTTAAATGGAAACACTAGATTTTTGTGCCATTTTCTGAAAGCTTGATTTTTCCTGATTTCGAAAATATATAACATCGTATGATTCGGATCAATATAAATAATAGAAAATGGCCAAAAACCTCTTTTCACCTAAGAGTCTCAATATTTCTATGGTTTCAACTGTTGATGAACACAGAAAAATTGAGCTTTCTATAACAAGAGCAGTGTCCTTCCGTCAATCTGATTATTTCTATGCTTTTCACTCATTTCTACAAAATTCGAATCTAGATATGTTTTATAAATTTTTTATCTAAAAATTGATTTGGAAATAACGGAGAAACCACAAGATCGAATTTTTCAATCGAAAGAGTTGTATTGAGATGCATGTATCAGGAGATTATTTACATAGGTCTCCAGAATCAATACGCACAAGTACCAATCCATTTTAAACAGCATATGAAACAATGCATATCTGATTGAACTCAACATTTCAATTACGAAGGGACAAACAAGAAATAATATTTAACCTAATAATGACAACAATTGCACAATGCACAGTCGACACCTCTTCTCGATATTTCAATAGATGAATATTTGAAACTGTGTTCAAGCTACCTAGGAAACTTTTTCCAAGTTCGTTTATCTTTTCGAAACTATTTGTATAAAATAAATATAGCTTCGAATTTTGTAGAAATAAGTGAAAAGCATAGAAATACTCAGATTGACGGAAGGACACTGCTCTTGTTATAGGAAGGCTCATCAACAGTTGAAACCATAGAAATATTGAGACTCTTAAGTAAAAAAAGGTTTTTGACCATTTTCTGTTATTTATTTTGATACGAATCATACGATGTTATATATTTTTGAAATCAGGAAAAATCAAGCTTTCAGAAAATGGCACAAAAATCTAGTGTTCCCATTTAAAAAAACATAACTTTGGGTCATAGCTTCGTAATTAAAAACCCTTTTGAAAATACGAGCACGCCACTGAATTCTACGTGAAAAAGTGCCTGTATAATGTTTTAATTTCAGAGCTCTATCATCAGTTTTAGCGGAGATAAAACTGTTTTTCGATTTCGCCATTTTTCCAATTTTTGCTTATAACTCCAAAACAAAAGAAGGTGGCCAAAAACGAAAACTACCCTTTTAAGTTTCTCAGAAAAAGAGATCGAGAAGTGGGTATCAGATTTAGTCTATCTCCTCTGGTTCAAAAGTTGTAGTGCTAAAACATCGAAATTTTCCCACCCTGTACATAAAGAATCCATTGTTTATAACGGGTGTTTTTTTTCGAGGTATATAGCTTTAAGTTGGCATTACTGTTCAAGATGGCGAACGATTTAACAGCTGTTAAGTGAATTATTCTCAGTTTGGTTTGGCAATTCATCATGAATAGACTCACGCCTGAACAACGCTTGCAAATAGTGTAATTTCATTTCGAAAATAAGAGTTCTGTGAGGAATAGGTATCGCGCACTACGTCCATTTTATTTTGTTAAGCGATGAAGCGCACTTCTGCCGCATTTGGAGTGAAGCTAATCCTCAAGTGTATGTAGAAACACCGTTACATCCAGAAAAACTTACTGTTTGGTGCGCTTTATGGGCTGGTGGAATCATTGGTCCGTACTTCTTCAAAAACGATGATGGCCAGAACGTTACAGTCAATGGTGATCGGTATAGAGCCGTGATTACTAATTTTTTCATTCCTGAATTGAACAACCATGATGTCCAGGACCTGTGGTTTCAACAAGACGGCGCAACATGTCACACAGCTCGGGCCACAATCGATTTATTGAAAGACAAGTTTGGTGACCGCCTAATTTCACGTTTTGGACCTGTGAGTTGGCCTCCAAGATCTTGTGATTTATCACCGCTAGACTACTTTCTGTGGGGCTATGTGAAGTCATTGGTCTATATACGGATAAGCCACAAACCCTTGACCATTTGGAAGACAACATTTGCCGTGTTATTGCTGATAAACGGCCACAAATGTTGGAAAAAGTCATCGAAAATTGGACGTCCAGATTGGACTACATCCGAGCCAGCCGTGGCAGTCATATGCCAGAAATCATATTTAAAATGTAATGCCACAAGATTATCTTGCGGATAAATAAAATTCATGTCAATCGAATAATCCATCGTTGTTTTATTGCAATTTAAAGTTCTATAGCTCTAAAAAAAACACCCTTTATTATGGATATAATGTTCTGTGTGTACGCAATAAGGGAGAAAACAAAGGTAAATGAGTGAATATTGACACCGTTATTTTTGCATAATTTCGAAACGTCATTTGTGATACTATTGCGAAAAATGTAATACTGGACTAGGCTGTTACTCGGGCCGCATAAAAAGGGGCAGAGGGCCGCATGCGGCCCGCAGGCCGCACGTTGAGTATGGCTGCTCTAATCCATTAGGGAACAGAGACGCGCGAAACAATTTCGTTCCCTATGTGGTTAGCACAACCTATACACTAGTTGCCTACTCCGAACGCATGCATTAATTCATTTTGTGTGCATTGTATAATTGTAGTCAAGCCATATACAGGGTGTTTCCTAAACATGCGGAAAAAATTCAGGGGGTTGTTCCTTGGACTATTCTAAGAATATTTTGTCCTTTGATGATTTTTGAAAAACCTATTTGTTTCGAAGATATAGGGGAAACAAAATTTCAGATAATAACATTTTATTATGAAAAATTACATGAAAATTCAACTCAACCTACAAAAACTGTTGAAAATGACCACCTCTAGCCAGCATACCAGCATCCAATCTTCTCCTCATTGACTGCCGAACCCTTTCAAAAACACCAGGATCATTTCTTATTAAGTTACACCCAGCAATGATCCGATTTCGCAAGTCTTCCACATTTTCTACTGGAGTGGTATAAACTAATGATTTTTAGTCAAAAAACTGGCCGTTTTTAGTAATTGGAATGTTGTTAAACAAATTTAAAAATAAATTGTACCTACTTAGTAAACACAGTGCAGTACGCATTTTTATTTAAACTATTATTAATTTTAAAAATATGAAAAAAGTTGTTCGCCCTGTCTCTTCGAAACAAAGAGGTTTTTCAAAAATCATCCAAGGACAAAACATACTTAAAATAGTCCAAGGAACAACCCCCTGAATTTTTGCCGCATGTTTAGGAAACACCCTGTATAGGTGTCCATTCAATTAGAAATCAATTGTCGTTTTGGAGACTTAGATCGGAGTTTGTGTTTTTTTAACCCTATATATGTCTTAATTGGAATTATTCTTGGACACATAATGAATTTAAATTCAAAATAAATTGAAAATATTTATATATGAGGTGTCCCATTAAAAAAACCGCCATTTTATAATTTCTTACGTCACTATAGCATCGCCTGACTTGAATATCGGAGTTATATAACTTGATTTCCAGCGACTTGGGTATTTACCCGAATTTACAGAAAAATTGAACAAGAAACTTAAAGGCCCTGACAACACAGATCCACACTTCCTCAGAAATATCGATGAAATCTGATCTGGACCAGTGTCACTCTTTTCTGGTAGCGCGTTGAGAAGATCTAGAACTTCCACTTCGCAAAAATGGCAACTTTGAATATCAACGTTGTTATCAATTATCATGATATAATTCTCTCGATTCATCCGATTTTTCATCCGATTTTGATGTTATATAAATTTCAGAATAGTTATTTATA
Source organism: Harmonia axyridis (assembly GCF_914767665.1). Classification (NCBI taxonomy): domain Eukaryota; kingdom Metazoa; phylum Arthropoda; class Insecta; order Coleoptera; family Coccinellidae; genus Harmonia; species Harmonia axyridis. The sequence goes on from NC_059506.1 coordinate 18,009,235, forward strand.
ATACAATTGCAGAAGGCATTGATATTCTTCCACGAGTTCAAAATTCAAAAACGAGCCACGAAGTGGCGAGTTTTGGAATGAACGAGTGGTAGAATGAGCCTTCTGTACGAGTATTATACATTACTTTCTCTAATTCATTGCATTTTCATTGAAATTAATGAAATATTTCCATAAATATAATATAGTGATTTTTGCATTGAAAAATGTTGGTTGGCAGAACTGATTTCTTTAAGGCAAATTGATGTATTGACAGATACAGCCGTGGCGGAAAGTTCGGAGTACCAACATAGAATAATAAAATATAACCATGAAAACTGTGCGTTTCTGATATATTCTCGCACGATTTTGTTCTACAAGATGTGGAAGAATGAACGGAATAACCACAGAATTAGAGAAAAGTATTTTCTAAATAGATCCGCAATACCCGCCTCATTGTTCACTGTTTTATCACCCAAATACATATATTTAGGGAATCATTTTTGCGTTTCTTCATCATTTATGAATTTCTAAAAGTATTCGGGATCTGTGGATATCTCAAGTTCAAGCGATTCGATATATTTTTTATTACATATATCCGTTTCGACCTTACATTCTTCTCTCAGTCTTTTGAACAATAAGTAATTATTTATGTTACCGGTTTGTTTGAATCTTTTATGAATCTGTTTCTTTTCAGAAATCAATTTTTTCAACTCTCCTGAAAACCAACACGAAAAAGTAAAAACTTTTTTAACCTTTACAGGGACATATAATCTGATAGCTTTCAGAATAATTTCATAAAATTTACTCGTTCAACCTTCGATTTCTTTGTATGTTTGTAGATATGACCAGTCCACCTTCTCTAAATATAGTATAAGATTTTCGTAATCGGCATTTTTGAAATCATGAAAGGTATGAACTGGCGTTGATACTTCTACAGCTGTTTCACTGAAAACAGAAAAATATAAAGCGGGATGATGTAAACCGCACGTTAACAGAATGTCATTTTCTTTTTCTAACCTGAGACTAGACTGAGACGCGAATATAAGGTCCAAAGAAACACCTCTAAAATTTTTTACGTGATTCATCCGATGCAGATTCAGAGTAGCTAACTATAGCGTTTTCTGTTTATGCCCTGGTGCGCCCTCAGTGCGCACCTAGTTCACTGTTTCGACACTGGTTCTGGAAGTCGGTGCATCATTTCCAGTGCAAATATGGCGGATAACAATAAGATATTTACTTAATGTGCAGAGTTTTAAGAATCATCTTCATCTTCAAGTGATGATGAATTAGAATTTTTGACCGAAGAAAAATTAAAAAATAAACCACGAATAGAGGGTTATGATAGATAGTTAGATAGATAGATACATAGATAATTTATTGATGCTCCTTTACAAAAATTCATTGTATTGCACACGTCACAGGATTCAATAATAAATACAACTTCGAAATGATATAAATCATTTCTCATCATTGTCAGAATATAAAAATAGTAGAAATAACTTAATAAAGTTATACAATTCTTTCATGATACAGAGTATCATTGTCAAAGTATAAAGGCATTACTCAATAAAGTAATAACTTCGAAATGGTATAGAGCATTTCTCATCAATGTCAGAATATAAAAATAGTAGAAATAAATCAATAAAGTTATACAATTCTTAAATGATACAGAGTATCATTGTCAAAATATAAAATATAAATGCATTACTCAATAAAGTGATACAACTATGAATGATATGAAATACCATTCCTCATTACAACATTACAACAACAAAAAATAAATTAATTTAAAAGAGATTAAAATTCAAACTACTGGACAGGAACTCTTGGACACTCCAGAACGCATGCTGCCGCAAAAATTCACCGACAGTTTGCTTATACTTTTTGAGACTGAGCCGTTTCACCTCTTCAGGTATCTTATTAAAAAGTTTATGAGAAATGAAATTAGGTCCATTCTTGGATTTTTCTAATCGCGTATACTTAAATTTTATGTTGTTTCTATATCGTGTGTAATAATCATGGGTATCACCAAACTTCGGAAGATCCCTGTTATTATTATATGCATAAACAAGATATTCATAAATATAGATAGAGGGAAATGTCAGGATTTTAAGTTTTTTGAAGGCGTCTACGCAATCATCCCTGTAGTTTAAACCAGCAACTATTCTAACTGCTCTTCTTTGCAATCTGAAAATACTTTCCCTACTAGAACAGTTACCCCAGATCAGTACACAGTATCTCAGATGTGACTCGACCAGACTATGATAGGAACCTTAATAACATCCTTGTACACAATGTTGGCCAAGTTATGGAGCAGGAAGGTATTTTTTATTATTTTGCATTCTGTTTCATTGGCATGTGAGATCCAGGTGAGACTTGGATCTAGATAAACTCCCAGAAACCTTACCGATTCACTGGTAGTATGATTTGAAATCCCTCTCAAATCGAACAATATGGTTTCTGTCTTTACTGCATTGCAAATTAGCATGTTTGATAAAAAAAATTCCTTGGCTCTCATATCTGCCGCTCTCGCAAGCTGTTCAACCCCATGCAGTTCTCGATGCCCCACTGTAATTCCAGAGTCGTCAGCCCACACTAGGTGTTCATACATTGCCATGAAGTAGGAGAAATCATTCATAATAAGGGTCCTAATATGGAACCTTGTGGTACCCCAAGACTTAACAGACCCTCTGCAGACCATGTACCATTGCAAAAGACCTTCTGCTTCCTGTCTGTGAAATATGACATAATTAGTCTAAGACTAATCTCATCGAACCCATACTTTGCCAGCTTGTCTAGAAGAGCCTGCGGGGAAACACAGTCGAAAGCTCGACTCAGATCTAAATATATTGATAGTGAAAGCAAGCCCTTCTCAAAACAGTCAAGCGTATATTAATCAAAACGTAAGATAGCATCACATGTTCTCGATTTCTTTCCAAATCCGAATTGATTTTTGTAAAAGAGATTTTCACTCTTGAAATGGTTCATTACCTGATTATGAATTATTTTTTCGAAGACTTTTGAGAAAATTGGAAGTAGCGAAATCGGTCGATAGTTCTTTTTGTCATTCTTGTCACCTTTGTTGTGTATAGGGATTACTTTTGCCACTTTCAAACAATCCGGAAAAACTCCCTCCCTAATGCAACGGTTCACCATTCTAGTGAGAGGCCTTACTATATGATTTATATTCCTTTTCAGGAGTGATATTGATAATCCCTAGTAGTCCCTCGATTTACTACCCTTTAGGGAACATATTGCATCTATTACATTATTGAAAGGCACTTCCTGAAATTGAAAACGATTATTATATTGGTAGTTTGCATCTGTAAAATTCCTAGGTTCAGTAATTCCCGTTTTTCTCAAATTATCTACAAGTTCATGGGGTAACGAAATAAAATAAGAATTAAAATCCTGAGAGCTTATGGAAATATATGGAATTACCTCAGGATGTCTCTTCCCGTTCATTATTTTCCACATGTTTTTACCAGGATTACTTGATTTCAATATGAAATTATCATTTGCTGACATTCGAGCCATGCGCAAAGCTTTTCTGTACTCACTACGTACTTTATTCCGCACCATCTTTATGTCATCAGTAATCAGTGATTATACATGTCATTGTAAAGTCTCACTTTCTCCCTCATCACTCCCATGTCACCAGAGAACCCTTTTACCCCGGAGTCGCTTGTTCTGGCTTTAATATCAACCTCTGGAAAAGATTCCAGGAAAATTTCTATGAACCGATTGTGAAAAGCGTCAAAACAATCATTGGGTGACAATGAATCATAATATATAAAAGTCCAATCTTGTTCACTCAATAGATTGTGCATCATACAGAAGTCTACCTGAGTTAAGGTTGTAGACTACTTTGCGCTGAAACTGCAATTCCGCTAGATGGAGCTACCCGAAAATTTTTGGTAGATTTGTACCTGGCACACCCATTCAAGTTGAAGAACCGCCTGTTTGGTATTTATTGCCCCTAATAAAATCTCAACTCTCGATGAAGCCCAGCAAAGAGTAAATTTGTGTTTCTGTAAACTTTAGAAATTCAGTTCAGTTAAGATACAGTGGCGTATCCTAGGGGGGGGATAAGGGGGATATATACCCCCCAGAAGGAATATCCATTATATGTAACAACCTTATATATCACAATCTTATTATGAGTAAGCAAAATTCTTTGGAAAACTTCTTCAAAAGAAGGAAAATTTGTTATATTTGTTTAGTTATATATTACTAAATAAGATAATTACTGTAAATATTGTGAATACAGAAATGACAATGAACCACTGTCATGGACGTATATCGAATATGGATAATAGAAAAAAATATATGATTATCTCTGAGTGTATGATTTCACAGAGAAAATCATAAATAGTGCATATTGAGATTTCTAGAATGAAAAATTCGAGAAGCTTTTGAGTTCTCATTTTATGCGCCTTTGGAGACCACAAAAGTGGGTATAGGAATATAAGACATGTGATTTATTAGGTTATTGTTGTCGGTTTGTTTATTTGGATGAGAATTTCTGATATTTTACTGAAATTCAAAATGATTATTTGACATTTGACCAGTGACGGCTCGTGCCCTCGAAATGTGGGTCGGCCACACTCCGGAAAATTACGAACATATATATAAAATTTATTAAAATTCATTAGTTCCAAAAAATGAAGTGATGAAATGTTTTTAAACCTTATTTCAATTTGAGTTATAATTAAATCCAGAATTTCACAAAAAAGCCGTTTCATTGAGGAATTATCCGTGAGCTGAATTTCGGAATCTATTTTACGTTTTCGACGTCTAGCACTCGGTGGCATTACTTCTGGGAGTTTTTCTACTTCTGAATATAAGCGAATGAAATACTCATCTTCTGTGCGAAATTTTTTCAGAGTCGATAATAAAGAAGTGATTCTGGCGTTGCAATAAGTTATATCTGATAACTTATGCTGGATTATAGAAAAAACGGGATCTGTGTATGTAAAAATCAAATTAAAAGAGTGGAGAATGAACAAAAATTCGAAATCATTCAACATTTTCTTCAGACCGGTAGCTTCACGTATTGTAATATCATCCCATTCATCTAAATTGTCGCTGATATGATCAAAAACTTCAATTAATTCTTCTCTCTTATCGAATATTGTTTTTACAGCGCGAGATTTGAAATTCCAACGAGTTTCCGAGCTAGAGGGTAATCTTTTTTTGCAAATTGCCTCTAGAATATTAGTGCGTTTACTTGATTTAGTGAAAAACGACGAAAATCCTGAAAGATTCGAAAAAAACACGCGACACTCATTGATTTTCTTGGTCGAATCTTATAACACTAAATTCAATTTATGTGCATAACAGTGCGTGAATAGTGCTTGAGGAGCAATTGTTTTTATTCGCGCTTGTAACCCATTAATTTCCCCCGCCATCACAGCTGCCCCGTCATATGTTTGACCTACTAATTTAGTCGCTAAATTGAAATCTTTAAAATTGTCCAACAAGGTATTGAAAATATCATTCGAAAAAACCCCAAAATCGTTCGGATATTTTACCTTCTCGAACGACATGATATTTTTTTATACGTTTTATGAAATGAATAGAATGAAATTTACATACTTTTTTATATTTATCATTTCGATTTGCCTAATTCAATGATGGAATAAAATATGGCATATATTTGGATGAACTTCTACCATGTGAATCAGGAAAATTGAGAAATTTTAGACCATACTTCTTTCTGACATTGTGGGGACAGAACAGGATTTAATGTAACAATGAGTTGGACTCGTTAATATCTCAAGGAAATATAATATACATATAAATAATTGCTTATAGGAATCAGCAATACTCTTATTGGCTATAGGTGAAGATAAGTAATATTCGATTCAATCATCTTTTGAATTGGTAATATTTCTTTTACTTCAGGTAGAAAAATTCTCAATATTTTTCACAATTCTTTGCTTTAAATTCAAATTTGGAATAACGATTTAACGTTCAACTCTTCGAGTTGAAAGAGATGTATATTGTTCTCTTTCTCTAGGGTAATAAATCAAGAGAGTTGAGTTAACGAAAAAGATTATTTAAAAAAAATATTGCAATTTCTTAAACTTTTATGACATGAAATTTTCAAGGAGGTATGTATACAAGAATGGCTTCACGAAGCGAAAAATTTTTACTATAAATTTTTTCAAGTTAATATTAATGAAGGAAGTACGATAAAATTTTCTTAATCAAGAATTGCCTATTTTCAGGGTTAAATTTAAATGGTAAATATTGTAGATAGAGTTTCGGGAATAGGGAGTTTTTCAAAAGAAATTTTTTTTTTTGAGAATTTTTTGTCAGATTTCTGAAATATTAATAATTTTCCATATTTCGGCAAAAATCCAGATACCTTTTTTTCATCTTAATTTCTTTATGACTTTTGAAATTTTCTTTATGATACTAAGCGCTCAAAATGTACTTCTCCAGACATCATTACGAATAAAATCAGCTAGCATATATATTTTAGGAACAGTATCGTTTCTAATTCTAACAATGATTTCATAACAAGTTTTCTACCTTTCCCTATTCTTCAGTGCAATATTGTCATAAACTAGTAATGTACACAATTTTAGCCAATCAGAGAAACCCTACCCTCGTAAATCATAAAAGTGTCATTCATCTCGAGCCATAAAATACAGTCCAAGATTCTATTGGCGTTCATGTTGCAAAAAGGCGTAAACCTTTGGGAGGCGTTCCAAAAAGCATAATTCCATATGAAAAACATCTACAATTAGAGCAAATCAAGCAATTTTAAAAAAATTTTTGCACCAATTCAAAACACATAATATCACTGAACATTTGTGGATGAGTTACTTGAAATGAGAAGTCTCTCTGAAGCTGAATAGTCATTTAAAGAAAGTGTTCAATTTCAAAGTTCGATTTGCGGAATACTATCGATTTTTTTTTGGAAATCGAAACGGGATCTTCAAGTTCACTATATCACGTCATTGTTCACTCAAAAAATGAAATGAATCCGACCTGTACTTTGGAATTGGAATGCACTGAAATTAGCACTGAAATAGCAGTGGTATGAACAAGGTATTGAACACCCTTAAGGGTCTGTATCTGTTTTTGGTAATATCACAGCCGTCTTCAACTCAAGCCGTGCACAGAGAAAGGCAACGTCGCTTTCGTTGATTCAGGGAGTCCTATGCTCTCTCGTCGATCCAATGTTAATTCGACGCGGACTCCTATATCCGCATCCTTAGTTTATAATTGTTGCATAATACACGGAATAATTCGAAAAGTACTATTGTTGGGGAGAAAATTCAGTTTATTTTTTGTTTTAAATTATTAGAAGAGGTAGTTTCCACAACACCCAGGAGGTACTACCGTGAAGCGTTACTTTTTAATGGGTAGTTCGCCAGAAGCCCTATTTTCCCAAAAACAATTGGTATTCAACCAGAAATAAAAATTACAAAACATAAACTCTGTAGTTGATAAATAGATAAAATAATATAGATATTCTGTGCAAATAAAAATAACGAAACATAAACTCTTATCTAGTTGATAAATGAATAAAATGATATATAACTATACCTAATTACATCCAAAAGTGTAGCAGTACTCTGAACGAAAGCCTTGTAAGTATCATTTGTGAGATGACCGTTGGAATCTAAATCATGCCATTTATTTATCCACACAACAAATTTCTCCAAAAACTTAACTCTATAATGATCATCTTCATTCGAAATCGGTTTAGAAAATTCATTTCTCCTAACGATCCCCTTTATGACACTGGTATTATTAACAATATCCCACCAATTTCTTATCAACTGCAGGAAGTCTGCAGTGTCGTTAAACCCAAAATCTTTCAAAGCAGCTATTGTGGTATCGTGAAATAAATTGTCAACTAGTGAAACTTTTTGCCTTTCGAAGCTATTTGGGAATAAAGTTTTGAAATTCAATTTGTATGCTTTCTTAATTATTGAATTTTTTTCAGCTTCGTAAACTTTTCTGACATCACTTAATTTGGCATATTTGATAAGAACTGTTTCAAAGTCAGGATAAACAAATGTTTTATCTAAATTTTTTAAATTGAACCAGTTGTTTCGAATATTTTTCATAACATGAACAAAATCATAAGATAAGAATATAGTTTTGCCAGTTTTTGAAGGATTGGGAATAAAATTTGAATTGGACAATTTCTTAAACATTGTTTGGTTTATTCTACAATTATCTGTTATTATGCATAAAATTTCAAACCCACATTTCTGAACTTGGTCAATTACACAAGTTGCGAATGGAATAATTTCACTTCCGCTTATACTGTCAACTGGAACTAATTTTACAATTTCATGAAAATTCCCAAAAGCTGAAGATATCATAAATGCCAAAACAGTTTTTGCCAAACTATTTCTGTTGGCAGCGTAGCCAATCAAATTTTTGGAGCGATAGTCCAATCTTGGAGTTATATAAATTTCGTCTATCAAAAGAACAACAACTTTTTCCCTAGGCGTTAAATTTGAAAATATATTTGATATATAATTATTGTTATGGATATCATTATTTGGGGAAACATTAAGGCCAGAAGATATTCTCTGTAAATATCTTTTATTAGGTAAAATGAAAAAACCTCTCAGAAGTTCATACGTGGAGTGGGAAGTTGTATGAATCAGAAAAGCCATAATAATGGTCGATGAAGAATATCTATTTTTCTTTAGAGTGATTTGTTTTAACTGATCGATTAAAATTTCGAGATTTTTTGAATGCGGTAAATTCTTTTCACACGATACAGTTAATGCTAGGTCCAAATATTTTAAACTTTCCTCCATGAGATAATTAAATGATTCAAAAAATATGTCGGTATCACTTCTAAAGTTTTCCTTGTATCTTGCCAAAATGTTCTCTAATTGTGACCATCTGCTCAATTTCAAATCGAAAGGAAGAATCCACTTCAAATCATTGAAATTCAACTTGTTTTTACCCAGAAAAACTTGAACAACCATATTCTCATTAATTGAAATTTGAGTTTCAAGCAGAAGCGAATCCTGATTTTCCTGAACTTTCAACTGATAGAAATAAATTTTATTTTCCGCTTTGTGAACTATCCAATTAACAAGTTCTAATTTATTAGAATATTCATTTAACAATTGATCGAAATTTTGAATAATGTCTGCAGTCTCAAATTGGTGAATAATTTCATTATGTGAATCAATATAATTTTGACGCCTTTCATCGGGAGTTTTTCTTGCAGAAACAGAAGGTTTAGAAAGATATCCAGGCAAATTTGGAAAAATTGATGGAACTGCATTTTTATTTAATTTTGGATATCTGAGGAGGTTCTTTCCAATCGTGCCATCTTTACGTTTGAATACATCGTATCTAATTATTTCATTCTCTTGGAAATGAACTGAACAAACAGCTGAATTTTGGGAAGGTGACCAATTTTTACGAGGTATAGCGGAGATCCATTTCATTCTTGAATCAGGTTCCTTAGAAAATTTAAAAATAGAGACATACGTATTTTGTGAGTCGTAATTGGACTTACAACCTGTAACATAACAGCGACGAGGCATTTTCAATGTTTTTCTGGGGAGACAGGAAGAGTCAGAAACTTTGTACCAGATCACTATGTAAATTCAAGAACTAATTCACAGAATTGATACTGAATCACACTTAAAACTGATCAATATCACAATATTTCAAACACTCAGATGAACTTTATAAACAATACACACTCGGTACACAAAACCGGTAACAAGTGCAACTTGTTTGAAGAAATTATCAGAAAACCCCACACAAATCGGTGATCTGTAAGAACTAAGAATAGTTATTCCCCTTTAAGTTTTGAACTGAAAAGTCAAGTGGTACCATTCCCTCTTAAACCCCGACCTTCCCGATGCATTTCGGGTCTATAGGCCACTCAGACATTGTTTCCGCTCTTACTGTGCATGGCTTGAGTTGAAGACGGCTGTGGTAATATAGTTAGTCAGTGCTAAGGGTCTTGGGATATTAATGCACTGTGCCTCGTGATCCGAAAACTCTACTGTCAAAATTTTGGGGAAAAAACTGCTCGATCCTGTATACCTTACAAAAATGTTATCAATGCAGTTATTGTTCCTTGTTGGCTCATATATTGTTCGCTTCAAACCGTACGATTGAAAGACTTCCAACAGTACTTCTGCATTCCTGTCCAGTACATTATTGCTATACATATTAAAAGACACATTAAAATCACCTGCAATATCAAAATCATTAATATTTACTAAAGTTAAAACATTTTCAATTATATTCATAAAATTATCCGAATTACCAACAGGTGAACGATAAATTGATATCAGGGTTAACCCCTGTTTCTTTATAGCAGCTACTTCACAATCAACTTCAACCGATAACTCCACTATTTTTCCTAGGACTTCATGTTCATGGTTTCAACTTAAAATCATCGTACCTCCAAGTTTATTTCTTGTTCTTGAGAAATTGGAAGCTACGTGCCAACCACTTGAGCAGTATGTGTCTGCAACCCCCAACGGTAGCCAGTGCTCTATCACACAGGTCGCATCACACATATTATTTTCCATGAGAAACAGGTCCCATTCATTCACCTTATGGTGACTCAGTCCCTGAATATTCGAATGTAAAACTTATAAGGTGTATGTATCATCTTTAGTTTTATTGTTGGCCATGTTTGTTCCTTCCGCGCGGTTTTCCTGTGAAAAAGCATCGACACATAAGCATCACTCGGCCAGATATCATATGATTTGGCTTATTCTAGATTTTCTGCATTAATAGAGACTTTATAGGAATGATAGTATTCAGGATGTTTAGATTGCAACTGGGTACATACAGCCTCCTCAAAATTCTGCTTGTGAAATCCGATGATGTTGTTTGTATATTAATCCTTGAAACAAAAAGAGATACTTTTCTAGGAATAGTTGCAACGATTTTGCACGCTTCATTCCATGTTACGCTACTGGAATTTTTGAAGACGCGGTAATTTGTCAATCAATCATATCCATATCGTGTACCATTGGTCGGAACGCAGATGCGCGCGTCTAGAGAGAATCTTCTGAAAGATTTTCAATGATTATTTAGACTTCAGCAAGAATAAGTATCTAAGATTTAGATTTGAATGTGTGTTAAGCCTTAGCTGTTATAGTCGCTGATAATATCGCTCTGAAGAATTTCTTATTTTAGAGGGATATAACTGGCGAGAAAAATTGTCGAAACCGTATGTATACAATTGTATCGGTATTTCTCCTCATTTTTTTAAGTAATATCATATATTGCATTGCTATGTTGTTCTGTGGAGGATTGATTTCGATTGAAATAAGTCAATAACAAATTAGTGATACTGTCGACTACCACATTAATATTATCGATAATCTGATAAGACAACGTCAGACTGGTGAGCTACATCCTAAAGGGTTCCATACACCTCTCAGATGGCGCCATCAGGTGACTCCAATGATCTGGTCGCAGAGTTGAACAAATACAAAAAAGATGTGCTAATATCCATTATATTGCACAGAAAAGTGCCAGAGGGTGTGATTGTGTCACCACAGGTAAAATTAGTTGTTGATCGACTCGACATGGACACGAACAATAAAGCTTCCGGGAAATTCGATGAGATCGCATGTTCTGATCGATCTAACCATGACGGAATAATAAATATGAAAAATGATTTAAAAATCGCAGAGTTGAAAATTCAACATTTGCAGCAGCTTTCAACCAATATGGACTCTATGATAAAGGATAAAGATTTGATCATCTCATTACTTCAATCAAATTCGAAGAATAAAAATAACAGAAAGCAAGTTAACATGGAATATGATGTTGTCAAGTCAAATCCATCAGTGTCCGAGATCAAAAAAAGTTTATTGGCTCATACTTCTCGTGATGAGGAAACCTCTACTGCTAATGAATTCACAGCAGTGGGAACATCAGGGGCAAGTCCAGATACAGACCTAAATCGACCAACTCAGATTGAAGCACATGGTGCGAAAGGCAATTCTTCCCAGTCAAAACGTAAGAGCAATATCTTGTGGGGTGAAAATGATGACGATCATTCCTCAGCTGAGGGCGATGGAGGTTCATTTGCTGCTGTGGCCAGGAGGCTTTGGCTTTACGTGGGTAGAGTGCAGCCCCTTGTATCTGCAGTGCAAATCGAATCATACCTGAAAAATAAATTCAAGTGCCAAAACTTTGTGGTAACGCAGTTACCTACACATGAAAATGCGCTCAGTAAATCATTCAGAGTGGGTGCAGACATCTCACTGAAAAATTTCCTGATGGATCCTAAAGCATGGCCAAAGGGTGTAGCAATAAAGCCATTTCGTTTCTTTCGAGACAGATCGAAAAAACAGCAAACCAAACAATAGAAGCACCAATATAATCCATCAACTGAAGATTTGTCATGTGAATGTCCAGAGTCTAGCAAACAAGTTGGGAAGAATGGAGGTGTTTTCAAGAGAGACCAACTGTGATTTTATGTGCGTTACTGAGCACTGGTGTAGTAGCGTCAATGTTGATCTCATGAATGTTCCTAGGTACAATATCCTTGCAAATTACACAAGAGAAGATGGTAGCCATGGTGGTTCATTAATTTATGGTAGAGCAGATTTGAGACACAATGTGCGTTCAATCGACTGCAGCAAGTATGCACTAAGCTATGTGTGTGAGGTATGTGCTATAAAGGTTTCTTTAGAGAAGTTTAGTTACTGTGTGATCTGTGTGTATCGATCTCCGTCGGCTGACTTTGATGTCTTTCTAAGCAAGGCGTTTGAACTTTTGTCCTATTGTAGTAGAATAAGTAATTGTTTATTTTTTTGTGGAGACTTAAATGTTAAATACCTGGACAATGGCCCTCAGAAACTAAAATTGTTGGAATTGTTTAGGTCGTTTGAACTGGGGGTCACAAATGTAAGTCCTACCAGAGTGTTCTTTGATAAAGCAGGTGCAAAACATGAGCAAAAACTCGATTATTTGGTTTCCAATGCCGAATTGATAACATCTTCTATTCTTCAGCCCAATCTAGGAGATCACCTTGCCCAGCTCTGTATCTTCAGAGTTGAAACACCCCATAAGCCTCTGTTCACCTCAAAGAGGATCAGAAGATTTGACACTGAGTTGGTTCGGAGAGATGTTGCGGATGATGCATTTGAGGGAATTTATGACCTAACCAATGTTGATGAAATTTACAATGAGATCTTGAATATTATTATGTGCGCTATCGAGTCGAATAGTTTCTATAGAGTTATAAATTTGAAATCGAAAACATGGATCACAAATGATATAATAGAAAATAGTAAAAAACTTAAAAATTTATTTTGGCTTAGTAAAAATACATCCAATTTTCTCATCTCTGAGCAGTACAGACAGTTTAAAAGACAGCACAACTATCGAGTTACTAAAGCTAAAGCGGAATTCTTTCAGAGAAAAATCTCGGGCAGCTCGAATAAACAAAAAGCCATCTGGCAGATAGTCAATTCCGAGTTAGGACGAACAAAACGTAAGTCTGAAATATGCTTAACAATTAACGATGCTGTCACCAAAGATAATGTTAAGGTAGCAGGAGCTTTTGGTGTCCACTTTTCTAGTGTGGCACACACAGCTCTTGAGAATAGATTCGGTAGTAATTTGTCTCGGCATTGTACGGTGTCAAAGAGGAGCATCTCCGAAAGTTTCTTTGTTACGCATGTAGATTCAAGCGAAATAGTGGATATAATTAAGAAAATGAAATTAAAGAACTGCTCTGGTACGGACGGAATGACTATAAAATTGGTTAAATCATTGTCCGCTGAATTGGCTTCCCCCATTCAATTTCTGGCGAATCAGATGTTTGTGACTGGAATGTTTCCTACAGGGCTTAAGAGGGGGCTGCTGATCCCCATACTCAAAAAAGATAACCCTCTCAATCTTGACAATTATAGACCAATAGTTTTATTGAATGTTATAGATAAGGTAGTTGAACGACTGTTATTCGATAGAATGATGTCCTTTGTTGGTAGAAATTCTGTCATTTCTGAGTCACAGCATGGATTTTGTGTTGGCAGGTCGACTGAGAGTGCGGCTGCGTCCTTGTTTGAGAAGGTTTATATTGAGCTGGATGTCGGTAATCACGTAGCTGTTCTCTTTTTCGACCTGTCAAAAGCATTTGACATAATTAATCATGACTTTTTGATCGATAAGCTGTATGCCTGTGGCTTCAGAGGAAATATACTGAAACTGATAAGATCATATTTGAATGACAGGAAGATTTGTGTAAGAGTTGGCCGGTATGTTTCGGAGGACTTCGACATCGATACAGGTGTCCCCCAGGGGTCGGTGCTCGGACCACTTCTCTTTTTAATTTTCATAAATGAAGTACCAGAAATAATTAAAAGCGGCAAGGTCACCATGTTTGCTGATGATATAGCAGTTGTGGTCTCGGCGGCGTCGCCTGGGGAGCTAGAACTTAAGCTGAGAACTGTAATGGGTGACTTCGATGCATGGTGCAGCAGTAATAATATCATATTGAACCTAAGTAAGACCGTTTGCCTGAATTTTAAAACTAGCTATATTAGGGAGGTAGAATTGGGGAGCATCCATACTGCACCTGAAACGAAGTTCTTGGGAGTCAAGACCGATGAGTTCTTAAACTGGAAGCACCACGTGAATGATGTGTGCATAAAAATTAACTCTGGTTTCTTTGCTATTAACACAATGAAATGGACATCAAAGAGAGATGTACTCATGTCAATGTACTATGCATTGATTTACAGTAATATGAGTTATTTAACTATACTGTGGGGCAATAGTGTGGACGCGAATAGGGTGTTCGTCGGACAGAAGCGCATAATACGCTTGATATTTGACCTCAAACAAACTGACTCGTGCAGACCATTTTTTAAAAGATATAATATTCTCCCATTCCCTTGCATATATATTTACAGACTTTTGCTACATGTGAAAAATAATATATCTTCCATGAAAGTAAATTCCTTTTGGCATCCGTACGAGACGAGAAATGCAAACAGACTCTTGTTGGAAGGACACAGGCTGTCCATGTATGAGAAGTCACCCACATATGCGGGAGTAAAAATGTTCAACCGACTCCCGACTGAAATTGTTGACCTTGATATTAGGAAGTTCAAAATAGCTGTCCGAAGGATCCTTATAGCTAAATGTTATTATTCCGTAGAAGAATTTATGTGTGATAGATTTTAATTTGATTTTATGTATGACTGACGTGTACAGGGTGGGCAAATTTCGATGTTTTAGCACTACAACTTTTGAACCAGAGGAGATAGACAAAATCTGATACCCATTTCTCGATCTCTTTTTCTGAGAAACTAACAAGGGTAGTATTTATTTTTGGCCACCTTCTTTTGTTTTCGAGTTATAAGCGAAAATTGGAAAAATGGCGAAATCGAAAAACAGTTATATCTCCGCTAATACTGATGATAGAGCTCTGAAATTAAAACATTATACAGGCACTTTTTTACGTAAAATCCAGTGACGTGCTCGTATTTTCGAAAGGGTTTTTAATTACGAAGCTATGACCCAAAGTTATGTTTTTTCAAATGGGAATACTAGGTTTTTGTGTCATTTTCTGAAAGCTTGATTTTTCCTGATTTCAAAAATATATAACATCGTATGATTCGTATCAATATAAATAATAGAAAATGGCCAAAAACCTCTTTTCACCTAAGAGTCTCAATATTTCTGTGGTTTCAACTGTTGATGAACACAGAAAAATTGAGCTTTCTATAACAAGAGCAGTGTCCTTCCGTCAATCTGATTATTTCTATGCTTTTCACTTATTTCTACAAAATTCGAATCTAGATATGTTTTATAAATTTTTTATCTAAAAATTGATTTGGAAATAACAGAGAAACCACAAGATCGAATTTTTCAATCGAAAGAGTTGTATTGAGATGCATGTATCAGGAGATTATTTACATAGGTCTCCAGAATCAATACGCACAAGAACCAATCCATTTTAAACAGCATATGAAACAATGCATATATGATTGAACTCAACATTTTAATTACGAAGGGACAAACAAGAAATAATATTTAACCTAATAATGACAACAATTGCACAATGCACAGTCGACACCTCTTCTCGATATTTCAATAGATGAATATTTGAAACTGTGTTCAAGCTACCTAGGAAACTTTTTCCAAGTTCGTTTATCTTTTCGAAACTATTTGTATAAAATAAATATAGATTCGAATTTTGTAGAAATAAGTAAAAACCATAGAAATAATCAGATTGACGGAAGGACACTGCTCTTGTTATAGAAAGGTTCATCAACAGTTGAAACCATAGAAATATTGAGACTCTTAAGTAAAAAAAGGTTTTTGACCATTTTCTGTTATTTATTTTGATACGAATCATTCGATGTTATATATTTTTGAAATCAGGAAGAATTGAGATTTCAGAAAATGGCACAAAAATCTAGTGTTCCCATTTGAAAAAACATAACTTTGAGTCATAGCTTCGTAATTTAAAACCCTTTTGAAAATACGAGCACGCCACTGGATTCTACGTAAAAAAGTGCCTGTATAATGTTTTAATTTCAGAGCTCTATCATCAGTATTAGCGGAGATATAAATGTTTTTCGATATCGCCATTTTTCCAATTTTCGCTTATAACTCGAAAACAAAAGAAGGTGGCCAAAAATGAATACTACCCTTGTTAGTTTCTCAGAAAAAGAGATCGAGAAGTGGGTATCAGATTTTGTCTATCTCCTCTGGTTCAAAAGTTGTAGTGCTAAAACATCGAAATTTGCCCACCCTGTACATCTGTTCTTGTAAACAGCTTAAGTACAAATATATTTTATTATTATTATTATTATTATTATTTCAGTCATTATTAATTTAATTGGAGACTCGTAATCTGATTTATCGGCGAGAATTGTGTCGGGATTCTCGGTAAGTGTTAACATGAATATTTGTATTCAACAAGTAATAATCTCACCAGAACGAATCAATTTAATTCAGTAGTTTTTTTAGAGTCATCCATCTTGTCGAAACGTATTTCAGGTTTGGAAGAATTCTTTTTGTGTCAAATAATGTCAGCAAAACTCCTTCTCAGGTTTACTTGATAATAAATGTAATGATTTCTTTGTAATTTATTGGTTAGAAATCCGAGAAGGATTTGTAAATTCAGTTAACATATTCTGTTATATTTTGGGTGTTCGAGTTGATCAGACTATTTGACATAGCATTGAATATGGCTAACTCCATTGAAATCGAAAATATAATACAACTTTGTATCAAGAAAACGAAAAATTATGTCAAGCAGCAGAATTTGTTGAAAAAGGTGTTAGTTAAATTAATCTGGAAGAAAGTGCGCACATATAGAGAGAAAAATAATGAATTGATAAATACAAGGACTAACAATAATGACATTTGTGTCACGGAAGACACGGAAAAAGTGGCAAAAATACGAGAATGGATCAAATTAAGACAAAAGAATTGACAGAAAAATTAGATAAAGCTTATGTGATGAAATATTTTCTTCAGAAGGCAGTTCAAGGCAGCCATGGTTTACAAACGACACGGGATATTTTAGCTAAATATTGCAATAATGAAGTGAATCGAGCGTTTACAAGATGTCTTTATTTCGTGCATAGGCTACCTAAACGAGCACTTAATTGATTTCAATTGTTTTTTTTTTAATATAACATTATATGAGAATTGTTATATTTTAAATTATTCTTAAATATATTTTATGATTTTTTGTGATCATTACTAAATAATTATTTATATGTTTAGGTGTTTACTTTCTATTTGGTGAAATAATTTATAAGGTATGAAGTATATACTCATTATACAAAAATGATGAATTCAATAAACACAAGGGACTGAAACGAATGATTGGATTTTTTTTGGACATCTTCAATTTTTCGGATATCAAATAATTTTGAATATTTTCAATTTTTTTTCTGTCCATCATATTCTATTTTACTGAGCTTTTGTTTGAAGTGAATCATACTTGGAAAAGTCGATTCACACCAATAACATAAATAAGCTTACATGGAACGTTTCGATATAGCGTGCAACTCTAAGAAATTCAGATTTTTCTTCCAGAAACGAAAATTCTATTGGATCAAGATTTTGTTAAATCGCCTGTATATTCAATTATAGTTTATCAATAAGATAAACTAAGATAAGTCATTATACTGATAAGGATTCAGTAATATTTCTTCTGTCATTGGGCATGTGCGGTATCTGAAAAACAACATCACTTTCTAAATGGTGTGTCCATATTGTAAATAATTTGGCTTTGGTCTGATCTATTTTTTTTACATTACAGGTTATGCCTTAAGTGCAAATTTCCTTGGGGGGAATATAGACATTTTCCTGATTTCTTTAGGGGTTTTCAGACTGATTTGATGTTTGGTCAATGCACGCCTGATAGCACGGGTCTTCTTGGGTCTGAGGTCTAAAGGCTTGTACTTTTTGTTTTTGTACAACTTCCTCAAATTTTCTTTCTGTTTTTGGTGCATAAAAATGTATACCCAAGCAATTGCCTTCCTCACAACACGGATTTTCGACAATTTGGAAGGGGCACCTCCAGTTACTTTAGCCACCCTAAGGCTAGTAAGTTCTTTTTTCAACTCATCGAGTTGCCTCGTGAGCTCTTTTTTGTCTTTAGTTCTCAAATCGGAACACTTGACT